>NC_067244.2:155928717-156553717 GCF_019359855.2 Lolium perenne | reverse complement strand
GTATTGATGTTGGATTCCTTCTTCGCCGAGGAAGTCATCCAAGGTGTAGTTCTTGAACTCCGTTCCATTGTCGCTCCTTATTATGAGGATCTTGTTGTCGTACTTGCGTTGAACTTGGTTGGAACTCCATCATGGTCCGTTGAGTCTCACTCTTGTACTTAAAGAAGAATACCCAACAATAGCGTGAATAGTCATCAACAATGACGAGGCAATACTTCTTTCCTCCAAGACTTTCATGAGACGGTGGACCGAAGAGATCAACATGTAGGAGCTCCAAGCATCTTGTGGTAGAGATGATAGTCTTGGCCTTGTGAGGAGCTCCATGCATTTTTCCTTGTACGCAAGCCCTACAAACACGATCCTTACAAAAAGAGACATCTTCTTTTAGTCCGAGAATGTGGCCACCCTTGTGGAGACTTTGCAAATTCCTCATGTTGACATGGGCTAGTCGGCGATGCCATAACCAACCCTTGTCACCTTTGGCGAATAGGCAAAGAGCGGAAGATGTTGTCTTTCCGGAGAAATCGACAACATACAATCCGTTCTCTACATATCCAACAAAAGCTACACGGAGTGTCTTGCTCCACAAGAGGACCACCATATGTTCATCAAAGAAAGTACATAGAGCCATACGAGCAATTTGATGAACGGAGAGTAAATTGTAACCAAGGGTCTCGACAAGGAGGACATTCACAAGTGAGATGTTGGGTGTTACCACCACCTTGCCAAGACCCAATACCTTAGAGCACGTGTTGTCTCCATATGATACGGTAGAGTGAGAAGGCTCGAGGTCGACAACAATATTCTTGCTTCCGGTCATATGACTTGTGGCTCCACTATCAACCACCCACTTAGCGCCACCGGAAGCATAGTCCTACAAGGAATCAAGTCTTGGATTTAGGTACCCATTTTTCAATGGGTCCTAGAATGTTAGTAACAAGGGGTTTGGGAACCCAAATAGTCCAATCAACATTGTCCTTTTGAGGACCAATAAAGCAAGCACGAATATGTCCATAGTAATCAACGAAAAGAACATGAGAAGGGTTGTTAGAGCCAGTGAAACCCTTCGAGGCGGAGTTGGATACTCCATCCCTTCTTGAGCTGGCATCGCTCCCCTCAAGGTTGATCTCCATGTTCTCCTTGTTCTTATTCTTCTTGGTCCTCCTACTCCTCTTCCTCTTTGGCTTAGTAGCCACTCCTCCTTCATTGCAAGAGCCCTCTTTGGCTCCATCTTTGGCTTCAATGACCCCTTCCAAGTACTTGGCTTGAACTTGGAGTCTATCAACTTTGGCCTTCAAACGATTGACCTCATCTTCATGTTCCGGGTGAGGGTGGCAAATATCAGACACTTGGACTTCCTTTGCCTTGTTCACTCGGAAGTGTTCCATCAAAGCTTCTTCTTGGAGAGCGTTCATCTTCATGAGTAAACGCTTGTCACTCTCCATCTTGGCAATGTCACTTTCATTAGTGCAACAAGCACGGTCCTTGCTCAAAGGAAAATACTCCTTCAAAGCTTCCTCTTGCATGGAATTGACCTCCATGAGCTTGGCTTCCCTTCTCTTCAAGGCGGCTATTTCTTCCTCATGATCACAACAAGTGGTCTTCTCCTTGCTCATGCGGAGACATTCCACCAAAGACTCTTCTTGCATGCTACTCAAACTCAATAGCTTGGCCTTGGTGGTCTCAAGAGTGGCAATTTCTTTTTCATGGTTGCAAAATGAGGTCTTCTCCTTGCACAAGCGATAATATTCATCCAAGGCTTCTTCTTGAAGAGCATTGACCTCCAAGAGAAGAGCATTGTGCTTCCTCAAGGAAGCAACTTGATCAACAAGCTCGTCATGGCAAGAGTTGGGGTCTTGATACGCGTACAACACGCGTCTGTTGGGAACCCCAAGTGGAAGGTGTGATGCGTACAGCAGTAAGTTTCCCTCAGTAAGAAACCAAGTTTTATCGAACTAGTAGGAGTCAAGAAGCACGTTGAAGGTTGATGGTGGCGGAGTGTAGTGCGGCGCAACACCAGGGATTCCGCCGCCAACGTGGAACCTGCACAACACAACCAAAATACTTTGCCCCAACGTAACAGTGATGTTGTCAATCTCACCGGCTTGTTGTAACAAAGGATTAGATGTATAGTGTGGATGATGATGTTTGCAGAGAACAGTAAGAACAAGTATTGCAGTAGATTGTATTCGATGTAAAGAATGGACCGAGGTCCACAGTTCACTAGTGGTATCTCTCCAATAAGAAATAGCATGTTGGGTGAACAAATTACAGTTGGGCAATTGACAAATAAAGATGGCATGACAATGCACATACATATTATGATGAGTAGTGTGAAATTCAATTGGGCATTATGACAAAGTACATAGACCGCTATCCAACATGCATCTATGCCTAAAAAGTCCACCTTCGGGTTAGCGTCCGCACCCCTTCCAGTATTAAGTTGCAAACAACAGACGATTGCATTAAGTATGGTGCGTAATGTAATCAACACAAATATCCTTAGACAAAGCATTGATGTTTTATCCCTAGTGGCAACAGCACATCCACAACCTTAGAACTTTCTGTCACTGTCCCAGATTTAATGGAGGCATGAACCCACTATCGAGCATAAATACTCCCTCTTGGAGTTACAATTAATGACTTGGCCAGAGCCTCTACTAGCAACGGAGAGCATGCAAGATCATAAATAACACATAGATGATAGATTGATAATCAACATAACATAGTATTCCATATTCATCGGATCCCAACAAACGCAACATGTAGCATTACAAATAGATGATCTTGATCATGTTAGGCAGCTCACAAGATCGAACAATGATAGCACATGAGGAGAAGACAACCATCTAGCTACTGCTATGGACCCATAGTCCAGGGGTGAACTACTCACACATCACTCCGGAGGCGATCATGGCGATGAAGAGTCCTCCGGGAGATGATTCCCCTCTCCGGCAGGGTGCCAGAGGCGGTCTCCTGAATCCCCCGAGATGGGATTGGCAGCGGCGGCGTCTCTGGAAGGTTTTCCGTATCGTGGCTCTCGGTACTGGGGTTTTCTCGACGAAGGCTTTAAGTAGGCGGAAGGGTAGGTCAGGGGGCGTCACGAGGGACCCACACACTAGGGCGGCGCGGCCCAAGCCCTGGCCGCGCAGCCCTGGCGTGGCGTCGCCTCGTCGCCCCACTTCGTATCACTTTCGGACTTCTGGAAGCTTCGTGGAAAAATAAGACCCTGGGCATTGATTTCGTCCAATTCCGAGAATATTTCCTTTGTAGGATTTCTGAAACCAAAAACAGCAGAAAACATCAACTGGCTCTTCGGCATCTTGTTAATAGGTTAGTGCCGTAAAATGCATAAATATGACATAAAGTATGTATAAAACATGTGAGTATCATCAATAAAGTAGCATGGAACATAAGAAATTATAGATACATTTGAGACGTATCAGGTCTTCATCATCTTTCTCTTTGTTAGCTTCCTCGAGAGAGAGCATCTTCTTTTTGAGCTCACCCATCAAACCAAGAGCATGGTCTCGATCCTTGGTGAGTTGAGAGACAATAGCTTTGTTGGAGTCTTCAAGGACGATGACACTAGCTTCAAGAGACATGCGCAGATTTTGTTCATCTTCAAGCTCTTCTTTGAGAGAGGCAATCTCATTTGCCGCTTCCCTTTCCAACCTCTCCTTCTCCTCTATAAGATCTTGTGCCGCACCAAGTTGGCTCAAGAGAGCCCCAACATAAGTCTTGGTATCCCCTTTCATGTTAGTGAGAAAAGAATCCAAACCCATAATCTCACGCTTAATGGTGAGACTAGAGGCATCATCAATATATAAAGCGTTAGTTGAAGATGAGAGTTTGGAAGGGGGTTCTACCTCCGTGGATACCTTTGCCATAAGGCAACGAGCATTGTTGGTGACGAGGTTCTCATTAGGAGAGTCGAAGAGGGAGATAGAGGGAGTGGTACTGGCGATGGCGGCCACTCCCTCTCCTTCCTTGTTGGAGCTCTTGTCCTCATGTTCTTCATCCTCATCGGAGGAGTACTCTTCTCGAATGATGAAGGCTCTAGGCTTCTTGGTGAAGGAGACCTTGTCGTCATCGGGCTTGGAGGAAAACTTGGAGAATCCTTTGGAGAATGACTTGAACTTTTCCTTGCGGATAAGCCTTCCACCATTATCTTATCTTCTCTCAAACATACAATCCGCGACAAAATGATTCTTGTCGCCGCAATTGTAGCATGTTCTCCCCCTTTGCCCCTCCTTTGGGCTCTTGGAGAAACTTCTTGGATAATCACGTGATCTTCTTGGTCTTGTGCTTCAGGACTTGTTTCCATCCCAAAATTTCTTGGCAGCGAGAGCCATGTGCTCATGATAATTGATCTTGAGATCATCCGGTCCCCACTCAATGGGAACCTCATAGCTTTCACTAGCCTCATGTACCTTCATCTTCAATTCAAGGTTGGGCTTGCGGGTGTTGTGGGCGCGAGCAACAAGATCCTCCGCATTCTTCTTGGAGATGTCCAAAGCGATGACTTCGCTAAGAACTTCATCGGATGTCATAGCACGGAAGGAGGCGTTTTGGCGGATGGCCGTCAATTTCACTTCCTCATAAGGGAGGAGAGCGTTGTAGAACTTGCGATTGATCCAATGGTCATCCACAAATGTTGCTCCAAGATCTTGCATTTGCACGGCAAGAGAGATGAGGCGCCGATACATTTCTTCGGGGGACTCTCCTTCATTCATGACAAAATTGTCGGCCATGTTGTTCACTTCATCGAAACGAGAGCTTTGGATGCTCGCATTTCCGAGGAAGAGCTTGTCGAGTCTATCCCATGCTTCCTTGGCGGTCTTGAGCGAGCGGATATGAGCGCGGTCCTTGGGCGTGACAGCCATGTGAATCATGTTGATGGCGGTGGCGTTGAGTTGGTCATCCACAACATCTCTTCTTGTCAAGTTCTTTGGGTCTCCTGGTGAGTAGCCTTCCTCGATGATACGCCAAAGCTCGGTAGATGCGCTGCGCACATGTGAACGCATTAAAAATTGCCAATTTTCAAAGTTATTTGACTCAAGTAACGGTGGTGAACCATGCGACAAGATATGTGGCATAGGTATTGGAACGTTTATGGTGTAATCACTTGGTGGTGGCACCTCATGATAACCCCCTAGACGTTCCGCAACCGGTGTCTCATCCTTCCCCTTTGTTGAAGTGCCGGTCTCCCCAAGCCCTTCCTTTTGTGGATCTTTTGTCGTTTGCGCGACAAAATCAACAAGAGAAAATGGGTTAGCTTTTGGTGGGGGATCCTCAGCACTTGCTTTAGGATCTACGATAGGGTTCGGTTTTTGAGCAACCAACTCCATCATCATCGCCTTCATTTGGTTAACGATGGATGACTCCAATTTCTTGAGGTCATCCAACGTAGCCGTTGTGGTATCGATGGGAGATGATGGAGCAGGTGGCACAAGGGAAGGTGACCCATTCCCAACCGTCTCTTGTTCGGCCATTTCTTAGCCGGTAAATCCCGAGCAAAAAAACCTTGCTCTGATACCACTTGAATGGATCGTAGCGAACAAGAGGGGGGGTGAATGGCGCTACGTCAGGTTTTAACTTTTTCAAGTTTTAGTGCAACGGAAGGTAAAGATGATAGCTTTAGGGATAGCGGCGTTCCTACAATGATCCTAGGCCAAATGCAACAAGCAAGGAATCAACAAGATAGTAAGAGTAAGGAGCGAGACAACCGGAGGGCGCGGAGACGAGGCGAGGTTTGTTTCCCGCAGTTTCTCCCACAAAAGGGAGTACGTCTGCGTTGAGGAGGTGCTAGCCTCACACAAGAGTCAAGACGGCCACACCACGAAGGAAGGCCTCACCTTCTTCCTCGAGAGAGAGCTCCACGAAGGTGCTCCCCCTTCTCCACTAAGGCACCGGTCGAGGCGGTGATTCCTTCACAAGGTTGGGGCGAGCTCCACACCACAAGGAGGCTCCCAACACCCTATGGAGCTAGTACACACCAAGCTAGCCTCCATAGCTGCACTTTCTCCAATGTCCCACCATAGGAACCCTACCACCAAGATCCACTAAGGAATAGAAAGTATTGGTGAAATCTCTCTTCGTAGAACTATAGATCGGGGTCTCCTCCACCACTCCTCAAAGTTTGGGCAAGATTGATTGGATGGTTGGGGAGATCCTCAAGGTTTAAGCTCAGCAACAATGGAGGAGAGAGAGAGAGGGGAGATAAAAACGAGTTGGGGAAGAAGGGCCCCTTAAATAGGCTCCTCCAAATCCAACCGTTATGTCCAGTTTTTGCCTAAGCGGTACTACCGCTTTGGGTAAGCGGTACTACCGCTCTGAGTTCGAAATCCCCTAGATCTGGTCCACGTGGACACAGAGCGGTACCACCGCTCGAGGTACCGCAATAGGGTCAGAACCTTACTGGACTCGAAGCGGTACCGGAGCGGTACCAGAGCGGTACTTCCGTAACTAGTTATGGTACTTGGGCGGTACCATGGGCGGTAGTACCGCTCGTGAGCGGTACTACCGCTTCAGGTACCGCAGAGGTACTGTAACTCGTACTGTGGGTCAAATCAGCGCAGAACTTCAGAGCGGTACCGTGGGCGGTACTAGTAGGGGTAGCGGTACTACCGCTACAAGTACCGGTAGTACCGGTCTGGCAAAAATTGGTTTTCTCCCCTTTTTCTCTCCAGCCATGTCACCTCGCGATAAACACACAAAACCAGAAAACCTATAAACTACGCTTCAGTCTTCCGATCTTGACGTGTCCAGCGAGGTCACCGTGCACTTGCAAATCTAACAATGATACTCAAGGCACACGGTGAGATTACTCAAGTGTTGTCATCAAACACACAAAACCCGGGGTTTAGACTTTGCTCTTTCACCCGCACCGCCGCTGCCGACGGCTCTACCATGGTGGTAGCGGGGCCCTCTGCGAAAGGTGGCGGGGGTTCATCTCCCTCTTTGTTTGGGGCCGCTGGAGGGTGGTGGATGTGGCTGGGGCCGTCTGCTGGTCCTCACAACGAGCGTACGCTAGGGCGGTGACCCCGGATCTTGGTTGACGCTCCACCAGGGTGGCCTGCTGATACGTGCATTTTGTATCATTATAATAACAATATATATGATCATTTTAGAATGATATTTGCATTCATATACCATTATTTTTGTAGTTTTATTGATTTGTGGGATTTTCCTATAAAGTCCCCTTCATTATAGTTATTTTTTGGGAGGTAGGAAACCTCCTTTTTCGTATTTTGTTGTTTCAGAGACCTTCTGGAATCCAAACAATTCGGGAGAAAATACCACGAAATTTTTCATCAGGATAAGGACTATGGGATGAAGAAGAACTCGGCGGGAGCCACGAAGTCCAAAAGAGCCCAGGTGGCATGAGCCCACCTGTAGTCCACGCCACCTAGGCTCGTTTTTTACCTCGAGCGTCACCTCGCCTCTTCCTTTTAAAAAATGCCTCTGTTTCGCGAAAAAAACCTACTCCATATTTTTCCCACGATTTGTAGAGGCGGCGGAGGCGAAAGTCCTCTCCTACTCCGAGAGAGGGCAGATCCTGCTGCTCCGAAGTCTCTGATGAGGGGGAAATCAAAGCCATTGTCATCACAAATCCTCCTTGATGTAGGGGAGGCCTCTCCATCAACATCAACATAATCCCCAACATCAACATGATCTCCATCTCCAAGATCCACCTTGTTCCCCTCATAGATTGTGATTGGTCGGGCCATCTGTATTGTTTAAGTGTTATTTGCATGATTGTGATTATCAACTTGTCTCTATTTGATGGTGAGATTATGTTTTCAAATTGTTTTGTAATCCATATGCCACTAATCCATACCATGTTTCACCGTTGTGAGTAGATCCCCATGTTCATGTTGGCATAGGATGAATTTACAATGATTTACATTTAATATGAAAAGAGTATTTGGTCAAATTTTTATCTTGTCTGTGGTTCTATGACGGTGATATGTGAATATCGACTGCATATTACTTCACCTATATGGTCTCATAGGGCTGCACTTTAATGTAATGAACATGTTGGAAGGGACGGAATAACAGAAATCATATTCCAATGATTTGAGTTGCATTAGAGGGTTTAGTATCGGGCACCCTTGAACTTACTGATATGGTGGGACATCTATGTCTTAATTATTCCTATGTTTGCTCATGAAAATGGTCATAGGACCCATCATAATGGGTATATTTGCTCATTCACTTGGCTGAACCTAATTTAGGCTCAGTTCACTAAGAATAAAACTTGACAAGATACTTACCATATTGTTAGAAAAATCTTCATGCTGAGTAAATCCATGCCGCCATTGGAAACACTTATCACATATAAGTACACAAACACTTGAGCCCATCCTCTTCCTGCATAGAGGATTGCGCTTTCTCTCATAGAGAGCATCCACTCATCACAATTTACTTTCAGCAATTTATACTACTGCAACCTACAAATCCAAATTCGCTCATCTTCTATTGTTTTACTTGTCAAATTTTCTAACCAATACCTTCAAATCCTCGTGGGTTCGACTAACTTTTCTTATTGAAAGGTACTACAATAGATCTCCTGAACTTGGAAGACATCAAGATACTTTTATGGAGCCGGGAAGCGTCTTCCTATTGGTAGGTTTGCTTGGTAAGGAAACTTGAAAACTGTTTCTACTGTCTACTATTTTATTCTATCATGGCTCTCTTAGGTCATGAAAATATGAAACTCTCTTTATATAATTATATTAAATTTGTCAAAAACAAGGTTGATAAACCCCCTAAACCCGGAGTGGAATATCAAATTCCTATTGCTATTGTTAAAAGGGTTATGAAATAGAGTTTTATAGGAGATGAAAGTAAAACTAGGTCGTAAGCTTCACCGCCATCCGTGGGACACCCGATCTTGCCGGAATCAAAGCCCTGTTGTGGTACACCTAGTTGGTATATCCCCAACACCCATCAACAAGGGTGTGGATGAGCTTTGGAACAAGCCTAGCCTCGGCATTTGGTCGAGGCCGACAACGACGGCGCCCTGGCGTTGTTTGCCTCCTTGGAGGCATTGTTGTTGAGCTATGTTTCTTGCCATCGTGGGGTTATGGATGCCTGGGAGAAATCCCTAGCTTTGGATTGCCAAAGCGGGCGATCGTGATAGATATGCCACTATGTCGTTGGAGGCATCGCCTTGGAGAGTTGGCATGTGGTTGCTTGCTTGGTCTCGCTTGTCGATGACGTGGTGGACGTTGGGGAGGCGGCCCCAAGAGGTTTTCCTTGTGCATCGAGGCGGCGGACTCAGGAATTATCGTGGGTTGTGTACCTATGAGGTTGGATCGCCTCTCAGTGTGGCTTGGGTGACAATGTTGTTCAGCTAGTGCAGCGGCATTGTCGGCTCGGTCGACGTGTCCCAGAGGGTGCGGTCAAACATTTTGTCGGGGTGTGATAACCCCCAAGTGCAGGGGATCAACACAGTACAATTCGATAAGTATTTGAGTGTCGAACCCACGAGGAGCTGAAAGTAACTATCTATTCTCTAAATCCCTATAACCCACTTATATGGCCTTCTATGCAAAGCTAGGAGATATGATGTGTGTGTGAAGAGGTTTTACTAAAAACTATATATATATGTGCTGAAATTAAAATGCAAGAAGTAAAACTAGTGCAACAATAAGTAAAGTGCAATAAAGTAAAATGCAATGAGATGAAGTGAGTAACTCAAGAGAGAAAGTGTTCAGGCAAATTGCTATTTCATTTGTGTGGTTATCATAATTAGTGAAGCTCATTGTAGTCTTTTTAGTGCTTCTTCCAGGGAGGAGCCATAGATAGGTGTCGTTGCCTATTCGATGGTACTCCAGAGGAGGGATCCTCATGGAGGGAAGAAGAAGTAGGGGCCATCGGACGGAGAGTCCTCGGGACGGTGGTACGCGATTTACCCAACTTCGGACACATGCTCGATGATAGTACCTACTGCTGCTTATTTGGAATTATTTGGGCGCTTTCACGTTGTTACAATGAGTTGTGGTTGTGCCTCTAGGGCTCCTAGGATCCAGCTTATAAAGGCGCCGTGATCTTGGGTTTACACGGAGAGTCCTAGCCGGAATACAAGATGCCTAAGTATGGAATATACATTGCCGTGCACGTCAAGGATCCACCTAGATCTAATCCTGCCGTCATGGATCCGGATACTTCATGAGCCTCCATGGATCCGCCTACTTTGTAGGTTGGTCGGGATCCGGCTCCTGTTCCTGAGCTGGACTTCATCCATCTTCTATCAGCAACAACTGGGCCGCCCGACGGGCCATATGCCACCATCACCATCTGTAGGCCACACGAGCTTGCCGGATCTAGACCATGTTGTTGGCAATACCCATAAAGTATACTCACAACAATATGTGTAGCTATATACATGTGCAAGTAGACCCCTAGTGATTGATCCTAAGGCCATTTTCAAGAGCAAACAAATGAATTATTAAGACATGGATCTAAGAATGTCCAACCACCGTTGTAAGTTTAAAGGTCCCCATAATTGGTTCCCCGTTAACATGCATCTAAGAATCGGGACCGGGTTTCTGTCGCTCCCACTATCCCTCATCATGTCAACATGCAACGGTGATAACCTTATGCATCCCCTTGACATATGTGTGCACTCATATATCAATACATAAGACCATCATAGAATATAACAAATACTTGTATGCAACCAACAATAAACTATATAACAATTTCCATGAACAATTCACTACTCAAACATCAACGTAGAGATACAATAGATCATGGAAAAACAGTATATTGCATCATAGATCATGTTTGCCAAGAGATTGCAGAGGGGGATGACGAAGAGTTGTTGTAGATGTTGATGAAGATGATGAAGATGGTGCTAATGCCTTCACCTGAGGGGGGAGTAGTCCACCGGAGGCGATTCCGGCAGCGTTTCCCACATCCGATCTCCGCCAGCAGCGGCCTGCTAACTCTGTGTTTCTGTGTTTTTGATCTACGCTGTCGTTGCCTCGATGAAAACCCCCGAAGTCTTATATATAGTAATTTTTAGGGAAAAACAAGTCGGTTCACGAAAAGATGATGCGAAACGGACGCTCGAGGGCTGAAAGAGGCCTAGTGGCGCGGCCAGAGGGGGAGGCCACGCCACCCTCTCTCTTTTCCAGTCTGTTAACCGCCTGGTGGTCCACTTTTGCTCATTTTGTTCGTCTCGAAAATTTTGGCTACCGGAGTTTGTCTCTCCGCGTAGTTTAGATTTCCTTTTCCAGCAAATCCTCGAATGTAACCGAATATTGCTACTGATCCTCCCTATCAATCTAGAGAACTATCTGGTAGCTAACATATTTGTGTGGAGCACTAGAACATAACTAACCTGCTGCACGACAGTTTCAAAATCTAAAACTCAGAGAGAATCTTCAGTGTGTTGATTGGGACTAACTTCTCTATACAACTTGAGCGCCTCTTCCATAATTTTATTTCCTGATAACAGTTGTGCTCTTTTCTTACTCGAAGGATAAGTAGAGAGGAATCTTCCACTATGTCCTAGCTTTTGAAAGGCCGGTGGGGCTACGCGAGGATCAAAACCAGCTGCAGCAAGTATCATCAACCCAATCTGATCTGCCTCTCTCTCAGCCCTGCATAGTGAGAGCATCATCAGAAGAGCTTATAAGTTATAACACGAAATACTTACATTGGATCGATAATGCAAAACAAGAAAGAAACTACAGAAGACACGAGCTAATTCAGAACGGCACTGTCGTGGAGGGGAATGTTCAACATACTTGGAATATAACTACGGTTTGACATGTTTTTTTCCTTGTGTTTGACAGCCAGCAAAGAAAGTTGATGTATATACAAGTGAATATACCTTCGGAAGAAGGGCACCCTGAGGGGTTTGGGAAGACACTTCCTGTAGATGATCTTCTCTGCCCAGTGCCTCGCAACGACGTGCCCGACCTTAAGAATGAAAAAAGAGAAACAATAAGTTGGTTTGAATTCTCAGGAGAACAATCCCAAAGCACACATGCATCAGCCCATTGAGCAAATAAACCTACCTCATGAGCAATCATAGTGGCAAGTTCAGCATCTGTCCTGAAAACTTGTAGAAATCCAGTGGGCACTACAATCTTGCCAGCGGGGTAGCACCACATATTGACGCGCTTATCTTCCACCACCATCACCTCCCAGTTGAGCCCATCGAGATGCCCAGTCGCTGGCTGTGCTCTCCCTGCGCTTCCCAGCTTCTTCCTCAAAACCTCCACCACCGAGGCGGCATTGCCACGATCGAGCTCGAGCATGGCGGTATCATGGCTCTTGATGATGAGGTGGGTGTGGACGGCGCGGACAAGCTTCGAGGTGATGTTGTTGAGGCGAACACAATCTGGGTGGTGCGGGTCAAGTATGATGGAGGCGTGCTTCTCCTTGAGGCAGGCGAAGCGGGTCTCGCTGTGCTCGCGCTCCTGCCGGGGAGTGCGGACTGCGGAGAACAATGTGAGTGCGATTGGTGAAGGGCACTGTCTCAATGTATCCGTGGTAGTCTGGAATCAGCGCATCGCCGATGCCGATGCCGATGCCGAGCAGAGGCACCGTTGCCAGAGCAACCTTCCGTGGGTCATAGTACCACCGAGAGTACCTCTGGGTGGAGGTGCAGTAGTGCCTGCTGACACGATTAATGTGCTGAAAGAAGAGACCCCGGATGGGGTGACGAAGGTGTGGTGTAGTCGCCGGCGCTATAGCAGGCGTTCGACACACAGTCGCTGCAGCGTGCCGGAAAAGGAGTCCTCGCATGGCGCCCAGGGCATCTCGGCGCCGCGAGGCTGTGTAGCGGGCCAGAGAAGTCAAGCAGTTCATGTTGCTGAAATTTTCCTTTCTTTCGTTGGGATCGAGGTAGCTTTCGGGAGTGGCGGCGTATGATCTAAACTGGAATTGCACTTGTCATGAGGGTCGCGATTTATCGCAGATTATATGGATCTATGGATACGGAATTTTAGACAAAAATCCGGTAACGGATGGATAGAAAACGGACAGAATAAGATATATATAGTTACCGTATTTCGTATGGAACTATGAATCACGTGGAGAAGGGGTAAACGGAAACGGCTGTAGCGCCATGGCGTCGGCGGTTCTGTGCTGCGCTCGGGAGCGAGCTGTTCCAAGGAGACCTGGATGAGCCGGCTTCTCGGCTGGGCTGCGGGTGGTTTGGGCTGCATGTGGAAAGGAGAGAGAGGAAGTTGGCCTGCCTACTTTTGAGCCAGGTAATACTGGTCATTTTTTATTTTTCTGTTTCAAAGCGACTTATCGTGTATTTCAATATTTGGAGGTTCAAAGTTCACAAGAAAAAAAGCTGAAGATTTTCATAGGGGTTCCTTGGTTCAATGGAACACCATTCTATGAAAAGCCATTGAAAAATATCCCCACAATTTTAAAGTATAACTTATTCGCCAATAACTCAATTAGCAATGTGCATAACTTTAGTAATTGCAGTGTATCATTTACAAAAGGTTTTGTTAAGTGCTTACCCTTATTGTTGAGGTTATATGTGGAAACACACTAGCATGTTTCATAGTTAGATATAAAATCTGGTAATCAGTGAAGATATATGGTTAGCAGATCTAGGCGAGAGATCAAAAGGCGAACCAAAATTTCGAACTTTAGGCTAATGCTAACCCTTTTTTGCCGCTAGGCACCATGCAGAAGAAGACGCGAAATTGCAAATCCCCAAAGACAAGCTTCTGTCATATGCAAGGAGTGCCAAACCACCATCAACAAAGAACACGAGCCTCAGTGCCTCCATGTACCAGAAAGCACGAGAACACAAGAGGGGAGGCGGTGGATGGAGCGGGGAGGTGCAAATTTTAACAATCCATTGCCAAATAAACAAAAGGGACCTTAATTTTTTTTTTGACAATTAGCCGGCAAGTCCTTCTTCATGCTCTATTCTCTCTGCCTTGTTGATCTGATTAGACTGTCCAAGAAAACTTTTTTTACGACAAAGAAACACACAACTAGAGGAACCGACACCGTATTTCTTCTTACTCTATCAATTTGCATTGCGCTTTGTGAGGCTCACTAACACAAACAAATTAAAAGGCTACAGAGTACAGACCGGACAAGGCGTTTTGGCTCATAGGTGTATATACACCTATTAGGAAAAATAAAAATAAAAATTATTTTAAAATGTTAAGAAATTTGAATAAAATTCCTTATCGTGCATCCGAACATCCTATGTTACCTGATGAAATTTTTGTGGGGAAAAAATATTTTATGTGGCCTATGTAAAAAAGACAAATGAATGTCTCGTAAAAAACTTGTTTAGAGCATCAGAAATTATGTTATTTGCACATGCCATATAAAATAATATTTTTTCGCGACACTTTGTGTGCAGGCATAAAATATGTGGAAGTACACCCCTAATTTTTTTTCGACAATTTTAGACATTTTGAAGTATGTTTTTTCAGTAATACGTGCATCTACACCTATGAGCCAAAATGGATTTCCAGCTACAGACCACACTGGAAAGAGGCCATCCAATGCATGGCGGAATAATCTTCTACTAGCAATGAAAGGCGCGGCGGCACGCCGCGCCATATGGTGGATGGTTGATGGTAATTTTTGTAGTGACACTGTACTTGCACGGGATTCAGATGCAAAAAATAAATACATGATCCCAATTTTTTTCATTCTCTTCTTATATGCGATTCCTAAAATGTCAACCATCTTTATTTATTTACTGTAGAATCAAATTTATGACACCCGGTGAGGGAGAGTACATTCCAATGTTTACATCTTACTTCCGACACTAAAATTTTACATTTTCTAATATTCTCAAGTTTATAACGGGGAACCAAAACTTATGAGTAGTTGCAACTTTTAAGGCGGGCTCTCATTTTGTCCTAGTCTTCTCCCTCCTCTTGAGAGTTGCGCAGATACTCCCCTCACCTCTCCCATCCTCCTCTGGCGGCTCTACCGGCTGGAGTAGGGATTAGAGGGGTGGCCGGCCTTCTCCTTTGTACAATATGTTAGGTTGTAGGTTTGGTTTGCCGCTATGGCATCTTGACGTTATGTCGTGTTGTGGATGATGATCTTGGTCGCGGTGGAGCAGCGACCTAGGTCGTCCGGCGTGCTTTCCTGTCGGATCTCCATGGTGGAGGATGGTAGTAGAGCATCGATCTGGCATCGGTCTCAAGAATAAGCTCGGGGCGTCACGGATGTTGGCGGTTTCTGCTAGAACTGTCCATCATGGAGGTGGACTGAGGGTTGCAATCTTACCTCAACAGCCGTTGGAGAAGATCTTAAAGCTTCACATGGTGGAGGTCATCAACGACAACAATTTTGCTCTGAAGCATCGGTGCTACTTGCGCCCATGGGTTTTCTTCCTCCAGGCAGCCGTGCCAAAGCAGAGGAACTTCAGTTTAAGCATGACCATTGCTTCGAAGCTCTGAAGCACCAACGGTGGAGAAAGGCTGGGTCGCTTTTCTCAGTTTATTTCAACATTCTATTTGCCAAGTGTGGGAACCATTATGTACTTTCTGTAATGCTTAGGGTCCTGCTTCTAAAGTTGTCCAACCACAGTTATTGAAGCTTCTTGGTCGTTTGGACCCTTCTCTTGTTCAAAAAAATGTTGAGTGCAACATGTTATACCCCCTTGAGGCAATATAAATATTTGCAAATTATGAAATAAAGCGGTGTGGGGTAGAGGTTCACTATGTTTGGCCCTTGTTACATACAGCGGGAAAACAAAAGAGCGCGCTAATTTTATTCATGTCCCATTACATAGTCCACATGACAGTTTAGCCGAGATAAGATATTGCGGAGAGTTAGTTGCATCCAGTTTAGTATAGAGTACATCTTAATAGCCATAGTCTAAAAGTAGAATGAAAAAGGCATAGTCTAAACAGTCAGACTGTCCCAAGATGTATAAAGATAGAAGAGGACTCGGGGCCCAAACATATGAGCCTTGAACAACAGAACCGGGGGCCATAGCGAAGCAACCTTGTTGCATACACCAGCCAAATAGTAGCTTGTAGACAGTAAAAACACCAGCATAAAAAAAATCGCTGACAATAGAACCACCATGCTCTTCACGTTAAGCTCACAAACACGTGCCCAGGAACCTAGTCATCAGCATCCGAAAAATGTAACCCTTTCTTCGACCTGGGTGCTCGCCATCACCGGGATTGTTGCGCTTCATTCTCCCAATGGAATCGGAGGCAGTCTACAATAGAAATACATCGCCTGTCAGAAACGCAAAAACACTGATGTCCTGCAAAGACAGTACAATTATACCTCATCAATAACGGAAGCTGAATATGTTGCGTGCAGTCTGTGGCGTGAGATCCATGAACAGTGGCAGAGTTGATGTCTCAGCAGGATCTGGAACATGCTTTGGGGTTTCAGGAGCAGGGATGCCAACATTGTCCTGACCTACAGCTGAACAATTCACTCCCTCTCGCAAGACAACATTGGCATGGACAATCGGCTCAACAATTTGTACCTGGAGGTAGTTGTGCAATGAGTATAGTCATTCACGTCTATGAGTAGAACAACACTGAATTCTCAAGTAAAAACTTGGGCACTGCATTAGTTAGTCCTCTTACACTTGACACAAGCAGCAACGCCTCTTTTCGGACGACAGTTTCCTCAGGAGGTCCAAACAAATGAAGATCCTCTTTTTGGACGACCGTTTCCTCACGAGGCCCAAACAAATAAAGGTCCGTAAATTTGGCAGCGAGAGGATCTGTAGAACCAGTGTCAACTGCTCCAACAATGAGCCTATACCTGGCAGAGCAATGACATAAAAAAATAAGAATTAGTGTCTAACAAACAGAACATAAAAAGGGTAAAATAAAGTAAGCAATATACATCACGAAAAACGGAGGACATGGAAATCAGGTGCACTATACCTGGGCAGATGTATAATAGTGGGACACCAAGGACATTTGTATACTCCATCCTCTAAAGTAACCATTTTCCAATATTCTTTGCAGCTTATATAATACCAACCCTTGGTTATGAAAACATCGGTAATTATACTGGATATCTTATAACACTCACCCTAAACACGATTAACAACAGATTTAACCAGAGAATGCAGGGGAGAAAAATATTCACCATAGTACTCTGAACATACCATGATATCATTCGGCTCAAAGGCCGCTATCTCCTCGATTGATGATACGGTCGGCTTAGAACGACTTTGATTTGCACTGTGCAGCTCAATGCACCACGGTAGATGTTTCGATCTGTAACACACGGAAAATACACATGTCACCAAACAAACAACAATCCTGACACGCAGCAGGAACTGATTCCTTGATAAACATGCCTCTCCCGAACATCAGCTATCTCTAGAATTGGCAGATTAACATGCCATCTTGTAACAGATGTACACTTGAAGGCCTATAAACCTGCAGAGCAATAAATACTACAGTTTGCATAGACCAAAAAGAAAGGAAACAAATAAAAAAGCGAAAGATAACAGAAAATAGTGCTAGAAAGAGAGAGTGCGGCACCTGAGCAATGACTAACTGTCATGCCAACAAATAAAATGATAATAGGCTCCTCATCCGATGCCTCTATCAGCCCATCAGCATCAAACAAATCAGCGTGCTCCCCACAAAGGGTAACAATAGCAAGCTCGCTTCATGAAGCAACATAAACATAAATCAGATAACAATCAAAAGAGGCAAGTATGTTGTTGGAAAAGTAGATATAAAAGTAGCAGCAACACACACCTAACATCTGTGATATACACTTGACGTTTCTGGCTCCTAGCATTACCAGAAGGGGGCAAAACACAAGTGACCTTGTTCACCAATCCAACAACGTCTACAAATCCACATGGAGCAATCAAATTATCACAACATAAAACACATGGTATTAAGGATACAGATGACACAATAAAATAAACCAAGCACCAAAGCGGTCACATTCTCACCAGATAGAAGTATATTGACTATATTCCGATCGATGCGATGCAATAACATGCTAAATGGGAGAGCAGTATAGGCGAACAAAGGAAAGTTCTCCGGCGGTGGCACCACCTCTGCTAGAACAATCTTTAGACTAAAGCAGATCCGAAAAGAATGATCCACTGATATGTAGCTTTTTTGGGGATCATATAAATCAAAATGATCAATCACATAGTCTAAACAGTCGGCTGGCCCAATTCAGGGATAAACTTGCAAGCATCCCAACTTAAAAGAAAACACTGTATTTTCAAGGATGGGTTAAGTAGTTCTAATTATTTTTTAGTTTAGGTTGACTATCATACTCCCTCGAAAAAAGCCTCCTAGATACTTTCTTAAGACGCTGATGTGTTGTTAGAGAACTAAGTTGTCACAGTTCCCGAAACTTCATCTATGGGGTACACATGTGGCAGAGACATTGAACTAATGAAAGGATAGCTATCTAGTATGAAAGCACCTTGTCGAGCTTATTATGAACCACTTGGATCCAATTGCAGAATGACATGGCACTAAATGGTTGGAGAACAGTTGACAAAATATATACCGGATTCAGCAATTGGCAAAAAAAAAACTCCGTTGCAGAAGTTTCTCTCCCGACTTTACTTTCCAATAGATGTTATTCATGTGAGACAAATAAGTGGTGACGACTGTATCTCAAGCAGTGCATAACATTGCCAAGAGATGCATCTTCTCAAGTTACAATACGCCTTCGTGTTCTCAGCTTCTAAGGACAGTTAGTATGATGATATCAGGAATTAATGAAGATATGTTATTTCTATTTGAGCCATGAAGAATAATTTTTACCTAAGCAATTACTTGCATTTGTGAGAAAAAATTGGGCTCCAGCCTGGAAAAATCTTTTCAATCGAATTGGAAACATCAGGGACAAACAAATTAAATAGGAACAGGTAGAGTGTGACAAATCAACATTTTCTAACATGTATGAAATAGCATAACTAATTGTTTTCTGGAGTTGCAAATACAAAAATGGCCGACGTGAATGTCATACAGAAGTCGCATTATTTCCTGCCATTCAGGATAGAATGCCTACAAATTTTGAGTAACAAATACTTTAGCCTGGATACACCATTCTGAGTAAGAAGAAAAGGCATGACATTTTTGTTTGCCTACAGATTTTGTTCAGAAGAAAGGCAAGTATGGCAATAATAAGCACTCTGTGGTTTCTACAGAAACAATTATGCAATGGATGGGAAGCAAATTTTGACCGAAGCAGCGCAAGCGCTCTATGATTTCTCTATGAAGTAGACAATGGACGGTAGGCAAATTTCTACCGATGAGGCAGCAAGCACACTGAACACCGCAAGCAATTTACCGTGAAAAGCAACACATGAGATAAAGTAGCACCTCCTAGCATCTTACCTTTTGGGAAAAGCTTATCTTGAAATGGAAATAAGTCACTTCTATATGTTACAAAATAGGCATACATTAATCTTCAGATATTTTGCTGAACAAACCGAAGATACTGAGACTGTGTTTCCTATTTGTAGAATAAAAAATTTAAGATGCTAACTCTACTACTGCTTGATCAACATCAGTTGTGAGGATCATTCAAAAATACACTTCCACTAAATATGGAACTAATTGCTGCATTTAAATTTAAGAGCATCATCATAAGGGCTTGGACGAATAAAAGTTTATTCATTACATAACTACCTTAGCTGATCCAGAGCATATACATAGTGAGCAACTCTTGCAAATATTGACTGATAAATTATCGAAATAAGACAATTTTAATCTAAAATAAGAAACATTTTTGACCTTTGAGCAAGAAGACAAAAATAATGTAGCTCAAAACAATCCGTAAATGCGAGGAGTTCAATGAGCTCTTACAATCCATTGAACCAAACTGCATCTTTATGGCGCAGCGGCACGCCGCGCCCGTGGTGCTACACTTTTTGAGTGTGCATATTTTGTACAACTTGAACTTATTGCAGGGGTAATATGAGCAGATGATATAAGTAAAAACATTAACAAAGCTGATGCATATATGGGACACACATTAGTTTATAGCAATAGTAAGCCAGAGGACACCTGTTTACTGGATTATATCGTAGATGGATTTATATTGGAAGGGGAGAGATTATCTAATATTTCTGACCTACACTACGATAACAGAAGGAAGGTGATCTAGCTATTCTCCAGCTCTGCTACCTGTATGTGCCTTGTGTCACTGTCCTCGTCAAAAAAGAAGATGATGATTGTTTCCCTCTTTGGCACTGCTAGGGCATGAACAAATACATTAGTTGTGTGCTATTCATACCCAGCTAAAGCGGCAGATAGGTGATTAATATTTTACACCACGATTTGTGGGCACACCTTGAGACAAAATATATTTTTTCACATAAACTACTTGGTTCATCAATTTGGGCCCTTGCCTGTTTGACCTTTAGCTGGAGTTCAGTTGATCTAGATTAATTATATTTGCTGCAAGGGAAAGAGGATTGAATTAATTTTATTTGATCTACCGCAGCCTATACTGTTCAGTTGAAATCTGTCCCAACAAATTTACCTCGCAAGATGCAGTGATCTATTTAGCTGGGAATAGTTCACTTGAAGTTTTCTTCTCATTTCCTGCACTGTGGACAATGAGTATACATTTAGCTGCTAGTATAACTTTGCAAGTATGGTTATTTCCATAGTTTAGATAAATTATCAAAAATGGTAATGAAATACGGTATGAAATAATCAAAGAATGCAAATGAAATAGATAATAAATCGTATGTCATGTTAGATAAGTACCCTGAAAGAAGAGTATTATCTCCAACGTGTGCTGCCAGAGGTGCAAACGGTTATGTATTGTAGTAACACTGAAAAATTGGCAGGATGCATAATAAATTATTGGGTCTTTCTTCGTGCTTCAGGGATGATGCATATATCGACTGGATAGGTCGATTATGGTTACCTGGCACACAACCCTCCATTTTAATTGTATGAATAAAGATTGCATAGCTTAGTAAGCAAAATACGGAGTAGATGATATGGCACGATATGGTTGATTCAAACTGTAACACGTGATGGAAGAGACAGCGAGGATAACTGCAAAGTTCCATGCAAAGTAATGGCTATAAAAGGAGGGGACTAAAGTATCACATTTTTGGACAGAGTAGTTAAAGTAACTGAACATAAAAACGTATATATATACAGGCAATTGCAAGTTAACTGAATCTCTAAGTTATAGGCAATTGTGTAAGCATATCTGAAGTTATAACCGGGATAGATATTACCCAATAGCATCACATGTGACAAATAGCACGGTGCAGGACATTTCCCGCGCTGTATAATTTTATCTATCCCAGTTACAGTCTAACCATGACAGAGCAAGTAGATGGCCAGCAGCAGATTTGGCAGCAGCACTCATGTGCAACACCTAAGATTGGACCATGCGGACATAAAGGTGGGGTAGTGAGTTGATCGAACAACGGTGGTTATTTAAAAAATGGAAATTAGAGTAAAGATGTTCTGTATAATATATACCTGGCAGCCTATATGACCAAACCTAATTCTTATGTAAGTTGTCCAGTGTTTTGATCTCTGTCTTTTCAAATGCTTTGACATAATTCTGAGGAAGGCTGTTTGCATATCCAAAGGCAGGTCAAACCATAGAAATTCAGGTTTTGAATGCAACCAAAGAAGCAATAACTCGTGAACTTAGAAATTTATTTGACCAAAAAAGAGAGACTTTTTATCACTTGCTATTTGTTGAACCAATATACTTTTATCTAGCTAATGAAAACGGGAAATTTACAACTTCCTTTTGATCCACGAAAAGAGGCGTACAGGGGGAGCTGACATATTAGATGTTTTTGCCTATTTTTTGCAAGTATTATGTTGTTCTTGAGGACACAAAGCTAGAGCTTCCACCCGAAAAAATATTTTGATAACATGTTGCTACTCCGGATAGCAAGAATAGCAATGGACTCTGAAGAAAACTTATCTGAGGTAAATGTATCCCTTTCTGCTAATTTGCTACAACTAACTTGGTTTGAACAAATAACTCATATGTGAGAACATGATGCATTCAGTGTTCTAAGGCATGAAAACACTTAGGAATTAAGTCCTTTGAGTAAACCGACAATCAAAATTCCAAGGACTACACTCTTTTGCTTCTCCCAAACACTTCAGCTAGAGATGAGTTAACAAAGTAACTTGGATGAGAAATGGAAAGCTATCTTGAAGTAGAGCAAGTATGTGTACCTGTAATGAAGGCTTTTTTTCCTAGCATAGAACTTGCATACAAAAATAGTGATACATATACAATAATGCTCAGCGGGTTTAATAGAAAATATATCCACATGTACTTAAATTTTTTTCCTAGCACCGAACTGCATACAATATATTGTTAACACGTTTAGACAATGGAAGTTAAATGTTCTGTGTTGTCTAAAATACGACACCACAACATGCAAAAAGAACATAATCAAATTTACAACAGCCAAGTATAGGATAGAAATAGTTTTTTTTTAAATCATATTCAACTTAAATAATGGAATCTACAAAATCAGATATGTTTTGGATCAATAATGAATGTCATATAAATAATTATTCTCCACACATTGATAGTAAAACATTGTAAAGGAAAATAGCACATGAGGAGCTCCGCCACTCGCTGGGCCTCAATGCTTTGACCATCGTTATCCCAGTAAGTATTAGCTACGCGAATTATCTGAATTGTCCTAGCAGTGATACACGTACCCACCGGTTCAGCCATGAGTCTTTCGCACACCACCTCGCCGACAGAGTTGTATGCATCCTGGACTCCTGGTCGTCGTCCGGGTGGTCCACACAATGACAAAACGCCGCGCCCCCAGACTCAGAGCAGGCGGCGGCGCTGCTGGCCATCCAGTCCCCACATAGCGAACCAACCAGCAGGTCGCAGACCGCCGTCCAGGTGAGGAGATGTATGGGAGAAGCCAGAGCACGGGACGGCAGGAGAGCCTCAGAGACAGAGGAGGACCCGACCGATGCCACGGCCGCCGGCCAGGGGGCTCTCACGGCAGGGGAGAGATCCGGCGGGGAAGATTTTGGGGTAAGCAGCAACTCAGGACGGGGGGAGGATGGTGAAGGTGTCGACAGGGACTTTGTGGATGGAGCCCGTCATCGTGCCCGCATCCGCTTCCTTGCTCGTCTGCAACCTGATGGATGGATGTAAGAAGGGGAAAAACAGAGAAAGGAGAGGCGGATAGTGGAGGAAGGGAGAGGCGACGTGTACCTGAGATAAGAGACTATTGTAGGACCGCTGCATTGGAGGTAACCCACATGCCCTGAAGCGACGGC
Source organism: Lolium perenne (assembly GCF_019359855.2). Lineage (NCBI taxonomy): Eukaryota > Viridiplantae > Streptophyta > Magnoliopsida > Poales > Poaceae > Lolium > Lolium perenne. The sequence continues at coordinate 156,530,471 of NC_067244.2, read as the reverse complement.
GACCACGGCGACACGGCGAGAATCGTGTAGATGCAATCTAGGAAAACCAGGTCGCTGCTCCCTACTCGCCGTCTGGTCTCAGTGCCGACAGCATCGCCGCCACCCGCCACTCCAACTTCCTCCCGAGGTCGCGCGGTGGCCAGGTCGGCGCGCCGCCGCCATGCCTTGGCTGGCTTCGGAAACTCGGCGCGATGTCGCTCCTGTCAGTGTGCTGCTCCCATCACTGCTACTTGTGCAGTTGAGATCTCCGGGTTCGGATAGAAGAGGTCGGGGATTGGGGAAACTCGGGCGGGGACGCGAATTATCCTTCTGTTCGCCAACACAGCGCCCTCCTTATGCCCCCCGCCTCCCCTCTTCTCTCTCCTGGATAAAACGACTATACCCCTGGTTGAAGTCGCGGCAGAGAAGCGGCGGCCAGACGCCCGCCATAGCCACTCCCACTATATCCCCATCGGGAGGAATACCCGTTCATGGAGCGCCAAGCCTGAGGGCCGCCGCCGGGACCTCATCCGTCCGTGCGCCCCACCTTGCCCATGGCGTCGTCCTTGGTAGCAGGGCGGTCCGGAGGCAAGTTAGTGCTCACCGATCAGGAGCAGCAGGCATCGATTCTGGGAGCGAAACAAAGCACATTAGAAGGGGAGAAAGAATAACACGATGTAGGGATGAGGCAGGCGTACCTGTCAAGCGCGCATGGTCTTCCTCGTCGCGGAATCGGGTTGTCTCTGTCCTTGGGGCGTCCTCTCATGCTTGTGAGAAAAGGTGAGGCCAGGAGGGAGAAAGGAAGCGGCGCTCGAGACCTCCATACACGAATTCTAGAGAGGAAGGAGGCGGAGCCAAAGCGGACACCATGCGGAGTCGCCGAGGAAGAAGCGGTGGCGCGCCGCCGGCCACGGAAGGGCTCGTTCCGGGAAGAATTTAGGCAGAACACGGCGAGGCGTGATAATACGGGGGGATCAGGAGAGAGACACGCATAGAGACACAGGTCAGAAAAGAGGTCAAAGCGGTGAGTAATACCAGACAAAACCTGAATCTGATCAGGACCCATCCCAAACAGCAAAAGACACATGCCTAAGTCTACCAATAGGACACAGCGCTAAAGCAAAAAGGAGGAGATCTGACCAAATCGTACCTAGAAAAAAATTTCTACAGGGCACCAAAACTGCACCTAGAAGAAACCCTACGGGAATAAAACTATCAAATAGCATACGTGTTACCTCCACATTAATCTCAAAAATAATTCAAAACTCTTACAAAAAAGATGTTTGTTCCCAAATAGTATAGTAGTTATACTCCATACTTGTGCTTGTAATTAGCAAGAACTTCATGTTGGAAGAACCTGTATGTGCCTTGTGTACCTCTTCTTCAGTTCTAAGCAATAAAACTGACATACGCCATTCCTTTAGGCGCAGGGGCAAGTGAAAGAGATGGACAGAGACTAGGGAGGAAGATGGAACGAATGGATGTGAAGGCAAAAGGCTTACAGAATAGGAGCGTCGTACGTCTTTTTTTTTACAAATTGTTCTTGACTTTCTTTTTTACAATTTATATAAAAAAGATAAAACAGTCGGTGTTTACAGAATAGGAGCGTTATAGCCCTATAGGTATGACTGTATGGATAGCTTGTTAAACACCTTTTGCAAACAACAACAAAAAAGAATCGGTGTTTACAGAATAGGAGCGTTATAGCCCTACAGGTATGACTGTATGGATAGCTTGTTAAACACCTTTTGCAAACAACAACAAAAAAGAATTGACCAGAGTGGTAGCCCTATAGGTATGACTGTATGGATAGCTTGTTAAACACCTTTTGCAAACAACAACAAAAAAGAATCGGTGTTTACAGAATAGGAGCGTTATAGCCCTACAGGTATGACTGTATGGATAGCTTGTTAAACACCTTTTGCAAACAACAACAAAAAAGAATTGACCAGAGTGGGATTTGAACCCACGCCCTTTCGGACCAGAACCTTAATCTGGCGCCTTAGACCAACTCGGCCATCTGATCGTAGTGATATAAAATCGTGTGTTCCATATATAATTTGTACAGTACACTTTTTGTCAACTCGCATTCATATCTCCCCGCACCTACGTACGACGACCGCGGGCGCGGCGTCCGGCGGTGATGTACGAGGGTACCGCTGCCGCTGGCAGAGGGAATGTTCGAGACTTCTGCATGGGCCCAGGCCATTTCTTGTGCATACGGCAGTGAGCACTGAGCAGGTAATGCATGCCTTGTGCGCTTGGCCCAGTCTAAAACAGCAGCCAGCCCCCACTGCTCGTGTTGTACACGAATAATTTGCATCCCACAAATCAAAAACTATTTCTCCGTTCATCTACAAAGTTACCGAAAATAATATGGGTGAGACCACAAGCTCAACGTTCTTTCCTGAAATTCTTTTTACTGTACAAAGTTACCCAATAATAGAAAGTTGTGTGCATCTCTTCGATGCAGCTCAACCTCCTCTTCAAAGAAAATCTAGAAAGTTACCCTTGAAAAGAACAATGGAAATTACTGCAGCAATAGGCACACAATCAGAAGTGTTTAAACTCTCGCACACGTATGTACATACCAAGAGTTAATAATATTTTAACGAACATGTTCTAAAAAAATAGGTACGTGGCCACCTCTATCAGTTGGAACTACGGACCGGGGAGACGCGTGGAAAAGAAGAATTTGATGATGGCGAGGAATACTCGGATCATGGCCTGACTATGGGTCCATTCGGAAAGCCTTCGCTATACTGAAATCCAAGGAGCGATGAAGATCTCGGTTTTATCAACTCTACAAACCTGAACATAGCTAGGTCCCTCCCGCTCTGGGAGTGTCTTCCAGGAGTGAAAAGGATCCAAACACGTCCTATATTGACTTTATTGAAGATTATGTTAATTAATCGTGGCTCTGGAAATAGATGGCACCTCCCTTCATTCGTTCATGTCCTAGTACGTCTTTCTGGTGTGTTCAATCCAACCAAAATGAAAGATGGAAAGGAAGGAATTAAAACAAGACACAACATCAACTTTTCATTGGTACCATCCCTAAGATCGTGTCCGTGGTTAATTTTCTTGTTTGAGATGTGTATATTACATTTATGGCCCCCAACTTGTTAAGTGGGAGCACATTATTACAACTTCTTGATTTTTTTTTTCTTAAAAGTAATGAATAGACATGGCCTATACCAATAAATGTAGTGAAAATGACTCATCACTGCGTACTACGACTACGAGACAGACAATATTGGTCATTCACATGTTGATTGTTGGATTTTACTTTTTTTTGTTGAATTCATTAGCTATGCAAAATATTCTTAGTTGGGTCCTTTAACACATTTGCTCTTCTATTGAGAAACCAATGGGGCGACTCAAAATTGATTGTGAGAGGGCGACGGAGAAGCATGCATGTGCCATGAAGTTCGCTAACAACACATGCAACAACAATATTGGAGTTAGAAATGGGTAGGTTACATATCTTTCAAGTTTTGCTCTTGAACTATGGCTCCTTCATCTTATTATAGTTAAAATATCTGATTCTTTCTCTGCTTTTAATTAGCAATGCAACGAAAATATTTTGTATTATTACCACCTTTCTAAACATGTTTAGCCTTATCTCGTTGAGCTCACTTAGTCTCTTCGTCACGTCTAAGTTTAGTCACATGCTCATTAGCGTCCCTCATCGCATCCCATTCGGATGCCTTGGGGTCTAACTCATGAATGATCACCAACAACCTCTCTTTTTTTTTACTTTTTTTAAGTTTCCGCTTAAGATTTTGTCCAACCCCTTAGGAAATGAGAGACATGTCTAATATTATTTTTGCCTCCGTCAGTAGGTGTATCATGTGTTGTTACAATAGCCCTCCAGATGTCAACATCTCATAAAAACTATCTTGGTGCAATCAGAACATTTCAAAAGAAAAATGGGCCTTGTTACATAGATGAGGGTGTTGGCTACAGCTGATAAGTATCAGTGTATGACCTGACCCCAGTGGGTTAATGCACACACTAAAACTAATGGAAACTTTTATTCCCTTTTCACATTGACATGAATAATATCAAGTTTTTCATATGTAGGAGTCTCTTTGTGATTGGCCCAAGTGAACTCCCTTCCAGTGAGAACTATTTTCCTTAGGTATAGGCTTTCTATGATTGAGCTAAAACAAAAGGCCAATAGGCACTAAAATTATCATTATTTTTTCCTATTCTATTCCATATAATATTATAGTTCTCTCCCACCAACATGGGAAGTGATTCTGATTCACACGTTCCTACTAGTTTTGATAGAAATTCTGCGTATTGTGAATCTTGGGTTGCACCAAATATTGGAACCAAGATCCACTAAATACCATCATGTCTAGATCGCAAATGAGATATAACACAATAGTCTCCCATATCAACCTGTTTTATTTGGAGGTTTGTTGTGTTTGTGACTAACCTCCCATGAGTAGTAAACAATACGATGTGAAGCAATATGCTTGAGAAAATGAATATCAAAGTTTGAGCTCCTGTCTCCAATAAGACAATAAAGACCAAACATTGTTCCTCATTTCCTGAACAAATAGATGCTTGTCAAGCTCCTCAAAACCCACTATTTCAAATCATTCGTTTCAAATCTTGCATTAGAATCTTTTTATTATTTTTGTTAATTCTAGTGCTCCTACGAACAATAGAACCAACATAAAGTTCCTTTTGATGATGTCTGGACACTTTTACACTACCAAACGGATGATCACTAGCATCTTCGTCTAATAAATCTTCACTATAGAGAAACAAACAGATTACGAGAACCAATATTCTCATTAATTGTTACCTCTACATTTATCCCTCTCAAGCCGCATTCGCCGAGCCCGAATGCGATCGCTAGTCCTCAATCTAGTCGTAGCTGCATTTGGGATCCTCCAAATGTGATGACAGCCTTCACAAGATTTTCCGAACAACAAGGCACCCACATACACATGCCCACATGGCATGTCACGTGTATGGAAGAATACGATGATTGATGCACCATCATTCTCCCTCCTCGAGATGACATGCATCTACTCTATGTTCTACCCCTCCCATATATAGTCCCGTACGGCTGGAATTTCTTCTAAATACATGTCTTGTATATGCGAGCATGACACAATGTACAACAAGGAAGGTTGTTTTGGGCCGTATTCGCACCCGAAAGCCACTTTACATGTTGGATTTATGACTTCTCAGAAAGATGTACAAAACTACTCCCATTGGCCAAGTTAATATATCATCAATCAAAGTTACTCTTGTAAAATTGTAGCCGTCCATATGGGGCATGGAGTTGTTGCTCTGGGAGCATTTCTTCTCGATGAATAGTAAATTTGAAAAAATAAAAAGAAATTTAAAAATCCTAAACTTCTGTGTACTTGTTTTTGTTACTATTTTCCGTGTTTGTGTAAGTTTTCATGCGAAAAATCAACATGCATGTTTCCATAATAAAATAAGACAAAGTTTTGTGCTCTAAACAAGCAACAAATTGATCGCTCAATTGTCTTGTTAGCACGCGTCACAATACTTGTGTTTTCTCCATAGAAATTTGCAAACAACCAACCAACACAAACATATACAGTACATGTCTAAAAAATTTTAACATCCATAAAATTAATTTTCCACTTGCAGGAGCATTATGCTCTTGGGAGAAAAATTGTAGCCGCCCATTTGTTAGGATGAACAGCAGGAATAGGTTACTTGCGTAGATTTTAACCCTAACACATTTCTATTTCCTTGAAGAAAAAGAATGTCTAATCTGGACGGCGACAGTTCATGATGTAGCCCCGGTCACCGACGTCGCTACACCAAGACCAACAAGTCCCCCAAGTGGACCGATGACACGAGCCCGAGTTAAAGCGCTACACGATAAGGTGAACTCTATCCTCGCTACTCTTGACCTTGACACACCGTTGGACGGAATGCTACCTCATGCCGACACTCTATGTGTTATTAGGTACAAGGATCATCAAGGATACGAGGGAGAGGAGACACCATTCATCAAGGGAGAAGAAGCTAAAGCTTATGGACTAAAAGAAGAAGAAAGAAAGAAGGAAGAAGAAGAAAGGAAGAGAAAGGAACAAGAGAAAGAGAAGAGGAGGGTGGAGCCTCCAGGGAAAAGGAGGCCGGAGCCTCCAGGCCATGAGGGGCCGGAGCCTCCACCCTTGGCCGCGCGCGTGGAGGGAAGACCGGTAGTACCGGCCCCTCCTGGCCGGTACTACCGGCGGGCGCCGAGCGGAGCCTCCAAGGCTGCCCCGCGGGAAGGATGAGGAGGCCGGTACCACCGGCCAAGGTACCGGCCGGGGTACCGCTCAGGGGTCCAAGTACCCTGGAAACTTTGGTTCGAAATGGACGTTTTTCCGGTACCTCCACCGGTACCTCCGCCCATTGGTACCGCCCGTGCGCGAATGTCTTCAAATCTGAACCGTCCATTCGCTATCTAGCAGTTGTAACTTATTTAGCCTTTGCCCAAATTACCCTTGACTCAGATCTGAGCTATTTGTATCCCCGTACTCCTCATTTGCTAGGGTTAGACATAGACTTGGATAATTCTTAGAGCTTAGCTCATATTGGGGATTATCTCCTGTGTTTCATCAAGGCTACTCTTGTTGAGATTAATAGTTGTGTGTGAGATTCTAGTTTAACCACTCTCTCTCCCGCACAAGTGTTCGTCTACAACACCGATCTCTCACACCGGGATTCAACCTCTTGGTCTCTCCTAGTGTGATTCTACCGGCGTGGTTTGTCGAGCCATGGGAGTGTAAATCGATTGTATCGGGTTTGGGTGCGTGTGTGTTCATCGTGTTCGTCTCGTTCTTCGTTCCTCCACTTTTCCCCTTTTGATTTTGGGTCGATTTCGCAAGATTGGGCCACAAATTGGGTCTTAGACCTCATCATATGGTATCAGCAGCTCAAGGTTACCGCGAATTTGACCCCCCACCCACCCAATTTCGTCTCTAAAAATTTTCCCAAAAAATCCCCAAAAAAATAGCCCTAATTTGCCTTTTGACCGATCTGCGATTTTGTTGAGTTTTGAGTGGTTTTGGTCCATTGATTCGGTGTTATTAGTGTTGATCTACTACTTCCTCCACTTTCTATCCACAAACTTCATCGTTTCCTTCGTTTTGGGTTGATTTGGTTTGAGCTCCTCAAGAACAGGAGAGAGAAAAGGGAAGAACAGGCAACTTCACGTGTGGGGAAGAAGCGTGAGCGGTACCACCGAGCGGTACCTCCAGGCGGGAGCACGGGTGGAGGCTCCAGCCTCCACTACCGCCCACCACTACCGCCCACCACTCAGCCGCCACCACCGCTCGCCTCCCCAAGCCGGCCACCACTCCCCTCCTCCCACCGCCGCCGACCAACACCACCACCCCCTCTCCACCACCGGCCAACACCGCCGTTCCCCCAAATCACCGGTAACCACCGCCGCGGCACCGCCACCACCACCGCCACCACCAACGCCACCGCAAGACCACCGGCATACCACTACCACCACCGCCAAGCTAGTTTGACCCAACTTTTTCTCGCCTACCTTGTGTTTGCTTATTCGGTTTGAGTGCCTTTTGTGTAACACTAACCCGCAGCTCCGAAGCAAGCGACGACACTCTCGGCACCCCGAGCTTGCAAACGTACTCTTGATCCACCCACCATATTGCAAGTTGAGTGTTCATCACCGCCTACGCCCCATCTAGGTATAACTTGCAAATCCTTTTCCCTTTTGCGATCTAACCTCCCGGGCATTGCTTGACTAGTGTTGCGAGACATTGCACGTGGCCCCGTTGTGAGGTGTGTGTGTAGTGTGGAGTCAAGCTTTTAAGCAAAACTCGTGTGGCAAAGTAGCAAAGGCGAAGCTAAGCTAACATAGTGCGAGACAAAAGCCGCCAAAACACAAAAGAGCAAAAGAGTGCAAGTGCCACAAAATACAAACGAGTGTCAAGTGCCACCAAATACAAAGGAGGAAAGCTTTTAAGCAAAAGAGAGAAAAGAGAAGAGAGGCCGCGTGTAAATCTTGTTGTCTCTCCGTTGCAACCAAAGCTTTGTCTCTCATTGTGTTAGTGTGACACCGAGCACCCTTGTTAAGGGCTTCTTACATCTTTCCGCTCATTCCTTGGTCGCACTAACCCCTTTCATCTCGTGTGTGTGTTCCACATCTTTTTCCGTGTTTTAGTGATCATCGCTTTGACATTCGATATTTGGATTTTACCCACTCTTAACAACAAACTTGATTTCGGATTTCGTCTCTTGGCTTTCCACCATACTCACCTACCACCATATTTGCTAGCTTTTGCGTGTGTTTTTGTGTGTGTGCCCGATACAATTGGTTTCGCTCTCGGTTTGATTGATCACCTCGATACTATCACACAACGGTAAGATTGTGAGGTAGTCTCCTTCCACTAACATACACAACATAGTTCTTGTCTTGCCATCATGGATAGGAACGGAGATGAATCACGGGATGGAGAAGTACTCCGCAACACCGAGAGGTTGGCTACTCAACACAACCTATGGACACAACGCCAAGAGTTCAAGGAGCAACTAGCCCTCTTCGAGACGCGCATCGATGAGCAATACGATGAAGTGGCTCACAACTTCTCCGCCGTGAACCAAGACTTGGCTCTCCTTCGTGAAGCTACGGACAACTTGAATGGCCAAATGGTGGCCAATGATGCTAACATGGAGCGGCGCATGGATAGCCTCGAGCGCGCCATCACCAACTTGGGTCGTCATCACCGACACCGCTCTACTTCATCATCATCAAGCTCGCCGCAAGATTACTACTCTCATGGTGGCCTTTCGTCCTCAAGCTCTTCTTCAAGGCATGAAGACCATCATCGACCTCATCGCCCACATGCTCGTCATGAAGACTCTCGCTCCAACTCTAGGCGCGGCGAAATACATCGCCATGCTCGTCCACATGAGCGTCCTCCACAAGACCAAGTCCTACAACAAGATCGTCACCAAGCGGATCGCCATGCCCACCATGGGCGTGACGACCAACCCCAAGACCAAGGTCCTCAAGTTCAACCTCGGCAAGATCTCCGACGCCATCCTCGCCATGACCAACGTGGAAGAGGAGACCCACAACATGATCAAGATGAAAGAGCCAACTATGAGCCTCGTCAACAACCTCGACAAGATCTTCCACAACACCATCGCCGTGAACCAAGTGAAGCTAGCGTCCATTATCAACGCCAACCCAATGCTATGGTTGGCCGGGGAAGACCTCCTTTCCCACCTCAAGCCGCAAGAGATGAAGGCATCCGTCCTCGCCGAAGAAACTTGGAGGATGAAGAGAACATGTATGGCAAGCTCAAGTTCAACATGCCCAAGTTCAAAGGTGAAGACGACGCCGAAGCTTACCTCTCATGGGCACTCAAGGTGGACAAGATCTTCCGCATCCACAACTACTCCGGTGCCAAGAAAGTGGCTATGGCATCACTCGAGTTTGAAGACTACGCCAACACTTGGTGGGAGCAAGTCCTCACTCTCCGAGAAGAGAAGGGTGAACCTCCCATTGACACTTGGGAAGATATGAAGAAGGAGATGCATGCTCGTTTTGTCCCCGCACACTACATGACCGACCTCTTCAACAAGCTCCAAAAGTTGAAGCAAGGCACCAAGACCGTTGAGGAGTTCTACAAGGAGATGGAGCTCACTATGATGCGAGCCAACATCCAAGAATCCGAGGAGCAAACCATTGCTCGCTTCTTCAATGGCCTTACTTATCCTATCAAGAGGATTGTCGAGTTCCAACCCTACTCCAACATGGTTGAGTTAGTCCACCAAGCATCGAAGGCCGAGCGCCAAGTGATTGAGGACATCAAGTACTCCAAGGCCAAGTCCTATTTCTCCTCCAAGCTCGCTACATCGACTCCTCCTACTACATCAACTCCTTATGCTACAAGTGCCAAGGCCGACGCATCCTCTACACCTTCCAAGAAGACGACTATCCAAAGTCGAATGAAGCAAACGGTCTCCTCCACCGCTTCCTCTAAGGCATCCACGGGACCCTCTAGTGTCACTTGCTTCAAGTGTGGCACCCAAGGTCACAAGTCGTTTGAGTGCAAGAACACCAAGGTCATGATCACTATGGAGAATGGTGACATCGAGACTCTTGATGAGGATGAATATGAAGCCCTTGTGCAAGCCGCCGTGGAAAGTGAAGAAGCTTATGAGCAAGAAAGTGGAGAAGATCCTCTCTTATGTGAGCATGACCCAAGTCCCTCACTTGTGGTCACAAGGGTGCTAACCACACAACCTCATGATATGGAAGAACAACGGTGCAACATCTTCCAAACCCGTGCCGGAATTGGTGGCAAGTCTATCAAGGTCATCATCGATGGTGGAAGTTGCCACAACCTTGCGAGCACCGAGTTGTGTGAGAAGCTCCACCTCACTCTCCGCAAGCATCCTCACCCTTACCATATCCAATGGTTGAGTGATAAGGGCAACGTCAAGATACAACATACCGTCACCGTCAACTTCAAGATCGGCCCTTATGAGGACACCATCGAGTGTGACGTGGTACCCATGACGGTGTGCCACATGTTGCTTGGCCGCCCTTGGCAATATGACAAGAAGGCTATACATGATGGACTCTCCAACACTTACACCTTCAAGGTCAACGACAAAAAGTTCGAGTTGCGCCCGATGACTCCTAGCCAAATCATCGCGGATAATGCGAAGGCTTTAGCGAGGGCACAACTCCGCACCCACCATAGTGAGTTGAGAGGTGAGGGAGCGACCCACCAAATGGAGAGTGAGCGCCACAAGCCATATATGAGTGAGCGAACGAGCGTCCTCCTAGCCACCAAAAGCGAGTGGAGAGAAGTACAAGCAAACCCATCCACCATATTGCACTACGTGCTAATTTGCAAGGGACCGTCATCGGAAACTAACGACTTAACCAACATTCCTCCGTCTTTGTTGTCTCTTTTGCAGGAATTTCAAGACGTTTTCCCCGACGAGCTCCCTCATGGACTACCACCACTCCGCGGCATAGAACACCGCATCGACCTCATACCCGGCGCTCCGCTTCCAAACCGTGCCGCCTATCGCACCAACCCCGAAGAGACCAAGGAGATCAACCGTCAAATTCAAGATCTCCTCGCCAAAGGGTATGTCCGTGAAAGCCTTAGCCCTTGTGCGGTTCCCGTGATCCTCGTGCCTAAACCGGATGAGACGCAACGGATGTGTATGGATTGTCGCCCCATCAATGCCATTACCGTCCGTTACCGCCATCCCATTCCGCGTTTAGATGACATGCTTGATGAACTTAGTGGTGCCACGATTTTCTCTAAAGTCGATTTGCGTAGTGGTTACCATCAAATCCGCATGGCTATTGGTGACGAATGGAAAACGGCATTCAAGACCAAACTTGGTCTCTATGAATGGCTCGTTATGCCTTTCGGTCTTTCCAATGCACCATCTACTTTCATGCGCCTCATGAATCACATCTTGCGTCCTCTCATTGGCAAGAGCGTGGTTGTCTACTTCGATGATATTCTTATTTATAGCAAAAACCTCGAGGACCATGTGCAACATGTGAGAGAGGTCTTGTGCATCTTGCGCAATGAAAAGCTTTATGCTAACCTCCCCAAATGCACCTTTGCTCAAAACAAATTGGTTTTTCTTGGTTTTGTGGTTTCCGCTAATGGGATTGAAGTTGATTCTTCCAAGGTGGAGGCCATCCATAATTGGCCTACCCCTACAAATGTTGGCCAAGTCCGAAGCTTCCATGGACTTGCCGGTTTTATCGCCGCTTTGTGAAAGACTTTAGCACCATCGCTTGCCCTTTGAATGAGCTTACCAAGAAGAATGTTCCGTTTGTTTGGGGCAAGGCCCAACAAAATGCTTTTGATGAGTTGAAGAAACGCCTTACCGAAGCTCCCTCCTTGTTCTTCCAAATTTTGCAAAAACTTTTGAGATTGAGTGTGATGCAAGTGGGCTTGGTATTGGCGGCGTTCTTATGCAAGAGGGCAAACCCGTGGCATATTATAGTGAGAAGTTGGATGGCGCACGCCTCAACTATCCTATATATGACAAGGAGCTCTACGCTTTGGTTCGTGTTCTTGAAGTTTGGCAACATTACCTTTGGCCAAAAGAGTTTATCATTCATTCCGACCATGAGTCCTTGAAATATTTGAAGAGCCAACACAACTTGAACAAACGACATGCAAAATGGGTCGAGTTCATTGAGTCCTTCCCATATGTAATCAAATACAAGAAGGGCAAGGACAATGTTGTGGCGGATGCTCTTTCCCGCAAAAACACCCTTTTGCTAACTCGTTTGGATTTTCATGTTTTGGGACTTGAAGAGATCAAAGAACTCTATCCTTCCGATTCTTTCTTTGCTCCCATTTTTGAGAAGTGCTCCGTTGAGCGAGGAGTGGATGATTTCTATTTGCATGATGGCTATTTGTTCAAAGCTAACAAGATTTGCATTCCCGAGTCTTCGCTTCGAAAATTGCTTTTGCAAGAGTCTCATGGAGGAGGTCTTATGGGCCACTTTGGCCGTGACAAGACATATGCCATGCTCTCAACCCACTACTATTGGCCAAAGATGAAGCGAGATGTGGAGCGCCTTTGCCGTCGGTGCACAACATGCTTACAAGCTAAGTCTACCTCCAACCCTTATGGTCTTTACATGCCATTGCCTATTCCTTATGCACCATGGACCGATATTAGCATGGATTTCGTTCTAGGCTTGCCTCGCACTAAGCATGGTCATGATTCCATATTTGTTGTAGTGGATAGATTCTCTAAGATGGCTCATTTCATACCTTGCCATAAGAGCGACGATGCTTCACACATTGCTTCATTGTTTTTCAGGGAAATCGTTCGCCTACATGGAGTACCACAAAGCATTGTGTCGGATCGAGACGTCAAGTTCATGAGTTATCTTTGGAAGTCGCTCATGGCGAAGTTTGGAGTCAAGCTCTTGTTCTCATCATCATCGCACCCGCAAACGGACGGCCAAACGGAAGTGGTCAATCGAAGCCTCTCCACCCTCCTACGCATCCTCGTGAAGAAGAACTTGAAGTCATGGGAGGAGTGCCTTCCCCACGCGGAGTTCGCCTACAACCGCGCCAAGCACAAGACTACGTCAAGGAGCCCCTTCTTGGTCATCTATGGCTTCGAACCTTACACGGCACTCGACATACTTCCGCTTCCCCTCCACGAGCGCATCAACATGGACTTCGACAAGCGCACCGCCGCCGTCAAGAAACTACATGAAGAGACAAGGGCAACCATACAAGAACATGTCCTTCGTCAAGCCAACCGCATCAACGCCAAGAAGAAGGCAAGGATATTCGAAGAAGGAGACCTCGTTTGGATCCACCTCCGGAAGGAACGGTTCCCTCATGAGCGCAACTCCAAGCTCAAGCCAAGAGGAGATGGCCCCTTCAAAGTCCTCAAACGCATCAACGACAACGCTTACGTCATCGACATACCGACATCCAAGTACTTGGTGAGCAACACGTTCAACGTCTCGGACTTGTCACCCTATCATGGAGATGAGGAGATGCAAGAGTCGAGGACGACTCTTTCCCAAGGGGGGGGGGGAGATGATGTAGCCCCGGTCACCGACGTCGCTACACCAAGACCAACAAGTCCCCCAAGTGGACCGATGACACGAGCCCGAGTTAAAGCGCTACACGATAAGGTGAACTCTATCCTCGCTACTCTTGACCTTGACACACCGTTGGACGGAATGCTACCTCATGCCGACACTCTATGTGTTATTAGGTACAAGATCATCAAGGATACGAGGGAGAGGAGACACCATTCATCAAGGGAGAAGAAGCTAAAGCTTATGGACTAAAAGAAGAAGAAAGAAAGAAGGAAGAAGAAGAAAGGAAGAGAAAGGAACAAGAGAAAGAGAAGAGGAGGGTGGAGCCTCCAGGGAGAAGGAGGCCGGAGCCTCCAGGCCATGAGGGGCCGGAGCCTCCACCCTTGGCCGCGCGCGTGGAGGGAAGACCGGTAGTACCGGCCCCTCCTGGCCGGTACTACCGGCGGGCGCCGAGCGGAGCCTCCAAGGCTGCCCCGCGGGAAGGATGAGGAGGCCGGTACCACCGGCCAAGGTACCGGCCGGTACCGCCTCAGGGTCCAAGTACCCTGGAAACTTTGGTTCGAAATGGACGTTTTTCCGGTACCTCCACCGGTACCTCCGCCCATTGGTACCGCCCGTGCGCGAATGTCTTCAAATCTGAACCGTCCATTCGCTATCTAGCAGTTGTAACTTATTTAGCCTTTGCCCAAATTACCCTTGACTCAGATCTGAGCTATTTGTATCCCCGTACTCCTCATTTGCTAGGGTTAGACATAGACTTGGATAATTCTTAGAGCTTAGCTCATATTGGGGATTATCTCCTGTGTTTCATCAAGGCTACTCTTGTTGAGATTAATAGTTGTGTGTGAGATTCTAGTTTAACCACTCTCTCTCCCGCACAAGTGTTCGTCTACAACACCGATCTCTCACACCGGGATTCAACCTCTTGGTCTCTCCTAGTGTGATTCTACCGGCGTGGTTTGTCGAGCCATGGGAGTGTAAATCGATTGTATCGGGTTTGGGTGCGTGTGTGTTCATCGTGTTCGTCTCGTTCTTCGTTCCTCCACTTTTCCCCTTTTGATTTTGGGTCGATTTCGCAAGATTGGGCCACAAATTGGGTCTTAGACCTCATCAGTTCAGATGTAAGTAACTGTATATGTGTATCGACTATAGTAGTCTGTATGCCCTGCCTGTACCAGCAGTGCATCATGAGCAACATTGGATCGATCTGCAGTAGTAGAGGATGTGCAGCTGTGTACAGCCACATGCCGCGGTGATCTTTACCCATTCCGCAAGCATGCCTCACACAAAGAGAAGCAGAACCTGACAATTTTAAGGAAATCAATATATGTAGCCAAATCGTGATACCAAGATAGACATTTTGAGCAAATGGAGAAGGAATTGAATTGGACGATTTCAGATTTGACAGCATGTCAGCATCTCCAGGATTAACCCCGCTCTGTTTCTGGCTCGCCATGATGGCAGCATAACACAAATCCCGGTCAGATCCAATGCACCTGCAAAACAGCAATGTAGAGTACTCCACACGACACAACGAATAAGTAACTTCTCTCCTAAAAATAACTAATCAATAACTAGGCCCAATTTGTTCAGTGATGAAGGTGCGTTTGACAGCCTATCACTCCTTAATTCCCTGCTAAAATAAAGGTCAAACGTATGGAATTGTTAAGGGCGTACTGTAACTCCCACCAGCAATATACATACTCCCAAGGCCTGTGTGACTTGAAGATCTTCCAAAAGCTGACGATCTTCTTGATCTTGCCAGTTTTACAATCCAACTTTTCGTTTCGATTATGTGGCGCTTACAGGTGGGCCGTTCTGGTCTCAGCAGTTAAGTTTGCGGATCTTCAGTTCACTAATCCTCATCAAGGCCTTCTTCTGCAACGTGAAATGCCATCAAATTCTGCCATTTTTTTGCTTCATTGCATTGCAGTTGCTGCGTATTTAAGTGTGCTGCTTAAGCAAACTTTCTCACCGCCTCCCCCACTTGTTTCTTCCTCTTCTTCTTCTTGGCGGAGGTGGAGGGAGGCATGCTTGTCACCTACTACTCCTTTTAAGTTCCCCCACTGCCTCCGCCTCTCACGCTTCTTCTACCTCCATCTTTCCCATAAATCTATTCCGGTGGATCAACCGAAAGCCAGCGTCGAGCAAGAAAAGCAAGTGAGGAGGACACAAGCAAGCAAAGCGATCGATCGGCTGCTCGCGGCTGCAAGCATTGCAGCGTCTGATCTCTGCTGCTCCATCGCCTTTGCTTTGGTTGGCGATGGACAGGCACACCTGCAAGCTCTGCTTCCGGCGGTTCCAGAACGGCCGCGCGCTCGGCGGCCACATGCGCTCCCATGTCATGGCGGCGGCAGCCGCCGCTGCCACCGCCGCTGCGTACTCGCCACCGCAGCAGCAGCGGCAGCAGTCCCCGCCGGTCTCCTTCGCCTCCACCTCGTCGACGGACATTGATGGTAAGCTAACACAGCCGAGCAGGCTGTCCTGCTTCCTGCGGGAGGATCCCAAGGTAGGCGCACCTGAGTTCTCTGGTTCCGTGGTCGCCGCGGCGGCCGGCGAGTCGTCGGTCGTGCAGGACGGCGAGAGCGACACCGAGTCCCCGCGCGTCGGCGCGGGGTTCGGCGTCTGCCGCCGTCGCTCGAAGCGTGCGCGCCGGCGCGCGGCGCCGGATCCCGAGCCGGCGAGCAGCGTGTCGGACGCGACGCGGGAGGAGGACGTGGCCATGTCGCTGGTGATGCTGTCTCGGGACTCGTGGACGCGGTCCAGATCCGAGCCGGAAGAGCCCCACTGGGCCAGGGCGAGCTGGGAGGCCGAGCAAGACGACAGCAGGGTCAACTTGCTGGACGAGGAGGAGTACGACGTGGCTGGCAAGGCGCGCTACGGCAAGGCGACGGCCGCGCGCCCGCGCAGCGGCAGGCACCAGTGCGGCGCGTGCAGGAAGGTGTTCCGGTCGTACCAGGCCCTGGGCGGCCACCGCGCCAGCGTCAAGAAGGGCAAGGGCGGCTGCGTGCCACCGGCGGCGGGCCAGGCTTACGACGCCCACGCCCCGGTCGTCCACGAGTGCCCGTTCTGCTTCCGCGTGTTCGGGTCCGGCCAGGCCCTGGGCGGCCACAAGCGTGCGCACACGCCGTTCGGCGGCGCGGGCGCGCCCTCTCCGGCGAAATGCGGCGACAGCTTCGGGCCCTTCGACCTCAACGTGCCGGTCGCCTTCGACGACGACTTCGAGCTCTCCGCCGTGTACGACGCCGAGTTCGGCAGCACCAGGCAGTGAGATCATCAGCTGATCTGGCCGTGCCGTCTTCTAGATCGATCACAAGATGTGCTTGAGCTCATGAATTGGCAGCCCAGCTTGTGCATGCAATGCAAGGATGGATCCGAGGTAAGGGCTCTGCGTCCGTGCAAGATTCTGGTGAAGAACAGTTCAGCAATAAAAAATATCTCTTCGTTTTTCTTGCTTAAACTTCCGGTTACAATACATTGTTGTGATTGGTACGTAGTAGTAGAACCGAATTAGCCGAACAGACGAATGGTACATTTTTGCTCTCTTATCTATTGAAAATCAATATTTATTCATTCGGAAAAAGCAAATGTGAGTTTTTTTTTCCAAAAGAGATCGAACGGAGCCCAGCATCTGTATCAAAGTGATGCATACATGTTTATTTCAATATTATAAACAGAAATCTACCGAAGATATACATCGCGAAGATCAAAAGCACCACACAACATCTGCGGACCGGACAATGAGTAAAGAAACATGTCGTTAGTGTCTATGCCCCCAAAACAAAAACAAACTCGTCATTGCAAATGTCAACTTCAACATCTTCTCATGCGTTTCTACATTGTATTTACTATTACTTCTCTCACAATTTATTAGGCGTGTATGTGTACCTAGTGGAGGAAGGCCTCCTAGGGATAAGAGACATAGGGCTAAAGAGAGAGCCAAAAAAGAATCTTTCGTGTATAATCCTGCATAATCTCGAATATTATCATTTCCGATACGTAGACCAAATAATACAATGCAAGCAAAAGTTCTTAAATTCATGGAGATATAGAACAACATATAAGTTATCATGCTTGCATATCCATCATTTGAGTCCCCCTAGGTCGCCAGTTTGATTAAATTAGCATTAGTTATATGTTATAAAAATTATTTCATTAGAAAGTTTAGATGTTCTATTTTTTAGTGGTATAATTTTTTATTATATAATTTAAATTATATAGGTTAAATTGGTGACGTATAGATACGGGAAAAACTAGTAAACTGATACGAAGAAATACGGAGAAGACTAGTAAACTGAGACGGAGTATCTCCTTAACACGTCCCATAAAGCTCTCCTTGGTTGAACTTCACGGTGCTTGTAACTTGTAAATTGTAACAGCATACTCCCTAGAATTACTAGCTAGGACCAACAAGCTTCCATTTAACAGTTGAAGAGTTTGCTGGTCACAATGTCATTTCGCCTAATGCCAACGCATCAGACGTTTCAGGTCAGCGGCCATGGATTGTGTGCAGTGCAGTGCACTATACACTGATCACAGTAGCTTTTTCAGCTCAGCGGCAGTAGGCTCCACCGTGACAGACAGAGAGTTCGTGTGTCGGTTCAGCTCTAGGCTGAGCAACGAACGCTCTGCTGGCTGCTGCTTCTGTTTGCTCTCACTAGTACACTTGTCCGTGTCCTCTACTGTAGTACTGGTATTTATTCGCCTACCTGTATCAACCGCCCATACGGCACGGGCTCGGCGGTGGCCTGAGGCTGCACGTGGGACCACAGATGCTGGGCCCAGCGGCAGTGTAGGTGCTCGCCACTCCTTGGACTCAGCAGGTACGGCCATACGGACTGGACTACTATGGTTTTATCTCCGCGATGCATGCATTATGTGGTACTACTATCATATTCTTATTGTATTTATTAATTTATAGAATCTTATGTAATGAAAATCTACGTAACAAGATAGCGGACAATAAGCAATGTAGAAGAGACAAAGAAACGGAGCTTGAGCTTCGAGGGCTTGATCCACTGGGACAGTCATAATGTGTGCAAGGGAAACACCAGGAAGCATGCCACCAAGATCTCGCCTTCGTTAGGTCCGGGTGTGTTGTAGCCCTGTGGACATCCACCTCCACCTCCGAAAAAGCCCATGCCTTCTCACCCGGATCGAAAGGCGCCACATTGTCAGATATAGAGCAGCTTCCCCAAGAGCACGGATGTGCATGCGACTTGCCAGTGACCGAACCAAATAGAACACCTCGTTGCAAGACCCCACGAACGTCACCGCCAGCCACAACACTGGCCAGCCGGGAAGACACAAGGTTTAGGACAAGATCACCACAAGAAGACACGACAAGTGTTGCTGCAAGCACACCACAAATCACACGCCACACGTCCACCATCCGCATTCCCAAGACGGCGCCTCCAAGGAGGAAAATGGTGTCCTCAAGGTCACTGATGTTGTGACCGCCACCGCCAACCAGAGATTTCTCCCGACAAGCCCTCGACCCAACATCCCAACTAGGCTTCAGACCCGACGAGGACGCCACGATTTGGCGAGTAGGGTGGAACCAACGCGGCTCAAGGTTGTTGTCTCCATATCTGCGCCGAAGTCGACTGGGCGCCACTGCGCTGCGATCCCTAACCTAGCTCCGCCCCTTTGCCGCCCACACGACCAAGTGCCGACGATATTCGTAGGAAGTCAAAGCATCAAGGTCCTCGTCGCCACCGTCCTTGGCAGCCAAACACCGGTTTCTGATGGGCTCTTCTAGCGGTGCTGAGAGGGAAAGAAGGGGTGGGGGAGGGCCTTGCTGGCTAAGGTTTGGTTTACCCCACACGAGCGACACGCGATCAATCAACAATCAGATCCAATGCAACTAATTAGTTTGACATCTTGGTGTGCGTGGCTTATCACTTCGGAATGTACGTACGGGGAAAGACGGAGCCTTGATTAAGCGCAGGAGAGCGGCGATTTTACCGGCGCCGGTATGTGCCGGCGTCACATCGACCCTCCAGCTTTGCTTTTAGATCCGCGCTCCGTTTTCTGGTATAATGGGATGTACTGCTTATCGTTTCGATACTGTGGGAGAAATTAGCAAATACTGACAGCGACGACCTGACGCCTGTCAGATACGCCAAGCATCTGGGCCCATCCACCGATCCACGCCCCCTTCCATTGAAAATATCCGTTGTCTACTCTGTGACTCTCGTTCATCTGGCCATTGGAGAGATCTTGAGCATGCGGCGGCGGAAATCCACCCTCTACCGTCCGCGGCAGCGAAGATAGGGCCTCCTACATGGATGCTCCAGGCCCGTCGTCTGCCCCTGCTGGTCCGACCGGTAGTCTCCGGTTCCGGCGGCGAGCGCCCTCGAGATCCGGACGGTAGCCTCCGGATCCGGCGTCCCGGGGTCAAATATATCCTACCGGCGGCGCCGGCCACCTCCAGATCCGGCATCCCCGACTCAAAACACCCCCGGTCTCACTTCATCGCTACCTAACCCTGGTCCGTTATGTACGCCCCACCTTCGATGTTCAGCTCTCATGCAGATGATCAGTTCTTGGAGGCGACTGCTTCCTGCTCCTTTTGATTTAAGGGGGCCCTTGATGTAAGAAGTTCATACAGCAAATGTAATGCCTGTTAAATTCATATCTAGTTTCTACCGTTGCAACTCAAACTGGAAATTGACACAGAGGATCAAATGCATGATTAGATTTATGACTAACTTTATTTTCGAAACTGCAGTCGACTGGTTTATCAGATGAATTTAGGCACTAAACAAGTACCAAAGATATCACCAAATCAGTGCCGCTGTTCCAGGATGTTCAGTTTAAACAGATGTTTGTTTTGTGAGAATGTGTATACTTATAGGCAGAACCAGTATTTTTCACACGAAGAAATAGTTAGATGATTTCCTTCTGATCTTCATAATGTGCACTTTTTCTTGATTTGGCGAAGCAGGTCGAGATGTGTAGTGTATAACAGATATGCCATGAACAACTTTCAGAATTCAGATTAAGGGAAAGTTAGATTTCATTTATGGTGTCCACTCGTATATATTATTGGTAGGAAATAGATATTTAGTTCTCTTTGAAGTCCTCTACTTTCTTTGTTAGTTGCTCCTCGTACCTTCTAATCTCATCTTTTCCAAAGAACTTCATCCATGTTTTGTGGATCTTGCTATCTGAATATTTTTGGAACTGAAACTTCTTAAAACAAATGAAAGTTTATTGTATGAGAATGGATTTATGAACAATAAATGAAGCTTCACACGCATATTTCTAAACAACATTGTGGAATCTTCCAATTATTTCTGATCTGCTTCCGTTTAAATTTTGTGTGGAATATTACTAGAACTTGATTCCATGTGAACTGATTGAACTATTCGAGTAAAATATTTCTGGACTTCTAAATCTCATTGTTGTATGGTTCAGTTCTGTTGAACTTATCTCATAGTTTGGGAAATCTTTCTTTACTTTTTTTTAGGACCAGTTGAAAAGGGGAACCGTATTAAAAAGATTAAAAAGATTGTACTACTGGAAAAACTGTGAAACATATGTAACATTTCCCACAAACAGAAACTAAATTGGTATGCTATTTTTTCAGGAATATTTTGAAAATACTTCTGTGAAACCTAAGTGAGTTTGATAAAAACAAAGTTAGTGAAACTGAGTTATATGTTAAACTGAAGTAAACTTCCCAGAGAAATGTATCGTGAAATATTACAGGAAACTTAATTTCCCTAATTTCTCACATCCGGATTTCCTAGAATTTACGATTGCCATGTTCTCGGATTCTATTTCCCCGCAGGCAAAAAACGTTGGCAAGGTGCAGACTTCGTATTGGCATATGAGGATGTTGCGTCTAAATGTGGTGCAGTTGCTAAAGACGATGCATGGAAGTTGCATGGCACCACAACAGATCTGGGCTAGCAACTTGTCATGTTCAGCGCGTGGCGACAAGAGCAAGCAGCCAGGAGTGTCCAGGACAGCCCCAGATATCTTGGCGACAGATGGTGGCGAATATATTAGAAATGATAGTATGGTGATTGCACTATTGTTTTTCTTGCATTATCTTCCCTTGTGTAACTAGATTTGAGCACCAACACGAGATGTGCTTTATGTATGATTTCATAATGTTGTTTCAACCTTTGTCATTTACAAATTCTTTCGGGGAACTTCCTTGACTTATCTGAAACGGTTGTTAACATGGTTCAGTTTCAGTGTCAACCACTTGCATTTTGTGACATCCAGCTGAACTATTTTGGTGCATTTCTGTACTTGGATATTTCTATGAAATTATGAAACACATGTCAGTATATGTATGGAACAATTCTGGTCTGAATCATGTAAGTGCTCTACACGTCTATTTGTGAGCTGTTTTTGCTTGTGCAAATAACATATCGAGCTACGATTTATCCTAGTTGCCTGTTGAGTACATATTTTTCCCCGCTTGTGTCGACTCCTATGCGAGACCCTAGCGAAACCAATTAGGAACTTCACTAGAGCATAGGTGAAACAAATATTTTTTCTAAAACTGAAAACCAACTATTTTTTGATAGTGAGACATTAGCAATACCAAATAATTCTGAAACAAACTAGCTAGAAACTTCACTAAAACAATAGTGGAACCCATCACTTCTCTAAAACCTTATTGAAATTCTAAATAAAACATGAAGCCAATGTGAAACCTTGATGGAGCATACCACAAACTTGGGTGCGACATTAGCGAAACCCAAATAATTCTAAAATTTTAAGTTTTTAAGCAAAATTCATGTTTCATTTAAGTACCAATTGTAGATATTGCTCAATCATGTTTCGTCGGAGTGTCGAGTGTGTATGTTCCATTGTGCTCTTGGCATGTCTCCATTTGCTTAAAAAAAGAATGGCCTATGTTACCCATTGTTCCCATATAAGTTTCATTATTTTCGGTTATAATGGATGATAAATGTTTCAATATGTTTTTGAAATAGGATGATTTAGGTTTCACTAGTTGTTGTTGAGTGTTTCCCTTTTTTTTATAGAAAATGGCTGATCTAAGTTTCAGTAGTTTCACATAGGTTTCTATAATGTATGGTCTATGGTTCACTACGAATACATGCATATTTCACTATTTTGTTCGATAAATGAAAATATAATGATTCACTGGTGTTTGCATAGCATAACGAAAGAGGGATGTAGGTTCATGAAATTTATTCTTAAGTGGGAGTAACGTAAAATGTAAAACAACATGAATGTACATGGGGTAAGCATGGACAAATCATGAAGTTCATGAAACTATTGTGATACATAAAACCTATGTGAAACCTCGATGCACCAAACGGCTAAATATGATGCACCTACTTTGTGAAAACGTCTATAACAAGTGAATAATAAGTGAAACCAATATAACCTTATACCAAACCTCAATGAAACTATTGTGAAACATGAAATCATTTGTGAAATCTTGATGCGCCAAATGACTGAATTTCTCGTACCAAACAATACTTCTACTTTGTGAAACCGTCTATAAAGGAGTGAATCATAAGTAAAACCAATATAACCTCGTACCAAACATCAGTGCAACTATTGAGAAACTTGAAACTTTTATGAAACCTCGATGTTCCAAACGGCTAAATTTCTCATATCAAACGATGCGTCTACTTTGCGAAACCGTTTATAAATGAGTGAATCCTTCGTGAAAACGATATAACCTTGTACCAAACCTCAATGAAACTACTGTGAAACATGAAATCTATGTGAAACCTCGATGCACCAAACGACTGAATATCTCGTACGAAACGATGCACTTAATTTGTGAAACCGTCTATAACGAGTGAATTATAAGTGAAACCAATATAACTTTGTACTAAATCTCAATGAAAATATTTTGAAACATGAAATTCTTGAAACCTCGCTGCGCCAAATGACTGAACTCCTCGTACGAAACGATGGCATCTACTTTGTGAAACCATCTATAAATGAGCGAATCAAAAGTGAAACCAATATAACCTTCTACCAAACCTACCTGAAACTATTGAGAAACGTGAAACTTTTATGAAACCTCGATGCGCCAAACGTCTTAATTTCATATACCAAACGATGCGCCTACTTTGTGAAACCATCTATAAATGAGTGAATCCTTCGTGAAACCGATATAACCTCGTACCAAAACTCAATGAAACTATTGTCAAACATGAAATGTATGTGAAACCTTGATGCGCCAAATGGCAGAATTTCTCGTACCAAACGATGTACCTAATTTGTGAAACCATCTATGACGATTGAATCATAAGTGAAACCAGCATAACCTTTTACCAAACCCCAATGAAACTATTGTGAAACATGAAAACCGTAGTGAAACCTTGATGCCTCTACTAAATTTCCCGTACGAAACGATGCCTCTACTTTGTGAAACCGTCTAGGAACGAGTGAATCATAAGTGAAACCAATATAACCTTTTACCAAACATCAGTGAAACTTTAATGAAACCTTGTTGAGCAAAACGTCTGAATTTCTCATACGAAATGATGCGCCTACTTTGTAAAACCTCTTATAATCGAGTGAATCCTTTGTGAAACCGATATAACCTCGTACCGAACTTCAATGAAACGGTTGTGAAACATGAAACCTATGTGAACCCGCGATGCACCAAATGGTTGAATTTCTCGTACCAAACGATGCACCTACTTTGTGAACCCGTCTATAATGAGTGAATCATTAGTGAAACCAATATAGTCTTGTACCAAACCTCGTTGAAACTATTGTGAAACATAAAATTCTTTGTGAAACCTCGATGCGCCAAACGGCTAAATTTTTCTTACCAAACAATGTGTCTACTTTGTGAAACCCTCTAAACGAGTGAATTATAAGTGAAACCAATTAATATAACCTCGTACGTAACCTCACTGAAACTATTGAGAAATGTAAAAACTTCTATGAAACCTCGATGCAACAAACGGCTAAATTTATCATACCAAACGATGTGCCTACGTACTTTGTGAAACCGTCTATAAACAAGTGAATCTTTCATGAAGCCGACATAACCTTGTACAAAACCTCAACGAAACTATTGTGAAACATAAAACCTATGTGAAACCTCGGGGTGCCAAACGGCTGAATTTCTCGTACCAAACGACACACCTACTTTGTGAAACCGCTTATAACGAGTGAATCATAAGTGAAACCAATATAACCTTGTAAAAAACCTCAATAAAACTATTGAGAAACATGGAAACCTTTGTGAAACCTCCATGCGCTAAATGACTGAATTCCTACTGATAAACATGAAACTCTTGTGAAACCTCGATGTGCCAAACGGCTGAATTTCTCATGCGATATGATGCGCCTACTTTGTGAAACCATCTATTAACGAGTGAATCCTGAGTGAAACCGGTATAACCTCGTACCAAACCTCAATGAAACTATCGTGAAACATGAAAACCTCTATAAAACCTCGATGTGCCAAACGACTGAATATCTTGTACCAAATGATGTGTTTACTATGTGAAACCGTCAATAAACGACTGAATCATAAGTGAAACCAATATAACCTCGTACCAAACCTA
The DNA here is from genome assembly GCF_019359855.2 of Lolium perenne. Lineage (NCBI taxonomy): Eukaryota > Viridiplantae > Streptophyta > Magnoliopsida > Poales > Poaceae > Lolium > Lolium perenne. Next base: position 156,505,370 of record NC_067244.2, on the reverse strand, counting down.
AATGAAAATATTGGTAAACATGAAACCTATGTGAAACCTCGAACCTATGTGAAACCCCGAAGCACCAAATAATTAAATTTCTTGTCTCAAACGATGCACGTACTTTGTGAAACCGTCTATAACGAGTGAATCATAAGTGAAACCAATATACCCTCGTACAAAACATCAATAAAACATGGAAACCTTTGCTAACCCTTGATCCGCCAATTGACTCAATTTATCGTACCAAATGATGCGTCTACGTTGTGAAATCGTCTATAACGAATGAATCATAAGTGAAGCCAATATAACCTCGGATGAAACCTCAGTGAATTTTTTGTGAAGGATGAAACTTTGGTGAAACCACGATGCGCCAAACATATGAATTTCTCGTACCAAACGATGCGCCTACTTTGTGAAACCATCTATAAACAAGTGAATCCTTAGTGAAACCCATGTAACATTGTACTAAACCTAGCTAATTGAATTATTGTGAAACATTAACATATGTGAAACCTCGGTATGGAAAACGTCTAAATTTGTCATACCAAGCGATGCGCCTACTTTGTGAAACCGTAAATAAATGAGCGAATCCTTCATGAAACCGTATAACCTCGTACCGAACTTCAATGAAACTATGTGAAACATGAATCCTATGTAAAATCTCGATGCACCAAACGACTAACTTTATCGTACCAAATGATGTACATACTTTGTGAAACTGTCTATAACGAGTGAATCATAAGTGAAACCAATATAACCTCCTAGCAAACCTCAATGAAAATATTTTGAAAGATGAATCCTTTGCTAACCCTCGATCCACCAAATAACTGAATTTCTCGTACCAGACGATGGGTCCACATTGTGACATCATCTATAAAAGACAGAAGCATAAGTGAAACCAACATAATCTCGTACCAAACCTCTGTGAAATTATTGAGAAACATGAAACTTTTGTGAAACCACGATGCGCCAAACGACTGGATTTCTCATACCAAACGACGCGCCTACTTTGTGAAACCGTTTATAAATGAGTGAATCCTTCGTGAAACCGATATAACCTCGTACAAAATCTCAATGATACTATTGTCAAACAAGAAACCTATCTGAAACCAGTGCCAAACGGCATAATTTCTCATACGAAACGATGCACCTACTTTGCAAAACCATCTATGAGAGTTAATAATAAGTGAAACAAACATAACCTTGTACCAAACCTCAATGAAACTATTGTGAAACATGAAAACCTTTATGAAACATCGATACGCCAAATTACTGAATTTCTCGTACCAAACAATGTGTCTACTCATTGAAATCGTCTATAAATGAGAGAATCATAAGTGAAACCAATATAACCTTGTACCAAACATGAGCGAAACTTTTATGAAACATCGATGTGTCAAACGGCTGAATTTCACATACCAAACGATGCGCCTACTTTGTGAAACTGCCTATAAACGAGCGAATCCTTCTTGAAACTGGTATAACCTCGTACAAAACCTCAATGAAACTATTGTGAAACATGAAACCTATGTGAAACCTCGATGCACCAAATGATTGAATTTCTGGTACCAACCGATGCACCTACTTTGTGAACCTGTCTATAACGAGTGAATCATTAGTGAAACCAATATAACCTTATACCAAACCTAAATGAAACTATTGTGAAACATGAAATCATTTGTGAAATCTTGATGCGCCAAATGACTGAATTTCTCGTACCAAACAATACTTCTACTTTCTGAAACCGTATATAAAGGAGTGAATCATAAGTAAAACCAATATAACCTCGTACCAAACATCAGTGAAACTATTGAGAAACTTCAAACTTTTATGAAACCTCGATGTTCCAAACGGCTAAATTTCTCATATCAAACGATGTGTCTACTTTGTGAAACCGTTTATAAATGAGTGAATCCTTCGTGAAAACGATATAACCTTGTACCAAACCTCAATGAAACTACTGTGAAACATGAAATCTATGTGAAATCTCGATGCACCAAACGACTGAATATCTCGTACGAAACGATGCACTTAATCTGTGAAACCGTCTATAACGAGTGAATTATAAGTGAAACCAATATAACTTTGTACTAAATCTCAATGAAAATATTTTGAAACATGAAATTCTTGAAACCTCGCTGCGCCAAATGACTGAACTCCTCGTACGAAATGATGCATCTACTTTGTGAAACCATCTATAAATGAGCGAATCAAAAGTGAAACCAATATAACCGTCTACCAAACCTACCTCAAACTATTGAGAAACGTGAAACTTTTATGAAACCTCGATGCGCCAAACGTCTTAATTTCATATACCAAATGATGCGCCTACTTTGTGAAACCATCTATAAATGAGTGAATCCTTCGTGAAACCGATATAACCTCGTACCAAAACTCAATGAAACTATTGTCAAACATGAAATTTATGTGAAACCTTGATGCGCCAAATGGCAGAATTTCTCGTACCAAACGATGTACCTAATTTGTGAAACCATCTATGACGATTGAATCATAAGTGAAACCAGCATAACCTTTTACCAAACCCCAATGAATCTATTGTGAAACATGAAAACCGTAGTGAAACCTTGATGCCTCTACTAAATTTCCCGTACGAAACGATGCCTCTACTTTGTGAAACCGTCTAGGAATGAGTGAATCATAAGTGAAACCAATTTCTCACATCCGGATTTCCTAGAATTTACGATTGCCATGTTCTCGGATTCTATTTCCCCGCAGGCAAAAAACGTTGGCAAGGTGCAGACTTCGTATTGGCATATGAGGATGTTGCGTCTAAATGTGGTGCAGTTGCTAAAGACGATGCATGGAAGTTGCATGGCACCACAACAGATCTGGGCTAGCAACTTGTCATGTTCAGCGCGTGGCGACAAGAGCAAGCAGCCAGGAGTGTCCAGGACAGCCCCAGATATCTTGGCGACAGATGGTGGCGAATATATTAGAAATGATAGTATGGTGATTGCACTATTGTTTTTCTTGCATTATCTTCCCTTGTGCAACTAGATTTGAGCACCAACACGAGATGTGCTTTATGTATGATTTCATAATGTTGTTTCAACCTTTGTCATTTACAAATTCTTTCGGGGAACTTGCTTGACTTATCTGAAACGGTTGTTAACATGGTTCAGTTTCAGTGTCAACCACTTGCATTTTGTGACATCCAGCTGAACTATTTTGGTGCATTTCTGTACTTGGATATTTCTATGAAATTATGAAACACATGTCAGTATATGTATGGAACAATTCTGGTCTGAATCATGTAAGTGCTCTACACGTCTATTTGTGAGCTGTTTTTGCTTGTGCAAATAACATATCGAGCTACGATTTATCCTAGTTGCCTGTTGAGTACATATTTTTCCCCGCTTGTGTCGACTCCTATGCGAGACCCTAGCGAAACCAATTAGGAACTTCACTAGAGCATAGGTGAAACAAATATTTTTTCTAAAACTGAAAACCAACTATTTTTTGATAGTGAGACATTAGCAATACCAAATAATTCTGAAACCAACTAGCTAGAAACTTCACTAAAACAATAGTGGAACCCATCACTTCTCTAAAACCTTATTGAAATTCTAAATAAAACATGAAGCCAATGTGAAACCTTGATGGGGCATACCACAAACTTGGGTGCGACATTAGCGAAACCCAAATAATTCTAAAATTTTAAGTTTTTAAGCAAAATTCATGTTTCATTTAAGTACCAATTGTAGATATTGCTCAATCATGTTTCGTCGGAGTGTCGAGTGTGTATGTTCCATTGTGCTCTTGGCATGTCTCCATTTGCTTAAAAAAAGAATGGCCTATGTTACCCATTGTTCCCATATAAGTTTCATTATTTTCGGTTATAATGGATGATAAATGTTTCAATATGTTTTTGAAATAGGATGATTTAGGTTTCACTAGTTGTTGTTGAGTGTTTCCCTTTTTTTTATAGAAAATGGCTGATCTAAGTTTCAGTAGTTTCACATAGGTTTCTATAATGTATGGTCTATGGTTCACTACGAATACATGCATATTTCACTATTTTGTTCGATAAATGAAAATATAATGATTCACTGGTGTTTGCATAGCATAACGAAAGAGGGATGTAGGTTCATGAAATTTATTCTTAAGTGGGAGTAACGTAAAATGTAAAACAACATGAATGTACATGGGGTAAGCATGGACAAATCATGAAGTTCATGAAACTATTGTGATACATAAAACCTATGTGAAACCTCGATGCACCAAACGGCTAAATATGATGCACCTACTTTGTGAAAACGTCTATAACGAGTGAATAATAAGTGAAACCAATATAACCTTATACCAAACCTCAATGAAACTATTGTGAAACATGAAATCATTTGTGAAATCTTGATGCGCCAAATGACTGAATTTCTCGTACCAAACAATACTTCTACTTTGTGAAACCATCTATAAAGGAGTGAATCATAAGTAAAACCAATATAACCTCGTACCAAACATCAGTGCAACTATTGAGAAATTTGAAACTTTTATGAAACCTCGATGTTCCAAACGGCTAAATTTCTCATATCAAACGATGCGTCTACTTTGTGAAACCGTTTATAAATGAGTGAATCCTTCGTGAAAACGATATAACCTTGTACCAAACCTCAATGAAACTACTGTGAAACATGAAATCTATGTGAAACCTCGATGCACCAAACGACTGAATATCTCGTACGAAACGATGCACTTAATTTGTGAAACCGTCTATAACGAGTGAATTATAAGTGAAACCAATATAACTTTGTACTAAATCTCAATGAAAATATTTTGAAACATGAAATTCTTGAAACCTCGCTGCGCCAAATGACTGAACTCCTCGTACGAAACGATGGCATCTACTTTGTGAAACCATCTATAAATGAGCGAATCAAAAGTGAAACCAATATAACCTTCTACCAAACCTACCTGAAACTATTGAGAAACGTGAAACTTTTATGAAACCTCGATGCGCCAAACGTCTTAATTTCATATACCAAATGATGCGCCTACTTTGTGAAACCATCTATAAATGAGTGAATCCTTCGTGAAACCGATATAACCTCGTACCAAAACTCAATGAAACTATTGTCAAACATGAAATGTATGTGAAACCTTGATGCGCCAAATGGCAGAATTTCTCGTACCAAACGATGTACCTAATTTGTGAAACCATCTATGATGATTGAATCATAAGTGAAACCAGCATAACCTTTTACCAAACCCCAATGAAACTATTGTGAAACATGAAAACCGTAGTGAAACCTTGATGCCTCTACTAAATTTCCCGTACGAAACGATGCCTCTACTTTGTGAAACCGTCTAGGAACGAGTGAATCATAAGTGAAACCAATATAACCTTTTACCAAACATTAGTGAAACTTTAATGAAACCTTGTTGAGCAAAACGTCTGAATTTCTCATACGAAATGATGCGCCTACTTTGTAAAACCTCTTATAATCGAGTGAATCCTTTGTGAAACCGATATAACCTCGTACCGAACTTCAATGAAACGGTTGTGAAACATGAAACCTATGTGAACCCGCGATGCACCAAATGGTTGAATTTCTCGTACCAAACGATGCACCTACTTTGTGAACCCGTCTATAATGAGTGAATCATTAGTGAAACCAATATAGTCTTGTACCAAACCTCGTTGAAACTATTGTGAAACATAAAATTCTTTGTGAAACCTCGATGCGCCAAACGGCTAAATTTCTCTTACCGAACAATGTGTCTACTTTGTGAAACCCTCAAAACGAGTGAATCATAAGTGAAACCAATTAATATAACCTCGTACGTAACCTCACTGAAACTATTGAGAAATGTAAAAACTTCTATGAAACCTCGATGCAACAAACGGCTAAATTTATCATACCAAACGATGTGCCTACGTACTTTGTGAAACCGTCTATAAACAAGTGAATCTTTCATGAAGCCGACATAACCTTGTATAAAACCTCAACGAAACTATTGTGAAACATAAAACCTATGTGAAACCTCGGGGTGCCAAACGGCTGAATTTCTCGTACCAAACGACACACCTACTTTGTGAAACCGCTTATAACGAGTGAATCATAAGTGAAACCAATATAACCTTGTAAAAAACCTCAATAAAACTATTGAGAAACATGGAAACCTTTGTGAAACCTCCATGCGCTAAATGACTGAATTCCTACTGATAAACATGAAACTCTTGTGAAACCTCGATGTGCCAAACGGCTGAATTTCTCATGCGATATGATGCGCCTACTTTATGAAACCATCTATTAACGAGTGAATCCTGAGTGAAACCGGTATAACCTCGTACCAAACCTCAATGAAACTATCGTGAAACATGAAAACCTCTATAAAACCTCGATGTGCCAAACGACTGAATATCTTGTACCAAATGATGTGTTTACTATGTGAAACCGTCAATAAACGACTGAATCATAAGTGAAACCAATATAACCTCGTACCAAACCTAAATGAAAATATTGGTAAACATGAAACCTATGTGAAACCTCGAACCTATGTGAAACCCCGAAGCACCAAATAATTAAATTTCTTGTCTCAAACGATGCACGTACTTTGTGAAACCGTCTATAACGAGTGAATCATAAGTGAAACCAATATACCCTCGTACAAAACGTCAATAAAACATGGAAACCTTTGCTAACCCTTGATCCGCCAATTGACTCAATTTATCGTACCAAATGATGCGTCTACATTGTGAAATCGTCTATAACGAATGAATCATAAGTGAAGCCAATATAACCTCGGATGAAACCTCAGTGAATTTTTTGTGAAGGATGAAACTTTGGTGAAACCACGATGCGCCAAACATATGAATTTCTCGTACCAAACGATGCGCCTACTTTGTGAAACCATCTATAAACAAGTGAATCCTTAGTGAAACCCATGTAACATTGTACTAAACCTAGCTAATTGAATTATTGTGAAACATTAACATATGTGAAACCTCGGTATGGAAAACGTCTAAATTTGTCATACCAAGCGATGCGCCTACTTTGTGAAACCGTAAATAAATGAGCGAATCCTTCATGAAACCGTATAACCTCGTACCGAACTTCAATGAAACTATGTGAAACATGAATCCTATGTAAAATCTCGATGCACCAAACGACTAACTTTATCGTACCAAATGATGTACATACTTTGTGAAACTGTCTATAACGAGTGAATCATAAGTGAAACCAATATAACCTCCAAGCAAACCTCAATGAAAATATTTTGAAAGATGAATCCTTTGCTAACCCTCGATCCACCAAATAACTGAATTTCTCGTACCAGACAATGGGTCCACATTGTGACATCATCTATAAAAGACAGAAGCATAAGTGAAACCAACATAATCTCGTACCAAACCTCTGTGAAATTATTGAGAAACATGAAACTTTTGTGAAACCACGATGCGCCAAACGACTGGATTTCTCATACCAAACGATGCGCCTACTTTGTGAAACCGTTTATAAATGAGTGAATCCTTCGTGAAACCGATATAACCTCGTACAAAATCTCAATGATACTATTGTCAAACAAGAAACCTATCTGAAACCAGTGCCAAACGGCATAATTTCTCATACGAAACGATGCACCTACTTTGCAAAACCATCTATGAGAGTTAATAATAAGTGAAACAAACATAACCTTGTACCAAACCTCAATGAAACTATTGTGAAACATGAAAACCTTTATGAAACATCGATACGCCAAATTACTGAATTTCTCGTACCAAACAATGTGTCTACTCATTGAAATCGTCTATAAATGAGAGAATCATAAGTGAAACCAATATAACCTTGTACCAAACATGAGCGAAACTTTTATGAAACATCGATGTGTCAAACGGCTGAATTTCACATACCAAACGATGCGCCTACTTTGTGAAACTGCCTATAAACGAGCGAATCCTTCTTGAAACTGGTATAACCTCGTACAAAACCTCAATGAAACTATTGTGAAACATGAAACCTATGTGAAACCTCGATGCACCAAATGATTGAATTTCTTGTACCAACCGATGCACCTACTTTGTGAACCTGTCTATAACGAGTGAATCATTAGTGAAACCAATATAACCTTATACCAAACCTAAATGAAACTATTGTGAAACATGAAATCATTTGTGAAATCTTGATGCGCCAAATGACTGAATTTCTCGTACCAAACAATACTTCTACTTTCTGAAACCGTATATAAAGGAGTGAATCATAAGTAAAACCAATATAACCTCGTACCAAACATCAGTGAAACTATTGAGAAACTTCAAACTTTTATGAAACCTCGATGTTCCAAACGGCTAAATTTCTCATATCAAACGATGCGTCTACTTTGTGAAACCGTTTATAAATGAGTGAATCCTTCGTGAAAACGATATAACCTTGTACCAAACCTCAATGAAACTACTGTGAAACATGAAATCTATGTGAAATCTCGATGCACCAAACGACTGAATATCTCGTACGAAACGATGCACTTAATCTGTGAAACCGTCTATAACGAGTGAATTATAAGTGAAACCAATATAACTTTGTACTAAATCTCAATGAAAATATTTTGAAACATGAAATTCTTGAAACCTCGCTGCGCCAAATGACTGAACTCCTCGTACGAAACGATGCATCTACTTTGTGAAACCATCTATAAATGAGCGAATCAAAAGTGAAACCAATATAACCGTCTACCAAACCTACCTCAAACTATTGAGAAACGTGAAACTTTTATGAAACCTCGATGCGCCAAACGTCTTAATTTCATATACCAAATGATGCGCCTACTTTGTGAAACCATCTATAAATGAGTGAATCCTTCGTGAAACCGATATAACCTCGTACCAAAACTCAATGAAACTATTGTCAAACATGAAATTTATGTGAAACCTTGATGCGCCAAACGGCAGAATTTCTCGTACCAAACGATGTACCTAATTTGTGAAACCATCTATGACGATTGAATCATAAGTGAAACCAGCATAACCTTTTACCAAACCCCAATGAAACTATTGTGAAACATGAAAACCGTAGTGAAACCTTGATGCCTCTACTAAATTTCCCGTACGAAACGATGCCTCTACTTTGTGAAACCGTCTAGGAATGAGTGAATCATAAGTGAAACCAATATAACCTTGTACCAAACATCAGTGAAACTTTCATGAAACCTTGTTGAGCAAAATGACTGAATTTCTCATACGAAACGATGCGCCTACTTTGTAAAACCGCTTATAAACGAGTGAATCCTTTGTGAAACCGATATAACCTCGTACCGAACTTCAATGAAACGGTTGTGAAACATGAAACCTATGTGAACCCGCGCTGCACCGAATGGTTGAATTTCTCGTACCAAACGATGCACCTACTTTGTGAACCCGTCTATAATGAGTGAATCATTAGTGAAACCAATATAGTCTTGTACCAAACCTCGTTGAAACTATTGTGAAACATAAAATTCTTTGTGAAACCTCGATGCGCCAAACGGCTAAATTTCTCTTGCCAAACAATGTGTCTACTTTGTGAAACCCTCTAAACGAGTGAATCATAAGTGAAACCAATTAATATAACCTCGTACCAAACCTCACTGAAACTATTGAGAAATGTAAAAACTTATGTGATACCTCGATGCACCAAACGGCTGAATTTATCATACCAAACGATGTTCCTACGTACTTTGTGAAACCGTCTATAAACAAGTGAATCTTTCATGAAGCCGACATAACCTTGTACCAAACCTCAACGAAACTATTGTGAAACATAAAACCTATGTGAAACCTCGGGGTACCAAACAGCTGAATTTCTCGTACCAAACGACACACATACTTTGTGAAACCGCTTATAACGAGTGAATCATAAGTGAAACCAATATAACCTTGTACAAAACCTCAATGAAACTATTGAGAAACATGGAAACCTTTGTGAAAGCTCCATGCGCTAAATGACTGAATTCCTACTGATAAACATGAAACTTTTGTGAAATCTCGATGTGCCAAACGGCTGAATTTCTCATACGATATGATGCGCCTACTTTGTGAAACCATCCATTAATGAGTGAATCCTGAGTGAAACCGGTATAAACTCGTACCAAACCTTAATGAAACTATCGTGAAACATGAAAACCTCTATAAAACCTCGATGTGCCAAACGACTGAATATCTTGTACCAAATGATGTGTTTACTTTGTGAAACCGTCAATAAACGACTGAATCATAAGTGAAACCAATATAACCTCGTACCAAACCTAAATGAAAATAGTGTGAAACATGAAACCTATGTGAAACCTCGAACCTATGTGAAACCCCGAAGCACCAAATAATTAAATTTCTTGTACCAAACGATGCACGTACTTTGTGAAACCGTCTATAACGAGTGAACCATAAGTGAAACCAATATAACCTCGTACAAAACATCAATAAAGCATGGAAACCTTTGCTAACCCTTGATCCGCCAATTGACTCAATTTATCGTACCAAATGATGTGTCTACGTTGTGAAATCGTCTATAACGAATGAATCATAAGTGAAACCAATATAACCTCGGATGAAACCTCAGTGAATTTTTTGTGAAGGATGAAACTTTGGTGAAACCACGATGCGCCAAACATATGAATTTCTCGTACCAAACGATGCGCCTACTTTGTGAAACCATCTATAAACAAGTGAATCCTTAGTGAAACCCATGTAACCTTGTACTAAACCTAGCTAATTGAATTATTGTGAAACATTAACATATGTGAAACCTCGGTATGGCAAACGTCTAAATTTGTCATACCAAGCGATGCGCCTACTTTGTGAAACCGTAAATAAATGAGTGAATCCTTCGTGAAACCGTATAACCTCGTACCGAACTTCAATGAAACTATGTGAAACATGAATCCTATGTAAAATCTCGATGCACCAAACGACTAACTTTATCGTACCAAATGATGTACATACTTTGTGAAACTGTCTATAACGAGTGAATCATAAGTGAAACCAATATAACCTCCTAGCAAACCTCAATGAAAATATTTTGAAAGATGAAATCCTTTGCTAACCCTCGATCCACCAAATAACTGAATTTCTCGTACCAGACGATGGGTCCACATTGTGACATCATCTATAAAAGACAGAAGCATAAGTGAAACCAACATAATCTCGTACCAAACCTCTGTGAAATTATTGAGAAACATGAAACTTTTGTGAAACCACGATGCGCCAAACGACTGGATTTCTCATACCAAACAACGCGCCTACTTTGTGAAACCGTTTATAAATGAGTGAATCCTTCGTGAAACCGATATAACCTCATACAAAATCTCAATGATACTATTGTCAAACAAGAAACCTATCTGAAACCAGTGCCAAACGGCATAATTTCTCATACGAAACGATGCACCTACTTTGCAAAACCATCTATGAGAGCTAATAATAAGTGAAACAAACATAACCTTGTACCAAACCTCAATGAAACTATTGTGAAACATGAAAACCTTTATGAAACATCGATACGCCAAATTACTGAATTTCTCGTACCAAACAATGTGTCTACTCATTGAAATCGTCTATAAATGAGAGAATCATAAGTGAAACCAATATAACCTTGTACCAAACATGAGCGAAACTTTTATGAAACATCGATGTGTCAAACGGCTGAATTTCACATACCAAACGATGCGCCTACTTTGTGAAACTGCCTATAAACGAGCGAATCCTTCTTGAAACTGGTATAACCTCGTACAAAACCTCAATGAAACTATTGTGAAACATGAAACCTATGTGAAACCTCGATGCACCAAATGATTGAATTTCTGGTACCAACCGATGCACCTACTTTGTGAACATGTCTATAACGAGTGAATCATTAGTGAAACCAATATAACCTTGTACCAAACCTCACTGAAACTATTGTGAAACATGAAATCATTTGTGAAGCCTTGATGCACCAAACGACTGAATTTCTCATACCAAACAATGCGTCTACTTTGAGACACCATCTATAAACGAGTGAATCATAAGTGAAACCAAATGATGCGCCAAACACTTAATTTCCCATACCAAATGATGCGCCTACTTTGTGAAACCGTCTATAAATGAGTGAATCCTTCGTGAAACCGATATAACCTCATACCAAACCTTAATGAATCTATGGTCAAACATGAAACCTATGTGCAATCTCGATGCGCCAAACAACAGAATGTCTTGTACCAAACGATGTACCTACTTTGTGAAACCATCTATGACGAGTGAATCCTAAGTGAAACCAACATAACCTTGTACCAAACCTCAATGAAACTATTGTAAAACATGAAACCTATGTGAAACCTCGAGGTACCAAATGGCAGAATTTCTCGTACCAAAAGATGCACCTACTTTGTGATACCGTCAATAACGAGTGAATCATATGCATGTGAAACCAATATAACCTTGTACAAGTTGTGAAATATGGAAACCTTTGTGAAACCTCGATGCACCAAACGACTGAATTTCTATTGATAAACATGAAACTTTTGTGAAACTTCGATGTGCCAAACGGCTGAATTTCTCATACGAGATGATGCACCTACTTTGTGAAACCATCTATTAAGGAGTGAATAGTGAGACCGATATAACCTCGTACCAAACTTCAATGAAACTATTGTGAAACATGGAAACCTTTACGAAACCTCGATGCGTGAAACGATTAAATTTCTTATACCAAATGATACGTCTACTTTCTAAAACCTTCTATAAACATCTGAATCATAAGTGAAACCAATATAACATCGTGCCAAACCTCAATGAAACAATTGTGTAACATGAAATCGAGATGCACGAATCGACAGAATTTCTCATACCAAACGACCCGTTTACTTTGTGAAACCGTGTAGAAATGACCGAATCATAAGTGAAACCAATATAACCTCATACCAAACCTTAATGAAACTATTGTCAAACATGAAAACCTATGTCAAACCTCGAAGTTTCAAGCAGCTAAATTTCTCGTACCAAACGATGCGCCTACTTTCGAATCTGTCAATAAACGAGTGAATCCTTAGTGAAACCAATATTATTAACCTCGTACCAAACCTCGATGAAACTACTTTGTGAATGCTCTAATTTGTGAAATCATCTTTAAACGAGTGAATGATAAGTGAAACCGATATAACCTCGTACCAAATCTCAAAGAAACTATTGTGAAACATGAAACTTTTGTAAAACTTCGATGCGTCAAACATCTGAATTTCTCGTACCAAACGATACACCTACTTTGCGGAACCATCTATAAACGAGTGAATCCAAAGTGAAACCAATATAACCTCGTACCAAACTACAATGAAACTATTGTGAAACATGAAACCTATGTGCAACCTGGATGCACCAATTGGTTGAATTTTCTCGTACAAAACGATGAACCCACTTTGCAAAACCATCTATAAAGGAGTGAATCCTAACTAAAAACCGATATAACCTCTCCAACACCTCAATGAAACTATTGTGAATCATGAACAATATGTGAAACCTTGACTAATCTTATTCGATACTTAAGTGAAATAGGGAATTTTTGCTACATACCACCGTTATTTTTGAACGTTTGCTGAAACACACCGCCCAATTATATCAGAACACACCACCTTGCTAAAAAAATGGTAAGTGTCCCACTCACAAAATACACAACTTACTCTTCACCCATTCCTCTCATAAATGTCGAGAACTATATAATGGTACTACATGGAGATTTAAAAAACAAATCAACTTATTTTTACTGGAAGTATCAAAATCTAGAAATTATAAAATGTACATGAGCGCATTGACGGATGGACAAATTTGCAAAAACTATTTATGAATTTCTTTCACCGGGTTAATACTGTGAAAATGTCAATTAGGTAATCATTTGATTTTGCTAGCCCCCAGAAGAAAATAGGCGCACGAAGAGATGCACATGTTGGTGTTTGACTCTCAGGTGCCAATTCTGAATCGACAGACATACAAAGGAAACCAAAAGATCGGTGGTATCTCATCTCAAAAAGTTCAGATAAACAAAAGCATGTGGACCTCTGACCAGTATCTCTTCTTTGATTTGCCAAGTATAGCTACGATAATCCCAACTAAAGGGAGGCATTTTGGTGACCGCATGCTGGTAGTGCGAGTAAGCGGCCTTCTCCTCGAGGACCGTCAGGTCGACGGCGGCGAGGTTATGCAGCTGCGAGCCATGCGCGTGGTGGTCGAGGTACATGACGAAGGGCCGCTTCTGGGCGTCGGGGGAAGGGCAGGGCTGGACAAGCAGCAGGGCTAAGAGGAGGAAGACGGCGACGCCGAAAAAAGCCATGAATCGCGGCAACCATGTGGAGGCGCAGGATGGGGTACCGGCGGCGGCGGACCGCGAGGTCACCGGACGCGGAACGCAGGTAGCGGTCTGGAGACGGTACGGCCGCCCAGACACGTCGAGGATGGCCGCGGAGAGGGTGCGCGGAGACCGCGGCGGGGAAGAGGCTGGAGTGGGATCTCCAGGGGAGAGAACAGAAAAAGGAAACCTGGATCTCGGGAAGAAGAAGACCATCGTGGGTAGGGACCACAACACAGGTTGATGGGACCTAACGATAGAGATACACGCGGGTGGGAATTGAATACACGCACTGGAAAGCTAGTACCGTACATATTGCGAATTCACCGCACGAATCTTAAAACAGAGGGATGGTGGATTCAACGCCTGCACCTACCGGCGCCGTTAAAAACAAGTTTTCGTTAAGCGCAGCTGTTGCAAAGGTGGATCAATGGAACACATACGTAAGACAGCACAAGCGTGCACACACGTACGTACTCGTAGTCTCGTACTACTTTGCCAACTTCATAAAGGCCTGGGCTTCCTAGCTACCATGCCGGCTTGACAAGTTGACATGCATAGTGTTGGTTCATGTCCATGTCACAAACCAAACAGGGGAAACATCTTCAGAAATATAGTTATGACAGCTACCGTGACAGTGCATACATCATCTTGATACCCGCTGGCGTGTGCCAAGTAGGTAAGAGGTTTCCAAAAGCTTTGTTGTTCATGTAGTACCCTATCACTTGGCTTTTGTTGGAAATAGACTTACTCTTTCTACAAACGCAATATAATAAACTAATAAAATGCTTATGCATCGATTGATGAACATGCCGGGCTGCCTCTTTTCAAACAAAAAAACTCCTTTCACAAAAAGGGTACTTAATTATTTATTTGGATCTCAGCATTCTACAAAGAGAAAATTCCTTATTTGACACTACCTTAAAATCGTCTTCCCTAGTTGGCCTTGGAAAAAAAATTCTTCCCATTTTGACACTTTGTCTAAATTTCTTTCCCTAAATGACACTATAGTGCATTTTGAGGACCAACGGTGTTAAACGGGAATATGAAAAGACTCTTTTACCCCTGATAAAGAATGTGAGAGAAAATCTCTGAATATGTTGCGACACACTGATCAAATGAGCACCATATGAGTCAGCTATTATACTTGCACCGATGGAAAGCTGCCTCCTGCTCACGTAATCAATTTGTATGTTGAAATTTAACAATTGGGCAGAACCTCCACAGTCGAGCCCGAGATCGAGTCCGCAGCATTCAACCTGGAGCCACACGCGTCGCAGCTGCGGCTTATAGCTGAACAACACAGCCACCCTTTGCCAGCCGCCGCATCCGGGCAAGGGTCACCAGCCGCCGCAGCCGCCGAGCCACGTCCTTGCCGCCCGCCGCCACGGTACCTGAGCCGCCCGCCTGGGCCGCCACCTACAGCCGCCCGTCCGTCGCCCTCAGCTGACGCCGCCGCCGCCTGCCCACTGCTCCGAGCCAGCGCGCCGTCCTCGGGTTCAGCGCCACGGGGTCCAAGAAAGGGAAGGGAGAGGAATTGTGTCGATCCCTTCGTGCTGTTTTGATTAAGGGTACTTCGGTCCACCAAAAAAATGTGATAGACGGAAAACATAATGATACCGACGGCAGTGTCAATAGAGGAAAGAAATCAAATTTAGATGTCAAATTGGGAAGATTTTTTTTCCAAGGGCCAAATAGGGAAGCTGATTTTAAGGCAGTGTCAAATAGGGAATTCTCTCTTCTACAAATGCTTACCGGCACAAGGAAAGAAACAGCGAAGATTAATCAGCTCCACAGGACTTGCTTCGGAGCTCAAGGAAACCAACTCATGCAATATGCTCTGAGGACCGAGGTGATGCGTTGTGAAGCCTTACTTTTCATCAGTACCATCCGGCACATTGGCAACGACATCACAGCTACTGTGCTACAAATACCATGATGCTGGCAGAGGTGGGGGATGTCAACGTGGTTCACTCGGAAGGCTAGAGGGTCTCGATGGCTCATGTGGACACTGCTGGGTGATGATGAAAGTAGGGATTTCGATGAGATGAAAACATTGTTTCACAAACCGTTGTGTTAATATAGTTCTGTTTGTGGGGCACTATACATATCAAAACCGTACGCATGATGGTTGTGACAAGGGGCCATTGGGTGACTTTGTTTTTGGTGATGCTCTTCATTACCGAGCTTCGATCTCTAAGGTGCAAGTAAGTCTGAGTTTTATTGGTTGTACTTGCCAATGACAGATTTCTTCTCGTTTTTCTTGTTGAATGCATGGTTTGGAGAGCTTAGGCTTGCTCTAGCGTGAAAACAAATGATCTGACCTTGTGGTTAGACTGGGCGACAACAACACTTGTACACTGTATGCGTTGTTGGAGAACCTTCTTTGCAATCCGGGTGTTGGAATGGTGGTTGTTTGTTCCTGGTGCTACGAGGCATACTCTCGCAGAATTACATTACATACCCAACTCTTTAGCCCTGGCGTAAGACCATATCACCACCTCTTATTTGATGCTTGCCACTGCCATGACTTTCCTCGATTGTCCTCATTTTCGTGATAAAAGTGCTCCACCATCCTTTTATGTGTTGAACAACACGCCAATCATCGGTGTGACATCATGAAGGCCATGCCAATCCTTAAAATTTCACCACAGCCTCCTTGTGAAGCTGATAAGTGCAAAGGAGATGGGTTGCGGATTCTTGGACTTGGTTGACCTTGCATCTTCCATAATTTTGCCATCCACGGCTTTCCAATTTGTCAACCATTCAAAATTCTATTTTGAAGCACTAACCACGTGAATATTTCGCTCCAAATTCTAGCATTGAAAATGACACAACCTGTCCCTGCCCATGCCAACCCGTTCCGATCGAGATCGGTATTCCCCAAGAAATTGGGAAGGGCCTGATACGATGAGACGAGCAGAGCACATTAGCATCCATCCAAAGCAACCTAACGGCAGGCGCTGCCTCCTGGGCCCTTCCAAATAAAAGCTTAGCTCACTCTGTAGACTGCAGCTAGCACAACGAACGCACCAACCATTTCAGCTCAATTGCCTGCTGGTCATGATCCGAAATACTGTAGCAATTACTTCCTCTGTTTTAAAATAATTTTCTTAACTTTTCTAGATACGAATATACTTATAACTGACATACGTCTATATACTTTCTATCTAGACATACAATTTTACAACCGCAGAGCTAGTCCAATGAGTCAAAAAAATATACCCCACTGCTGCGAGGTGGATTCAGTAGCCGAGAAATCAAACACTATCTAGATGCAGATCGTGCGTCCGGTTAGCTTGATCGAAGTGGAGGGTAACCACACATTGTTAAAGAATGGCGCTACTCCAGTAGTCCAGTATACTATCATGGGAGGTGGTGTGAGCTGCAGGGCAGCAGCAGTACGGATCGTCGTTGGGATGGGACTCTGCGTTGCACATTTGCACGCACGCAAGTTAGTTAGCTGTCGGGTGTCGGCTGGGAGTGAGGTGAAAGACGATCGAGAGAGGGCCGAGCGAAATCGATCGAGTGCAGCGTGCAGGATGGCAACTTTAGGGGTCTTATTGTGCACTCAACCACATCTATCATTAAGGACAGAAACCATCTTAGTGATGCTACTACCAACTCTCAGAACATCATAGCAAAAAATGTCGTTCCAAGAAACAAAGTTGTACAGTGCATCCTGCTTTCAGCTCACAACAGCATAATCAATCAAGCCAAGGATCATGTGCTTCATCATATGGGAAAAGGGTTGCAGACTGCTCTCAACCCGAAGCAATCTTCTTTCACGAGGTGAACTCTAAGAGATCAGATCGAGGGGGAAACCAGATCAAAGAGTAACCGGCAATGGAGTTGCGTGACAGGCAGAGGCGTGTACACGAACTCTCCCGCTGTTGGGAAATTGGAGCCGGCCAAAGGAGGAGAATACATATCGAAATGCTCTGGAATATTGGTTAGAAAAAATGTGGTGAAAAAGATTGAAACTTAAAGATACAAAATCTGATGACGAGATCACCGGGAATCATCACAATTAAAACTTCGAACCATTACTGGACGAAACGCTCATCAACAACAATGTGTGTTGACTTCATGTGCATCGTGGAAGGAAGGCCCAAAGCACTACTAACGATGTGGTTCTCGCATTCCTTCTCAAGCGGGCCAACGCAGCAATTGACCGTTTCGCCGCTACAACGTTAGTGAAACCTGTGTCTGTTAATCCGGTTAGAGCACCTCCACCGTTGTTGCCCAAATAGACGTCGGTAAGTGCATCAGCAGCGCGGAGGCGTCGGCACCTGCTTCACAATTTAGGAAGAGGCTATACACACCGGTGATTCTGATAAGAAACCCTAAAAAGAACAAAATAAATTTTAATTAAGATAGAAATATTACATAGCCTTTATTTTAATATAGGAACGTTACTTATGCTTCATTTTACATAGTTGCAAAATGTGAAATATCAATGAAACCTATATTGGAGGCTGCTGATGGCATTCGACTTCTTCGCTGTAAAGAAAGAACAACCAGTTACCCCAAACTAGTGGGTTATGGTTCCACATCCATGAGGAAGAACATCCAGAAAAGTGACTTTAATTGGCACTCACCATCTTCGCTGTAAAGAAAAGCATCCGGAAACCCAAACTACTGGCTTGTGCTCATCGTCGTTGCCATCGTCACCGTTGTCGCCGTGGTAGTGCCTATGACAGGATGTGTTATCAAACACCTTCACCCTAAGCTCGTCGTCGCCTTCCCATTTGATGTTCACCAAGCAGCCGACCTCGAGGTTGTGGGCGCTAGCAAACTTCTCCCAGCAAGTGTGGAGGAACATGTGGCCTTCCCCGTCAAACAACACCTCGACAGGCCACCGGCAAAAGCCGCAATTGGCTTCCCGCAAGTGCATGCTACCTGGCTCCCGGCCAGTGAGATATTGCGCGAACTTCCCTAGGAGCCTTTTTAAACTGAAATGGTCCTCCTTGATGAGGACGACGAACTTGAAGAACTCGTGGAAAACGTTCATGGGGTGGGGATCGTGCACCCCGGCCTTTGCCTCGGCGGCCACGTCCGCGACCGTGACTGCGGACCATAGAATCGGCCATGGAGCGCTTGGGGGAGATGGTGGACGGTCGCGGTGGTGCTAGGGCTTTTGTGAGGAGGAGCCGGTGCCCGAGCACCCTGTTTTATACCCGGAGGCAAGTGTGGGAGCGCTGGTGCACAATTATCGCTTGTCCAGAGGTAGGTGAAGGTAGGTGGGTGGTGGCGCCATTAATCTATGGCACGCATGGCTAGGTTATTACCCCGGAAACTCATTCAGCGGCTGCCAGGCGGGGCCGAGGGCTTCCATCCAACGTGGCGCGAGGCGTTGGCGCGCCCGCTCGGCAGCCCACGCGAAGGGGCCGACACAGGGTTGCTGGAGATTGTATTGAGCTCTAAAATTGGATGGTTACTTTTGCAGCGCACCGGTGTGGCCTAAAAATCGCGCCAAACCCCCATATAGCTATTGGGGTCGCTATGGAGCGCACCGGTGGAGATGCTCAATGTCCAACTTCTATGTCCACAGTAGTAAGGGTAGGTTTAGGTGACTGGATATACGCATGGAACATTAGTGCTACCAAAGTTAGAGCTCAGAAATATGAATAGCAGAAAGAGTAAATTTCACATACCTTTTAGGGTTGGAGGAACAAAATATCTTAAGAGCATCCCCACTCGTTGGCGCTCCCCACGCCCAAATCCGGCGAAATTTTCGTCCGGATTGGAGGAAGATTTGGCGTGGGGAGCGCCGAAGTTCCAGCCGTCCCCCCGGCAGGAAACCCCCAACCTCGACCATTTGACATATTTCAAACAAATTTAACATAAAATTTAACAAGTTCGGCGACCAAAAGTACGAAAATTGCTGAAACAAATTCGGCGATAATCAGTACAATGTTTAACAAGTGCTGAAACAAATGAAGCACACAATTTCACAGTTTTTCAAACAAATTAAGACAGACTAGTTGGCGTCGGCGTTGGCGTTGCCTCGGAGCCTCCATATGTGCTCCACCAGATCATCTTGCAGCAGCTGATGCATTGTAGAGTCTCGAATCTCCTGGCGCATAGCAAAGAAGGCGGCCCATGATGGAGGCACCTGGTGATTAGGCTGTGCAAGAGGACACTCTCTCTCATATGGTGCTTCTTGCTCAGCCAGAGGAACCGGATGCTTTCGCTCATTTTCAATAATCATATTGTGTACGCACACACAGCAGTTCATCACCTCCCACATCTGATCTTTGCACTAAGTCATAGCGGGGAACCGGACGACAGCAAATCTCTGCTGGAGGACACCAAATGCACGCTCGACGTCTTTTCGGCAAGCTTCTTGTTTCTTGACAAACTCGCAAAGTTTGGGGGTGCTAGGGTTGGAGATAGTCTTCACAAATGTTGCCCACTTTGGATAGATACCGTCTGCAAGGTAGTATCCTTTGTTGTAGTGCCGACCATTGATCACATAGTCCACCGGGGGAGCATGACCCTCAACAAGCTTGGAAAAGACCGGGGAGCAGTTTAGGACGTTGATGTCATTGTTGGATCCAGGCATACCAAAGAAAGAGTGCCAAATCCAGAGATCATGGGTAGCCACTGCTTCAAGTATCACAGTGCAGCCTTTTTTGTGACCCTTGTACATTCCCTGCCACGCAAACAGACAGTTCTTCCATTGCCAATGCATGCAGTCAATGCTTCCAAGCATCCCTGGAAAACCCCTAGCTTCATTTGTTGCAAGGATCCTCTGAGTGTCTTCGACAGTGGGTGATCTCAAGTAATAGTCCCCGAACACTGCTATGACGGCCCTGCAGAACCGGTAGAAACAATCAAGGGCGGTGGACTCCGCCATCCGAAGATAGTCATCTGCAGTATCACCGGGAGCTCCATACGCCAGCATCCTCATAGCCACTGTGCACTTCTGCAGTGACGAAAATCCAACCAAACCAGTGCAATCCGCCTTGCATCTGAAGTAGGGATCAAAGTCTCGGATGGCATACACAATTTGCAGAAATAGCTTTCTGCTCATCCTGAAACGACGCCGGAAAACACTCTCACCGTGCAATGGATTGTCGGCGAAGTAGTCGGCGTACAACATGCAGTAGCCCTCCATTCGCTGTCTCGGCTTGCACTTCCGGCGACCTGGTGCCGACCCACCACGTCGACCAGTTGCCAGTCCGGCGTACATGCTTGCCAAGCAACCGAGGATCATCATGTGCTCGTCGTCTTGGGCGGCTGCTGCCATCTCTTCTTGTATAAGCTCGACGAACATCTGCTCCTCCTCTTCGTCCGAGTCCATGGCCGGCGAGGCAAATGGACGAACACCTGACGGGCGTGGTCGAGGCAACCCGAGCCGCGAGCGATGAGGAGCAGGCCAAAGTCGGAAAACAGGCCGGCGGAAGAGCAGCCAGATAGGCTGTCGTCCAAAGACGGCGGAATATAGGCAGGTGGGGAAGGGGGGGGGCGGCGGAATCTGGGCAACAAGCCGGCGGGGTGGTGCCGGCGGCGAGAGAGATACGAGGGGTGGGGGAGATTTTGAGCGACGTGGCGGTGGGGTTCGTGCGTCGAGTCACCGACAGATCGGGCCCTTCCCCGCTTTTCACTCGTCCGGAGTCCCCGAGCGCGCCCCGGGGGGCCGGGGATGGCGTGGGCTCGCCGGATGGATGAAGGGCCAAATCCGGACGAAAACGAGGAACCGGGGACGCGACTGGGCCGAATTTCGCCGTCCGGATGGGAAAAACGTCGCTCGGGGGCCTCGTCGGGGGGACGAGTGGAGATGCTCTAAGGCTTCGCAACATGAACCAACTATTGAGGCTAGTTATAGCCGTACCCTAAATCTACACGAATTAACATATTGAGGTCAAATATAACATGTGGGCCCATAATGAGCACTTTTGGTCAAAATATGCCAAAAAAATAGAAGTCTTAGAAAAATTCACGACAATACCTGAAAATGAACTATAATGTGCTGAGTAAACTTGGTTTTTAGCTAAATCTGAACATAACATCCAATCTTTTATTTTATTTTGAACATACTAACGTTTTTGTGTAAAAGATGTAGTACGTCAATCTCTTAAAAAAGTTAAAACCTATCTGGAAGATGAATCTTAATGTGATAAGTAAACTGGAATATTTGAGCATCCCAATGCCCAATTATTAGATAAAACTGGTGAACAGAATATGAGTTTCCTTTTGCCCACATGAGCTAATTTGTATTGATTTGGGGTATGTGTTATATTAGGCTCAATGTTGATGTGTTCATTACAAAGTCTCAAGAGTTGTGTTTCTTGCTACTCCATCCCAGCAGGCCTGTCTTTGTGTAATTTACTCTATAGAAAACACCACATAGAAAAACACATGTCATTACCATGTTTCTTTTTATAGAGAATTTCGTCCATTACAACACATGAAAACCTAGAAAGACAGAACTTTCAAAACTTTTGCACAATTAATATACCATAGAAAAAGAATAATTGCAAAAAATACTCATATTCGGCTTGCGATGATGGAGTCGTTTCCTTCTTTGGAGCATTATTCTTAAAGTTGGCTCTAACTAGGGAAGACCAGTGGTTGGTGGCTTGTCAAAGCAGATGCTTAGTCAGCTGCCTCACATACTTGGTGTTGTGACCTTGTTTGGAAGCGATGATAGTAGAGTGGAGTTGTGTGGTGACGTGGCCTTACAATCAATGTGGGTCGAGCATCATAATATTGGCAAGGCCTCGTGGAAGATATTGTATGTAGGCAATCTCTAGCAAGCCTTACAGCATTTTCAAGACATATCGATAGAATCAGAGATGCCTGGACCTCAATGTGATGTGGATTGTTTGGTAAGATTGGTGTGAGTTCAGTCTGACCCATACGTTGAATGTTGTTCGAGATGTAGTCGAATATGTCAAATCTACAAGTGTGGATGATGCTGATGATGATGCTAGACAACCTCAGTATCGTCTCATCTTGTATATGTTTGTGTGGCGACTGTGTTGACGTACATGCCGACCCCAAGTCCCTTTTGTTGTGTTGTCATGTTCCATAATTGTCGCGTGAAGGTATTGCAATCTTGATTTTGGCCCAACTTTACTCTAATTAACAAGACAATATTAGTTTTTAACTTTTAGAGAAAAGGTTTCCACGATTTCATTAATGAAATCAAAATATACATGGTTATTTTTGCACAAAATTATGTAGATTTTGGTTCCAACATGAAAACGCCAACAAATTGGAAGAAACTAAATGCATCCCCCCCCCCCCCCCCCCACCACTCTCTCTTCCTTATATCATGTAGTTTTACCGCCTTGTTCTTTCTCCTCGGTGTTCCCTTAGAGTTCCAACCATGGTATCCATAGCGCCCAGTGCTCAGTTCCATGCATGGAAAACAAAAAAACGTTCTACACGAAACACCAAAATCTATTTATGGAGATGCAATAAAGAGATTGGATCTAGATTAAACTCACCAAGCAAACACTACAAGGAAAAGCCTTATTGCCGGCGCACCAAAAACGGCTATTGCCGGCGCACCAGAGCCCGCCGGTGATAATGAGTTACCGCCGGCGCACCAGCATGTGCGCCAGCAGTAACATGAATTATCCCCGGCGAACCAGGCCTGGTGCACCGGCGGTATGTTTTTTCGAAATTCAAAAAAAAGCCCGATCCAGATCTAGATCTAGATCTAGATCTAGCTCGGGTTCATCTAGCTCGGGTCCTCGAAAACAGTGGCCGTGCGTTGCCTTGTCGTCGTTGCCGCACCGGTGTAGGAGGAGGAGAATGAGGCCGGAGGTGGTGGTTTAGGAGGAGGAGGAGGAGGAGGAGGAGGAGGAGATGGCCGGAGGTGAAGGTGGTGGAAGAGGAGAAGGAGAAGGCGGAGATGGAGGTAGAGTCCCGAGGTGGAGGAGTTTAGCGGAGGAGGAGGAGGTCACCGGAGTAGGAGGAGGTCACCGGAGTAGTAGTCATCTTCGGAGGCTGTCGGTGAGTATTGCAAGGAGAAGAGCAGGAGGGAAAGAGAAGAAGGGGGAGAAGTGAGGAAGGAGAAGAGGGATGAGGGCAGGCTTGACTATATAGTGTGGGTTACCGCCGGCGCACCAAGTAGGGTGGTGCGCCGGGGGTAATTTTTTATTTTTTTCACCCAAATCTTAAATCTCAAAAAAGTCCTGTTTCTGTTTTCCAAATAACGAATCCATTTTTTCTCCAAACGGCCGTAGGCAGTTGGATTCGAATAGGAAATTTCGTGTAGATCGATTTTGATATAAAAAAGTTTTTCATCGAAGGTCGTATGCAACCAGAAAACCCGTTTTACCGAAAGATGGCGCCATTTTGCATAATATATCGAAATTCATTTTTTTCAATTTTCATGAAAGCTAGATTACATAATACATGGGCAGTTCAAAGTATTTTATTTTTTGAATTTTCTTTTATTTTTTCGAAAACTGAAAAGGCGATTCCCGGGAGGGGGGGGGGGGGGGGGTGGACAGAAAAATCTAGGGACCACCACAGAAAAATTGTCTACCACCGGCGCACCACCACAGAGGTGCGCCGGGGCTAAGGTGCCCAGATTTTCTGTTTTCGGCCAGAACTCTTCGAATTTTATTTCCGGCGCACTAAATTTTCATGTGCGCCGGCAGTATAGGTTCTTCCCCGGCGCGGTCTAACATGGCTCGCCGGCGGTATTTTGCCACCGGCGCGCGTCAATGATGGTGCGCCGGGAATGTTCCGTGCAGCTATAGCCCTTTTCCTAGTAGTGAAATTGAGGAAGGATCGGTGAACAATCTAAACGCAGTGATCCCCACAGCTAGGTTTATCCCTCCAAACCATGAGGATCTAGTCATTCTCGCTCCTAGGATCAAATGGATGATCCCTTCGCATGTATCCACGTGTACGCCAATTCAATCCAACAATGTTCCACCATCTCGGGCCTAGCGATGTCGGTGAGAGTTGTGCAACCTTTTGGCGTATATGTGGAGAACTTCACGAGGGAGAGTGAGAGAGGATCCAACACGTGGACTTGTGTGATATAGGAACGGGAGTGCCTCTCTTTTCATAGGAGGAAGGGGAAGGGGATCAACTTGGAAAGGTGCTGCCCTTAGGCATCGCCCTCCCCTCCTTGGCCACCCCAAAGTGGGGTTGGCCAGCCTCCTAATTCATAGGGGCCCTCATTCATAGTCTGCCAAGGTGCAGCCATAGGGGAGGGCTTTGGGGCTCTAGCCGCCAGCCTACATGGGCCCTCCTAGAGAATTGTGGCCTTTTGGCCACCCTTTCAGCGTCCCAACACTCATCCGGTACTTTCTAATAAAGCCCAGAGTTCAAATTTCTCATAAAATTTCCTAGAACAATTTCAATGAATTTCAAAACAATTTCAATAACTCCAAAATGCTTCCGATATTCTCTATCAACCCTATAGATGTCCCGAAACAATTCTGATGCTTCTCCGAAACTATTGGTGTAACACCATAATTGCTCTAATGCTTCCCTGAAACTATTTTGATGTCGCAAAACTATTTCAAATAATTCTCTCTACCACATACCATAAATAAAGCTCACACAATAGATTGGATTTCTTCAAGTGTGTGACATAGCAGGCTCGATAATATGTAGACATGACTCTAAAATCCTTTAGGATCAATAAACAACATTGGGACCATGGACGTCCTTGATTGCTCCCACGTGTAAACAAATAACTTCCGGACATACTCGGTTATCAAGTGAGATTCCGGGCTACGTGGCACAGCAAACATCAGACTGGTGTTCTTATCAGTCGGTACCGGGAGGAGCGGCAGCCATGGTTGATTTAAACTTCAAGGAGTCTATCCAGGTGTACACAATGGAGCACGGATTGTTGTTTATGCCTAGACTTTGCAAATTCTACAATGGCTTTTAGGTGTACCAGTTTGGCACAGCGAGTATCTACATAGACTCGGTCAAGGGGCTTCATTTGCACAACATCGAGAGGGAAAGGACGGTCTACAGAATTGTTAAAAATCAGCTGGCAAAACCATGCTAGTATAGCTTGCCAGAGCTTCAAGTTTCAAAGCATTACCCTTTTTACACTTGTGAAACTAGAACGCCACACAGCTGCCTTTTAGATGGCTGATGTGATACTCTTTTGTTGCTTCATAATTGACCTGCTCTTGAATATTGGTGGCATTTCATCTTGACTTGGACATCTTGTCTTCTTCAACCTATGGCTTCCCCGCAAAATGGACAAGGAAATCTCGAAGTGACAGGGATCTGAACTCTGGGAAGGGCAACAAGGCCAGCCGTTGGACACAGGCACACAGCAGAATGGGCGGGATTATCCAGGAAAGACCTGAAGGACTGAAGCTCTCAACTATAAGAGACATTCACAGTTCCAGTACTTGTCCAGGAAGCGTCGTAACTGGGTTTGCTATCCAAATCAACTACCCGCGCATTTTCCTTTGTACATCCTTTCTTTTCAAACCACTCAGCCTTTGAACTGCTTGAATGATGAATATCTTCTTTTTTATAACAAAATCAGGTCATGGCACTAGCTAAATCTCTTATGCACCGTGTATTTTACCTTCAAGTAACCACAGTTCCAAAAAAAAAAAGGTAGGCAAAACACTGCAACCACTGCATTTAGCTTTCTGTGCTGTGTTGTATATAACATAAATCGAGGTCACCAGTGAATATGGAAGAGCTGAAAATCCCCTCTGTTGAAGGTAGTTGAAACACGGTACTCTTAAATATTAACCTTCATACAACTCTACAAAACCCCCTTATGCGAAGCTCGCAGCCAACAAACCAAAAGCCCTTGAGAACGCGGCAACTCGACTCGTTTCCCAGACTCCCATGATCACAACTGACACATCACCTCGCATGTGAGGTTATTGGTGTACAGTGCCTCTGACATAAATGTTTTAAGGGAGAGGCTTAGAGCTACCATCCAGATTGTTGCTCAATGAACCCAATTAGATATTCTGGAAAGGGATCACCCAACTGTATTAAATCAAGTAGTGTTTCGGAACGGTTCCTTAATACAGTAAAGATTGAACACAATGTAATGGCGAGTAGCAAAATGAATATGAATATTTAAGTTTGGTGTTGAACGCTAAATTCACCATGACAACCTGCAACTATTGTTAAATGGAATGAGCTAGAAATCAACATGTACCATGGAATTTAGACTATAAATCTCACCTATATTATTTACAAAAAAGTATGTTATCTATCATGAATGTATCCACATGATGCAACATCTTGAAGAAATAGTGGTACCTGGAGAATTCATCAGTGTTTTGGGTGAATGTATCCACATGCTGCAACATCTTGAAGAAATGGTGGTCCTGGAGCATTCATCAGTGTTTTGGGTGCACTTTGGAGTAGCAAAATGAATATGAATATTTAAGTTCGGTATTGAACGCTAAATTCACCATGACAACCTGCAACTGCTATTAAATGGAATGAGGTAGAAATCAACATGTACCATGGAATTTAGACTATTAGTCTCAGCTATATTATTTACAAAAAAGTACTTGGACCTAGAACATAGCAGGCACATGTTATCAATCATGAATGTATCCACATGCTGCAACATCTTGAAGAAATGGTGGTAACTGGAGCATTCATCAGTGTTTTGGGTGCAATTTGGATGCTGTGTGAACAGTTGGTTTGTTTGTTTCGTTCTCTTTGATAGTGCAACCTGATACGGGTGCTCCTCCCTGGTGTGAATGGCTCTGCTCCTCCATGGTGTGAACTAGAAGAACCTGGCGCGCTCTGCCGCGCCCATTGTTTTGTTGATGTCTTTTTTCTTTCGAGCAATTGTTTTGTTAGGGTGTTAGCGGATGAAAGGTACAAACTTGATATTTATACTGAGAAGCCGAAGAATTAGGCACTTCACTGGACATTACATGACCAAACTGATAACGTCTATGACAAATTTACAATGTACATAAATCATATGAAAATATTCTTAATATGCATATAAAAACAACACATATTATCACTCCCATGGCCTGAACCATGTTGTATCTTACATGTAATCAAAGAGTTGTATTTCCTATGGGGCTCACTGCATGATATCCATCTGTGAAGGGAAGTAATCGATTTTCACATGGCTTCTGCACTGCATAATCACTCTACCTGAATGACATAGTAGTTACGAAGACCAGGAAATACCATCCATCGATTGATGCTAAAATTAGGAAACAACATACGGGGTTTAGAGGTACCATCAGCACAGAATGGATCACCCCACAGTAGAACCAGCAATGGTGGCTGTGGCCCCGGAAAGTAGAGCACTGGAGGCGATCACAACCGATCAGATCAATGACAGCTCGACAGAAACGATCAAGCGGCTCCTCCTTTTCCCACCCCTTCCTCTGTAGCCTTATTTGATGTTACAACACTGTCCTGGTCAAGATAATTGTCTTCTTAGGAGCACATGAGTTGTGTATGATGTATCATACTATTTCATTGGTCACTATCTATGTACATCCACCGCTATGTATCGTTTTGGAAAAATAAATGCTTGAACAAATCAAGATTAAAAATAATTAATGTAAAGAATGTAAAGCTTGACTGGGAACAAACTATCAGTCTATAATTAGCTTAGTAACATGTAGATCTGTTATGTCCAATCTATACTTGCCACAAATCATCCAATAAATGAGAGGAAAGTTTCAAAAAAGGAAATGGCCGAGCTGTTTTACAAAGTAATATGATGTGCCGAATCATCCATTGCTAGATTCAAATAATATACTAAACAGCATGTACTGGATCAACCATCACCTGATTGTAACCCTGTAGATTTGTCACGGCCTACTCAACAACTCATACCTCGGGGTGGAAGGCTCATGAAAGATGGAGCATACCCTCCTTATGCATAGAAAGAAACATACATACTTTCAGTTTATTGACCATGGTGGCTATCTAGCGGAGTAAAATCCAGCAAGGAAAAGCAATGAATGAACAAACCGAAATCGCTGATTCTCTAACATGTAGAACTATCTAGCAGACAAAAAGGCACATAGATGTGCTAACGATGTATTCATGATGGATGAAGTCAACCACATATGTCTCCCTATATTTTCGCACGCCTTGTAAGAATGATTGTTACACCATGGACATCAAGTTGATGGCGTACGTATGACCAACTCTTTTGTTTCTACCTATGAGAAAATGCAAGGCCTATGTTCATAAAAAATATTTTGACACCATACCTGATCTAAGACAAAACCAAGCGACCATGTAATTTGACGGACCTATAGTGTGTTCGTACCATGTGAAATTAATTAAATTAGGAGAGCTTAGTTTTTCAAAAGGGATTAGACATCCTACAATAATGTTTTTTTTTCCATCAGCCACAACCTAACATCACTGATAGATAGAAAAACATTCCTAAACTAAAGAGACCAACTCGATGCAAATCCAGCATACCTTTTAAGTATGAGAAAGTGCCAAACTGGCTACAGCAAGGAAATGAGAGGACATCCACATGTACTTCAAGATAGCCCATTGGAACATATACTGTAGTACTCTTCACCATCCACACGTGCGCATGGTAAACATCAGAAAATACATGGGCAAGATAGTTGATGTAAAATTAGGGAAACAGTACATGTCATGGAGTAGTAGATGACTACATGTTCCAGTACCAGAAATATAGATGAATTTTATCAGAATCTTCTCTATCTTAATAGATGGCCCCATTTTAGAGCCCTCTCATGCGTCCACGTCATCACTAATTCTGCCTCCCGTTGCCTATCGTTCGACCGTGCTCGCTCTCTGCCTCTCCCGATTTTTCTCGACATTGGGCTAGACGTCACACATATCTGTACGTGGCCTGGGCATGTCCACTTGAGCTTCTATTTGGGCTAGAAGAGACAGCCGTACATGCCGCTCGCCATTAAATCTTCTTTAATTTTCCACCGCCGCAGAGATTCATGGTCATAATTGCTTGTGAAACCGCTCTATGGTGCCCATCATTCATCAGCCATCATTAAATACAGAAAAAGCTGCTTCTAGATCAAACTTAACCGGAGCGCAGCTAGGTTGAACTGAACCGGCGCGCCTTGATCTTTAAGAAGCTCCCCGTGGTTCCATGTAGATCCCGAGCGCCGGCCTGCTCACGTCCGTCTTTGGTAGAGGTCTCCGGTTTGGTTGCTGTCCGGCCAGATTCTCCTTCTCCCTTTCTTTTTATCCCCTCACTTATTTTGTCAATCTGCTAGGTTGACCTCCCGCTCGAAACCTGCTCAAGGTTTTGCCTGCTCCGATTTGATTGGAATTTTATTCATTCAAGGTTGGTTCATGTTGGTTGGATTGCAGGTAGTCTAGCTGCTGGCCTTTGAAATGGTTCCCACTCTTCTCTGCTATCAATGGCGCTTACTCTGCCTAGAACGTGCCACCTCAAGGTTAGATTTTCTAAATCAGATTTGAAAGTTAATGTTCAATGTCCTTCCTTTGTGAGCAGGGAGGTGGAGCTATGCAAATGTCAATTGCCTGTAAGTGCGATCCTGGCCTTAGATCTTATTCTCTAGATCGTTCTCTTTTTTCGAAACAAAATTACTTCGTGGTATAGAACTATGATGAATAGTATTTTATTGTGGCAGATCTGTTGTAAAGCTCAGAGTATAGAGATATAGAGCGTCCAGATGTGCATTCACTATTATTATCAATTTGCGGCAATTCATCTTCAGGTCTATACAAGCTAAAATAGTAAAGTTACAGTGTTTATATTGTGATGAACACTGATATATTATGGTAAGCCAATTGGTCAGTCCTGCAGCTATTGATGCCCTGGCTTCCAGCACCCGATCTATTTCAGGAATAATGTTTCTTGCATCTTGAAGACTCAAGAATATGAGCTATTGGTTCTTAAACTAATAATGGTCAGTTGATTTTACTTCTAGAATCGGATCTATTTCATGAATCCTGTTTATTAAACTAATGGTCAATTAACTTTAGTAGAAGAGGCTATAAGAATTCACTTCCCATTCACTCATTATGCAATAATAACATTTTGGATCTGAAAAATAAGCATCCACTTCTTTTTTTTGCATGATCCTATTATTTACTGATGTCATTGTTTCTCACTGCAAATATTACAGGTGAACTCGGGACATAGACAATGCCAGTTTGCTTGGGAGCATTATGTCTGTACAGTAGACACACAAAAGCAGAAATTCCAAAGATATGTACGATCATCATAGAGCCAAATAGTATTTCGTTCCCTTTCCTATTCCCGCATGAAGTTTGTAGCCACTTGAAGGACATCCTTCCCAGCCAAAAAATAAATATTGAAAGGACATGCTCTGTGATTTTTTCTAGAAGTTTTTTATGTTGAAGTTTGTGATGTATTTAGGCAGCGATTGTTAGATTCTTATATGGATTTTTATGCATGTGCTATCAAAAACGAATTATATACATGTTTGCTCTAAGCATCTCTTAATTTAACAATTTCATCTAATGTTTCCGCAGCAACACGCGGGAAATTATCTAGTTTAGAAACAATGGCCCCCTGTTCTACTCACTCTTACACTCTCGTAGAAGCCGGCTCACAAAGCAGCACAAACACAATCAGAAACCATTGACATGACCACAAGCCGTTTTATTTTAAAATCAACATATTAGCTAGGAGCAGAGGACTTACCTATGGCAATGGCGATGCAGACTTCCAGTATAACCTCTATAGTCGCAAGAAGCAACAATAAAATTCTCAAATAATAGAAGACAGTCCATCAGACTGAGAATTGTATACTTGCAACCATTGGAGGATCTTCCAGCAGCTGGATTGTCACCCTCTCAGTTCTTAGCACTTATTGCACCGGGGCTGCTATCGTGGGCCTCGTCGCCGTGGAAGGCATACATGATGTTCACCAAGCACACGCTGCGGAATTACTTCCCATGCCCTTCCTTTCCAGTCCACAAAGCCAACTTGTCTTGGTACACCAGCGTGTCCGGCAGCAGCTTCACCTGAGCATAAACATACAGATCATAGTAAGATCTACAGCCAAAAGCTTGTCTGAAATCATGCCTAAACGTTGATCAACAGAAATCGTGCATAACTAAAATATTTTTGTGCAATTTCTTGCAGGGGTGCCCTGGCCGACTAAGTGCTTGATGGCTTTGTTGATGATCATGTTCACTGGTGCAAATGCAGGTTATGCTTCCTACGCACAGAAAGATCATGCTCTTGTGAGGAGCTCAAGTTTCAAAGAAAACAAAACACACACAAAATAATGAGAGTAAGCACCACGTCAACAACCAACCCGAGTGCACACAAAGGAGCAAAGCCAAATTTAATAGCAGCCCAAGACAAAGCAGTCCACCGCCTCCCCAATCGCACCCAAATCATATCCTCAACAATGGCAACGACCACCTTCTCAACAAAACAAAAATAACACCGACTTTCCAAAGCGCCCTAATCATGGCCAAAACTGGTGTAACCACCAGAGCCTCCATGCAGCAGGTACGATACAAACATAGTATTGCAGATAAATTAGAGGAGGAAATAACAAAACAGGAAAATAGACCAGATAAAAATGGGGCGCTAGCGTGGCAACAGCTCAGACGAACACAGCAGAAGGAGTCAGGACTAACAAACTGGAAGATGAAGATGATTCATAAACCCTTGACAATGTTGCAAATATAATTTTCCAAGCACAACTGCAACAAAAGAATAAACCTAGGCCTCAAGCAATTAACACATATGCTAAAATAGGAAAACTGCAGTAAGCACATAAAAATGTATCAAAGTGAACTGCAAGACAACATTTATTTTACAAGGAATTCAGAACCCGTTAAAAAATCATGAAGATTTCTAGAAAAATATTGTTATTCAGTAATCAGTATGCACTACATTAGTAGTCTACTTTGAATATAGATCTGTAATAAATGAATAGATTAAGTAGCACATAAAAAATAGTATGAAATTCATGTGAGGATCCAGACATTACTCATGATAAAAATGTCGGTCTACCTCAAAAAACATAACTACTTGATTCTGAAAGATCGGCCAACTAAATACCGATTATGTACTGGACATTAGTATTTACATAGATAGCAACATGTACTTTTAATTTCCTTGCCTGGTGCAACAGATATATAACTGAGTAATGCTGCTTGCTAAATAGTACTATACCTGGTGAAAAAACAACCAGGTTTAGAGAATCAAACAACCCTATTTGGTAACAATTTATTCATCTGATTCCAAGTAAAGGAAACATGCATTTCATTTCTGAATATTAGTGCAGATTGCAAAAATGTTTATCACGAATTCTATATACCAACAATTTTGTACATGTATGGGAGTGTCTCCCATATAAGAAACACTTCCAAAACCATCGATAATCCAAGTAAAGGTCACAAGGCAACCCATATATATCTCACAAATTACCGATATGAGCAGAAAAATAAACCAATCATTCACCATGGTAGTGGAAGAAGAGCCCGCAATCACCAGGTGTTAGTGTACCATCATCCATTCTGAAAAAAATGTAAGTTCAGTAATGCATTTACAAAGATCACCAATTTCTTCTACTCCACCGAAGCTCTATCTTCCAACGCAAAACAAAACCTGGTAAAGGTCTGCGGCCAGAGAGGAGATGCAAGATAGGAAGAAGGTGAGAATGTGAGAATCACCTACTCGCTTCGCTTCACTGCTCCTTCATCTTCTCCGTGACAGACCGTCCCAGCATCCATTTGCTGCTCATCGTCGCCGGCGTAGTCAAGGATGCACAACCTCGCGACCTTGTTCCCAAAATTGGCTAGAGACGTCGGCACCGGAGAGGCTTTGCCTCTGGATAGATTGCGATCGCTATCACCGGTGCGTTGCCGCTAGGTCACGCATCCTCGTGGATCCGGGGCTCCGGCAACAGCACGGCCTTTCACGGCCTCGCCTATGTCTTTGACAGATCAGGCGCGGCTCCGCTACCTCCACAAACGGGAGTGGCTGGATGGTTGTGGCAATCAGTAGTTAGGGGGGAGGGTAGAAGAGGACGTGGCGCCCTTCCCTTGGGGAGCGGAAGAGGAGGCTGGACTGCCGGCGGCCAGACCTGTGGGAGTGGAAGAGGAGGCTGCAGCGCCGGCGGGCAGACCTGCGGGGGTGGCCATCTGTGGACTGAGCGGAAGATTTTGCTTCTTTTTTCTTTTTTCTTGTGATGATGGAAAGCAAGGGTGGACCAAACGGACAGAAGCTTTTACGTGTAGCCTGAACCGACTGAATGTATGCCTGACACTCGTCCGATCTTGATCGAACGACTACAAACATGTAAAACCTGTGGAGCAACCACAAGCCTTCGGAACCCTGGGAGCTTAGAGCTCTTATAAGATGGCTCTGCTTCAGGGCATGGCGTGGAGATGGACTCAGTTTCCCTGCACCTTCTCAAGGCAAGTTACTGAAAAAAACATCTGCAGCTGAACCCGTCTTTCTCAAAGCCTTCGGGATTTCACCCTCTGAGCTCTCGGTGGACGATGGCGCCGCTCAAGAGTTCAGGGCACTCTTTGACTCTCCGCTATGGGAGCAACATCTATGAGCCATCACGGCCAGTGTTTCGAGTGGACTTTGGGTGCTGGGTGAACAGTTGGTTCTTCTGTTTTGTTATCTCAATGATAGTGGAACCCAACCTTTTCAAGGTCATATGGAGAAAACAAATCCCGAGCATGCTCATTATCTGCAGCACCGAATTTAGCTTTAGATACAAGAAAGAAGCTATATTGCCAAGTATGCATCAGTTAATGTACACTGGAGATGATGCAGAATGAAGACAGAAAGACCTGCCTTAGCATCTTCACATTCTGAAATCTGCCCACTAAGTGGGCTTTAACAATCAAGAGAGGCTACCTCTCTGACAGTATGCCTAGTGAAAGAATTTGAACACATAGGACTACCAGCACTACATACTCATGCAATCTACTCGGATTCTTGTCGACTTCTTTGACATCCTGAAATCATTTTTTACATGCACATCAGGTAACGAAAATGGAATCAATAAAGGGCAGACAAAAAAGAGGCAACTAGATGCACAAGTACTCTTGCTCCCCTAATATATTATATTGTAAGTTCTCTGTGTGAGGAAATGGTTCCAGGATATATCAAAATGCGCGGAAGTGGGGTTTGCAGTAGTGCTGAAGTTCTATTTTGCAAGGACCTATATTCTTCACTATAGCAGTCAATATGTGTGGTGCCCTGTAATGGTTTTCTGCTTCTTTCCATTGTTTTCTTTCTTAGTAAGGTGGATGTGAATGGAGTGGATGTACATTGCATACCAGCCAAGTTGGTCTTGATGGATGCATGTGAACGTTTCAGTTGATACTCAACCAAACTTGCAAAGAAAACAAGAAATACAAGACCATAATTGTGAAACTAATCATACATTGACTTCAAGGTAGTGCACTGCAGAGGAACTTCTTGAAAACCATGAAAAGGAAGGATAAATGAAATGGTGGCATACCTCTGATATGGCTCCATCTCAACTATCAATTCATAACACAAATTGGCTTTATACAATCATCTTTGTCATATTCAAAGTAAGCATTGCAATGTTCAACACTTACTCGTGTAACAAGAAATAGCTTCATCCTTGGAAGTTCTCATTCTCTTCATGGACATAATAGCAATGAAGTACATCAGCACCAACAACTCAAAAGGGCTAGGTTCAGCTTGACTGATTATTAGAGCTCATCGCCATTATGAAATCAGTCTGTTGATCAAGTTAATATATCTTTATTTGAAAAACCTATAATACGCCCTTCTGTTTCTGAGAATCCTCAAAATCATCTTCACAATTGTCAAGGCCCAGTATACACATCATCTTGGCATCCGGTGTAATGCCTGCCTGGAGCATACTCTTGTACATCATCTTAGCTTTCCTCTCATCTCCAGTTTTGTAATATCCTATTATGAGATCTGTATAAGTTACTACAGTAGGTGTAAGCCCCCTATTTATCATTTCTTCCATCAACATGTTTGCACCATCCATTGCAAGCACTTTACTGAAGCCACCAATTAAACAAGTATAAACAAAAGCATCTGCTGGCAAACCCCCTTTTTCCATCTCTCTGAATATTTCCAGAGCTGCCTTCATGTTTGAGCGCTTACAATAGCATGCAATTAGAGACGTATATAAAATCATGTCCGGTCTTATACCCTTCCCAATCATATGATTAAACAATGTCATAACTTCCGGAAGTCTATCATCATGGCACAGACCATTTATCAGGCTCGTATACGTAAAGATATTAGGTTTTGTCCCCTCATCCACCATTTTATGATACAACCTGAAAGCCTCATGCAGATCCAAAGCTTTGACAAAACCATCAATAATAATACTGTAAATCACAGTATCAGGAACATATCCCCTTTTTATCATATCCCCGAAAATTCCCCATACATCATCAGATTTGTTGACCTTACACAGGCCATTGATGATAACCCTGTATGTACAAAGGTTGGGGACAATTCCAAACTGACGCACTTTGTCCAGGAATATGAAGGCTTCAGCAATCCGCCCAGTGTTGCAGAAGCCGTTGACAAGAATTGTGCAGGTCACAATGTTGGGACTTATCCCATTATCGAGCATGAGCTCAAATGCCCTCAATGCTTCTTCAAGGTTCCCATGTCTACAGTATGCAAATATCAGACTAGTGTAATTGTAGACATCTGGAACAAAATTATGATGAACCATGTCATTCCAAAGGTCACAGGTAATGTCTAGATCCAAATGTTGGCAACAACCATGAAGAACAATGCTGTACACAATGTGGTCAGGCTTGACGCCATGGTCTTTGAGCCTCTTAAAAAGCTCAAATGCCAATTCAATATTTCCAACTCGGCAAAGACCATGCAAAAGCGAACTGTAACTCGCCAGAGTAGGGGCAATTCCATTATTTGCCATTTCAACAAGCATGTAATAGCCTGTCAACAGATCCCCTTGTTTGCATAACCCATCAAGTAATATGCTGTAGCTATGGGCATCTGGGACAAACCCACCCTTCTTCATCACATCAAACACCTCTATAGCTTTCTTAACCTGATTCTGATGACAGAAACCATGAATCACTGCATTAAAACAGTAAATGTTGCAAGGGTCGCCTTTCTGACAAATCAGTTGAAGAAAGTTCCATGCAGATGTCACCTGTCTGGCACGGCAAAGCCCATAAAGGTAAGTACCAAAGATTACAGCATTCGGCCTCACGCCTTTTGTTTCCATTTCACAAAGAAGCTCAAAGGCTTCCTCCAAGCATAACTTATCTCCATGCGTATACGCACTCATCAAAATTGAATAAGAGTAGACATTTGGTGAAGGACCAGAACTCTTCATATCATCAAACAAACTCCTTGCGTGCAGGATTTGTTTCTTTTCAACTAAGCTCTTCAGTAAGAAGTTGCAAACTCGCAACTCAAGTCCAACCTTCTTGGCCTCAATGTAAGTGAGAAGAGCATCCTCAAACATTGACAGATCTACAAAAATCCGCATGATTGTGGCATAAACTTGTACCAACGTCATCGACCCACCCATATTGCTGACCAACATAGGTGCCAACTCAAACAACTCTGGCCCGGCATCCCCGCAGTAATCAACAATGCTCTGAATCAAGCACCGGATCTCTGTGATTCCATGCGGCAAGAATGACCGCATAAGCAATGCAAACAACCGAACTGACTGGGATAGCCCATATAACCTGACACACTCCCTGAAGGTGATCTTTCTGGCCTCATCCAAATTCGATGTCCGGACTGCTAGTGTGATCAAAGGATGAATGCACCGGCTTCTATACTCGCTGCAAAAAGGGCTTCGACTGGGTTCTTGATAATCTAAGCTCTTAAAGCAACAAGCCAGAGAGGAAAGGCACAACACCGGGGGCCGATTTCTGTTTATAAGAACTCGGTGCAGGAACCCTGGCACTGCTCGGTGCATAGACGATGAATGCCAACCCGTCTTTACATTGATGGCACCAGTCAAAGAAGGAAGATCCCACAAAAAGATTGCACTTCATATACCAAGCTTCCTTTTTCAGTTCACTGAGAGGAAAACCAAGAAAGAATAAAATAAGCTTACAAGTTTATATCAGAATTTCCTGCAAGAAACAATCAAAATTATTTTCCTCTTTTTCTGTCCAGATAAAAAGGCAGAGCTGCTGCTGTTGTTCAAAAAGAAAAAAAGAAAAATCTAACTGGGGAGATACAACATCAACATAACACCAAAGTACAAATATCTATCAAACGTATGCATTGAATGAAACTTCGAAGAACAAATCAACATGAATCTTTATCTAGCATTGCTTCTGAGTAGAAATTATAAAGCTCTAGTAAAAGAGCACAGGGCAATCACACTGGTAACGGCGGCGCGGCGCCCTTCCAAGTTGTACGCGCTGGATGGAGGTAGGGTAGGAGGGAGGGA
Source organism: Lolium perenne (assembly GCF_019359855.2). NCBI lineage: Eukaryota > Viridiplantae > Streptophyta > Magnoliopsida > Poales > Poaceae > Lolium > Lolium perenne. The sequence goes on along the minus strand of NC_067244.2, from coordinate 156,466,729 downwards.
GCGTGCAGCAGGGGATCTGCGGCTGCAGGGTCACGGGGAGCTGGGAAGAGAGAGCAAGCTCGCAGCGGCGGCGCGAGGAAGGAAGACGGCAGCGAGTGGTGCGAGGCAGAGTGGAGGTCTGATTGTTCATTCTGTTTCAAGATGGGAATGGGCCAGCCCGGACCTGGCGACTGGTGTTGGACTTAGTCCCATGGCCTCAAGTCCAATTTTATGGGCCACGGGTCAACCCATTTCGAGAAAATCATGGTCTCGCTGGCCCATTGGGTACCGCAGGGCCGACCCAAAATCCAGCTAGAATACACAGTTTTTCAGCTCTGTATACTATACACACAGAATATTTTCTAAAAGATATTATTACAAGATAACATATCAGATCGACTTAAACAGAGGTTGCAAAGGAAGCACCCGTCCAATTTCAACTCATTTACGCGGCAATCATCTAGATTCATTGAGATATTACAGGTCAGCTAGGGAATCAACTCACAGAGCAGTACTTACATAGTTGGACGTTCTCTCATCAAATAAAACTAAAAATAAAGAGTGGAGAGGAAATGGGCTAGTATCCTGCAATCGAGTGTCCAGTGTTTCCTTTCAGTGAGTTGGCAATCATACTATCCAGTGAGAAGGCTTACAACTTTCCTTGCAATGAGTTGTTAATCAGGATCTTGATGCAACTTCTGAGTATGATGAATGTAGAGGCATATGAAGTCATCATCCAAATCAGACACACTGAGTTTTAGAAACTTCAGAATAATGTGTAGGACTCGAAAGAGGCAGTTATTATCAGCCTACTGGTACTGACACATCGTAGGTTAAGTACTACCATAAAGCTTGTAATGCTGGTGCCAGAATTTGAAACCTGATTTTTTTTAAAAAATTAATTTGAAACCTGATTAAAAAACATCCGAGTCTGTGTGAAAAATACTTGTGCCAGAATTTGAACCCTGCCAGGAGCCGGTGATTGTTACTGGCAGGAGCCACAGATTGCAAGTATGTCTAATAAAAAGATATGCTACTGATCTCGGATATGATCAATTTTATTTAGTTGGTCCATATGTACACAGCAGAAACAAGTGTTGGAAAGTCAAGGAATGCAATCGATCGATGTGACTAACACAGGAAGCACCATCTCCAGCCATGCAATTTTTTCCTAAAAGCATCAAGCTCCTAACAAGCGCACACGCACATATACTGACTAGCTAGAGCACTAACCAAGAACTAATCGTGGGGATTAGCGAGGATTGAAGCACTAACCGTGGGGAATGGGAGGAAAACGAGCAAGCCGACCAGAGAGAGAGCACAATCTTGGAGCAGGACGATCCAGAGAAGGAACAGGACGACGACTAGGACAAGCTGGGCGACCGCGGAGACGTCGAGATGGATGGCGACCGGGAGCTGAAGGAAGCGCCGGCGGCGGCAGAGGTGGGCAGGGGCGGCGACAGAGAACTCGCTCAAATATTTGGGCATGCCTCTGAAATTTGAGGTAGTCTATGATTCTAGAGAGAATAACCAAAATACCACTAGTGAAAACCGAACATGCCAAAATACCACTAGTGAAAACCAACTTGCCAAAATAACACTCACTTCAGTTTTTGTAGCCAAAATACCACTAGCGTTTAACTGAGACTAACATCATTCAAGAAAGCCCTATGCCCTTGTCTCTTCACAACGTTTCAACAACAGATCAACAGAAAACAATACTCCGTACAACACTATCTCAGCTCACTTTAACAGCATTTCGACACAACTTTCAAATAAGATTGGACGTCTATTTCTACTTTGAAATCGTCCATCAGATCGACTCTGAAACACATAAACACAGCAAATTCTGAATTTGCTGCAATTGCAATGAATATATTGGGAACAAACAGGGGAACAAGGGCCGGCTCACCAAGGGAGGGTTCCTGTGGAGGTGTGCCGGAGCTTTGCCACACGGCCACGGCTCACCGCGGGCAGAGGGCGTCGAGCGAAGGGCGGCGCGCGACGGGCGGAGGGCGGAGGGGCGGCGCGCGGTGGTGGAGGGGGTCGGGCGGAGGAAAGCTAGAGGGGGAGGGGAGTGGCAGGGAGGCGCGGGTGTGGGGTGGTTCGTCCCGCCGCCATGGCTGCTCTGTGCGGCGGCTCTGCTCGTGAGGAATTTGGACTGGAGGAGATAGAAGTTTGCAGGGGTAATTTTGGAATACCAAATAAACTGATAGGGTACTAACGGTTTGACTCACTGAGTTTCTTTGACATATGACGGTAGTGTTCAGTTTTGACTAGTAGTATTTTGGCTATTCTCTCTCACTTAAACACACCGCTTCATTAGTCAGTACTATGTACTACGGCTTCTTCCTCCCTTCTAGATTCTTGGTGCAGTGGGTACGATCCTCCTTGTAGGACGGAGGGAGTAGGTCCGTAAGTTGTTTTCCATAGATATTAGCCCATAGGTGTAGTGTTACTCGAGTAGAATTCTAGTCCTACACGGACTATGTCTACAACACACCACCTCAGCCCTCTGATAGAGATCTCAAAATTTAAACACGAGTCTTCCCAAGGCCTAGCAATAATCATGGTTTCCATAGACAAGCAGCAGTCTAACAGATTTGTCCTCCGATCTTTGAGTGACTCTCTTTCAAAAGTCCATGCCGATGGGTGGTATTCGATCGATTTCATTCCATGATGAACTCTTTTTTTTTTTTTTTTTTGCGATAAAGGACTGATGATATTAAGCCAAAGTTCTTACAGAAAGGTCCCTAACAAACTGAAAAATTACAGATAAGGCCAACAGGACCCCGACTGCATCGACGACGACGAGGACGTATGACGGCGCGCCGCCGCTGCTTCTCCTCACTGACCCTGGAACGGGAGAAGACCCTCTTGCGGCCGGGAAGTCGACAAACTCAGCTCCGAGGAACCTCCGCCCAGCACCGCCGACATCGTCGCTTTGCTCAACATCACCAAGACCTTCAAGCTCTTCAGACGTCCGGCTCCACCGCACCATGGACACCGGCGAGGGAACGCCATGCAGCACAGCTCCAAGGACCTGCACACATGGCCAAAGTAGTCGATCTGCAGAGAGGCTCCACCGAGCCGCACTGCCGGAGAGGCCGACCGCCACCACAAAACTCCGCCCCGACCGCGCCGCCCACTCCTCGACGCCGCCGGCAGGAGACCTACCAAACCCTACTCTATACACACTGCAAGACGGGATCCCCAACCTCCCGCCGCCGGAGCGGCCGACGGAGGCGGGGATCCGGCGAATCGACGGTGGCTTAGTGGATTGGCCGGCGGGATCCAGAAAATCGCCCCTGCTACAGTGACGGTAGGGGGAAAGCGTCCAGGCTCGCTTTTTTTTCTCATTCCATGATGAACTCGATAGGCGTGCAACCGCGATCTTGGCCATGAGTCCACAACCTTCATGGATTAGGGTGGATCCTCATGGGCACGAGTTGACCTTCGTCGGTGGTTTCTTTGAATGCAGCCACATCGTCACCGCTGGGAGTGTGCACTCGCTCACCTTGTTGTATACATGCGACAACCGCCGCAAACCCTTCTTGCTACTGGCGGGTATCGTCAACAGGTGGATCACGTCTCACAAACAGATCAAGAGAACTCAATAGGAAAGTAGCGCTCTAAATTATTTTAATGTTGTATGTTGGTGGCTTGTTTTTTTCCTTGCCGATGTTATAATCTCGGAGGCAGATGCTATCAAAAATTTATATAAATTTTACTTCCGAAAATATAAGTTTTTTTTTCAGAAAGTGAGCAATGTGAAAGTTATGTGTACTGCACATCGCTAGATGAGAGAACATGAACAAAGGAGCAATCAAAAGTAATATGAAAAATAATGAGAAACCCACTAGCATCCACAGAGGCTCTCATTCCCACCCCCTCTCTCTCTCCACCCCTCTCATCTGAGAGCGTCCTTAGTCGCCTCGGCGCTCCTCCCCCTTTCCTCCGGTGGCTCTGCCGACCGGAGTGGATGGGGGAGGAGAGGCCGACCCTCTCTCATGTATAGCTGTAGGATTAGGTGGTCTACCTATCTGGAGTCTGGCGTTATGCCATTAGAGTGAAGCGGTTTGCTGGATCTGTCCAGCCAGATCGGGTGTTGTTTAGGGTTCCTCCTTCTCGTATGGTTGCTCTGGTGGCCGGAGTTGCTTGAGAGGAAGAGGAACACCGTCTCCTTCAATAAAGACAGTGTTTGTGGTGGAGGTTTTTCGGAGAAGGGGGAGCTGTGCTCTCTTGTTGTCGATGTCCTGCCGGGTTGGCGAGGGGAGACGGGAGAGAGGAGTTTTGCTCTTCTTCAGGCGGCACCTACGTACACGATGGCGGTGGTTCTGCTTCGATGTGTGCATCCAAGCTAGAGGTATCTCTACCTCTGCTATCCATGGCCGGCATGGCGGTCCATCATAAACAACCTCCAGATCGGAGGCCCTGCTTCGTCCTAGTTGCTGGATCTTAACGCTTTGTTGCTACCAAGTGATGCGTCCCCGGTGGCCTCAAGGCGTCCAACGGCGACGGATCTACGCCGGAAAGGGGTGTTCGAGTGTTTGCGCCCTGTTCCTCGGCGGCGACGCCTTGAGGACGCCGGTGTCTGGTGGCGGAGGCACCCAGGGACTCGACTGCATTTCTATCTTAAGTTCTAGGGTGTTTTTTGTATATTGGCAGGCCTTATCCTCAAATTTTTAGTTCTTTAGTGCGAGTGTTGTAAAAGGGTATGTCTGTAAACTTACCTGCCACGTCTTTCAACAGAGGTTCTTTCGGGGTCTTCTAGACCCCTTCTTTGTGCAAAAAAAAAGAGAAACCCACCAACGAAAAAGTAGATAGTAAAGTTCCCCAAAATAAATTGATCCATTTACCGAAAACACCTAGAAGAAAGTGAGCAATGAGAATTTTAGACATTCATGTAAAACTAAAAATAAATTGAATTTTCTGAATTAACTAAGTTCAGATAAATTTCTTATAATTTTTAACAACCGAATCTACATCTCTTTCCCTTGGTTTGGATGGTGTTGACCTTGTCATATCCTCCACATTATTGTGTTTTTTTTTTACGTTTATAGAACGAAATTGAGCGTCCGTAACAACGCACGGTCATTTACCGTGATCGCTCTGTTACTGACAACATCTGATAACAACCAAAGTACACCTTCTTGAGCATAATCGATATTCTCATGGGCTAAGGATTTATACATAAAACAACATGATGTACTAAAAACACATGACGATACACTACTAGAAAAAATAGCTAGCCATCGGTTTGCTAGTGGCACATAGTGTTAGTGGAGCACCACTGCTATATTGTTGTGGCCCACCACTAGCATGTGTGCCGCTGCTAGAAACTTACAGGTGACACACTAGGTTAGGGCGTGCGCCACTGCTATATAACACATCAGTGGCACACCTAGATATGGTGCACCACTGGTATGTCTAGCGGGGCTAGAGATTTTTGTCCCCCGTGGATCGCCTTTTCATTTTAAAAATAAAATAAAAAATAATGATAGAAATTTTAAAATCATTTGAGATGGCTATGTGTTATGTGTTCTAGTTGTTATAAAAAATAACAAATCTTAATTTTTATTATATTTTTCAAAATGGCTCCATGTTTCGGTAAAATGGTTCTAGATTTTGCATACGACTTCCGATGAAAAAGTTCTTTTTAGATGAAAATGTATCTACAATAAAAAAATACGTCCGATTTCAACCCCTACAGTTGTTTACCGTTTTTTAGATTCCTCAAAATCAAAAAGGAAAATATAGATTCGGAGGATTTAGATTTCTACGAAAAGATTCACAAAAAATAGAAGTGACGCATCTAGTACCGGTGTGCTACTACTAGGTTTGAAATTATCGGTCGGCCACCTAAGCCCGCTTCCCTTCATCCTTAACCACCCTCCTCTCCTTCATCCTCCCCCACTCCCCTCCTCACCTCCTACAGCTCCCTCCTCCCTCACTCCCCTCCTCACCTCCTACGTCTCCTCCCTCCTCTCCTCCATGAATCCTTCTCCCCCTCCATCCTCACCTCCCTCTTCTCCTCCATGAACCCTCCTCTCTCCTCTCCTCCCTCCTCACCTCCCTCCTCTTTTCCCTCCTCTCTGGCCGCCGGCCCATCCCTCCTCACCGGATGTATGTGGAGCTCCCCTTCACAGATAACATTTAATAAAAAATCGTTAAAAGAATCGTAAAAAATGGTGCTAGATCTAGATCTTAGATTTCAAAATTTTACCAGTGGTGCACCAAGTTTTCTACCAGTGGCGCGCCACTACTAGTTGTTAGCAGTGGCACACCACTAATAGCCAAAAGTGGTGCGCCACTGCTAAGCATTTTCCTAGTAGTTATACTATCTCGTAGTATATCATAGAATTGGATCGGAGCGAGTAGTACCTATAAGCTTGGTAAACAAACTAGTCCTAGTGGGCCAGGCCAAAACCGACAAGTGTTTTTTCCTACTGAGCTCCACCAAAAAAATCTTGGGACTAATCAACTTTGGCCAGACCGATTTAGAACTAATTGGTTTTAGCGAGGCCAACTAGTAATAGTTGATTTTCAGAAGCTGATAAGTTACAGCCGGCTTCGGCCAGCCCGAGGTCGTATTATTTTCAAAATTTTGTAAAAATATGCATTTTCTCTAAAACTAAAGAAAATAGCAATAATATTTTAGAGAATTATGTTAAAATGAATTGACCCATGGCCTCTTAAATTGGTGTGGAGGTCAATAGGGCCAAGTCCGACGCCAGGTCCAAGCCGGCCAGTTCCCATCGGGAGCAGCTAACCATCACCCATTAGCTATGGTTATAAACCATTGCTAATGGGAAACAGTTAATGGGCCTGGCACATTAGTTCGGTTGTTTCAAAAATTCCTAAATTCAAAATTTCTTTAGATTTGAAATTTGCTCGAAATTGAAATTTTCTAATATTCCAAAATTCTTAGATTTCAAATTTGCCCAGATTCCAATTTTGCTTAGATTTAAAAATTGCCCAAATTCAAAAGATGGTCAGATTTGAAATTTGCTCGGATTAAAAATTTTCTTACTTTGAAATTTGTTCAAATTTGAAATTTGCTTAACTTTAAAATTTGCACGACTTTAAAATTTGTTTAAAAGGAAAAACAGAAAAAAGAAAAATCGAAGACCAAGAAAAATCGAAAACCAAGAAAAATAGAAAAAAACTCGACAAAACCAGAAAAACCCGAGGCCTACTAGCTCCCTGCCTGTTGATGGGCCGCGGCCCAAAACTCCCCGTTAGCTCAAACCACGCAGCATTGTGTTATTGATAGCGGTAATTAGGTGCACAACACCGAAAATACAAGTACGAACACTCGAACTCAAGCGGGCTGAGAGCTATCAACAGCTCACTACCACGAGGGTGTGCCTTGGTTCACTTCCCATCCTAAATGTAGGCAGTCCCGTCCAGGTTGATGGTGGGTGTGTGGAGGCCCGCCCGTCCATGTGCAGCTTGCCCCTGCGCCCGTGGTTGCAGCCCCTATTGCAATCGATGTCGATGAGGTCGAAGAAGTGCTCGCCCCGCCGATGGTGCGGCCTGCTGCTGACGACGGTTAGGCCGGTGAAGGGGCGCTGCCACTTGCTGCTGTGCCCTGGCTTGCTTCTTGGGTGTCCGCTGCGGACAACGACGATGAGGACGACGAAGATGAATTGGTTCCCCGGACACCGCCAGCCACCAAGTCCTTCGATGGTGCTGCTGTTGACAAGGTTGTTCGCAAGGAGGTGGAGTGTGTGGTGGACGAGCGTGATTGCTGGAAGGAGGTGATGCCGCAGCGCGGCCCGCGCCGCTCGGCTCTGCCAGCCCCGCCATTTGTTCGCCGTGCTATCCCTGCTTGGCTCAGGGGTAGATGTTGCAGGTGCCTCGCTCGTGGTCACCGTGACGTGGTCTGCTGTAACCCCTTCAAGTGCTCTCGATGCCTCGAGGACGGTCATTGGGCACGTGACTGCCGTAATGCTTGGCGTCCTCTCAGCTTGTTGGAAAGCCCTATCGTGTCGCCGCCTCGCCATGCGAAGGCTTCTCGCCGGGCCCAGGTTGAGGTCTTACTCTCGTCCGATGTGCCTCGTCGTCGGTCCTGGGCGTCAGTTGTTTCTGCTCCTATTGGTTCTTTGGCCCCAAAGGACATGCAATGCGCATTGGAGAAGCAGGCGGAGTTATTTCAGTAGGCCGCCCGTCCTCTTCACGAGGCCGTTTTCTCCTTGCACGGCTGGATGTTAGCGATTGGAGGCTTTCTGGAGCGAGCGGAAGCTGCGTTGGGTAGGCTCTCCCGGATGCTTGCCGATCCTGTGGCTCTGCCTGATGTTGGCAAAGTGGGTGCGAGTGGAGTGGGCCTTCATGGTTGTTTCTCTCCTCGTGCTAGGGTGAGCTCGGCTCCGGTCTTGCATATCATGCCTGAGCTTCTGGAGTTGTGTAGTGGTGTGCTTATACCTCCTTCCGTTGAGGAAGTGAGGCCCGACTCGCATGGGTTCTCGGATGTGGCTTCACCGCTGTGTCAGACACCTGGCTTTGAGAAGTCTGGTGTTGATGACGCTTGCTTGTGACGGTAAAGCACACGTCCGTTGGGAACCCCAAGAGGAAGGTGTGATGCGTACAGCAGCAAGTTTTCCCTCAGTAAGAAACCAAGGTTATCGAACCAGTAGGAGATGAAGGCCACGTGAAGGTTGTTGGTGGAGGAGTGTAGTGCGGCGCAACACCAGGGATTCCGGCGCCAACGTGGAACCTGCACAACACAATCAAAATACTTTGCCCCAACTTAACAGTGAGGTTGTCAATCTCGCCGGCTTGCTGTAAACAAATGATTAAACGTATGGTATGGAGACTGATGTTTGTTTGCGAAGAACAGCAGAGAACAGTGATTGCAGTAGATTGTATTTCAGATGTAAAAGAATGGACCGGGGTCCACAGTTCACTAGTGGTGTCTCTCCAATAAGATAAATAGCATGTTGGGTGAACAAATTACAGTTGGGCAATTGACAAATAGAGAGGGCATAACAATGCACATACATATCATGATGACTAATATGAGATTTACTTAGAACATTACGACAAAGAACATAGACCGCTATCCAGCATGCATCGATGCCTAAAAAGTCCACCTTCGGGTTAGCATCTGCACCTCTTCCAGTATTAAGTTGAAAACAACAGACAATTGCATTAAGTACTGTGCGTAACGTAAACAATACAAATATCCTTAGACAAAGCATTGATGTTTTATCCCTAGTGGCAACAGCACATCCATAACCTTAGAACTTTCTGTCACATCGTCCGCATTCAATGGAGACATGAACCCACTATCGAGCATAAATACTCCCTCTTGGAGTCACAAGTATCAACTTGGCCAGAGCCTCTACTAGCAACGGAGAGCATACAAGATCATAAACAACACATATATGATAGATCAATAATCAACTTGACATAGTATTCCATATTCATCGGATCCCAACAAACACAACATGTAGCATTACAATAAGATGATCTTGATCATGATAGGCAGCTCACAAGATGTAAACATGATAGCACAAGAGAGAAGACAACCATCTAGCTACTGCTATGGTCTCATAGTCCAAGGATGAACTACTCACGCATCAGTCCGGAGGCGGGCATGGTGATGTAGAGTCCTCTGGTGATGATTCCCCTCTCCGGCAGGGTGCCGGAGGCGATCTTCAGAAATCCCCGAGATGGGATTGACGGCGGCGGCGTCTCTGAAACTTTTCTTGTATCGTGGCTCTCGGTACTAGGGTTTTCGCGACGGAGAGATTATATAGGCGAAGGGGCGGAGTCGGGGGACGCTCGAGGGGCCCACCCCATAAGGCGGCGCGGCCAGGGATGGGGCCGCGCCCTTCTATGGTGTGGCCGCCTCGTCGCCCCTCTTCGTCTCCTCTTCGGACTTCTGGAAGGCTCCGTGGAAAATAAGACCGTGGTCTTTTGTTTCGTCCAATTCCGAGAATATTTCCTGTGTATGATTTCTGAAACCAAAAACAGCAGAAAACAGAACTGGCGCTTCGGCATCTTATTAATAGGTTAGTGCCGGAAAATGCATCAAAATGGTATAAAGTGTATATAAAACATGTGAGTATTGTCATAAAACTAGCATGGAACATAAGAAATTATAGATACATTTGAGACGTATCAACGCTCCAGTCTCTCCCTCGCCTGAGTCCGCCATGCAGGTGGTTCCTATTGGTGATGGAGTTGCCAAGTCTGGGCTATTGCCAACGGTACCCGGAGCTGTCGTCGCCAGAGAGGTTTGCGATTTTCTCGCCACCTTGGCTGCTGCCTTCCCTGGATCCGCAGTTGGTTGACAGGTGCCTCCAAATATCATGGCATGTCTTTTTTTGGTGTGGTGTTGGAGTGTCGTGCTCGACTATTTGTTAGTGTTGCCTTGTGTTCTCTGTTAGGTTTGGTTGTGGACGTGTGTGGGCGCGGTGTTTGTGCGAGCTTGTTCATGTAGGTTTTCTCCCGATTTTCTCCTAAAAATTGACACCTCGAACGAGGCACTTTTGCCTCCGTTTTGAAAAAAAAAATGTAGGCAGTACAGACGTAGAGCCCAATGCTAGGGCCCCAGCCTCAGTTCCCTATCCGAAAAGTTAAAAAAGCGCAGGTCGCATTGCCGCACCGTTCCTCTCCGCGGCTCCACCATGGCAACCGCGAAGCCGGTGGCGCCGGTGCCGCTCACCCGAATTCTTCCCCTGCGCCCGCCACGCCGCTGGAGGGCCGAGTCCGCCAGGGCCGTACCTCCTTCCATCGCCTGCAGCGCCGACGCTGGTGGCGAGCTTCCTGCCCGGCTCCGGCCGAACGCGCGGCGGCCGCTCTGGCACGGCGGCGGGTTCAGCCTCGGCGTTGACCTGGGCGCCGCCCGCACGGGGCTCGCCGTAGGCCGGGGCATCACCCAACCCCGCCCCCTCACTGTACGCGCCCTCGAACTCGCGCTCGAAATTTGTTGTCGTTCGCCTCAGTTTGGGTGACTTACGATCTGAAGATGCGTCGGTGGATTCCGCCAGGTTCTGAAGCTGCGGGGGGAGAAGCTGGTGCTGATGCTGCTCGATGTGGCTCTGCAGCAGGTTGAAATTTACTTCATGTTTTTTTAATTGGTTATTATTATCTTCTCCGTGACCTGAATCTGTGCGACATTTCAAATTTGTGAATTTACCATGCCTGCTCTGCTTCGCAGGAGGCGGACGAGCTGATCATCGGTCTGCCGGTCTCGGCGGATGGGAGCGAGACGCCACAGTCCAACAAGGTGCGGAGCGTCGTCGGAAGGCTCGCCGTGCAAGCGGCCGACAGGTGCGTGCGCTTCTTTGAGTTTCAGATTTCCAGTCACACAATCGTCAATTTGTCAGCGCAATAGTAATCAGGATAAGAGACAGTGTTCTTCAGGCTGGTACACAGGTGGTTCAGTGTTCATCAGTGAGTGAGTCGTCTCAGTGCGTTTATTTGAACAGTGCAGGGGCTTGAGGGTTTATCTGCAGGACGAGCATGGAACGTCAATTGATGCCCTTGGCTACATGATCTCAACGTAAGTTCTACTCTGAACATGGAACATGGAACATGGACGCAGCTTGGCCTTGTTAGATATTTCTGTTTACTTTTAAATTGGATCACTGACTCAAGTCTCTACTGAAAACAAATGCATTACCATCCATACAAAATTATTCTGACTAATTAACCTAATTGCTCAGATTGGCTTATCCTTGACAATGCCAAATTCATTGAACAGCATGCTGTTGACTATTTGAACTCAACTTTATTTCGAAAGCAAAGTTCAATTGGGAAATTCTCTCAGTCTGAAACCTATTTTTTCAGGGGTGTTAAAAGGTCCGCCCGCGACGTCAAATCTGACGCTTATGCTGCTGTGGTATGCATCACTCTGCCACATTCTACACGTTAGTAGTATATGTGTTGGGACTTCACTAATTTACTTTGGTTGCAGATGATTTTGGAGAGATATTTTTCTTCATCGGGTCAAGGTGCTCAGATTGTTCTTCCTAGGCAGCAAGAGCTACAGGATAAGTTAATACTAAAATTGAGCAAATATGCTGAATTTTAGGATAGCATGTCTAATTTTTCCAACTTACAACACATTACCTTGTACTAGTGGCGTTAAATCCTGAATATATAGTGCGATCAGCTAACTTCCATTGTTTGTACGGTTGTACCATCTCATCGTCAGGTCTTATATGTATCGTTGGTACATATCATCTTCCACTTCCAGATATCTGTGTATCTGATTCATAGCTCTGTAATGTATGTTGTTGCTGTACTGTTATCCACTTGAAATTGGATATTCTGAGTAATCAAATCAGTGCTGTCCGCGGCCCCTCTCATTTTGATTTAGAAATTCACTAACAAGCTTTCAACTGGACGGGTTATGTGTGTAGTTCTAACCGATACAAGAAATGGCTTTTGAATTTTGATCAAATCAGAATATAACAGCCAGAGCTAGCAAGAAAGGCAATTTTTACAACGGTCCCTTCACCACTACATGCAATGAAAAGATGTCCCTCTACAGTTCACTACAACTGATCTATCTTTCCTGTATATGCATCAAAAATGATTGCTGCAAGCAATGTTTACATAATACTTCTTCTGATACAAACTGCATTGCCTAAGACGAAATTATCAAAACGAATAAGAACCAACCAATCTGGATTAGCTATCCATATGAATGATGATGGTGCATCTCAAACTCCATATGAATCATGATGATGCATCTCAAACCTATACAAAAGAATCAGAACAGCTTGCTGAATTCAGTCTCCTGTGCTGGCTCACTAAGTCTGGGGAAGTATGGATCCCTCTCGAGCATTGTTTGTAATGAGTCTATCACCCTCACGAGGGATGCCCACAAGAATGGTGCAGAGCAGAACGCGTATGCGACGACTACCAGAATCCTCGCGATGCCATCATGGTACCATGGGTATGCCATAACAAAGAGCATCCCAACCATCCCGAGCCAGGCAGTCAGCACCGCAAGCGGCGGCAGCAGGAATGCATTGATCACAGCCGATGAGAAGGCGAGGACACCAAACAAGTACAAGGACCAGCCAATAATTGGATGAACCGTGCATGGGATTATGAAGAATGGGATGGTATATGCTGCCACCATGGCCACAATCGCAGCCAGCTTGATTAGTCCCTGTACCAGGGCGCCTTGTTTCTCAGGTCGCCGATTATAGCACAGTTTTGTCATCTGTGGCCTTGCTAATCTGGTGATGGCTATGATCGCAATGTACATCAGCAGCTCTATAAGGACCACCGGAATCTCAGCAGCATAACTGTGAAATATGGACAGGAGAAGGTAACGTTAGGAAGCAGAAACTGAATGCACAAAGATATGACATACGGATTCTGTTGCTTTTACTCACCCAAGATCATCCCATCGTTGCTTGTGCCATGAAAGGCCCAATGGCAAGATTGGCCAGGACCACCAGTACCAAGGTTTGAACCAAGGGGCACTAGGGAATGTGATCACGCTGTTTGGCCCGCATGGAACATGCCAGTGAAGCTTGAGATCTGCAATGTTTTGGATAAATCGGTGTAAAAATCATTTGAAGAATAAACAACATATGAAGTTCAGAGACTGGAGCTGAATAGCAGCAATGCTCACAGTAGTATGATGCGTCCATCTGATAGCCGAGAGGAAGGCGATATGTCCCGTTGAGTTTGGTGCCATTCTCAGGAGGGTGGAACAATGGTTTGTCAAGCAAGTCTGGGTAGCAGCCGACCAGGAAGCCTTGGTCTGCACCATCAGAGTTATCACGGCCGATTTCCAGGTCATGAAGCATGCTCTTGAATACATCCATAGAAGGCTGTAAATTGGGGAAAAAAAACATAAATATCCGATACTTATTTGGGTACAAGATATTTTCAGGTAAATTAGCAATCAATGGTGTTGCATATTGCATAACTTCCTATGTAAGAACTTGGAAGCACCCATTAGCGAGGTATGGTTTTGTGCATAGAATGCACAGGCCTGACCTGGCATTATCCGGTGCTTGCACCGTTTAACAAAAACTTCCAACTGGAGACATGTAGACGAGTATGCAAGAGAAACCTATTCCTATGTGCTGCTGGTGGTTTAGTGGAGCAATCATGCCAACGACGCGTATGGATAGAAGACATGCAACATGTAATTTTTGGAAAGAGTCAATGCAAACTCCATCTACTAATATGCAAGATCAACTGGCTTTTTTTTTTTAGTGTTTTGCCAGTATAGGTCAACAGGAAACAGCTAGCCATATGGCTCGATTTTGGAAATGTACAATCAGCATACTAAGAACATTCAACAAAAGTCGTCTAATAATCAACTCAACAGGCCCGTACCATTTTTTTTTTAAAGCAAGATAAAACAGAATTTGACGTTTTGTACAGTACAGGTGCTTGTACTGTGAGCCATACCTGGAGCACGAAAAGACCCGTGTGGAAGTAGCACGGATTGATGAAAACGGCGCAGAACTGGCCGCACTGAAAGAGCTCATCGGTGTTGTGGAGGAAGATGTTGTCGGAGTCGATCATGACGACGCGCTCGTAGTCGACCAGGCTCCACGCGTAGAGCTTGTTCAGCGTGAGCTTGAACCTCCTGTTCATGCCTCCGAGGTTGCCCTCGTAGGGGTTCCTCAGGTTCTCGACTATGACAACCCTCATGCCGTCCTCCTCCCTCCTGTTCCCGTTCACCACCGGTGCAACAATGTCAGTATTTCAGTTCATACTACTGACCACAGAATACATATCATTGTTAGCATTGCACTTTTTCCCCCTTGTCTGGAACAAATTAGCCGTTGTTGGGGTGGAGGAGAAGTCATAGTTTAAACCAATCATTTGGGATTTGACCATCTGAAAAATAAATTGCATTTTTCCTGTGGAAGGAAAGTTGACCCCTCTGCTTGGAACCAGTCAGCTGCATTTCTGCAGAGCGAGGAGGTAGTCCAACCAAAGCAAATAAGAAAAAGACTAGTCAAAGCACGTGCGCCCATAAACACATGAGACAGTTTGAGAGCGACATAGAAGCACTCCACGGTCTCACAAAATACTACTGTATGTGGCGTTTTGACCAAAGATTTGATAGCGAGGATGAAAGCATTTAAAATGCGGTGAGCAGCAGCCGAGGTCCTTAATTTTAACCAAAAGTAGTAGTAGTATGCTGAAAGTCATTTTGTGCGAAGTGGAGGTCACACAGGCTGTAATGTGACTGGCAAGAAGATTAGTTTAAGCAGACCGAGTACCTACCATTGTTGATTAAGAAAAGGAAACCATAGGAGCTGACCAGAAAAGGCTTCCTAAAATCCTAGCAGTATGCTGCAGGAGGTAAGGTAAGGTGGACCCGGACCCGCCGGCGAAACCTCGTCCTCGGATTTGTCTTGTCGCCCGAGGAAAGGCAAGGGATAGAAACGCCTGCCCGATTTGATACGCTACCAATTAATGAGGACCCGCAAACCATGGCCCGAGATATAGCAATACTGGAGGAGTAATTCCCATTTATTCCGTTCTGCGTCGAAACGAAATCGAAGGAGAAAGGTTCGGGGGACTCACATTGCGCGTACCCAGTCGCGCGGCACGTCGGCGGAGGCGATGAGGACGCGGTCGGCGTCGGCGCCGAGGCTGGCGAGGGAGCGCATCATGACGCGCACGGCGACGTAGAACTCGTAGTCCCGCGGCGTGCCCATGTACATCATCGCCGCGTACGCGTGGCGGTGGTGGCGGCGCGGGCCGAGGCCGCCCTGGGTCGTCGGCTGCGGCTGCACGGCCACCAGCGCCCGCTGCTGCCCGTGCTCCGCCGCCGCCGCCGAGGCCGCCCAGGCCGACGCGAGGAGCAGGCACAGAATCGCCGCTGCCGCCGCGATTCGCGACGCCGCAGCCGGCGGCCACCCCATCCCCGCCGCGCGCGTGTTACCGGCGACAATCCGGCCGGTCCGCGTGGGGTGGATGGATGGAAGCTTCTTCTCCCGCGGCGGGGATACCAGTTGTACGCACGTTTGTGGAGGGGCGGCGTGGTGCTGGAACTCTCGACTTGATGATCCTTTTGGTTGGCAAAAGCAAAGAGAAAGAAGGGTAGTGTACGGGAGCGGAATCGAGGCGGGGTGTATTTATGCGTTGAGGACAAGACACCGGCCGTTCTTCACCGGGCCCGGTCGCAACCTAGACGTCGTCGTAGGCCATAGTTACTCCTACCGTAAGTAATGCGGTGCTCCGGTGACTGCCAGGTGGGGCAGCCTGCAGGAACGTTCGGGCGAGCCAGCGCGTGCGTCCCGTGCAGCCGGGCTAAAGCGAAAGGGTAGCACAGCTGCGGCCTGTCGCTGTGAAACGTCAAGTAAACGCCTTGGGTAGTACTGTTGCTGCGGAGAAGCACAAACCGGGACGCGGTTGGTTGGTTGGTGGGGTAGTGCGGGGGAAGTGGACGACCCGGATGGACTTGTTCTATGCGTTGAACGGCATTCATTGCTACAGCATATGGCTTCAAACTCTTCCACCAAAACCTGCCTAAAATGGGACAATCAAACCTCTCGGTTTCTACTTCGAGGGTTACAAGAGGACAGTGACACCCCCATCTCATATAGTACCAAATATTTGTGAGGCGGAATATTGTTTTTCCAATGGAATCGATGTTCCCGTCAACAACAAAAAAACGTCTGTGGTGATTTTGTCAATCTTAAAACTCGCACCATCAGTTTCTCAAACTCAGTATGCTGAGGATGCTTACATGAAAAAAGGGGTAAAAAAAATTCCATCACCTCACGTCGAACCCTACCCCTATTTTAACTCTCCCAATCCACCCTCCCCCCCTCGAGCTCCATTGCAGGGTCAGAGAGCAGGTAAGCATCGCAATCATCTCCACTCGGTGATGGCAACATGCATACTACCTCATCCTCATCGAGTCGTCCTCCACCGATGACTGTAGTTAAACCCTCCAGCTTTGTATGGCGGGGTAGATGTGGCTAGGCATTGCATGTGTACCGCTTGTTCATCTATGGTCATGGTATGGTCGAGCCAAAATCTAACACTGGTAGGGTTCATGGCCTTCATATATGAATGTAGGTATCGATGTGTGACAATGTTAACCAGGCCATTGTCACCGTTGGCAACTTGCAAATCCCTATGTACATGGACGATTCTCAGCCCATACATGAAAATGTAGTGGTGCCACCATTCGGTGCGAAAATTACCTTAACTGTTAGCACACTGTATTTCACCTTTGTTGCACTTCAACACTGAAAACCACCATGTAGAACTAACACACTATTTTATAGTCTTAGGATCACCCGAAGGATGCATAGTTCCTCAACAAGCCCATCGCCAACTATATATGCGGAGATGCATGCCATCTTTTCCTTCGGTATGGCCACCGGAATGTTCTCCATGGGTTAAAGTGAGCCCCTTGGTAAACCTTCACCAGGATGCAGAGACCCATGAGTCGAACATGGTGATTCTCGATGGCCCTAACAAGGCTTGTGTAGGTAAGAGCGAGAGGCGCACCCTTGCTAACGACGAGATAATGGATAGACATGACCGACGTGGTCAAGGTATTCACACAGGCTATCAAGGACAACAAGCCTTTGACATGCATGGTGAGCTCTACAAGGCAATCATGGAAATAGTTGCCTTCACCGAGAAGTCACTGATGGCGGCTCTCAGCCACCTCGTCAATAACAAGGACCATGGTACCAGCTTTCCCACCATGGTTGAGATACTGATGCATGTAAAATGCACACATGGACTTTGTCCTTTATCATAATGAATTCCCAAATATTTGCAACATATATGATGATAATAACATGTTTTACATTGATTTATGTGGATTTTCCAATGATCCCTTTTATTTGGTTTATAGTGCAGAACATGAATTCCCTGTTTCGCGTATTTTTCACTTTCAGAGACCTATACGGAGTTAAATTGACCTGCGATTTTTTTATTGTCACTTTTTCATCGGGAGAAGCACCCTGGAGCTTTGGAGGAGGCCTGGATGGTCCTGAGGCCCAAAATAGGGTAGGTGGCGCGCCCAAACATGTTGGGCTCGCCACCCAACCTCTTTCGACTGTCGATCACCCAATTGACCTAATTTTTTCGCCCACCAACGTATTTTGACCTAAAAATCACTATATATATGGCCCCGAAGAGTTCTCGGGAGGGGAGCGTCGTAGAAGACAGAAACATGAAAACAGAGGCCTGCAGGAGAGAAGATTGGAGGGGGAAACTCCACCGGGATCACCGTCGGAGGGATCTCCACCTTCTCCAACGTCTTCATCACCATCACCATGATCAAGGGGGAGTAGTACAACTCTGGACTACAGATTTGTGGCAGTAGCTTGAACTATTTCTCTCATGGTCTTCATAGTTCTTAGTGCCATATGAGTTGCCCTACATGATTATGGCCATATTTGTAATACCTATGTGGTGGATCCTTATTGTATGATATTATGCCATGAGATCTGATCATATTATGTGTAAGATGTATTTATAGATGCATATTATGTACCCCATTCTTAAGTATTTGTTATGATACAACATCTATGCAAGAGTGTGTGTGAGGTGATGTGTGTATTAGATGGAGTGGCATGGTTTTAGTGATTGAAGCGTGACAACAAATTCATGATCTATTATGGTTTTGCCTTTTCTTTTGCTACCTCACTAGGGATAAAGTGAATGCATGTGCTATGTTCATCACGTGATAAAAGTGATGATCTTATTTGTTCAAGGTCGCATATTTGATATTCAAACATCATGTCAAAGTACTTATGTATATGCTCTGTTAATTTTTAATACAAGATAGTATGGAGTTTTTCCTTTCTTGTGAGTATAAGAGAGATGTGTTCCATCATCTATGTTAGGATGTGCTACCTATATGAATGCGTATCTTTGACATGTTATTATTTTGTATCCTCATATCTCATTGATGAATTGATATTTGTCCACTACAACTAAAAAAGAGAGAATAGTCAAGTGAACCCATGAATCCTGGTCCACTTTTTATCATAAGAAATACCGTTATCTTGCTTTTATCTTGTTTTCTATTTGATGCAGTATTTTAATCCGAAAATACAAAAATATTTACTTTTCTTATTTGCATCCAAAACACCCAAAACAATCAACCCCTTTATAGTTTTTTACTTAATTACTATATTTTATCTAGTTTTACTCGCTTCATTTTTACTTATGTTTTATTTACTTACACGAAACCTTGTGGTTGACAACCACATGGTGGAGTTGGGGACACAAGGCTTTTATTTTACTTGCAAGATTGCTAGAAGAAGAGAGAAGAGAACACTCTTTTCTCAGTTCCCCGAGAGTTCGATATAAACCCTCGAGTCACCCTTGTAGGGAAAATACTCTGCTGACACAACACTCTGGACTTGGAGTCCCAACATCATCAAGACATATTCTAGCATCGTTGTCGGGGAGATGAAAAGAGTTACATCATAGTGGTTGTTGCGTAAGAGGTATTTTATAGAAGAATCTTCTTACAACTGCGTCTCACCTAAGCTTGGGGAGGTAACACCACTGCGAGCTTTCTTATCTCTTTTAGATTTTGCATCGTATTTTATTTGTCTTGTTTTTAGTCGTTGTTTGTTAGTTCTTTTTCTTAAAAAATTGAAAAACTCATAAAAGTAGTACTAATTATCTTCTGAGAAGCATGGAAAGAAGAACTCATTGGATCTTTAGTGTGATTTTTTTTCCTAAAGATAACGATATTGCTATAGAGTCTTTTGAAATTGATCCTAAGGTAGTAAAAGCCATTTATGAACATCGATTTTATGGTAGACCAAGTGATTGTCCTATGGAGCATTTAAAAAGATTCAATGAAAAGTGCAAAACACTTAATGTGAGGAATACAAATAATAATATAATCAAGGTTGAACTTTTTCCTTACTCTCTTGGTGGTAAAGCTTTAGATTGGATTTATAAATGGCCACCTCTAAACTTCAGCTATTGGTTTAATTTTCAAGTTTCCTTTGTAGAAAGATTTGGATCTTCTGAAGTAGTAAGCCACATTAGAGAAATCATTACTTCCTTTAAGCAAAATAAAGATGGATTATTAGTAAATGCTTGGGAAAGATTTAGCGGGCTTGCATATGGAACAGAAAGCGGTTTTAAGGATTGGATGCTAATATACCTGTTCTATAATGGTTTGGTTAGCACCTGTAGAATGTATCTTGATAATCAAGGTGGTGGTATCTTCATGAATTTAACAACCCAATATTATTTTGTGATGCTAGAAGGTTTCCTCATATAAGTAAAAATTATAAGAAGTCTAGTAAAAGCCAAAGTTCCTAAAGATATTTTGATGATAGACATAAGATCTTTGATCTATATAATAGGGAAAAGAAAATTGTAGAAGTTAAAATGCTTAGTGACGCAAGGGAACCACTCTTGTATCTTGATAAATGTAGCTTTCATGAATTGATTGCTATACTTGAGAAATTTGCTAAAATTCCCACTATTAATGTCAATCAAGCTAGTTTTGGTTCCTATATTTCTAACTAAGGCATTAAAGAAAATATTCAAAGATACAATAATGAGGCTATGGTATCACCTAAGCTTGGGGATGCGTGGTCCCCAAGATCTTAATTTCTATTGATAAAGAAACACATCATGACATTTTATATTTAGGATCTAGTGATTATGTCATATCAAAAGACCTATATGAATTACTTGATCTAAAACATATGGAAAAATGCTCTATTTATTTATTACTTGCTGATGATTCAACAAAAAAGGCTTAGGAAAGTAAATGATGTAATGGTTGAATTGCATATGACAGATGTGACTGTTGATTTCATTGTTATGGACATGGGTAGAAATACCTCTAGTCCTATAATCCTTGGAAGACCTTTTCTGAGAACAGCAGGAGCTATCACTCATTCTAAAGAAGGGAATTTAAAATTGCAATTCCCACACAAGAAGTGTATGGTGCACTTTCTGAGGAAGAAGGAGGTAGCATTCAAGCTACCACATAATTTCCATGACACTTGAAACAAGTAAGTCTAGCTATATGGCTATAAAGAAAGCGCTTTACGGGAGACAACCCGAGATGTTTTTATATTTGGTTTTTATTTTACATGCTTGTTGTATCATGTTAATTTTCTTTTAGTTTACTCTCTAGTTTTTAAATAAAGTATCAAAATTGTACCTATTTGGATGTTTAAAGTTGCAAACATAATATGGAGTTGCTGTTTTTTGCGCTGCACTATTTAGTTCACGATTTTTATATTTTTTTGGTAACTCCTAAAATCTTTATAAATTCAAAGTAGCATTAACTTTTAATCCTCTATATGCACGTATATTGGCTAAAATTCCTGACATGTCTAAGTCGTGCGAAAAATTCAGTTTTGCTGCAGCAAAAATTCTGGACGAATTCTACCTTTCTATGTTAGATCCATTCTTTTGAGTATCAAAATGATTTTTTCTTAGAAATTTTGATATGATAGAATTAGTAGAACTTTATGTGCTCTCTCGTTCATGAAGATATAATTTTATTTATGATTATAATGGCAGCAAGCATGAACTCCGCCTATGTTGTCTCAACATAGCCGGTCCCAAGCCCGGATAAAGGAGGAGGGTTGTGATAGGCGAGGCGAGCCAACGTAAAAAACCCAGGCACTCTTATGGAGATGAAACCCAAAGGAACCTCGTTGGGGCGTAACCCTCTTAGCGACGCGCCACATCGGAACCCGGGTGTGGTGTCAAATGGGCAAGGGCCGGGCCATCACCCCCTTGGTGGCGCGCCGTATCTTGATCTGGATACGGTGATAAGTGAGCAACGGTCGGGTCGCCGCATCCTTAGTGGTGCGCTGCACCGACGCCCCGGTGTAGTGAAAAATGAGCAAGGGTCTCCGCATTTGACTCGACGAGTGCGGAGGGTAAGGAAGTTAGCCGAGCCTAGGAGGATACGCTTAGGTAGCTGGAACGTAAGGTCCCTGACGGGTAAGTTACGGGAGTTAGTTGATACGGCGGTGAGGAGGCGTGTTGATGTCCTATGTGTCCAAGAGACCAAATGGAAGGGACAGAAGGCGAAGGAGGTGGAGGATACCGGTTTCAAGTTGTGGTACACGGGGACAACTTCAAACAAAAATGGAGTAGGCATCTTGGTCAATAAGAGCCTTAGGGATGGAGTTGTGGACGTCAAGAGGCAAGGGGACCGGATGATCCTTGTCAAGCTGGTCGTTGGGGACTTAGTCCTCAATGTTATCAGCGCGTATGCCCCACAAGTAGGCCACAATGAGAGCACCAAGAGGGAGTTCTGGGAAGGCCTAGAGGACTTGGTTAGGAGGGTACCTATTGGTGAGAAGCTCTTCATAGGAGGAGACCTCAATGGCCATGTGGGTACATCTAACACAGGTTTTGAAAGGGTGCATGGGGGCTTTGGCTATGGCATCAGGAACCAAGAAGGAGAAGACGTCATGAGCTTCGCTCTAGCCTATGACATGATCGTAGCTAACACCCTCTTTAGGAAGAGAGAATCCCATCTAGTGACGTTCAGTAGTGGCCTACACTCTAGCCAGATTGATTTTGTCCTCTCTAGAAGAGAAGACAGACGCGCCTGCATCGATTGTAAGGTGATACCTGGAGAGAGTGTGGTCCCTCAACATAAGCTGGTGGTTGCTGACTTTCGCTTTAGGATCAGTGTCCAGCGGGGTAAGCGCGCCAAAGTCGCTAGAACAAAGTGGTGGAAGCTCAAGGGTGAGGCATCCCAGGCTTTCAGGGAGAGGGTTATTAAGGAGGGCCCTTGGGAGGAAGGAGGCGATGCGAACATGATGTGGACGAGTATGGCGACCTGCTTGCGGAAGGTCGCTGTAGAGGAGTTTGGGGTGACTAAGGGAAGTAGAAGGGAAGCTAAGGATACCTGGTGGTGGAACGATGAGGTCCAGAAGGTTATTAGGGAGAAGAAGGACTATTTCAGATGCCTATATCTGGACAGGAGTGCAGCTAACATGGAGAAGTACAAGGTGGCGAAGAAGGCTGCAAAGCGGGCGGTGAGTGAAGCAAGGGGTCGGGCGATGAGGACCTCTACCAACGTTTAAACACGAAGGAAGGCGAAAGGGACATCTATAAGATGGCCAAGTTTAGGGAGAGGAAGACGAGGGATGTCAACGAAGTCAAATGCCAAGGACGGAGAGGATCAACTTCTTGTGAAGGATGAGGCGATCAAGCGTAGATGGCGGGAGTACTTTGACAACCTTTACAATGGAGAGGTTGAGAGCTCTACCATTGAGCTAGACGACTCCTTTGATGATACCAGCATGTGCTTTGTGCGACGTATCCAGGAGTCTGAGGTTAAGGAGGCGTTAAGGAGGATGAAAGGAGGCAAGGCGATGGGTCCTGATGGTATCCCCATCGAGGCGTGGAGAGGACTTGGAGACGTAGCGATAGTATGGCTAACTAAGCTTTTCAACCTTATTTTTCGGTCAAACAAGATGCCCGAAGAATGGAGGCGGAGTATTTTAGTACCAATCTTCAAGAACAAGGGGGATGTTCAAAGTTGTACTAATTACCGTGGAATCAAGCTGATGAGCCATACTATGAAGCTATGGGAGAGAGTCATTGAGCACCGCTTAAGAAGGTTGACAAGCGTGACCAAAAACCAATTTGGTTTCATGCCTGGGAGGTCTACCATGGAAGCCATCTTCTTGGTTCGACAGCTGATGGAGAGATACAGGGAGCAAAAGAAGGACCTTCATATGGTGTTCATTGATTTGGAGAAGGCCTACGATAAGATACCTCGGAATATTACGTGGTGGGCCTTGGAGAAACACAAAGTCCCAATAAAGTACATTACCCTCATCAAGGATATGTATGATAATGTTGTGACAAGTGTTCGAACAAGTGATGGCGACACTGATGACTTTCCAATTAGAATAGGGCTACACCAAGGGTCAGCTTTGAGCCCTTATCTTTTTGATTTGGTGATGGATGAGGTCACAAGGGATATACAAGGAGATATCCCATGGTGTATGCTCTTTGCGGATGATGTGGTGCTAGTCGTTGATAGCCGAACGGGGGTTAATAGAAAGTTAGAGTTGTGGAGACGAACTCTAGAATCGAAAGGTTTTAGGCTTAGTAGAACTAAAACTGAATACATGAGGTGCAGTTTCAGTTCTACTAGGCACGAGGAGGGAGAGGTTAGCCTTGGTGGGCAGGTGGTACCGGAGAGAGCCACTTTTCGATATTTGGGGTCCATGTTGCAGAAGGATGGCGATATCGATGAAGATGTGGGCCACCGAATCAAGGCTGGTTGGATGAAGTGGCGCCAAGCTTCTGGCGTACTCTGTGACAAGAGAGTGCCACAAAAGCTAAAAGGCAGGTTTTATAGGACAGCTATCCGACCTGCGATGTTGTATGGCGCGGAGTGTTGGCCAACGAAGAGACGACATATCCAACAGTTAAGTGTAGTAGAGATGCGCATGTTGAGATGGATATGTGGCCACACAAGAAAGGATCGGGTACGAAATGACGATATACGGGAGAGAGTTGGGGTAGCGCCGATTGAAGAGAAGCTGGTCCAACATCGTCTCAGATGGTTTGGACATATCCAACGGAGGCCTCCGGAAGCGCCAGTGCATAGCGGACGGCTAAAGCGTGCTGAGAATGTTAAGAGGGGTCGTGGTAGACCAAACTTGACATGGGAGGAGTCCGTTAAGAGAGACCTGAAGGTTTGGAATATCGACAAAGTTTTAGCCATGGACAGGGGTGCGTGGAAGTTAGCTATCCACGTTCCGGAACCATGACTTGGCTTCGAGATCTTATGGGTTTCAACTCTAGCCTACCCCAACTTGTTTGGGACTGAAAGGCTTGGTTGTTGTTGTTGTTGTTGTAATGGCAGCAAGCATGATTTTTTTGTACCTCTAATGTCACCCCATAGAAAAGAATTGTTGAAAGTTCTTTCACACGGAATGGATGAATATAACACTAAGATAATTCAAGTATGGTGAATATCATAAGCTTGGGGATGCACATGACACCCAACTAGACTCATTCTACAGCTCCTAGTTTGAGCACCTCTAAACTCTGTTTTTTGAGCAACACAGAATGTTCGCAAAAACTTGGCGTCCTTATTTTATATGTGTCTTTTTTGTTTTTAAATAAAAGGACTATCATATTCAGTGTTCACAATGCATATGCATGAGTTAATGGACCAAACTCTCTATCTATGAATGGTTAAAGTAAAGTAAGTTGCATAGTTATAAAAGAAAAGGAGGAGAGCCTAAAGCTAAAATTTATTTTGTGTATGGTATTTCTAGTTTCACATGCTCTATTGAGTGATGATTTGATGTGTGCCTTATTCAGTGATACTTATTTCTAGTATACATAGATGTTTAATTTTAGGTATCATCGTTTGATGATGAATGAATAGATCTATGGATACTATTGCATGCTTTTAGACCTCTTGCTAGCCAAAAAAAATTGAATTCTTACAAAAGCATAGATTTGTTTCCAAGATTAACTCAAATCCAAGGTTTGGAAGGAAAATACTGCTATGCATGTTGTTGGTTTGACTGATTATGAGTAACGAGCTAGACCATAACCACGTTTACTGCGGCCCCGAAGAGTTCTCTGGAGGGGAGCACCGCACAAGACAGAAACACGAGAACAAAGGCCAGCAGCAGAGAAGATTGGAGGGGGAAACTCCGCCGGGATCACCACCGGAGGGATCTGCACCTTCTCCAACGTCTTCATCATCATCACCATGATCAAGGGGGAGTAGTCTGATACGTCTCCGACGTATCGATAATTTATTATGTTCCATGCCACATTATTGATGATATCTATATGTTTTATGCATACTTTATGTCATATTTATGCGTTTTCCGGAACTAACCTATTGACGAGATGCCGAAGGGCCGCTGTCTTTGTTTTCGCTGTTTTTGGTTTCAGAAATCCTAGTAAGGAAATATTCTCGGAATCGGACGAAATCAACGCCCAGCATCCTATTTTTCCACGAAGCTTCCAGAACACCCGAGAGTCGCCAGAGGGGAGCCCTGGTGGGCCCAGGAGGTAGGCCGGCGCGGCCCAGGCCCTAGCCGCGCCGCCTTACCCTCTCACCGCCTCTTCGACCCTCCGACTCCGCCTCTTCGCCTATATAAAGGTCCCTGACCTAAAACCTCGATACGAAAAAGCCACGGTACGAGAAACCATCCAGAGCCGCCGCCATCGCGATGCCAAGATCTGGGGGACAGGAGTCTCTGTTCCGGCACGCCGCCGGGACGGGGAAGTGCACCCGGAAGGCTTCTCCATCGACACCACCGCCATCTTCATCAACGCTGCTGTCTCCCATGAGGAGGGAGTAGTTCTCCATCGAGGCTAAGGGCTGTACCGGTAGCTATGTGGTTCATCTCTCTCCCTATGTACTTCAATACAATAATCTCATGAGCTGCCTTACATGATTGAGATTCATATGATGATGCTTGTAATCTAGATGTCATTGTGCTAGTCAAGTGGATTTTACTTATGTGATCTCCGGAGACTCCTTGTCCCACATGTGTAAAGGTGACAGTGTGTGCACCGTGTGGGTCTCTTAGGCTATATTTCACAGAATACTTATTCACTGTTATGAATGGCATAGTGAAGTGCTTATTTATATCTCTTTATGATTGCAATGTGTTTTGTATCACAATTCATCTATGTGCTACTCTAGTGATGTTATTAAAGTAGTTTATTCCTCCTGCACGGTGTAATGGTGACAGTGTGTGCATCGTGTAGTACTTGGCGTAGGCTATGATTGTGATCTCTTGTAGATTATGAAGTTAACTATTGCTATGATGGTATTGATGTGATCTATGCCTCCTTTCGTAGCGTGAAGGTGACAGTGTGCATGCTATGTTAGTACTTGGTTTGGTTATGTTGATCTGTCATGCACTCTAAGGTTATTTAAATATGAACATCGAATATTGTGGAGCTTGTTAACTCCGGCATTGAGGGTTCGTGTAATCCTACACAGTTAGTGGTGTTCATCATCCAACAAGAGGGTGTAGAGTCTAGCATCTATCTATTTATTCTGTTATGTGATCAATGTTGAGAGTGTCCACTAGTGAAAGTATAATCCCTAGGCTTTGTTTCCAATACTGCTATCGCTGCTTGTTTACTGTTCTACTGCATCTGTACTGTCCACAATATTACCACCATCAACCACACGCCAGCAAAGCACTTTTCTGGCGCTGTTACTACTGCTCATACTTATTCATACCACCTGTATTTCACTATCTCTTCGCCGAACTAGTGCACCTATTAGGTGTGTTGGGGACACAAGAGACTTCTTGCTTTGTGGTTGCAGGGTTGCATGAGAGGGATATCTTTGACATCTTCCTCCCTGAGATCGATAAACCTTGGGTGATCCACTTAAGGGAAACTTGCTGCTGTTCTACAAACCTCTGCTCTTGGAGGCCCAACACTGTCTACAAGAATAGAAGCTCCCGTAGACATCAAGCACTTTTCTGGCGCCGTTGCCGGGGAGGAAAGGTAAAAGGCACTCATACTCCGGTTCCGTGTAATGATTTTTCTCGGGCGCCATTGTGTTTGTGCTCAAAGCTATTTCCTTTAGATCCTGCAATTGCATCTTTTTGTTTCTTGTTTACACTAGTTAGGCATAATGGAAAACAACAAAAATATGAGAGATCTTTATGAACTTTATCATGAATTAGGACATGATGTGTTTGAAGAGAGAATTAAAAAACCCATGGAACTTTATATGCATGCTAATGGGAGTGTTATTAATATGAATGCTTTGAACACTATTGTTGCTAATGCTATGGAAAATTCTAAGCTTGGAGAAGCTGCTTTTGATGAGCATGATATTTTTAGTCCCCCAAGCATTGAGGAGAAAATTTACTTTGATGATACTTTACCTCCTATTTATGATGATTATAATGATAGTAGTCTTTTAGTACCACCTGTTATGGAGGATAAATTTGATTATGATTACAATATGCCTCCTATATTTAATGATAGCTACATTGTTGAATTTGCTCCCACTATTACTAATAAAATTGATTATGCTTATGTGGGGAGTAATAATTTTATGCATGAGACTCATGATAAGAATGCTTTATGTGATAGTTATATTGTTGAGTTTGCTCATGTTGCTACTGAAAGTTATTATGAGAGAGGAAAATATGGTTGTAGAAATTTTCATGTTACTAAAACACCTCTCTTTTTGCTGAAAATCTTGAAGCTGCACTTGTTTTATCTTTCTATGCTTGTTGCATTATGCTTCTTGAACTTGTTTATTTACAAGATTCCTATGCATAGGAAGCATGTTAGACTTAAATGTGTTTTGAATTTGCCTCTTGATGCTCTCTTTTGCTTCAAATACTATTTCTTGCGAGTGCATCATTAAAACTGCTGAGCCCATCTTAATGGCTATAAAGAAAGAACTTCTTGGGAGACCCATGTGTTATTTTGCTACAGTAACTTTGTTTTATATTTGAGTCTTGGAAGTTGTTACTACTGTAGCAACCTCTCCTTATCTTAGTTTTGTTGCATTGTTGTGCCAAGTAAAGTCGTTGATAGTAAGGTTCATACTAGATTTGGATTACTGCGCAGAAACAGATTTCTTTACTGTCACGAATCTGGGAAAAATTCTCTGTAGGTAACTCAGAAAATTATGTCAATTTACGTGAGTGATCCTCAGATATGTACGCAACTTTCATTCAGTTTGAGCATTTTCATTTGAGCAAGTCTGGTGCCTCAATAAAATTCATCATTACGAACTGTTCTGTTTTGACAGATTCTGCCTTTTATTTCGCATTGCCTGTTTTGTTATGTTCGATGGATATTTCGATTCCATTGACTTTCAGTAGCTTTGTGCAATGTCCAGAAGTGTTAAGAATGATTATGTCACCTCTGAACATGTATATTTTGATTGTGCGCTAACCCTCTAATGAGTTGTTTTGAGTTTGGTGTGGAGGAAGTTTTCAAGGATCAAGAGAGGGAGATGATACAACATGATCAATGAGAGTGAAAGCTCTAAGCTTGGAGATGCCCCGGTGGTTCACCCCTGCATATATCAAGAAGACTCAAGCGTCTAAGCTTGGGGATGCCCAAGGCATCCCCTTCTTCATCGACAACATTATCAGGTTCCTCCCCTGAAACTATATTTTTATTCCGTCACATCTTATGTGCTTTGCTTGGAGCGTCGGTTTGTTTTTGTTTTTGTTTTGTTTGAATAAAATGGATCCTAGCATTCTTTGTGTGGGAGAGAGACACGCTCCGCTGTTGCATATGGACAAGTATGTCCTTAGGCTTTACTCATAGTATTCATGGCGAAGTTTCTTCTTCGTTAAATTGTTATATGGTTGGAATTGGAAAATGATACATGTAGTAATTGTTATAATGTCTTGGATAATGTGATACTTGGCAATTGTTGTGCTCATGTTTAAGCTCTTGCATCATATACTTTGCACCCATTAATGAAGAAATACATAGAGCATGCTAAAATTTGGTTTGCATATTTGGTCTCTCTAAGGTCTAGATAATTTCTAGTATTGAGTTTGAACAACAAGGAAGACAGTGTAGAGTCTTATAATATTTACAATATGTCTTTTATGTGAGTTTTGCTGCACCGCTTCATCCTTGTGTTTGTTTCAAATAAGCCTTGCTAGCCTAAACCTTGTATCGAGAGGGATTACTTCTCATGCATCCAAATACTTGAGCCAACCACTATGCCATTTGTGTCCACCATACCTACCTACTACATGGTATTTCTCCGCCATTCCAAAGTAAATTGCTTGAGTGCTACCTTTAAAATTTCCATTCTTCACCTTTACAATATATAGCTAATGGGACAAATAGCCTAAAAACTATTGTGGTATTGAATATGTACTTATGCACTTTATCTCTTATTAAGTTGCTTGTTGTGCGATAACCATGTTCCTGGGGACGCCATCAACTACTCTTTGTTGAATATCATGTGAGTTGCTATGCATGTTCGTCTTGTCTGAAGTAAGGGAGATTTACCACCTTTATGGTTAGAGCATGCATGTTGTTAGAGAAGAACATTGGGCCGCTAACTAAAGCCATGATCCATGGTGGAAGTTTCAGTTTTGGACATATATCCTCAATCTCATATGAGAAAATTATTAATTGTTGCTACATGCTTATGCATAAAAGAGGAGTCCATTATCTGTTGTCTATGATTGTCCCGGTATGGATGTCTAAGTTGAGAATAATCAATAGCGAGAAATCCGATGCGAGCTTTCTCCTTAGACCTTTGTACAGGCGGCATAGAGGTACCCCTTTGTGACACTTGGTTAAAACATGTGCATTGCAATAATCCCGGTAATCCAAGCTAATTAGGATAAGGTGCGGGCACTATTAGTATACTATGCATGAGGCTTGCAACTTGTAAGATATAATTTACATAACACATATGCTTTATTACTACCGTTGACAAAATTGTTTCTTGTTTTCAAAATCAAAGCTCTAGCACAAATATAGCAATCGATGCTTTCCTCTTTGAAGGACCTTTCTTTTACTTTTATTGTTGAGTCAGTTCACCTATTTCTCTCCACCTCAAGAAGCAAACACTTGTGTGAACTGTGCATTGATTCCTACATACTTGCATATAGCACTTGTTATATTACTTTACATTGACAATATCCATGAGATATACATGTTATAAGTTGAAAGCAACCGCTGAAACTTCATCTTCCTTTGTGTTGCTTCAATACCTCTACTATGAATTATTGCTTTATGAGTTAACTTTTATGCAAGACTTATTGATGCTTGTCTTGAAGTACTATTCATGAAAAGTCTTTGCTATATGATTCACTTGTTTACTCATGTCATATACATTGTTTGGATCGCTGCATTTATTACATATGCTTACAATAGTATGATCAAGGTTATGATGGCATGTCACTCCAGAAATTATCTTTGTTTATCGTTTACCTGCTCGGGACGAGCAGAAACTAAGCTTGGGGATGCTGATACGTCTCCGACGTATCGATAATTTCTTATGTTCCATGCCACATTATTGATGATATCTACATGTTTTATGCACACTTTATGTCATATTCGTGCATTTTCTGGAACTAACCTATTAACAAGATGCCGAAGTGCCGATTCTTTGTTTTCTGCTGTTTTTGGTTTCAGAAATCCTAGTAAGGAAATATTCTCGGAATTGGACGAAATCAACGCCCAGGGTCCTATTTTGCCACGAAGCTTCCAGAAGACCGAAGAGTCAACGAAGTGGGGCCACGAGGTGGCCAGGAGGGTAGGCGGCGCGGCCCCACCCTTGGCCGCGCCGACCTATCTCCTGGGCCCTTCGCGACGCCTCCTGACCTACCCTTCCGCCTACAAATAGCCTTCGTTGCGAAACCCCCAGTACCGAGAGCCACGATACGGAAAACCTTCCAGAGACGCCGCCGCCAATCCCATCTCGGGGGATTCAGGAGATCGCCTCCGGCACCCTGCCGGAGAGGGGAATCATCTCCCGGAGGACTCTACACCGCCATGGTCGCCTCCGGAGTGATGTGTGAGTAGTCTACCCCTGGACTATGGGTCCATAGCAGTAGCTAGATGGTTGTCTTCTCCTCATTGTGCTTAATTGTCGGGTCTTGTGAGCTGCCGAACATGAACAAGATCATCTATCTGTAATTCTATATGTTATGTTTGTTGGGATCCGATGAATAGAGAATACCATGTTATGTTGATTATCAATTTATATCTATGTGTTGTTTATGATCTTGCATGCTCTCCGTTATTAGTAGATGCTCTGGCCAAGTTGATGCTAGTAACTCCAAGAGGGAGTATTTATGCTCGATAGTGGGTTCATGTCTCCGTGAATCTGGGGGAGTGAGAGAAACCTCTAAGATTATGGATGTGCTGTTGCCACTAGGGATAAAACATTGATGCTATGTCCGAGGATGTAGTTATTGATTACATTACACGCAATACTTAATGCAATTGTCTGTTGTTAGCAACTTAATACTGGAAGGGGTTCGGATGATAACCTGAAGGTGGACTTTTTAGGCATAGATGCATGCTGGATAGCGGTCTATGTACTTTGTCGTAATGCCCAATTAAATCTCACTATACTCATCATAATATGTATGTGCATGGTCATGCCCTCTCTATTTGTCAATTGCCTAACTGTAATTTGTTCACCCAACATGCTGTTTATCTTATGGGAGAGACACCTCTAGTGAACTGTGGACCCCGGTCCAATTCTCTATACTGAAATACAATCTACTGCAATACTCGTTCTACTGTTTTCTGCAAACAATCATCATCCACACTATACATCTAATCCTTTGTTACAGCAAGCCGGTGAGATTGACAACCTCGCTGTTTCGTTGGGGCAAAGTACTTGGTTTGTGTTGTGCAGGTTCCACGTTGGCGCCGGAATCCCTGGTGTTGCGCCGCACTACATCTCGCCGCCATCAACCTTCAACGTGCTTCTTGACTCCTACTGGTTCGATAAACCTTGGTTTCTACTGAGGGAAACTTGCCGCTGTGCGCATCACACCTTCCTCTTGGGGTTCCCAACGGACGCGTGTCGAACGAAAAGACAATACGTCAACCACGCGCATCAATGACCCCTGATGCCAGGATGGCTTGGTTCAACGCCTTTATGACGAGGTATTACCTTTGAGGAGCCGGAGCATTGGTTGATTGTTTTCTTGGTGTTTTGTTGCTTATGATGAACACCGCATCCGTGATGTACATTTTGGGAGTAGCTAGGGTTGATCTGCACTGATGACACGTTTATATATTTTGCGTGGTGGTATTTACGTAACCCCTAGGTTGATGTACTTAAGTTGTATCATGAGCTGCCTCTCGTGCCCTCGTGGTGCAACTCCACCGCTAGAACTAATCTGTATGCTAGCCTTGCTGATTATGTGATCTATGTGATCTATGATTGTTGTCCTGTTATTTCCTATTTCATCGAACACCTTGAGGGCATCTTCGGTGAACTGGGTCACCAAGAAGTCTAGGAGGTGATCGTACTTCGCACGCTAGACGTAACCGAACAGCCGTGCATTTGCTCAAACGTGATTTGTGGGCAACCAAACACCAGGAACTTTGCTTCTAAGAATTGTTGGCAATCAAACAACTTGCACAACATGGATTAGAGGTTGCATTACGTGAACAACATCCACGAAGCCATGTTCCATATATGCGAGCAAAAGTTATGAGCAACCAAACATGCCCTAAGCAGCCCCATGGCCATGATCTAGGGAGCTCAAAACCAGTGCAGGCTACAAACACGCCGTTTTTTTCCAAGCGACCCACTAGGGGATCGATTTTCATTATCAAGGATAACAAAAACATAGCAGTATTCCAAAAGCATAAAGAGAGAAAGGGGGAGGGATGCCACCTACTGCTAGCATTTATAGAAGTTATATTACAGACCAGGAGCTACGACATTTGATACATAAAATGGAATTGGCAACATGCCAGGACGAGGCCAGCAAATGCCTAAGCCAAACTACCAACAGGAACTCAAAACGCGGATCCATCTATCCACACTTCTGGGGAAGGAGATTAGTCGCAGCAATATCAAGCGACATCTCCAGCATCGTCATCTACAGGCTTCTTGTCCTCCAGGTGAAGCGGGCCAGTATGGTCGGCATTTCCAGAAGAAGAGCTATTTCCTACCGTGGCCAACCGCATAAGGCTGTCAGCTCCAGCCTAAATGTTAGGTGTCCTTCTCTCCATGAAGAAGCCATGCCCAATAGTTCATAAACACAACCGCATAATTAATTAGCTCAAAAGGCGAGTTAATCAGTTTTTTTCAAAGCAAACTGTATTTATTAATTTCCAAACAGCCCAACAAATTGCTGCCAAGCAAGCCAGCTATCTGAGTGTAGCGGCTTGCAGGGACAAACTTTGGAAACCACCAGAAAAATTGGGAGAAAATCCTAGGGCGAGTAGGAGAGTTTATGGCAATAGCAACAACGCTCTAGACGAACTTAGCAGCCACACAGCCAAAGAACAAATGGTTGATTGTCTCCTGTTCTCTACAGAATTGGCAGAGTGGATTTCTTGCCCAATTGCGCTTGATCAAGTTGTCTTTGGTGGCAATGACATTGTGCCAAATTAACCAGAGCCAAATCTTAATTTTCAAAGGGATTCTACTCTTCCACAAGTGGCGAAAAGATCTACCAATACCATTTTTGCACAGGTGTTTGTAAATAGATTTAACAGATAATTTGCCATCTTTAGACCATTTCCAGCGTGGAGTATCTCTTGCCTGGGATAGATTTATTTGATTCATCAGTTGTAGCAGACCAACTTCTTGCAGAATCAGGTTAGGTGTCAACCACCTTCTGAAGGAAAAAAGTCCATCCCATAGCAGCTGCACCAGCAATAGTGATCTTTTGTTCATTGCAGATATTGTACAAGTCAGGGAACATATCTTTGAGAGGACTAATACTACACCAAGAATCACCCCAGAAATTAGTTAATGTTCCACTCTCAACCTGCATCCTTCTGCCACACAGATATATATCTCTTACCTGTAGCATATCTGCCCACAAGGAAGAGTCTCTAGGTCTGTGCTTGGTATAATAAATCCCAGTGTCTTTGAGATATTTTAAATTCATAAAATCTCGCCAAGGGCCAGAATCATGTTCTAATTTCCACCACCACTTGCACATCAAGTTGATATTGAATTTGAGTAAGTCCTTCACACCCAGGCCACCTTTTGATTTTGGTTTACATATCCATTTCCATTTTCACAAAGTGATATTTCCTCTTGTCAGCATTACCGGCCCAGAAAAAGGACCTGATAGGTTTATCTATTTGTCCTATATTTGTTTTGTGCAAAAGTCTCAAGGACATTTGATAGACAACAGTGCTGGACAGGCAAGCATCAATTTTCACCAATCTCCCTCCAATATACATGGAGTTCCTATCCACCCACTCATTTTCTTCTTTGTTTTTTCCGCAAGGAACCCCATTTCTGCAACAGTAGTCCTCCTGGCACATACTGGAGTCCCCAGATATTTGATAGGCCAGCTACCTCTCTGGCAGTTGAACAGGTCAGCAAAGAAGTTCTGTTTGGTGTCATCCTCCAAAATCATCATCATCTCACTCTTCTCAAAATTGATTTTCAGACCAGACATTGATTCAAAAATGTACAGAAGGAGTTTCAAATTGACAGCTTGTTGAGCATCATCTTGGATTAGAAGTATGGTGTCATCAGCATACTGTAATACAGCTACTCCCTGATGAATCAAGTTACCAGCCAGCCCTGTGATTAAACCATTTTGTTGTGCCAGATTGATCATTTTTGCCAAACTGTTTGCTGCCATATTAAATAGGAATGAGGCAAAGGGATCACCTTGCCTTACTCCCTTATGACTAGTGAAATATGGGCCCACTTTATCATTCATTTTGACACTAAGGGTCCCACTAGTAACAGCCTTCTTGATCCTAATCATCCAGTTATCACTAAAGCCTTTCTGTTTACATCATTCAAATAAAAAATCCCAGTTCACTTTATCATATGCTTTTTTAAAAATCAATTTTCAGCACAACCCCCTATTGTTTTCTGAATTTTCTTTCTCTCAAGACTTCCTATAGCAGCATCACACCATCAGTAATATACCTTCCTTTGATAAAAGCAGATTGGTAGGGAAGCAACAACTTTCTCATTACAGGGTTTGCTCTGACAGTCAAAGCCTTTGTTACAATCTTGAAGAATACTTGTAGCAGACAAATTGGTCTGAATTTCTAGATGACATCGGCATCAGCAGGTTTAGGGATTAAAGTAATAATCCCATAGTTGATTCTATCAAGATCAATTCTATGTTCAAACAAATCATCAAACACATCCATGATGTCATACTTGATAATATCCCAGCAGTGTTGGTAAAATTCAATGGGAAAGCCATCAGGCCCTGCTGCCTTGTTTTTCTCCTTCTGGACAATAACGTCCTTGATTTCTTCCAGGGAGAATCTCCTATCCATGTCCAAACGATCTTGGACATTAAGCTTTTCCCCATCTGTCCAGATTTCACTATTTAATCTGATACTTGTGTCAGCTACATGCCCAAACAATTCCTTGTAAAAGGAAGTGGCATGCTCCAGCAAAGCAGCATCCCCTTGGATAATAGTATCTCCTTTTTTTAAAGAGAAAATTGTTCTTTTTCTTTTGCAGCCATTGGAAGCTCTATGAAAGAAAGCAGAATTGCTATCTCCCTCTAGCAGCCATTTTTCTCTTGATCTCTATCTCTAGAAGCATTCCTCATTGTCAAGGATTTTTAGTAACTCCTGCTGTATCAGGATCTTCCTTTTTCTTTGGTCTGGAGACAAATTTCTATTTTCTTCAATATTTTCTAGTTCCTCCAGCTCCATGGAAATATCCCTCTTTTTCTTAATATCAACACCTCTTAGGTTAGCACCCCACCCTTTCAAGGAATTATTTACATTTTTTAGTTTCTTCCGTAATCTGTGCAGGCTATATAATTTTTGCCACCACATGTTGATACCAACCTTTTGATTCTATCCAAGAAGTTTTCTTCTTTGATCCATCTCTTCTCAAATCTGAACTCTCTGTTTTTCAGCCTGATGTCCATTGTATCAAGAATCAAAGGATTGTGGTCTGATATCTCTCTCACAAGCTTATGAACTGTAACTAAAGGAAATAAATCTTCACAAGAGCTACTCATCAAAAATCTATACAGTTTCTCTAAAGTGGGGTCAATATGATTATTGGACCAAGTGTATTGACCACCAGACATATGAACCTCTCTCAAAGCACAGGTGTTGATGATGGAGTTGAAAATATCTGTCCATTTATTATGGGGCATAGGCTTATTTTTTTCAGAGGAAAATCTTAATAGTTTGAAATCTCCCCCAACCAAAATTGGTAGAGTTTGATTGGTGCAGATATTCCCTAGATCCACAAAAAATTCTTATTTATCACAATTCTGTGCTGCCCCATAGACAATAATCAAGCACCACTTTAATGACAGCTTCAAATCAAGCAAAGTCACCTTGATATGAAATTTACCAACATAGGTATCACAAATGGTAAACCTGGATAGCCTAAAACCACCCAGGATACCCCCACTTCTGCCAACAGAACTGATCCATTTCCAATCAAAATCCCCTCTAGGGCCAATTCTGCTGAAAAAAGCAGGAGAGTAATCTTTTTTAATGGTTTCCTAGAGACCAATGAAGTCCAACTGCTGGTCCTTCAATAAATCTGCCAGAAACACACTCATGACTTTCTTGCCCACCCCTCTACAGTTCATGGAGGCTCCTATCATAGATACTTAGGGTTTTTCTTCCTTCTTCTGGTTCCAGCTACAATGCCACTCTAAGGGTAGTCATTGCTAGCTTTCACCCGGGCAGCACATGATTTTGATTGTGCTCCCATAGTGGCATCACCTGATTTTGAATGTGATCCACTCCTTCATATTTTACAGGCAGACTTCTTTGCTCTCTTCTTCCTTCTGGACATGACAGGAGTAAAACCATCCTCATCCTCTCCCATATCACTATCACTCTGCTCAGCACCAAGACCAAGCAATAGAATCTGACTTGTATCAGCAGTATCTATATTAACATGATTATCCTGCACTTCAACTATAGCATGTCTAGCAGATTCAAGATCTTTCAAGTAATTGATTTTCTCAAGGCTAAAAGAATCAGGTATAACACCCATCTCTAGGGCTCTATTTAAGATTTCCTCATCATCAAGTAAAGCAAAGGAGTTATGAGTATTTAAGTTTGCACCTGGGATATTTCTAGCTTCAGTGCTTTCCATGGCCCTGATGTCAATCCTTGTATTGTGCACACCAAGAGAATCCAGCCTAGAGCTCATCCTGGGAGCTTGTTGTTGATTCCCACCACCAGCATTTAGAGAATTTCCACCACCTGGAGATTCATTGTCAATAGGAGGATTATCAACCTGTGAGAGAGGGTCCTCTTGAGTGTCAGGTTCAGGTTGTGAGCCATCTACAGGGATAACTACAACAATTAATTCATGCCTCGGAGAAGGGATAACAAGAGCAAGGATCCCCTCTCCCTGTGTCAGGAATGGAGCTTCAGAGGTTTGGGAGCTGTCACTGCTATCATAGTCAACCAGTTCATCAGAGGGCCCAACACCTCCATTCACATTTTCAACAATTGGATCAAGCAGCCCACTGTAAGCTTTTTGTATCATGAATGCCTTATCACTGTTTGATTTGGCTAGAGAGTTGATAAACTGTCTATAGGACTCAGCTTCTTTTTGGGTGGAGGAGCCCTCACCATCTTGCAGTGGCAAAGAGGCCAAAGCATCAACAACTTCTTTGTGAACCTCATGGAGAACATGGGTGTTTTTGTTAGGGATACAAGGGGGCGACACCAAATTACTATCTAGGATACAGGGGTTATCTGATTCCAACTCAAACCGCTTCCTTTTGCCAGTGTCTTTGGTTCTTGGGGAAGGAGAGACATGCAAGGAATTCTGCCTGTAGGAGCCAGGATGATTATTCTCAGTAATTTTTGGAGGAGCAGATTGTGATCCAGCATCAGAATCTTGCAGTCCAGTTCTCTGTCTCTTTGGAGTACCTTGGTCACCTTCTTTGCCCTGGGCATCATCAGGTATAGTAACTTTGTTGCCAGCATTTGAGGATGGATCAAACAATTCCCTGGAATATTGGAACTCATAGAAACCTTTCTTAATCTCCCAAATCCTAGAATTAGGGACCAGTGCCAAGTCTTGGCAACCAATCTTCACTCTCACATAAGCAAAATGCCTGAGATAGTTTTTACCCAAAGCAAGTGGTTTGCCAACAAGACTAGCTGCATAGTAAGCTGTTGATTTGTTCCTGAACTTCATGGGGATCCCTTTTATCCTGAACCAAGCTTCCTACATGATGGAAATTGGTTCAATTTCACCAGCCCACTTCTCAGACTGATGATTGCACCAGGTACAGTTCCCATGAATAGTTTTCCAAAGTGAGCCAGTTCTTCAATAGCTTTGGCTGAAGGGAATCTGGTTCTGAACTTTGTGGAAGATACTTCTTTGGCAAAAAATCTCCAGTTGATCTTCATTGACTGCCCATACATTGAATTCATGTTCAATGTTTCTGCAGTTCACTTCCCCTTTATCCACAGTGATATGTGCATAGTTGAGTTGCTCTACAGGGTAGTTGTCTTCCTCAGGAACAAGAATGGAGTAAAATCTAGACCCTAATTCGTCACTACCAAAGAAAGGAGCCTTGTATTCCCAGGGATCACATTCTTGATAGACAGACACATGATGG
Source organism: Lolium perenne (assembly GCF_019359855.2). Classification (NCBI taxonomy): domain Eukaryota; kingdom Viridiplantae; phylum Streptophyta; class Magnoliopsida; order Poales; family Poaceae; genus Lolium; species Lolium perenne. Next base: position 156,427,559 of record NC_067244.2, on the reverse strand, counting down.
TTGCCTCCACAGTTGATGCATGAACTAGTGCTAGGATTTCTAGAAGGATTATCCACTCTTCTGTTGACTGGAACCAGGGAGGCAGGAGCAGACGGAGATAAAGAGGACCCCGCCGGCTCCGGCAGAGAAACTAAAGACTGCAAGCTATCAGCAACTACCGTTGATCGATTCTAAAGCTGGATCTGAGGGGCGACTGCTAAAGCATCTGCAGCTATGGTGTTAGAGGATGGTAGGGATGAAGCTATTGGACTTACATCTGCAGATCGAGTAGATACAACGTTGGATGTGGCACCAGGGGCCATCTCGGCCCGATGAGCCCACCGATCTTGCGCTCTCAGCTCTTCTTCTTTGCTATTCCTCTCGGCAAGGGCACGATCACGCACCGTCTTCTCTGAGATGTGGGTCGCCTCCCAATGACGCTCCTCATCAAGGCGCATGCGCTTGTCGATTATGCGGCGTTCTTCGAAGCGGAGGCATTCTTGATTTGTCTGGCGCCTCTCTTATTCTCTACGATGGTTCTCTTCATCATGCTGCCATTCCTCTTCATGGTGGCGCTCATCCTCCCAGTGGCATTGTTCGTCCCTTCGATCTGTTCAGATCCAGCCCTCGGCCGGTATCCGAAGTAGCTGCGTGGAGAGTTTCTTCTTGGAGGGGAGCGATGCGGGCCACCAAACCTCCGATACATCGAGGGCTGTGCAATGATCTGTGCGAACGATCTCTGATCTCCGGCGATCGTCCCCGACCAGCGGCACGGTGGTGGTGTATGGGAGAGTGTGGATCTGGGGGACGGAGGGGACGAGATGAAGACGACAGCGCCCGTCGCGACTGATCTAGGGTTTGCCTGAAACCTTCCCGGTGGAAAGGCTAAAATCATCTCACCTGGTGGAACAAATACTGGGCTGAGGCCCAGCAGAAACCGCCTTGGACGACTCCGATCGAGCTCTAGATCCATGCCGTTGGTTAATTACCGCACACTCACTCATTTATGTTGGGCGAACAAAATCGGTGGGCTCGGCCCAGAAAAACTGGGTCTGACCCACTCCCAATCTCTAGGCCAAACGTAATTTGAATCCCGTTCAGCTCCCGTGCAGCACCGATGCCAATCTCTGAAACCCTGCAATCAGATTCAGAAATAAGAACATTATTCAGATCTAGCAAACGGGTGATCGTAGAATTCCAAGCCACCAATCCTGGTACACGAACGATGAAACTATCACGGGCAAAACGAAAGACCGCTGCGCGCTCGAATAGCGGCCGCAGATCTCCCGAAGGATTTGAGGGTGGAGGAGGCAGGTGTTGTTGAGCTCTTGATGGCGTTGATGGCGGCGGCGGGCATGTCGGGGGGGGGGGGGGGGGGCGGGATCAGTTGGCGAGGCGGGTGGCGGCGGAGCTAGGTTGCTTGGAGGGGACGTCATCATAGGAGCCAGGTTAATGGTGATGACTGCTACTCTGAAGGCAAAGCAAGCTACTCACAAACACACCATTGTGTCCGCATGTCCTCCTGCCACTGCTCCGGTCACCGCATGCCTCATTTTTTTGACATGTGCATGCCTCATCTTTGGTAGACCAGTCTCGGGTAACCTCTTTGTACCTCATACATTTGCGCTAGAAGGTCACATATAATCATGTTTCTTCTTAAATTTTTGTACCAGGGCAATGCTTGTGCACCTTTTTTTTTTGTAACCTACAATATGAATTTGGCCGATTTTCAAATTCTGTTTTAGAAGTACCCGCGCCCACTCGTGTATTTTCCTTAGTGGACCTTGCAAACCAAATTTAGTGTCTTCTTTATATGTTAGTCTGCTAGAGTTGCTCAAAGTGTTTAGAGAAGCTGGGAAATGTTTAGGAGTATGCAAAGTAGACTTGTGCATATTATTTATACATGTGGCGTGTACGGCGTTATGCAAAAAACATATAAACCTGCACACCAAGCAAGCTCTTAACCAGAGTTCGAAAACGTGGCGACTTTTCCGTGCGAAAAACACTTAGTTCAACAAGCTGATCACGTCCCAGGGCTAAAATTGGGACAGAGACCCTAATCAGGACAGTCCCCTTAATCAACATTCTAGAATACGCACACACTACACAACTGAACATGATAGGTGCAATTGAAAATCCCTTGTCTAGGACCTTTTCATGTTAGGAAAAAAATATATAGAAGTCATAACCTGCAAACCAAGCAAGCCGCAGAGTTGGAAACCGTAGCAACTCTTTCCGTGCGAAAAAACATATGTGGGCGATCAACGAGCGGACTTGTTCAAAAAAAATCAACGAGCGGACGGTGGCAACTCACGCGTCTGACATGACTGTGGTGAATGGCCATTCGTGCAATCCATTCGCCATGCATAGTCCTACAGTCCTACTCTCGCCGCCACCCTGGCCAGCCCTCCCTTTGGCCGATACCCTGGCCGCTGCCATCGCTGACGCCGACGTAAGTGGCGCCTGTCGTCTCGCCGAAAGGCTGAGGGCCGAGGAGGCACGCAATGGCGGTACGGAGCGGAGATGCATGGTGTCGGGCGTGTGCGGACGGTGGATGGTGGACGAGAAGGCGTTGTGGCGGTGGCGGTGGGGTGTGCAGATCGAGCGAGATGAATCCTCGGCGACGCCATCCGAGGCGCTGCTGCCATGGCGGGTGGCAGGGGAAGCGGGTTCGTCCTGCATCAAACTTGGGCCGATGGGTCGTGGCGACAACCGCGCGCATGACTAGAGGGGCTACTATCCGCGGAGGTGGTGGTGTGGACCCTTTTGGGTCTAACACAGGATTCAACAAGGTTGGCAGCACCCAGGATCATCTTCTCCTCTACTACTGGCTGGTGGTGTGGGGGCTGATACGTCCAATTTGCATCACTATTTTATATCATAATTTGCTGTTATTCATTGATATATTTCATATTTGGGGATAATACTTATGTTATTTCATCTATTTTGCATGTTTCATCATTATTGGAGGATCGAGCACCGGAGCCAGGATTCTGCTGGAAAAAGCGCCGTCAGAATGCAATATTTCGGAAGATCAACAGTTGACGGAAATTATACGAAAAATCCTATTTTTCCAGATGACGGAGGGAGCCAGAAGGGGGAGCCGAGGGGACCCGAGGTGGGCCCACCCCATAGGCCGGCGCGGCCCAAGGCTTGGCCGCGCCGCCCTGTGAGGAGGGGGCCCACAGCCCCCTCCCGCCTCCTTTTCTTCGCGTATGCCTTCGTCCCGAAAACCTAAGCTCCAGAGGGTACCTCGCGAAGGGTTACAGCCGCCTCTGTGACACGCGTACAGCACGCGTCCGTTGGGAACCCCAAGAGGAAGGTGTGATACGTACAGCGGCGAGTTTTCCCTCAGTATGAAACCAAGGTTTAATCGAACCAGTAGGAGCCAAGAAGCACGTTGAAGGTTGATGGCGGCGAGATGTAGTGCGGCGCAACATCAGGGATTCCGGCGCCAACGTGGAACCTGCACAACACAAACCAAGTACTTTGCCCCAACGAAACAGTGAGGTTGTCAATCTCACCGGCTTGCTGTAACAAAGGATTAGATGTATAGTGTGGATGATGATTGTTTGCAGATAACAGTAGAACAATTGCAGTAGATTGTATTTCAGATGTAAAGAATGGACCGGTGTCCACAGTTCACTAGTGGTGTCTCTCCCATAAGATAAATAGCATGTTGGGTGAACAAATTACAGTTGGGCAATTGACAAATAGAGAGGGCATGACCATGCACATACATGATATGATGAGTATTGTGAGATTTAATTGGGCATTACGACAAAGTACATAGACCGCTATCCAGCATGCATCTATGCCTAAAAAGTCCACCTTCAGGTTATCATCCGAACCCCTTTCAGTATTAAGTTGATAACAACAGACAATTGCATTAAGTATGGTACGTAATTTAATCAATAACTACATCCTCGGACATAGCATCAATGTTTTATCCCTAGTGGCAACAGCACATCCATAATCTTAGAGGTTTCTCTCACTCCCCCAGATTCACGGAGACATGAACCCACTATCGAGCATAAATACTCCCTCTTGGAGTTACTAGCATCAACTTGGCCAGAGCCTCTACTAATAACGGAGAGCATGCAAGATCATAAACAACACATAGATATAAATTGATAATCAACATAACATAGTATTCTCTATTCATCGGATCCCAACAAACACAACATATAGCATTACAGATAGATGATCTTGATCATGTTCGGCAGCTCACAAGATCCGACAATGAAGCATAATGAGGAGAAGACAACCATCTAGCTACTGCTATGGACCCATAGTCCAGGGGTGAACTACTCACTCATCACTCCGGAGGCGACCATGGCGGTGTAGAGTCTTCCGGGAGATGAATCCCCTCTCCGGCAGGGTGCCGGAGGCGATCTCCTGAATCCCCCGAGATGGGATTGGCGGCGGCGGCGTCTCTGGAAGGTTTTCCGTATCGTGGCTCTCGGTACTGGGGGTTTCACGACGAAGGCTATTTGTAGGCGGAAGGGCAGGTCAGGGGGCCACACGAGGGGCCCAGGAGACAGGTCGGCGCGGCCAAGACCTGGGCCGCGCCGCCCTATCGTCTGGCCGCCTCGTGGCCCCATTTCGTTGACTCTTCGGTCTTCTGGAAGCTTCGTGTGAAAATAGGCCCCTGGGCGTTGATTTCGTCCAATTCCGAGAATATTTCCTTACTAGGATTTCTGAAACCAAAAACAGCAGAAAACAGCAACTGGCTCTTCGGCATCTCGTTAATAGGTTAGTTCCAGAAAATGCATAAATATGATGTAAAGTATGCATAAAACATGTAGATATCATCAATAATGTGGCATGGAACATAAGAAATTATCGATACGTCGGAGACGTATCAGCATCCCCAAGCTTAGTTTCTGCTCGTCCCGGAGTAAACGATAACAAAGATAATTTCTGGAGTGACATGCCATCATAACCTTGATCATACTATTGTAAGCATATGAGCTGAGATCAAATCATTCAAAGCAAGTATCTATATTGATATAAGAGATGATAATGCAAGAGTTAGACAAGCTAGAAGTTTTCATGAACTATTGCTTTAAAGACATGCAACCGTACAAAGTTCATTAAGGATGTGTTAAGTATTCAGCATAGAAGTTCTATCCTTCATTCCAAGCATCAAGTAAATTTTCACAACATAAGAAGGATTCAGTCAAGTAAACATAAACATGAACATCATGAATCAACTGTTTCGAAGTCTACTCAACCGGTGAGCACAAGCATTTGGTATTAGCACCAGGATGTTATGGCATAAAGAACGTTAATGGGGGTTTGGAAGGCCAAATGGAAGAAAGGCTTGCAAAGCTGTAAATGACCATTAGAAGAGAGGAAGCCTTATGATCGAAGCTATGCAAGGAGTAGTAATTGCCATGCAACGGATGCACATAGAGCTATATGTGTATGAAAGCTCTCCAATGGAACTAGTGGGGGTGCATCCAACTTGGTTGCTCACAGAGACCTAGAGCACTTTTGAGGAGGCTCATCATTGGAATATACAACCCAAGTTCTATATTGTAAATTCCCCACATAGTTATACTAGTAAAATATGAAAACTCTCTCATATGAATGTAGGTGCTAAACATGAGCACAAATGATGACTATGAATAATGCGGGTGCTAAAACATGAGCACAAGTGTGGATAAAAGATAGTAATGCTGCCCCCTTTTTCTTTATTCTCTTTTTTCCTTTTTTCTTTTTTTTTCTTTTTTTCTTTCTTTTCATTTTTTTTCTTTCTTCTTTTTTTTTCTTTTTGATGGCCTCCACGGCTCTTTTCATTTTTAGGGGCAACATCCTAATATGACAACACACTTTTTGGTACAAATAACTCATAATGAATGAAACATGATGTATGAAACTGTATGCCTCTGCCAGTGTAGCAGGATGTGCAATGATCTAGCGTAACATGGGTAAACCACACATCAGCTGTATATGATCATGCAAAGCAATATATAAATAATAAATGACAACATGGCATGTAATGTAAAATGGATGTTGCATGGCAATATATCTCGGAACAGCTATGGAAATGCTGTGGTAGGTAGGTAGGGTGGCTGTTTTGAGGAGATGTATGGGCTTATGTGTAGGAGAACAAGAGAAAGTTCTCCCACGGGTTTGGATGTACCGGCTGTAACATCCCAACCTTGTGTTTATAAATAAATGAGTGTTCATGAGCATTGCATGCATATAGTTTGAATTTGAGCCAAATTTGCATCTCCATTTTCTATTATGCAAATCCTTCTCTAATTATTTGTCTCAAATTTCTCTCAAGATTTTATAAAATGAGTCACATGGTTTTGTTGTTTTCAATAAAACCCATGTGTGTGTTTATTGTTTTCTGGAAAAATTTGAGTTCAAACAAAATTCAACACAGATTTGAAATTTGAAATTTGAAAAGAGAAACAAAAACTAGAAAAAAGAAAAGGGAAAAAAAATAGAGAGAGAGCCCCTCTCTTCCCTCTCATGGGCGCAGCCCATCTCCCTCTCTCTTTCTTTTCTCCCTGGCTCGGCCCAAGTCGGCCCAGCAACCACCCACCACCGGCCCAACCACCCCGCAGGGGGTTTTCTGCAAAAACGGCGTCTTCCCCGCTGTTCCAAGCAGCTCTGTGGCCGTACGCCGGCCGCCCGATGGCCTGGCCGGCCACGATGAGCCCCGCCGCCCCCGGCGGCTATAAGAAGCTCGCCGTCGCCGCCCCGATGAACCCTAGCTACTTCTCCCCTTCCCCCACGCTCTCCCGCGCCCCCCCAGAGCTAACCCTAGCTCGCAGACGCCGGGCCGGCCGCCGCTCGATTCGCCGCCGGCGAGGCTCCCCGGCCATCGCCGACGCCTCCACTGCAACCGCGGTGAGCTGCTGCACCTGCTGGTGCCCTCGCCTCGCTCCCTCTCCCTCTCTAGCGCCACCGCGTCGAGCACCCGGCTCCGGCCGCCGCAGCACCTCGCCGGAGGCCCTGCTCCGGCGGGCAATCCACGGCCGCGCCGCCTCCTTTAGGTCGCCCGCGACGCGCGGAGTCGACCGCGCCCTTGTGCGCGTCCTCCCGCCCACGGGAGCCTCCGATTGGAGGTCAACCCGAGCTCCATCTGCGGGCAATGGCCGCACTGACGTCAGCATGACGTCAGCGTGACGCCATAATTGCATTTTATATTTTCTGTAATTCATTTCTGTAATTTCTGTATTTCTTAAATAGAAAATAATATGATAGGTGGACCCCATCTGTCAGGATTTTAATAATTAGGAAATATTTTAGAAAAGAATAAAATTATGACAAGTGGGTCCAAATTATTAAACTTTTATTATTTTTTTGTATAATTTTCAGAAATTGATTTAAAATGAATTAAATCCCGGAAATTCATAAGTAATTCATTTTAAATCAGAAAAATATGAAATTATATATCAAAATGATCAGAAAAACATTTCCTAATTTTTTATCCATGTTTCATACATCTTTGAACCAATTAAATATGAGCCTCAGTAGAAACCCTAATTTGACCCCTCTCATATGTCGGGGTTTGAAGCCGAACCCCTTTAATTTCCATCGATGCACCTAGGGTTACCCAAATCCCTTTAATATGACATGTCATCATATTGTATGTGCATTGCATTGTACCTTGTCTTGATTGTGCTCTTCCTTTCCGGTATTTGGTTCTTCTCGATAGGGACCGAACGCGAGCCTGAGATCAACGCCCCTGAAGAGCAGCATCACAACAACGAGGGACAAGGCAAGCCCTAACCTGGTTCATATATGGTTTCAAAATGCTTTACTTCTGATTCTTACATATTGCATCCGCTTCAAATATGTTTTATCGGCAGTTCTAGATATCCTATGTGTGCATATTCCATCCTTGTAGCCCAGAGTTACTGATCCACCGCTCCCAGCAAAACTAGGTCTGAGCTTATTCGCATCGTTAGAGCCGTATATGTGTTATGCTTAGCCATGCTTAGCTGTTGAAGTCTGATCCATCCGGTTGATGAATCAGAGCTACGAATGAACCTAGTTTGACAGGATGACGTGGTAAGATCAGTGATGATGTTAATAAACATGCTAAAGGCTTGGATGGGCCGCCACATGGGGATGTGGTGATTTGACTCGTTCTCGCCGATACTAGGACCTGAGTTCTCGCCTTCGGAACCAAGACTGAGCGTACAGCCACACGGGGCCCATGGGAACCCCTTGGCCCGAACTTACCTAGCTTACCCATGAGTCAATTAGTTTGCGAGTTCCATTTGCCATACGCATGGGGGAAAGGTGGAAAAGGTTTTCAAAGTGCATCATACAGGGCGTGGCTAGGGTGAAGGATGCTGGAGGCATTGAACTGGATCCCCTGCGCATAATGACCGGGACCGCCTCGGAGAGTGGCTACCTACGATGACGGAGCTCTCCAGTTAGTTTGACTCATGGGATAGGCGAAGTAAGGGAAAGGTTTTGGTCGACCACCCTCTGCCGGCACACCAAGGAAGTGTGTTAATCTAGTGGCACTAAGAGTCGGTCGGTGCGTGTGGGTAAAGTTGTACACCCCTGCAGGGTAAATCTTTTCGAAAAGCCGTGTCCACGGTTACGGACGACTTAGTGATGGATTCTGTGATCATAGATAACTTGAACCTAATCGTAAAACTTGATGTCAATGTGTGATAAGGATCCCTTCTCAGGGTGCCGAGGGGGTGATCCTAGGTGATAGGTTCAGGTGATGATGAAGATTCGGTGGATTCAACATGAGGATCTTGAAGCTAGAGTTGATATCGCTCTCTTATCCCTTTTGAAAATGGTCTGAATAGACGAGCTTCTGCTCCCTCCTATTTACAAAGGAAAACTGGCTTTCCACAAAATAAGCTCCACATAAAGCCTCGCATACCCGCTTTGCTAACAGGTTGTACTAAGTCTTGCTGAGTCCCTGTACTCAGCCTTGCATGCTTTGTTTCAGAGGAAATCCTTCCAACTGATGGTGGCTTCTACCTCGACGTCGACGAGTAGTTCGGAGTTCCTCAGGCGGCAGCCTGAGACTTATGGGCTGGGACGTCGCCTTATGTTATGGCCTCTTAGGCCCTTTGCAGTCTTGTTATCTAGATAACATAATTTGCTTTCCGTTGCTTGTTGAATTGTGGTTAGTGACCTCTGCGTGTAATAAATTTGGATCTTAACTCTGCTAAGAGTTTTAATATATTTGCTTTCAGTCGTAGAGTCACTGTTGTGTTACCGATTCTCACCCTGTAGGCCCTAGAGATCTAGGTTAGGCTTATGCCAGATGTGATATCTGGGTTTGTCTAGTCTTGACCTCCGGGGTCACGACAGGTTTTGGTATCAGAGCAGGACTGCCTATAGAAACCCTTTCGACTGGTCGATGTTGAGTCTAGTAGTTGTGAAAACTATTTGAAAGCTAAAAGTATTTGCAAAAGCATCTGAATAGGATTCTTTTTACTCCTTATCTGGTGTCATTCCAATGCTGAGTCATCTTACCTTGTTTTGATTGAAAAAGGTTTTACCTCTACCCTGATATTTCCAAACTTATAGGATCTACGAGTTTGGGTTGTTTTCTCTAAAAGTACTCCGTACTTGGTTGCTTAGCTCAGTGTTCCTAAAGTTACCTCAGTTGATATGAATGTTGTTCCTTCTATTCAGTGAATGTTATCATTCCGTTGAATCCTTTCCAAGGAATCTATTTCTCATGGTCTTTGTCTTTCTCTTCAGGATGGCTGGTTGTGGTCGTGGTCATAACCGACGTGGACAAAACAATGCTGAACAGGAACTGCCGCCACCTCCCACAATGGCGCAGGTTCTTAACAACATTGAGACCAACCGCCTGAGGAATGAACAACTCCTGGAGCGTGTAGCTCAAAACACAGAACGTCGTCCCGACAACTGTGTCACACTTGGGGACTTCATCCGTGCACTGCCTCCTGTCTTCACCCACCCCAAGGAGCCTCTTGATGCTGATGATTGGCTTCGCACCATCGAACGCAAGTTCAATGCTCTTCATGTTCCACCAGGTGAACGCGTGAACTTCGCCACCTACCAGTTAGAAGGTGCAGCTGGTTCTTGGTGGGAAGGTTTTCTGGCTCTTCAAGCGCCAGGACATGATGTTACCTGGGAGGAGTTCGTCACAGCTTTCCGTGCAGCCTATATCCCCAAGACTGTCATGGACATCAAAAGGAGGGAATTCCTGGACTTTTCTCAGGGGAAGCTGGATGTGGAGACATATGGACGTGAGTTCACTCAGTTGTCTCGCTATGCACCCCGTGATGTGGTTGATGATGCTGACAAGCAAGATCTGTTCCGCAAGGGACTTAACCCCGAGCTTCGCTATGAGATGCTGCCTTTCACCTTCCAGTCATTCCAAGACCTGCATAACCGTGCTCTTCTGATGGAGAACGGAAGGAAGGATATGGAAAAATCCAAGAAGCGTGAAGAAGGTGATTCTCGTGCGTCTTCCTCTCACAACAAGAAGCGCCGAGTCTGGATCCCTTACAGTGTTGTACCTCGTGCTCCCTATGCACCAAGGTCTTCTGGCAATAACTCTAAGCCACCCTCTGGTGGTTCAAGCTATCATCCTGCCATGGGTACTGTGCCTAGTGGTGCTTGCTACTCTTGTGGTCAGCCTGGCCACTACTCAAAGGAGTGCCCCCAGAAGTCTGCTGGTCGTGGATATTCTCAGCCCAAGAAGGATGACAAATATTCCTCTGGTCGTGCTCGTTTGACCCATGTCTCTGCTGATGAGGCTGAAGAGGATCCAAGCGTCCTAATGGGTACGCTCTATTCAAACTCAATCCTAGCTACAGTTCTGTTTGATTCCGGAGCATCGCATACATTCATATCTCAAGAGTTTGCAAGAAAGCATGATATACCATTCGAGACAATGCCCTCCCCTCTAGAGATCACAACTCCTGGTTCTCATTGGCAAACCATTTGGATTACTCCTGAGGTTATAATCAGTATAGGGCATCTGTTGTTCCCCACCTCTCTCATTGCCCTCAAGTCCACTGACATTGATGTCATCTTGGGCATGGATTGGCTAGTAAAGCATAAGGTTGTCATTGATTGTTCAGCCAGGTCTATTGTGCTGACCGATCTTTCTGGCAAAAGTATTCTATACTGGGCTCCATCCGCAATATCTCCATCGGCAAGGTTTACCCCTGAAGCCGAGTTGTATGCCGTTGAAGCCCTGCCTAAACCAGAAATCTCCGATGTTTGGGTGGTCCGTGACTTTCCAGATGTCTTCCCTGAGGAGTTACCTGGCATGCCACCTGATCGAAGTGTGGACTTTGTCATTGAGTTGGTTCCCGGAACTGCCCCTGTTTCTCGAAGACCATATCGTATGCCTCCGGAAGAGTTGGTTGAACCGAAGAAGCAGTTAGAGGAGTTGGAAGAGAAGAAGTTCATACAACCCAGTATTTCTTCCTGGGGTTGCCCTGCCCTCTTTGTCAAGAAGAGAGATACCAACATTCCGCGACTGGTTGTTGACTACCGTCCGCTCAACGCAGTGACAATCAAGAACAAATACCCTCTTCCTATAATCAATGATCTTTTTGATCAGTTTTCCTGTGCCACAGTCTTCTCAAAGATGGATTTGAGATCAGGGTACCATCAAATCAAAATCCGCAAGGAGGACATTCCAAAGACAGCGTTCACAACTCGTTATGGTCTTTACGAGTACACTGTCATGTCCTTTGGCCTCACAAATGCTCCAGCCACTTTTATGCGGCTCATGAACTCTGTTTTTATGGAGTATCTTGACAAGTTCGTCGTGGTCTACATCGACGATATTCCGATCTACTCCAAAACCGAAGATGAACATGAGGAACATCTCCGTCTGGTGCTAACTAAACTTCGTGAGCACCGTCTCTATGCCAAATTCTCCAAATGTGAGTTCTGGTTAAAAGAGCTCATATTCCTTGGTCATGTTATCTCTGAAAGAGGTGTTGCAGTCATTCCAGATAAAGTTCAAGCCGTTCTTGACTGGAAGACACCTAAGTCAGCTAAGGAGATTCGAAGTTTTCTCGGTCTGGCGGGTTATTACCGCCGATTCATTGAAAATTTCTCCAAGATTGCCAAGCCAATGACCGATCTTCTCAAGAAAGATAAGAAGTTCGAATGGTCAGAAAAGGCTGAAGAAAGTTTCCAGGTTTTGAAAACCAAGCTGACTACTGCTCCTGTGCTCGTCCTTCCGGACACAAGCAAAGACTTCGTTGTCTATTGCAATGCCTCTCTCCAAGGGCTCGGATGTGTGTTGATGCAAGATGGCCATGTGGTGGCCTATGCCTCTCGACAGTTGAAACCACATGAGCTCAATTATCCTACTCATGATCTCGAGCTTGCAGCTGTGATCCATGCTCTTAAGCAATGGCGACCTTACCTTTATGGTAATCGTTGCGAGTTGTACTCAGATCATCAAAGTCTGAAGTATCTTTTCACCCAGCCGGATCTGAATATCAGACAGAGAAGATGGCTAGAAGTCATAAAAGATTATGACTTGGGTCTCAACTATAAACCCGGCAAAGCCAATGTTGTTGCTGATGCGCTAAGTCGGAAGTCCTATTGCAACAATCTGATGGTTAAGCAAGCGCAACCTTCTCTCTATGAGGAACTTGCAAAACTCAACCTTGAGATTGTTCCTAGTGGATTCCTTGCTAATCTAGAGGTGAAGCCCTCTCTTGAAGACCAGATCAATAAGGCTCAGAAGCAAGATTCTCAGACATTAGAGATCAAGAAGAACATTGCTAGCGGAGTTGCTAAATGTTTCTCCATTGATGATCAAGGTACCGTTTATTTTGGTAAGCGTCTAGTCGTGCCGGATAAATCGGATCTCAAGGAGCTAATCCTTAAAGAAGCTCATGAATCACCACTCCCCATCCATCCTGGTAGTACCAAGATGTATCGGGATCTTCGGCAAAGATTCTGGTGGTCCGGGATGAAGCAAGAGATCGCTAAGTTTGTTGCTGAATGCGACGTTTGTCGTCGCGTAAAGGCTGAACATCAAAGACCTGCTGGCACTCTCCAACCTCTATCAATTCCAGAGTGGAAATGGGATGAAATTGGCATGGATTTCATTACCGGTCTCCCCAAGACCAAAAATGGAAGAGATGCTATATGGGTAGTCATTGACCGTCTATCCAAGGTTGCTCACTTCCTTCCTATCCGAGAAGACATAAAAGCTAGTCAACTAGCAGATCTATATATCTCACGGATAGTCACTCTTCATGGTGTTCCTAAGAAGATCGTCTCTGATCGTGGAAGTCTTTTCACCTCAAAGTTCTGGTCTAGCTTTCAACAAGCTATGGGAACTCGTCTTTCCTTCAGCACAGCCTATCATCCTCAAACCGGTGGTCAAACCGAAAGAGTGAATCAAATTCTTGAAGACATGCTCAGGGCCTGTGTTATATCCTTCGGTAAAGATTGGGAAAAGTGCCTTCCATTTGCCGAGTTCACCTATAACAACAGTTTCCAATCTAGCCTGGGCATGGCACCTTTTGAAGCTTTGTATGGCAGAAGGTGTAGAACTCCTTTGAACTGGTCCGAAACTGGAGAAAGAAAGTTCTTTGGACCAGATATAATCAACAAAGCAGAAGATCAAGTTCGCATCATTCGCGAGCGTCTGAAAACTGCTCAGTCACGTCAAAAGAGCTACTATGATCGCCATCATCAAGAAGTGAAGTATGAAATTGGTGATCAAGCTTATCTTCGGGTCACTCCTCTCAAGGGTGTCCGTCGCTTCGGTATCAAAGGCAAACTAGCTCCTCGCTATGTTGGTCCTTTCCGCGTCCTTACCAAGCGTGGTAATGTTTCCTACAAGTTGGAGTTACCTTCCAATTTTCCTGAAGTTCATGATGTCTTCCATGTATCCCAACTCAAGCGTTGCTTCAAAGATCCTATTCGTGGTGTTGATCACGAGACTCTTGACCTCCAAGAGGATCTGACTTATCGAGAACATCCTGTTCGTATCCTTGATGAAGCCGAGCGTAAAACTCGACGTCAGAGCATCAAGTTCCTGAAAGTTCAGTGGTCTAATCATTCTGAGCAAGAAGCAACCTGGGAACGAGAAGATCGTTTACGATCTGAGTACCCTTCCTTCTTTTCTAAAATCTAGAAATCTCGAGGACGAGATTCTTGTAAGGGGGGTAGAGTTGTAACATCCCAACCTTGTGTTTATAAATAAATGAGTGTTCATGAGCATTGCATGCATATAGTTTGAATTTGAGCCAAATTTGCATCTCCATTTTCTATTATGCAAATCCTTCTCTAATTATTTGTCTCAAATTTCTCTCAAGATTTTATAAAATGAGTCACATGGTTTTGTTGTTTTCAATAAAACCCATGTGTGTGTTTATTGTTTTCTGGAAAAATTTGAGTTCAAACAAAATTCAACACAGATTTGAAATTTGAAATTTGAAAAGAGAAACAAAAACTAGAAAAAAGAAAAGGGAAAAAAATAGAGAGAGAGCCCCTCTCTTCCCTCTCATGGGCGCAGCCCATCTCCCTCTCTCTTTCTTTTCTCCCTGGCTCGGCCCAAGTCGGCCCAGCAACCACCCACCACCGGCCCAACCACCCCGCAGGGGGTTTTCTGCAAAAACGGCGTCTTCCCCGCCGTTCCAAGCAGCTCTGTGGCCGTACGCCGGCCGCCCGATGGCCTGGCCGGCCACGATGAGCCCCGCCGCCCCCGGCGGCTATAAGAAGCTCGCCGTCGCCGCCCCGATGAACCCTAGCTACTTTTCCCCTTCCCCCACGCTCTCCCGCGCCCCCCAGAGCTAACCCTAGCTCGCAGACGCCGGGCTGGCCGCCGCTCGATTCGCCGCCGGCGAGGCTCCCCGGCCGTCGCCGACGCCTCCACTGCAACCGCGGTGAGCTGCTGCACCTGCTGGTGCCCTCGCCTCGCTCCCTCTCCCTCTCTAGCGCCGCCGCGCCGAGCACCCGGCTCCGGCCGCCGCGGCACCTCGCCGGAGGCCTGCTCCGGCGGGCAATCCACGGCCGCGCCGCCTCCTTTAGGTCGCCCGCGACGCGCGGAGTCGACCGCGCCCTTGTGCGCGTCCTCCCGCCCACGGGAGCCTCCGATTGGAGGTCAACCCGAGCTCCATCTGCGGGCAATGGCCACGCTGACGTCAGCATGACGTCAGCGTGACGCCATAATTGCATTTTATATTTTCTGTAATTCATTTCTGTAATTTCTGTATTTCTTAAATAGAAAATAATATGATAGGTGGACCCCATCTGTCAGGATTTTAATAATTAGGAAATATTTTAGAAAAGAATAAAATTATGACAAGTGGGTCCAAATTATTAAACTTTTATTATTTTTTTTGTATAATTTTCAGAAATTGATTTAAAATGAATTAAATCCCGGAAATTCATAAGTAATTCATTTTAAATCAGAAAAATATGAAATTATATATCAAAATGATCAGAAAAACATTTCCTAATTTTTTATCCATGTTTCATACATCTTTGAACCAATTAAATATGAGCCTCAGTAGAAACCCTAATTTGACCCCTCTCATATGTCGGGGTTCGAAGCCGAACCCCTTTAATTTCCATCGATGCACCTAGGGTTACCCAAATCCCTTTAATATGACATGTCATCATATTGTATGTGCATTGCATTGTACCTTGTCTTGATTGTGCTCTTCCTTTCTGGTATTTGGTTCTTCTCGATAGGGACCGAACGCGAGCCTGAGATCAACGCCCCTGAAGAGCAGCATCACAACAACGAGGGACAAGGCAAGCCCTAACCTGGTTCATATATGGTTTCGAAATGCTTTACTTCTGGTTCTTACATATTGCATTCGCTTCAAATATGTTTTATCGGCAGTTCTAGATATCCTATGTGTGCATATTCCATCCTTGTAGCCCAGAGTTACTGATCCACCGCTCCCAGCAAAACTAGGTCTGAGCTTATTCGCATCGTTAGAGCCATATATGTGTTATGCTTAGCCATGCTTAGCTGTTGAAGTCTGATCCATCCGGTTGATGAATCAGAGCTACGAATGAACCTAGTTTGACAGGATGACGTGGTAAGATCAGTGATGATGTTAATAAACATGCTAAAGGCTTGGATGGGCCACCACATGGGGATGTGGTGATTTGACTCATTCTCGCCGATACTAGGACCTGAGTTCTCGCCTTCGGAACCAAGACTGAGCGTACAGCCACACGGGGCCCATGGGAACCCCTTGGCCCGAACTTACCTAGCTTACCCATGAGTCAATTAGTTTGCGAGTTCCATTTGCCATACGCATGGGGGAAAGGTGGAAAAGGTTTTCAAAGTGCATCATACAGGGCGTGGCTAGGGTGAAGGATGCTGGAGGCATTGAACTGGATCCCCTGCGCATAATGACCGGGACCGCCTCGGAGAGTGGCTACCTACGATGACGGAGCTCTCCAGTTAGTTTGACTCATGGGATAGGCAAAGTAAGGGAAAGGTTTTGGTCGACCACCCTCTGCCGGCACACCAAGGAAGTGTGTTAATCTAGTGGCACTAAGAGTCAGTCGGCGCGTGTGGGTAAAGTTGTACACCCCTGCAGGGTAAATCTTTTCGAAAAGCCGTGTCCACGGTTGACGACTTGGTGATGGATTCTGTGATCATAGATAACTTGAACCTAATCGTAAAACTTGATGTCAATGTGTGATAAGGATCCCTTCTCAGGGTGTCGAGGGGGTGATCCTAGGTGATAGGTTCAGGTGATGATGAAGATTCGGTGGATTCAACATGAGGATCTTGAAGCTAGAGTTGATATCGCTCTCTTATCCCTTTTGAAAATGGTCTGAATAGATGAGCTTCTGCTCCCTCCTATTTACAAAGGAAAACTGGCTTTCCGCAAAATAAGCTCCACATAAAGCCTCGCATACCCGCTTTGCTAACAGGTTGTACTAAGTCTTGCTGAGTCCCTGTACTCAGCCTTGCATGCTTTGTTTCAGAGGAAATCCTTCCAACTGATGGTGGCTTCTACCTCGACGTCGACGAGTAGTTCAGAGTTCCTCAGGCGGTAGCCTGAGACTTATGGGCTGGGACGTCGCCTTATGTTATGGCCTCTTAGGCCCTTTGCAGTCTTGTTATCTAGATAACATAATTTGCTTTCCGTTGCTTGTTGAATTGTGGTCAGTGACCTCTGCGTGTAATAAATTTGGATCTTAACTCTGCTAAGAGTTTTAATATATTTGCTTTCAGTCGTAGAGTCACTGTTTTGTTACCGATTCTCACCCTGTAGGCCCTAGAGATCTAGGTTAGGCTTATGCCAGATGTGATATCTGGGTTTGTCTAGTCTTGACCTCCGGGGTCGCGACACCGGCGAAGTATGCACAATTCTCAATGTGAGCAAAAGGCAATGCACAGTACCGAAGAGGCTAGCAAATTTGGATGGTGGAAGTGCCAAAAACCATAGCTTAACATTAGTCAAAAAGAACTCACAAGCTTATTGCAAACAACTAGCAGGTTCATCATTAAGAGCATGATTAAAATTTACTCCAAGGAGGGCCGTTCACGGTGGCACAAGTACCCCGTTAGCTCCCTCGACCTTCAGCACAACTTAGTTATTACGATGAACTCTCAGACATGGAAAGCTATCAAGTCCAACTACGCCTTCAACTATTTAAATAGAGTTTGTAGTACGACACAAGCTTAAAGACAACAATCCACTACTAATTTTAACTTATTTATCCAGCAAGCCTTACCATCTAAATACCTCAAAACATTTGCAAAGAATCAAGTTATCAAAGCTCAATGTTCTACAAGTATTTTATTATACACTACCACATGCAACATTTCCCGTTTCCAACCATACAACAATTTAACGAAGAAGAAACTTCGCCATGAATACTATGAGTAAAGCCTAAGGACATATTTGTCCATATGCAACAGCGGAGCGTGTCTCTCTCTCCCACACAATGAATGCTAGGATCCATTTTATTCAAACAAAACAAAAACGAAAACAAACCGATGCTCCAAGCAAAGCACATAAGATGTGACGGAATAAAAATATAGTTTCAGGGGAGGAACCTGATAATGTTGTCGATGAAGAAGGGGATGCCTTGGGCATCCCCAAGCTTAGACGCTTGAGTCTTCTTGATATATGCAGGGGTGAACCACCGGGGCATCCCCAACCTTAGAGCTTTCACTCTCCTTGATCATGTTGTATCATCTCCCTCTCTTGATCCTTGAAAACTTTCTCCACACCAAACTCAAAACAACTCATTAGAGGGTTAGTGCACAATTAAAATATACATGTTCAGAGGTGACATAATCATTATTAACACTTCTGGACATTGCACAAAGCTACTGAAAGTCAATGGAATCGAAAAATCCATCAAGCATAGCAAAACAGGCAATGCGAAATAAAAGGCAGAATCTGTCAAAACAGAACAGTTCGTAAAGACGAATTTTATTGAGGCACCAGACTTGCTCAAATGAGAATGTTCAAATTGAATAAAAGTTGCGTACATATCTGAGGATCACTCACGTAAATTGGCATAATTTTCTGAGTTACCTACAGAGAATTTTTCCCAGATTCGTGACAGCAAAGAAATCTGTTTCTGCGTAGTAATCCAAATCTAGTATGAACCTTACTATCAACGACTTTACTTGGCACAACAAAGCACAAAACTAAGATAAGGAGAGGTTGCTACAGTAGTAAACAACTTCCAAGACTCAAAATAAAAATAAAGGTACTGTAGTAAAAACATGGGTTGTCTCGCATAAGCGCTTTTCTTTAACGCCTTTCAGCTAGGCGCAGAAAGTGTATATCAAGTATTATCAAAAGATGGTGCATCTACAGCGGGGTGTGGAGTTTTCTCAACCATGCATAGTATATTGGATACATAAGTTTTAGCGGCTCCCTTTTCATTAGTCTTGGGCTTGCTACTTTCATCAAACAAATTTTCAGGAACAAGCCAAGCATAGTTATTTTCTAGTGCTTCATGCATTGCTAGGAGCTTACATGGTATTGGTGCTTTACTCTCCCCACCATTATTAACATTATTAGTATACTTAATTCTATCCATATCCATCTTTTCAAGGATACTAACAAAATTGGTATAAGAACCAAGCATCTTATATTTAATAAAGACCTTTCTAGCCTCTCTTGCTATACCACCAAATTCTCTAAGAAGGGTTTCTAAAAATAAATCTTTCTTTTCCCCTTCTTCCATATCACCGAGTGTAAGAAACATGTGTTGGATTATAGGATTGAGATTAACAAATTTAGTTTCCAACACGCGAACTAAAGCAGCAGCAGCAATTTCATAAGTAGGAGCGAGTTCTACCAAGTGTCTATCTTCAAAATCTTCAACGGTACTAACATGATTGAAAAATTCTTCTATATTATTTCTCCCAATTATAGACCCACGTCCTACCGGTATGTCTTTTACGATAAAATTAAAAGGAAACATGTTGAAATAAGTAAAGCAAATATAAGTAACTAATTTTTTTGTGTTTTTAATATGGGGTATGCAAACAGGACAGTAAAACTAGCAACTAATTTTTTTTGTATTTTGATATAATGCAGCAAACAAAGTAGTAAATAAAGTAACAAAACAAAGTAAAGAGATTGGGATGTGGAGACTCCCCTTGCAGCATGTCTTGATCTCCCCGGCAACGGCGCCAGAAAACAGTCTTGACACGCGTACATCACGCGTCCGTTGGGAACCCCAAGAGGAAGGTGTGATGCGTACAGCGGCAAGTTTTTCCTCAGTATGAAACCAAGGTTTAATCGAACCAGTAGGAGCCAAGAAGCACGTTGAAGGTTGATGGCGGCGAGATGTAGTGCGGCGCAACACCAGGGATTCCGGCGCCAACGTGGAACCTGCACAACACAAACCAAGTACTTTGCCCCAACGAAACAGTGAGGTTGTCAATCTCACCGGCTTGCTGTAACAAAGGATTAGATGTATAGTGTGGATGATGATTGTTTGCAGAGAACAGTAGAACAATTGCAGTAGATTGTATTTCAGATGTAAAGAATGGACCGGGGTCCACAGTTCACTAGTGGTGTCTCTCCCATAAGATAAATAGCATGTTGGGTGAACAAATTACAGTTGGGCAATTGACAAATAGAGAGGGCATGACCATGCACATATATGATATGATGAGTATTGTGAGATTTAATTGGGCATTACGACAAAGTACATAGACCGCTATCCAGCATGCATCTATGCCTAAAAAGTCCACCTTCAGGTTATCATCCGAACCCCTTCCAGTATTAAGTTGAAAACAACAGACAATTGCATTAAGTATGGTGCGTAATGTAATCAATAACTACATCCTCGGACATAGCATCATTGTTTTATCCCTAGTGGCAACAGCACATCCATAATCTTAGAGGTTTCTCTCACTCCCCCAGATTCACGGAGACATGAACCCACTATCGAGCATAAATACTCCCTCTTGGAGTTACTAGCATCAACTTGGCCAGAGCCTCTACTAATAACGGAGAGCATGCAAGATCATAAACAACACATAGATATAAATTGATAATCAACATAACATAGTATTCTCTATTCATCGGATCCCAACAAACACAACATATAGCATTACAGATAGATGATCTTGATCATGTTCGGCAGCTCACAAGATCCGACAATGAAGCATAATGAGGAGAAGACAACCATCTAGCTACTGCTATGGACCCATAGTCCAGGGGTGAACTACTCACTCATCACTCCGGAGGCGACCATGGCGGTGTAGAGTCCTCCGGGAGATGAATCCCCTCTCCGGCAGGGTGCCGGAGGCGATCTCCTGAATCCCCCGAGATGGGATTGGCGGCGGCGGCGTCTCTGGAAGGTTTTCCGTATCGTGGCTCTCGGTACTGGGGGTTTCGCGACGAAGGCTATTTGTAGGCGGAAGGGCAGGTCAGGGGGCCACACGAGGGGCCCAGGAGACAGGTCGGCGCGGCCAAGACCTAGGCCGTGCCGCCCTATCGTATGGCCGCCTCGTGGCCCCACTTCGTTGACTCTTTGGTCTTCTGGAAGCTTCGTGTGAAAATAGGCCCCTGGGCGTTGATTTCGTCCAATTCCGAGAATATTTCCTTACTAGGATTTCTGAAACCAAAAACAGCAGAAAACAGCAACTGGCTCTTCGGCATCTCGTTAATAGGTTAGTTCCAGAAAATGCATAAATATGATGTAAAGTATGCATAAAATATGTAGATATCATCAATAATGTGGCATGGAACATAAGAAATTATCGATACGTCGGAGACGTATCACTCTGCGAGGCGGAGAACACCAGAGAGAAAAGAGCTCTCCGGCAGGCTGAGATCCGCCGGGGAAATTCCCTCCCGGAGGGGGAAATCGACGCCATCGTCACCGCCATCAAGTTGGACATCATCTCCATCACCATCATCATCATCTTCATCATCATCACCGCCGTCTCCACCGCTGCACATCGTCACCGCTATAGCAATTTGGGTTTGATCTTGATTGTTTGATAGGGGAAACTCTCCCGGTGTTGATTTCTACTTGTTATTGATGCTATTGAGTGAAACCGTTAAACCAAGGTTTATGTTCAGATTGTTATTCATCATCATATCACCTCTGATCATGTTCCATATGATGTCTCGTGAGTAGTTCGTTTAGTTCTTGAGGACATGGGTGAAGTCTAAATGTTAGTAGTGAAGTATGGTTGAGTAATATTCAATGTTATGATATTTAAGTTGTGGTGTTATTCTTCTAGTGGTGTCGTGTGAACGTCGACTACACGACACTTCACCTTTATGGGCCTAGGGGAATGCATCTTGTACTCGTTTGCCGATTGCGGGGTTGCCGGAGTGACAAAAACCTAAACCCCCGTTGGTATATCGATGCAGGAGGGATAGCAGGATCTCAGAGTTTAAGGCTGTGGTTAGATTTATCTTAATTACTTTCTTGTAGTTGCGGATGCTTGCAAGGGGTATAATCACAAGTATGTATTAGTCCTAGGAAGGGCGGTACATTAGCATAGGTTCACCCACACAACACTTATCAAAACAATGAAGATTAATTAGCCGTATGTAGCGAAAGCACTAGACTAAAATCCCGTGTGTCCTCGAGAACGTTTGGTCATTATAAGTAAACAAACCGGCTTGTCCTTTGTGCTAAAAAGGATTGGGCCACTCGCTGCAATTGTTACTCTCGCACTTTACTTACTCGTACTTTATTCATCTGCTACATCAAAACCCCCTGAATACTTGTCTGTGAGCATTACAGTGAATCCTTCATCGAAACTGCTTGTCAACACCTTCTGCTCCTTGTTGGGATCGACATTCTTACTTATCGAAGATACTACGATACACCCCCTATACTTGTGGGTCATCAAGACTATTTTCTGGTGCTGTTGCCGGGGAGTGAAGCGCTATTGGTAAGTGGAATTGGTAAGGGAAATTTCTACTGTTTATGCTGATTTTATTTCTGCCTGCTGCCATAATTCATTATGGAGAGATCTTCTCTTGAGTTTTTATTTGGAAAATCTGCTACTACTGCAAAGGTAGTGGATGAGGCGCCAGGTGAGGAAGAAATACCATACAAAATACCTATGAAAATTATTGAACGTGTAGTGGATAACCGTTATACAGGGGATGGAACTGTCCACCCTGGAGATCATTTACTGTTCTTACATGAATTATGCGGTTTATTCAAGTGTGCAGGTATTGCTATGGATGAAGTGAGGAAGAAACTATTCTCTATATCGCTGTCTGGTAAAGCGGCGCATTGGTATAAATTACTGGATAATGGGGATTCTCTTGAATGGAATGATATTGTGCCCCGATTTTATTCTAAGTTCTATCCTCCAAGTGAAATTCACAAGGATCGGAATCGCATATATAATTTTTGGCCTCATGATGGAGAGAGTATTGCCCAAGCGTGGAGGAGATTGAAGTCTTTAATGCTCAAATGCCCCATTCATGAGCTTCCTGGTAATGTTATTATTGATAATTTCTATGCAAGACTTTCTTTTGAAGACAAGACCTTGCTGGATACTTCTTGTTCTGGATCATTCACGCGCAACAAAGAAGAGTTTAAAAGGGACCTTCTTAATCGGATCCAGGAGAATACTGAACGATGGGAGAACGACAAAGATAGAGAATCAGGTATAAATTATGATTATAAATGCATTGAA
The DNA here is from genome assembly GCF_019359855.2 of Lolium perenne. Taxonomy (NCBI): domain Eukaryota; kingdom Viridiplantae; phylum Streptophyta; class Magnoliopsida; order Poales; family Poaceae; genus Lolium; species Lolium perenne. Next base: position 156,404,488 of record NC_067244.2, on the reverse strand, counting down.
GCTTTTATGGATACTGATAAATTTCGTAATATGAGTGCTACTTATGGTCTTGATTCTCAAGTTGCTGCAAATCTTTATAAAGCTTTTGCCTCTCATTATGAATTGCCTAAGAATAATTTTGATAAGTATCATGAACCGTATAAAGATAAAATTGATTCATCTATTAATGAATGCGTTGTAGTTGAAACTGTTGATCATGTTATTCCTGAAGCTTATATTGAAAAAACTCCTTTCCCTGCTAAAATGAAGGAGTACTCTGTTATAAATAGTGCGGTTCATAAAAGTGAAAAGAAACCTATAGAACCTGAAGAACAAATAAAAGTTGAACCTGCTGTTGTAATAGTTAAAGATCTTGTGACTGAAAATGTGGAGGATGGTCATATTATTTTCTGTGAAGATGCTTCTAATATTGTTTCACATCCTAATAAGTCCAAGCAAGCTAGTGTTCCTATGCTATCTATTAGAATTGGTGATCATTGCTATTATGGTTTATGTGATATTGGTGCAAGTATTAGTGCTATTCCTTATGAGCTTTATACGGAGATTATGCACGAAATTGGTTCTTGTGAACTTGAAGATATTGATGTGGTTATTCGGCTGGCTAATAGAGAAACTATTTCTCCAATTGGTATTGTTCGAGATGTGGAAGTTCTATGCGGTAAGATTAAATATCCTGCTGACTTTTTGGTACTTGGTTCTGCTGCTAGTAAATATTGTCCTATCATTTTTGGTAGACCTTTTCTAAATACTTGTGGAGCTATTATAGATTGCAAGAAAGAGAAAATTTTGACTAAATTTGCTGGTGAATCTTATGAGTTTAACTTCTCTAAATTTGCCAAAACTCCTTATAAAATTGATCCGCCTAATGATGATTTTAAAGTTGAACAGTGTGCATCTATTGCCCTTGCTCCTAATAATCCTTTGCAGCAACATTTGGAGAATAGTGAGAGTGAAGTTTTTAGGGAAGAAAGAGATGAGCTTGATGAAATTTTCCTTCGCCAACCTATTCTTAAGCATGATTTACCGATAGAAGATCTGGGTACAACACCACCACCAAAGGAAGATCCTGTCTTTGATTTAAAACCGTTGCCTGATAATCTTAAATATGCTCATATTGATGATAAGAAAATATATCCTATTATTATTAGTTCTAAGCTTACAGAGTTTGAAGAAGAAAGGTTATTGGAAATATTGAAGAAACACCGAGGTGCTATTGGCTACACTCTTGATGACTTGAAGGGGATTTCTCCCTCTATTTGCCAACACGCCATTAATATGGAAGATGATGCGAAGCCTGTTGTTGAACCTCAGCGTCGTCTAATTCCTAAGATGAAGGATGTGGTAAGAAATGAGGTATTAAGACTTCTTGAAGCTGGTATTATATATCCTATTGCTGATAGTAGATGGGTTAGTCCTGTGCATTGTGTTCCTAAGAAAGGAGGAATGACAGTTGTGCCTAATGATAATGATGAGCTCATACCTCAAAGAGTAGTTGTAGGGTATAGAATGTGCATTGATTATCGAAAAGTTAATAAGGTTACTAAAAAAGATCATTACCCTTTGCCTTTTATTGATCAAATGTTAGAAAGGTTATCTAAAAATACTCATTTTTGCTTTCTTGATGGTTATTCTGGGTTTTCACAAATTGTTGTTAAAACTAAGGATCAAGAGAAAACCACTTTCACTTGTCCCTATGGAACTTATGCTTATAGACGTATGCCTTTTGGTTTATGTAATGCTCCTGCTAGTTTTCAAAGATGCATGTCTGCTATTTTTCATGGCTTTTGTGAGAGTATTGTAGAGGTATTCATGGATGATTTTCCGTCTATGGGAATTCTTTTGATAATTGCTTGCGGAACCTTGATAAAGTTTTGCAGAGATGTGAAGAAACTAACCTTGTTCTTAATTGGGAGAAATGCCACTTTATGGTTAATGAAGGAATTGTATTGGGACATAAAATTTCCGAGAGAGGTATTGAAGTTGATAGAGCTAAAGTTGAAGCAATTGAGAAGATGCCCTGTCCTAGGGATGTTAAAGGTATTCGTAGTGTTCTTGGTCATGCTGGGTTTTATAGGAGGTTTATTAAAGACTTCTCCAAGATTTCAAAGCCTCTTACTAATCTTCTTCAAAAAGATGTACCTTTTGTTTTTGATGATGATTGTAAGGAAGCTTTTGAAACTCTAAAGAAAGCCTTAACAACTGCTCCTATAGTTGAACCTCCTGATTGGAACTTACCATTTGAAATTATGTGTGATGCTAGTGATTTTGCTGTAGGCGCTGTTCTTGGACAGCGAGTAAATAAAAAATTGAATGTTATTCATTATGCTAGTAAAACCCTTGATGCTGCTCAAAGAAATTATGCTACTACTGAGAAAGAATTGTTAGCTGTAGTCTTTGCTTGTGATAAGTTTAGATCTTATATTGTTGATTCAAAAGTTACTATTCATACTGATCATGCTGCAATCAGATACCTTATGTAAAAGAAAGATGCTAAGCCAAGGCTTATTAGATGGGTGCTTCTGTTGCAAGAATTTGATTTACATATTGTAGATAGGAAAGGTGCTGATAATCCTGTTGCTGATAATTTGTCTAGATTGGAAAATATTGTTTATGATCCTGTTCCTGTTAATGATAGTTTTCCAAATGAACAATTGGCTGTAATAAAGGTGAGCTCATGAGAGGCAGTCCTTGGTATGCTGATTATGCTAACTTTATTGTTTCCAAGTACTTGCCTCCAACCTTTTCAGCTCAGCAAAGGAGGAAATTCTTTTATGACTTGAGGCATTATTTCTGGGATGACCCACACTTATATAAAGAAGGAGTGGATGGTATTCTGCGAAGATGTGTTCCCGAATATGAACAGCAAGAGATATTGAGTAAATGTCATGGTAGTGCTTATGGAGGACATCACGCCGGAGATAGAACCGCGCAAAAGGTTCTACAATCAGGTTTTTATTGGCCAACTCTCTTCAAAGATGCAAGAAAGTTTATTTTATCTTGTGATGAATGTCAAAGGGTTGGTAATATCTCTAGACGCAATGAAATGCCTATGAATTATACTCTTGTTATTGAACCGTTCGATTGTTGGGGATTTGACTTCATGGGACCTTTTCCCTCTTCGGAAGGTAACACTCATATACTTGTTGCTGTTGATTATGTTACTAAATGGGTGGAAGCCATACCCACAAAAAGTGCTGATGGTGAGACCTCTTTAAGAATGCTTTTAGATATTATTTTTCCTAGATTTGGAGTTCCTAGATATATTGTGACTGATGGAGGTTCTCATTTTATTCATGGTGGTTTTAGAAAAACTCTTGCTAAATATGGTATTAATCATAGAATTGCTTCCGCTTATCATCCTCAAACTAGTGGGCAAGTAGAATTATCAAATAGAGAAATTAAATCTATCTTGCAAAAGACTATTAATAAAACTAGAAAGAATTGGGCTAGTAAATTGAAGGATGCACTATGGGCTTATAGAACTGCTTATATAAATCCCATGGAATGTCACCTTATAAAATGGTTTATGGGAAAGCTTGTCATTTACCTATAGAACTAGAGCACAAAGCTTATTGGGCAGTAAGAGAATTAAATAAAGATCCTAAACTTGCCGGTAATAAGAGGTTGCTGCAATTGAGTTCTCTAAATGAATGGAGAAGTGAAGCTTATGAAAATGCTAAACTCTTTAAAGAGAAAGTTAAAAAATGGCATGATAGAAGGATTATCAAAAGAGAATTTAATATTGGGGATAAAGTCCTATTGTATCGGTCTCGTCTCAGATTCTTTGCAGGGAAATTACTCTCGAAATGGGAAGGACCATATGTTGTTGAGGAGGTGTATCGTTCAGGAGCAATTAAAATTAGCTCTCTCCAAGGCAATGCCACACAAGTGGTGAATGGACAAAGACTCAAGCATTATATCTCAGGTGATTCTTACAATGTAGATGTTGATGTTATTCGAGTGGAAACATCGGAGGCCTTCATCAAAGGTCAAATTGACAGTCCGCCAGAACTCGACTTTGAATAGGTAACAGTACTGGTAATAAAAAGTTCGCAATTTACTTTCCGAACAATATTTTTGCTATTTTTGGAAAATATGAAAAATTACGAGATCGAAACGGAGTGGAGGAGACGCACGAGGGCGTGCCCTCATAGGCCGGCACGGGCCCCATCCAGGCCGCGCCGCCCTATGAGCTGGCCGCCTCGTCGCCCCTTTCCGACTCTAGTTTGACCTGGTACTTTCCTTTTGTCGTGAAAATTCCTGCTATATAATCCCCCGGACCCCCGGAGGTCCGTATATCGTTTTCTCGACGTGTTTTGTTTCGAGCTGTTTCTGCCAGGATCTGTTTTCAGTCTAGAAGCACCATGGTCTCCAAGAACAAGGACAAGGAGCTTTCGGATGAAGATATTCAAGATCCCGAGTGGAAAGAGGTGGACAAGAGCGTCAAGGAAGAGGATGAAGAAGAGGTGGAGGAAGACTCGCACGCATACCCGCGTCCTACCATCGCAAGCATCGAGGTGGTGGATAACCCTTTTAGTGCAAACAAGAGCGCAAGAATTCGCACCGGAGGAAGGGTTCCACGTCATTACCTAGCTCCAAAGACATCATCTTCAGGCACTCACCATCCCTTCCGCAATCTAATTTTCAATAGCCAAATTGAAAGGACTCCCAAGGCAGCATTGCCTAGCAATTGGGATATAGATCATTCTAACACTGCAGGAAGGATGAAGCCTGAGGGTGAAGAGTGGGGAAATAACTCCAAGAGTTGGGACTCGCCGTCGGACATACTTCTTAACCGCGTCGAGCACAATTCGGAGATGATTCGCAACCTCACGTACAAGATTGATGAGCTTCCGGAGCTTGTTGAGAAGCTTGTCAGGAATTCATCACCACCATCGCCAAAGGAGTAATTCATCATCGGTATTGGCATCCCCTTGGTTTGTTCCAAGCTTGGGGGAGTGCCGCGGTATCACATCATCACTACCTTTTACTTTTTACTGTCAAGTAGTGTCATATCATGAGTAGGGAAGTTATCATATAAGATGGGTTGCAGTGTGGAAGTATCTCTCCTCTAGTTGATTGTCTATGTATCCCTTGGTGTGAGTTATCGTTATGGAATATTAATGAGAAGTCTTATCATTTACATGTTACACACCTTATTTTAGTTTGCAATCTCTATTATATGATTGATCTTGTTATTAGTATTGGTATCACTTTGGGAGCATTGAATAGATCTATTTGGTTTTGGCAAACTTAGCATTGGTCAATAGCAACAACACTTTGAGGTTTAAGTAGAAAAGAGAAATACATGTAGTTGTTTCATTATCTTTCTTTCTTGTTAGCTCATAGCTTATTATTCTGAAGTTAAAACTGTTTGTGCTTGCAAGGAAGATGCATGATTGTTTCTATCACATGTATATTTGTTTGTTTCCCTCGACTCTTATGCTTGCTAATTAACCTTGCTAGCCAAAGACCCGTACTGAGAGGGAATACTTCTCGTGCATCCAAACCTTAACCCAAACCTATGTCATATGTGTCCACCATAACTACCCACTACATGGTATTTCCTGCCATTCCAAGTAAATACTTCGTGTGCTACCTTTAAATAATTCAAAATTTACTATTTCTTATTTGTGTCAATGTTTTATAGCTCATGAGGAAGAATGTGGTGTTTTATCTTTCAATCTTGTTGGGCAACTTTCACCAATGGACTAGTGGCTTCATCCACTTATCCAATAATTTTGCAAAAAGAGCTGGGAATGGGATTCCCAGTCCCAAATTAATTAACCTAAATAGACACTCCTCCATGGTATGTGATTGATGGATGGCACCCGAAGGATTCGGTTAGCCATGGCTTGTGTAAGCAAAGGTTGGGGGTAGTGTCATCATAATAAAACTAAAATAAAAAGGCACTCCTTCATGGTATGAGATTGTTGGCAGGCACCCGAGGATTAGGCTAGCCATGGTTTGTGAAAGAAAGGTTGGAAGGAGTGCCACACAAAAATAAAATGGGAGCCGCTCTTTGAAGGTTTGTCTGGCAAGGGGGTTAGAGTACCCGCTACCAGTCGTTGACAACAACAAACACCTCTCAAAATGTTACTTTCATTCTCTTTATATGATTTCAAAACCGAAAAAGCTCTAGCACATGATTTAATCCCTGCTTCCCTCTGCGAAGGGCTTGTCTTTCACTTTATGTTGAGTCAGTAAACCTATTTCCTTCCATCTTAAGCAAGCATTTGAGTTGTTGTGATCAAACCATTATATTGTGATTTGCTTCATCATGTCTTTTACTCTTCCTTGTTTAGTACAAGTTTTATCTAAATGAATATAGCTTTGCAAGTTATCAATGATCATGAGGAGATTATTATGATTGAGTATGCAAGTTGTGCCATATAAACCTTAACATGAGAGCGCTGCTCGGTAAGATAAGTATAACCTGTTAATTGTTCTCTGACCAAGAACAAAGTTTGCCATCACCAACTATGATTTCTTATGCACCTTCATTTGTGATCACCTTATACTTGTTTCAAGTTGAATTATATGAGGAAGTTGTTTACTAGAATATCTTGTGTGAGTGAATATGATGCTTCTTGTCCGTATTTTATTTATCGACTCTTCACTCCATAAACATGTGGTCCTATTTACCGAGTTCAGTTTCGCTTGGGGACAAGCGAAGTCTAAGCTTGGGGGGAGTTGATACGTCCAATTTGCATCACTATTTTATATCATAATTTGCTGTTATTCATTGATATATTTCATATTTGGGGATAATACCTATGTTATTTCATCTATTTTGCATGTATCATGATTATTGGAGGATCGAGCACCGGAGCCAGGATTCTGCTGGAAAAAGCGCCGTCAGAATGCAATATTTCGGAAGATCAACAGTTGACGGAAATTATACGAAAAATCCTATTTTTCCAGATGACGGAGGGAGCCAGAAGGGGGAGCCGAGGGGACCCGAGGTGGGCCCACCCCATAGGCCGGCGCGGCCCAAGGCCTGGCCGCGCCGCCTTGTGAGGAGGGGGCCCACAGCCCCCTCTCGCCTCCTTTTCTTCGCGTATGCCTTCGTCCCGAAAACCTAAGCTCCAGAGGGTACCTCGCGAAGGGTTACAGCCGCCTCTGCGAGGTGGAGAACACCAGAGAGAAAAGAGCTCTCCGGCAGGCTGAGATCCGCCGGGGAAATTCTGTAGGATAACGTTGCATAGAAAACAAAAAATTTCCTACCGCGAACACGCAATCCAAGCCAAGATGCAATCTAGAAGACGGTAGCAACGAGGGGTTTATCGAGTCTCACCCTTGAAGAGATTCCAAAGCCTACAAGAGGAGGCTCTTGTTGCTGCGGTAGACGTTCACTTGCCGCTTGCAAAAGCGCGTAGAAGATCTTGATCACGATCCCTCCGGCGCCACGAACGGGCAGCACCTCCGTACTCGGTCACACATTCGGTTGTTGATGAAGACGACGTCCACCTCCCGTTCCAGCGGGCAGCGGAAGTAGTAGCTCCTCTTGAATCCGACAGCACGACAGCGTGGTGTCGGTGGTGGTGGAGAACTCCGGCGGAGCTTCGCTAAAGCACGCGGGAGCTATGGAGGAGAGGGGGAGGCTAGGGTTTGGGAGGGGGTGGCCGGCCACTTGAGGGGTGCGGCCAGCTTGTGGTCTTGAGGTGGCCGGCCCCCTCCCCTTGTCCCTCATTATATAGGTGGAAGCCCCAAGGGTTGGACTACAAGTCTCCGAATAAGACCCGAACCCAAAACCTTCCATATGATAGGGAAACCTACCCAAGCTAGGACTCCCACTAGAGGTGGGAGTTCCACCTTCCATATGGGGGGGGGGGGGTGGCCGGCCCCATAGGGGGAGTCCACTTGGGACTCCTCCCCCACTAGGGTTGGCCGGCCATGGAGGTGGAGTCCCTCCTCCTTCCTTGGTGGTTTCTTCCGGACTTTTCTAGAACCTTCTAGAACCTTCCATAGAACCTTCCGCATCATTTTAATTCACATAAAATGACATCCTATATTTTAATCTTATTCTCCGGACCATTCCGGAACTCCTCGTGATGTCCGGGATCTCATCCGGGACTCCGAACAAATATTCGAACTCCATTCCATATTCAAGTTCTACCATTTCAACATCCAACTTTAAGTGTGTCACCCTACGGTTCGCGAACTATGCGGACATGGTTGAGTACTCACTCCGACCAATAACCAATAGCGGGATCTGGAGATCCATAATGGCTCCCACATATTCAACGATGACTTTAGTGATCGAATGAACCATTCACATACAATACCAATTCCCTTTGTCACGCGATATTTTACTTGTCCGAGGTTTGATCTTCGGTATCACTCTATACCTTGTTCAACCTCGTCTCCTGACAAGTACTCTTTACTTGTACCGTGGTATGTGGTCTCTTATGAACTTATTCATATGCTTGCAAGACATTAGACGACATTCCACCGAGAGGGCCCAGAGTATATCTATCCGTCATCGGGATGGACAAATCCCACTGTTGATCCATATGCCTCAACTCATACTTTCCGGATACTTAATCCCACCTTTATAACCACCCATTTACGCAGTGGCGTTTGGTGTAATCAAAGTACCTTTCCGGTATAAGTGATTTACATGATCTCATGGTCATAAGGATTAGGTAACTATGTATCGAAAGCTTATAGCAAATAACTTAATGACGAGATCTTATGCTACGCTTAATTGGGTGTGTCCATTACATCATTCATATAATGATATAACCTTGTTATTAATAACATCCAATGTTCATGATTATGAAACTAATCATCCATTAATCAACAAGCTAGTTTAAGAGGCATACTAGGGACTTCTTGTTGTCTACATATCACACATGTACAAATGTTTCGGTTAATACAATTATAGCATGATATATAAACATTTATCATAAACATAAAGATATAAATAATAACCACTTTATTATTGCCTCTAGGGCATATCTCCTTCAGTCTCCCACTTGCACTAGAGTCAATAATCTAGATTACATTGTAATATACCTAACACCCATGGCATTCTGGTGTTGGTCATGCTTTGCCCTAGGGAGAGCTTTAGTCCACGGATCGCTACATTCAGATCTGTGTACTTTGCAAATCTTTACTTCTCCATCTTTGATGTACTCGCGAATCGAGTGGTAACGCAGCTTGATATGCTTCAGCCTCTTGTGTGACCTTGGCTCTTGTGCATTGGCGATGGCACCCATGTTATCACAAAGATATGATTAATGGGTCCAATGCACTAGGAACCACACCGAGCTCTACAATGAACCTCTTCATCCATACCGCTTCGATGAAGCCTCCGAAGCCGCTATGTACTTTGATTCTGTTGAAGACTTCGCCACCGTGCAATCGCTTCGAGCTTGCCCAGCTTATCGCAGCACCATTCAATATAAACACGTACCCAGACCGTGACTTAGAGTCATCAGATCGGTGTTCCAACTTGCATCGGTGTAACCACTTACAACGAGCTCTTGGTCACCTCCATAACAAAGAAACATATCCTTAGTTCTTTTCAAGTACTTCAGGATATTCTTGACCGCTGTCCAGTTGTTCCATTCCTGGATCACTTTGATATCTGCTAGTCAAACTAACAAAGCATGTGCTAGATCCAGTCTAGTACATAGCATGGCATACATGATAGATCCTACTGCCGAGGCATAGGGGATATTACTCATCCTTTCTCTTTCTTCTGCCGTAGCCGGTCCTTGAGTCTTACTCAAGACCTTGCCTGGTAACATAGGTAAGAACCCTTTCTTACTTTCGTCCATTCTAAACTTCTTTAGAATCTTGTCCAGATATGTACTCTGTGATAGCCCTATTAGGCGTCTTGATCTATCTCTATAAATCTTGATGCCTAATATATACGATGCTTCACCAAGGTCTTTCATTGAAAAACTATTATTCAAATAACCTTTAACACTGCTTAATAGTTCTATATCATTCCCGATCAATAATATGTCATCTACATATAATATCAGGAATGCTACAGAGCTCCCACTCACTTTCTTGTAAATACAGCCTCTCCATGACACCGTATAAACCCGAAGTCTTTGATCACCTTATCAAAGCGTCGGTTCCAACTTCTTGATGCTTGCTTCAGTCCATAGATTGAACGCTGAAGTTTGCATACTTTGTCAGCATTTTTAGGATCGACAAAACCTTTGGGTTGTACCATATACAACTCTTCCTCAATGTCTCCATTAAGGAACGCTGTTTTGACATCCATCTGCCAAATCTCATAATCGAAAAATGCAGCTATTGCTAACAAATTCCTCACAGATTTTAGCTTCGCTACAGGTGAGAAAGTCTCATCGTAGTCAACTCCTTGAATTTGTCGAAAACCCTTTGCGACAAGTCGAGCTTTATAGACAGTAATATTACCATCAGCATCTGTTTTTCTCTTGAAGATCCATTTATTCTCGACAGCCTTTCGGCTATCAGGTAAGTCTACTAAAGTCCATACTTTGTTATCATACATGGATCCCATTTCGGATTTCATGGCTTCTTGCCATTTGTTGGAATCTGGGCTCATCATCGCTTCTTCATACGTCGTAGGGTCCTCATCATTGTTGTCCACAATCATGACATTTAGACAAGGATCATACCAATCAGGAGTGGCACGTTCCCTTGTCGATCTGCGAGGTTCAGTAGTTTCCTCGTTCGAAGTTTCATGATCATTATCATTAGCTTCCTCTGTTGCCGGTGTAGGCGGTACAGTACAACTTCCCAGATCGCGCTACTCGATCAACGAGTATAGATTCATCAATCTCATCGAGTTCTACTTTTCTTCCAAATACTTCTTTAGTGAGAAATTCTTTCTCAAGAAAGGTTCCGTTCTTAGCAACAAAGATTTTGCCTTCGGATCTGTGATAGAAAGTGTACCCTATAGTTTCCTTAGGGTATCCTATGAAGACGCATTTCTCCGCTTTGGGTTCTAGCTTGTCCGGTTGTAACTTCTTTACATAGGCTTCGCAACCCCAAACTTTAAGGAACGACAGCTTAGGTTTCTTATTAAACCATAATTCATACGGTGTCGTTTCTACGGATTTTGATGGTGCTCTATTTAAAGTGAATGCGGCTGTCTCTAATGCATAACTCCAAAATGATAACGGCAAATTAGTAAGAGACATCATACAACGAACCATATCTAAGAGAGTTCGATTACGACGTTCGGACACACCGTTTCGTTGTGGTGTTCCTGGCGGTGTCAATTGTGAAAGTATTCCACATTTCTTTAAATGCATGCCAAACTCATAACTCAGATATTCACCTCCACGATCAGATCGTAAAAATTTAATCTTCTTGTTACGTTGATTTTCTACTTCACTTTGAAATTCCTTAAACTTCTCGAAAGTTTCGGATTTATGTTTCATGAAATAGATATACCCATATCTACTCAGATCATCTGTGAAGGTTAGAACATAACGATAACCACCGCGCGATGCTACGCTCATTGGTCCGCACACATCAGTATGTATGATTTCCAATAAGTCAGTAGCTCGCTCCATCATACCAGAAAATGGAGTCTTAGTCATTTTACCCATTAGACATGCTTCGCATCTATCAAGTGACTCAAAGTCAAGTGATTCAAGTAATCCATCAGTATGGAGTTTCTTCATGCGTTTCACTCCAATATGACCAAGGCAGCGATTACACATATAAGTAGAATTATCATTCAATTTAATTCACTTAGCATCAACGTTATGTATATGTGTATTACTACTATCGAGATCTAACAGGAATAAGCCATTCTTTTGTGGTGCTCGACCATAAAAGATATTATTCATAAAAATAGAACAACCATTATTCTCAGACTTGAATGAATAACCGTCTTGCATTAAACAAGATCCAGATATAATGTTCATGCTCAACGCAGGTACATAATAACAATTATTTAGGCTTAAAACTAATTCCGAAGGTAGATGTAGAGGAAGTGTGCCGACAGCGATCACATTGACCTTGGATCCGTTTCCAACGCGCATCGTCACTTCATCTTTCAGTAGTTGTCGTTTATTCTTTAGTTCCTGTTTCGAGTTACAAATATGAGCAACCGAACCAGTATCAAATACCCAGGTACTAGAACGAGAACCAGTGAGATAAATATCTATAACATGTATATCAGATATACCTTCTTTTTTCTTCTTGACAAGGCCGCTCTTCAGATCAGCCAGATACTTGGAGCAAATACGCTTCTAGTGTCCCTTCTCCTTGCAGTAATAGCACTCAGCATCAGGCTTAGGGCCGTTCTTAGGTTTCACAGGAGGCGTGGCAGCTTTCTTGCCACCCTTCTTAAATTTTCCCTTAGACTTGCTCTGTTTCTTGAAACTGGTGGCCTTGTTGACCATCAACACTTGGTGCTCTTTCTTGATCTCAATCTCAGCAGCTTTTAGCATGCCAAAGAGTTCAGGTAACTCCTTGTTCATGTTCTGCATATTGTAGTTCATCACAAAGTTCTTGTAACTTGGTGGCAGTGATTGAAGGACACGATTAATCCCCAGTCTGTTAGGAATCACTATTCCCAAGTCACTGAGTTTCTTCGCATGCCCGGTCATGGCGAGCATGTGCTCACTAACGGAGCTGCCTTCTTCCATCATGCAGCTGAAGAATTGTTTCGATGCTTCATAGCATTCCACGGCCGCATGAGTCTCAAAAATAGCTTTCAGCTCTTTCATTAACTCATGAGGATCGTGGTGCTCAAAACGTTTTTGAAGATCGGATTCCGCATCGCATGTGATGGCACACTGAACTTGAGAGTACCGAATTTTCCGAGTCTCGTAAACAACTTTTACTTCATCGGTTTCAGTTTCTGCAGGAGGGTCACCTAGCGGTGCATCAAGCACATATTGCAGATTTCCGCTAGAGAGGAAGATCCTCACATGACGGAACCAGTCGGTGAAGTTGCTACCGTTGCTCTTAAGTTTTTCTTTCTCTAGGAACTGGTTAAAATTGATTGGGGACGCCATCTCTACAACATATATTTGCAAAAGTTTAGACTAAGTTTATGACAAATTGAGTTCAAATTTTAATTCAACATAATTAAAAATCTAGGTGAACTCCCACTCAAAACAATATCCCTCGCATTGTCTTAGTGATCACACGAACCAAATCCACCGCGCCTAAGTCCGATCATCACGAGACAACGTGTGATTTCAATGGCGAACACTCAAAGTGTTCATCATATCAACCATATGATTCATGTTCTACCTTTCGGTATCACGTGTTCCGAGACCATGTCTGTACATGCTAGGCTCGTCAAGGCCACCTTAGTATCCGCATGTGCAAAACTGTCTTGCACCCATTGTATGTACTTGTTGATTCTATCACACCCGATCATCACGAGATGCTTCGAACCGACAAGACTTGGTAACGGTGCTACTAAGGATGAACACTTTATTATCTTGAGATTTTAGTGAGGGATTATCTTATAATGCTACCATCGCGATCTAAGCAAAATAAGATGCATAAAAGGGTTAACATCACATGCAGTTCATATGTGATATGATATGGCCCTTTTTGTCTTTGCGCCTTTGATCTTCATCTCCAAAGCACGGACATGATCTCCATCATCTTCGGGCATGATCTCCATCATCGTCGGCGTAGCGTCAAGGTCAATGGCGCCGTCTTCATGATTGTCCTCCATGTAGCAACTATTACAACTACTTTGAAATACTACTCAACATGAAATTTAAAGACAACCATAAGGCTCCTGCCGGTTGCCACAATACAATAATGATCATCTCATACATATTCATCATCACATTATGGCCATATCACATCACCAAACCCTGCAAAAACAAGTTAGACGTCTCTAATTTGGTTTGCATATTTTACGTGGTTTAGGGTTTTCGAGAGAGAGATCTAATCTACCTACGAACATGAACCACAACGTTGATACTAATGTTTTCAATAGAAGAGTAAATTGAATCTTCACTATAGTAGGAGAGACAGACACCCGCAAAGCCTCTTATGCAATACAAGTTGCATGTCGAACGAGGAACAAGTCTCATGAACGCGCTCATGTAAAGTTAGTCCGAGCCGCTTCATCCCACTATGCCACAAAGATGCAAAGTACTCAAACTAAAGATAACAAGAGCATCAACGCCCACAAAACCATTGTGTTCTACTCGTGCAACCATCTATGCATAGACACGGCTCTGATACCACTGTAGGAAAACGTTGCATAGAAAACAAAAAATTTCCTACCGCGAACACGCAATCCAAGCCAAGATGCAATCTAGAAGACGGTAGCAACGAGGGGTTTATCGAGTCTCACCCATGAAGAGATTCCAAAGCCTACAAGAGGAGGCTCTTGTTGCTGCGGTAGACGTTCACTTGCCGCTTGCAAAAGCGCGTAGAAGATCTTGATCACGATCCCTCCGGCGCCACGAACGGGCAGCACCTCCGTACTCGGTCACACGTTCGGTTGTTGATGAATACGACGTCCACCTCCCGTTCCAGCGGGCAGCGGAAGTAGTAGCTCCTCTTGAATCTGACAGCACGACAGCGTGGTGTCGGTGGTGGTGGAGAACTCCGGCGGAGCTTTGCTAAAGCACGCGGGAGCTATGGAGGAGAGGGGGGCGGCTAGGGTTTGGGAGGGGGTGGCCGGCCACTTGAGGGGTGCGGCCAGCTTGTGGTCTTGAGGTGGCCGGCCCCCTCCCCTTGTCCCTCATTATATAGGTGGAAGCCCCAAGGGTTGGACTACAAGTCTCCGAATAAGACCCGAACCCAAAACCTTCCATATGATAGGGAAACCTACCCAAGCTAGGACTCCCACTAGAGGTGGGAGTTCCACCTTCCATATGGGGGGGTGGCCGGCCCCATAGGGGAGTCCACTTCGGACTCCTCCCCCACTAGGGTTGGCCGGCCATGGAGGTGGAGTCCCTCCGGGACTCCACCTTCCTTGGTGGTTTCTTCCGGACTTTTCTAGAACCTTCTAGAACCTTCCATAGAACCTTCCGCATCATTTTAATTCACATAAAATGACATCCTATATATGAATCTTATTCTCCGGACCATTCCGGAACTCCTCGTGATGTCCGGGATCTCATCCGGGACTTCGAACAAATATTCGAACTCCATTCCATATTCAAGTTCTACCATTTCAACATCCAACTTTAAGTGTGTCACCCTACGGTTCGCGAACTATGCGGACATGGTTGAGTACTCACTCCGACCAATAACCAATAGCGGGATCTGGAGATCCATAATGGCTCCCACATATTCAACGATGACTTTAGTGATCGAATGAACCATTCACATACAATACCAATTCCCTTTGTCACGCGATATTTTACTTGTCCGAGGTTTGATCTTCGGTATCACTCTATACCTTGTTCAACCTCGTCTCCTGACAAGTACTCTTTACTCGTACCGTGGTATGTGGTCTCTTATGAACTTATTCATATGCTTGCAAGACATTAGACGACATTCCACCGAGAGGGCCCAGAGTATATCTATCCGTCATCGGGATGGACAAATCCCACTGTTGATCCATATGCCTCAACTCATACTTTCCGGATACTTAATCCCACCTTTATAACCACCCATTTACGCAGTGGCGTTTGGTGTAATCAAAGTACCTTTCCGGTATAAGTGATTTACATGATCTCATGGTCATAAGGATTAGGTAACTATGTATCGAAAGCTTATAGCAAATAACTTAATGACGAGATCTTATGCTACGCTTAATTGGGTGTGTCCATTACATCATTCATATAATGATATAACCTTGTTATTAATAACATCCAATGTTCATGATTATGAAACTAATCATCCATTAATCAACAAGCTAGTTTAAGAGGCATACTAGGGACTTCTTGTTGTCTACATATCACACATGTACAAATGTTTCGGTTAATACAATTATAGCATGATATATAAACATTTATCATAAACATAAAGATATAAATAATAACCACTTTATTATTGCCTCTAGGGCATATCTCCTTCAAATTCCCTCCCGGAGGGGGAAATCGACGCCATCGTCACCGCCATCAAGTTGGACATCATCTCCATCACCATCATCATCATCTTCATCATCATCACCGCCGTCTACACCGCTGCACATCGTTACCGCTGTAGCAATTTGGGTTTGATCTTGATTGTTTGATAGGGGAAACTCTCCCGGTGTTGATTTCTACTTGTTATTGATGCCATTGAGTGAAACCGTTAAACCAAGGTTTATGTTCAGATTGTTATTCATCATCATATCACCTCTGATCATGTTCCATATGATGTCTCGTGAGTAGTTCGTTTAGTTCTTGAGGACATGGGTGAAGTCTAAATGTTAGTAGTGAAGTATGGTTGAGTAATATTCAATGTTATGATATTTAAGTTGTGGTGTTATTCTTCTAGTGGTGTCGTGTGAACGTCGACTACACGACACTTCACCTTTATGGGCCTAGGGGAATGCATCTTGTACTCGTTTGCCGATTGCGGGGTTGCCGGAGTGACAGAAACCTAAACCCCCGTTGGTATATCGATGCAGGAGGGATAGCAGGATCTCAGAGTTTAAGGCTGTGGTTAGATTTATCTTAATTACTTTCTTGTAGTTGCGGATGCTTGCAAGGGGTATAATCACAAGTATGTATTAGTCCTAGGAAGGGCGGTACATTAGCACAGGTTCACCCACACAACACTTATCAAACCAATGAAGATTAATTAGCCGTATGTAGCGAAAGCACTAGACTAAAATCCCGTGTGTCCTCGAGAACGTTTGGTCATTATAAGTAAACAAACCGGCTTGTCCTTTGTGCTAAAAAGGATTGGGCCACTCACTGCAATTGTTACTCTCGCACTTTACTTACTCGTACTTTATTCATCTGCTACATCAAAACCCCCTGAATACTTGTCTGTGAGCATTACAGTGAA
Organism: Lolium perenne; assembly: GCF_019359855.2. Classification (NCBI taxonomy): domain Eukaryota; kingdom Viridiplantae; phylum Streptophyta; class Magnoliopsida; order Poales; family Poaceae; genus Lolium; species Lolium perenne. The sequence continues at coordinate 156,387,598 of NC_067244.2, read as the reverse complement.
TCCTTCATCGAAACTGCTTGTCAACACCTTCTGCTCCTCGTTGGGATCGACATTCTTACTTATCGAAGATACTACGATACACCCCCTATACTTGTGGGTCATCAGGGGCTACTGGCTCGCCTTCCATAAAAGCGGAGGTCCTAGGGTTTCCTTCACGCTAAGACGACGATCTTCTTGATGCTTTCCCTATTTGATATGGTCGAAGTTTTGAGTTCCGGAAGAGCTCCGCTAACGAACTTCATTGGGCATGTCAAGCCTGGAGATTGCTGGATTGGATGTGATTCGATCGCGTGTACCCTTATTTTTTTTCCTGCCGTTTGTTTCAGGAGGGAACGACGCGAAGCTCTACTATCTGTTACCATCATGAGACATGTCTTTTAAGTTCTATGGTGAAGTCAGAGGCGAAGGATGTCATAGAAGGAGAGAACTGATAACTAGTAATGGTGGTTCGAGTCTTTGTGACGATGATGAATTTACTTGGTGATTCAGTATTCGTAGCAGCAGGGGCATGCAAGTGGGGGCAACGTGGGAGGTGAAGTTTAAAGTCTTACCTTTCAGGTTGAAAATCCTAGGTCTGATATTAATTGATTGTGTCTGATAATGGTTTTGTTGAAGATATTGTTTTGAGAGTGCAGACTTTTCCATGGTGAAAATATATGATCTATGATCGGACAACGACATTGTTTGTGCATTGTTTCCTTCTTGAAGACGTTACTCTTGGCGAGTTTGAACTTCATGCGTTGCCTTCTGCTATAATAGTGAGACTTTTTTTTATATTTCATCTTCTTCTGTAGATGTGTGTATTCTTAATATTATTAGGGGATTTCTTTGTAACAGAGGCCAGATATTATTAATATCTTGCGGTTTTAATATATTTCTTTGTCGAAAAAGGCAATTGTTCAATCATCTGCTAACATGCTCAGGGGAAAATGACATGTCCGTCAGTGCGCGCTTAAACTATACTAGTATACAAAAATCAACCGTAATCTTTCGATATATCTGGATAAGGGTGACGAGGCGGCACCCAGAAGTATCCAACTAGAGAAAAGCATCTTCCATTTCGGCTACACACGTCTGATTCCATCATGGTCTATTCTTGTGTAACACCTATATATCTTGTCATCACTGTCATGCCATGAGGTCGGGAGCGATCAAGACACTGATGATTCGTCCGTCTGATCAAGCAAATCTCTTATCTGCTCCGTCAGCACGAATCCAGTACTCCTGGGACGCCAGTAGTAGTAGAAGAGAAGGAACGTTGGGCTCTTGCTGTATTGTTTGTTGGGTTTATATGGGCGACCAAGATAAAGTAGGACGATCCGGTCGTTATCCTGAAGCCTGGAGGTGGGTTGGGCGTGTGTCCACTTGTCCAAGCTGATTTGGGAACCAACACGGACGGCATGCCACCGCTGACCATCCTTTCTTCCCAGCCCGTCCATGGAAACATCCCCTGCTCAAGGCATGCTAGTACGGACTAATACTATTCTTCTTCTCTTTCGGTACAAGACACATGTACAGTACTTCAGCTTCATGATTCGTCAAATGGCCGTACCAGCTTCGCTACGTCCTCTGCTTCATGGAATCAGTAGCTTCATTGGTTGGATGACTAGCAAGTTCACAGTTTGAAGACTCTGGGAAACCACGCGGGGAAGAGAGATTGACCAACGCACACAACGAGGAACGCCGCAGGTTGCTGCCGAGTGCCCCTGATCTTTGACGAGAAACTGCTTTTCTCCTATTCCGACGAGTCAGAGCACACGCAGCGCTGCATGCGGAGGAGAAGATCCGGATATCCCACGTCCAGCAAAAGGTGACTACGACTCATCTTTGACCGAGGCCATTTCACTCCTCGATCCAAAGCCCGATCGGAACTGCCCTCGGTTACTCGGTCGTCCAACTCTTTAGCGCTATCTGATGGGCTCCTAATCATCAAGATCAAGGACGGAGTGATTACTTACATTTGTGTGGACAAAATTTGGATCTGTCCACAGCCCACCGGTCTCTGGCGCATGCACCGTTGCCTGGGTGCTCGCCCTCTCCTACGGAGTTTGAAGTGGTTGCACGCCAAGTACTTCGAGTTCATCGTTCACATCATCGAGGACCCTTTCGATAGAAAGAGATTATTAGACAAGTTCGCTAAATTTATTGTCGGCCGAGCCGGACGGCGTGAACCTGCGGGAAGCTAGCTACGGCTTTTGCCGGTGGTCCGTTGATGACCCTTGTTCGACGGACAACGCAAGATGTACCTCAACGATGGATTCAAGATGTTTACCCGCGCCCACATCATGGAGGTTTGGATGCCTGATGCACTGCCTCTGCGAAGGAGATGGTGACACGAGCGTCTGGGTGTTCGACGACTAATCCTGCCGCATGCACTACCAAGACGACGACTCCAGCGAAGACATCGCCAACATCGACAACTAGCTGTAGGTTGTTTTTCTTTGCAGCAGAGGTGACAAGTGCCAGTTGAATTCACTAGTGTAGATTTCTGGATGTTCTTTCATCGCAACAAAAAAGGCGCGGACGCACATAACCCTAATTTGGATGACTAAGTGTTATTTCTTCGCAACGAAGAAGGCGAAGGCCAGCAAAATCCACTAGTTAGGTTTACTCGTTTTACGGTATTTCAAATTATGTCACAATATCTATGTAAAATATTTATGTCTATCAATGAAAAAACTATTTGCAAACTTAAAATGCATCAGGCAGCTGGGCTACCCTGAAGCAAATGGACAACCGTGGTCAGGCAAAAAATTATGTGTCGGCAGCCCACCGCAAACAGACGCAGACAAACATTTTTTTGCGTTCGCTTTGCATCGGGCAGCTGGAGATATCCTAAAAGCGAAGATCATCCCAGTGTGCCAGACAGACCGGATATGGGGGCGTCCCTGCCTACAAACACGTACTTCAAATGGTCTATTCTGTAGATTTTTTTTTTTACCTTTTTCAACTGTAACTGAATAATTTAGTAAAGTTCGAACTTAAATGAATAGTTTAGCACATAAATAAGTAGTTCTATAACAAGTAAAAAATAAAATAAATAATTCATATAATTCAAATAAAACCAACTTGCCTCTCCTTTGAATCTCCACACCCGCTTGACAACATCATTTTGCAAGTGCACATGAGTGTCCGAATCACATATTTTCGCATGCATGGCATGGAAATCGGATAAATTGGTATGAATCGAATGATCAAGCTGGACATGTGAGGACCCTGGTTATCATACATACGATCATCCATGGCTAGATTCTTACGCCCACTCCAGATGATAATATTATGCAAGATCACACAAGCATTTATCGCCTTCTACATCTGTTCCTGAGACCAAGTAAGAGTAGGATACTTGACAATAACAAAATTTAGCTTGTAGCATACCAAATGTCTCCAATCCTTTCGATAACTCTTCTACTGCGAAGCAAAGTGAGACCCCTTCTGACCTAGAGGCTCACCCAATTGTATTCACAAATGTTGACCATCTTGAATCGATGCCATCGGCTAAGTAGTCGGAGTTGTCAGGTAGAGCTGGCATGGCCTTCAACAAGTCTATCAAACACCGGTGACTGATGTAGCATAGCATGTTATGTCATTTTGACAACCTGCCATGGTGAAAACACATGCCAAATCCAGAGGTCATAGTCTGTCACATCTTCAAATACCACACCGAAATTTCCATGTTGCCCTTTGTACATATTTTGACATGCAAATAGACAATTCTTGCAAGGACTAGTGCATGCAATCAATGTTTCGAGCATTTCAAGAAATCCTCTCGCTTCATTCCGTGCCATGATACGAGTTGTCCTTTCTTCATTTGACCTTCTCAAATAGTGTAGCCCAAACTTCCTAACCACCGACCTGCAAAATATGCACATGTATTCCCATACCGTGGACTCATAAATGCGTAGGTACTCTTGTTTTGTATCTCCAGGAACTACATATGAAAGCATCCTCTTTGCCACAATGCATTTCTGAGTTGATGAGAAACCAGGAATTTTGGTTGCATCTTTCTTCGTCTCGAAGTAGTTATCGAACTCTATCACACCATGTCGTATCGTCATGAACAACTTCTTGTCCATCCTAAGTCATCGGTCAAAATCCTTCGGGATATATAGAATTATTGACGAAATAGTTTGTGTACAACATGGTATGACCCTCCATTCTCTTCCTTGGCTTCAATTTCTTTCTCCCACACTTTGAACCTCCAGGATAGGGCCAACGCTCTCTTTCGATTGTAATCGTTCAAAAGCGACGAAAATCATGAAGTTCTCATCTTCATCGGCGCTAACATTGGCTTCCTCCTGCATGAACATATTCATCATCTCAACATCGCTATCCCGCATGAAGCGGACAAATGAAGAAGCAGGTGAGAGGCAAAAGGAGAGGCATGATCAGCGTAGAGAGGTGGCTATTCGACGGCCGGCGTCAAATTCCGCAATAGTTGTGGTGGCGATTTCACAGATTGGGAGCGTTGAGAGGTGATGTAGCAGTCGGAATGGGGCTGGGACACTGGCATCGTTTGTCGCTGTCCAACGTGGCATCGGCCGGGATGACCTGAGGATGCTGGACAACACATTAGGCGTGCCAGATAAAAGACTTTTGATAGGCTAAATTGGGTGAATTTTTCTCCGACATCCCCAAATCCTTTTAAAGGACGGTTTGAGTCTCAAATCCCTTTAAATGATGGTTTGAGTGACATTAAAGAACGTTTTGAGTGACACGGCTCAGATGCTCTACTCTAGCATGTCTCCTTGCTTATTCACTCATCTGCTAAAACAATTTTAGGAGAATTTCATGAATAGCGCCTCGCTCGTCCATCAGTGGCGAATTGTAAAGCATACTTTTTTTTGACAAAATTAACAGTGCTTGGTTTAGAGTTGCTGCCACCGAAAAGTGGCACAAATTCAGAACACTACTGTTCTAACCAAATGCAAAAATTCAGAAAAAATGTACCTCCGTCGTTCGGCCTCCTGTCGCCGTTTAGTGTAGCTACAAAATTAATCATATGTTTAACCTCCACCATTCAGCCTGGCACCATGCTACCTACGGTTCAGTCCGATGTCCCGCTGCCTGCCATTCAGCTTACTGGCCCGCTGCCTGACGGCTGCCCGCTGGAGCCTGTAGAACCTGGAGAAGTTCCCGAGCCGGCAAGACCTCCGTTGTTCACCTTCCTTCGATCTGGAGCCTGGAGGTCACTCGCCCCGGCCGCCACTGAAGTTCATGCGAAGTGGAGCTGGGACGAGTTGCCTAACGCCCAAAACTATGCCCAACAGTCCAAGTTTTCTTAACCTTTTTTCCTTTGGTTCAACAAGTTCCGCTCGTTAGCGGGTGTTACCACTCGGAATTCCTATATGCCGACCAGGTCGGCACCTGCACCGCACCGCACACCCCCGCGCGCGGTGTGAGCCGGCCCGGTTAGGCGTTTTTTCCTGTTTTTTCTTTCTTTTTTCATTTCCTTTTCTGTTTTCTATTTTTTTCTTTTCTGTTTCCTTTTTCACTGTTTCTTTTTTCTCACGTTTTATTTTATGTTTAAAACTAATTTTCGAAAATTATAAATTTTGAAAAATGTTCAAGTTTTGACTTTTTTTTGAACGAATTTCAAAATTTGAACAATTTTTTTAATCTTGAACGAATTTTGAAATTTGAACAAATTTTAAGTTTTGAACGATTTTTAAAATTTGAACGAATTTCGAATTTGAACAAATTTTTAATCTTGAACGAATTTCCAAATTTCAGAAGAATTTTGAATTTTGAACTAAAAAAATTCGAACGGTTTTTGAAATTTGAACGAATTCGAAATTTGAACAAATTTTAATCTTGAACGAGGAATTTCCAAATTTTGGAATAATTTTGAATTTTGAACAAAATTAAATCAAAATCTGAACATTTTTTATTTCCAAAATTTCGAACAGATTTTGAAATTTTGTTCTCCGATTTTTTTTTAGTTAGATATTGAAAAAGAAAAATATTAACAAAACAGAAATAGCAAAAAAAGGAAAAAAAACGTACCTACTACTAATGGGCCGCGGCCTAACCAACCGGCCTGGTCGGTGGGGTGTGCGGTGGCCCGTACACACCGACCAGGTCGGTGTACAGCACTCCCCATTACCACTTACCACGCGCCGCCTGCGCGAGGGTGCTTATTGGGCCGGCACATTTCGTTCGTTCGTTTCGTTTCGTCCTTCCTCGTTTGTCGATGTAGGCTGGCGGTTTTTCCGGTTTTGGGGTCAGATTTTCTGGTTCTTCGGTCTTGTTCGTTTTCTTGGTTTTTCGCTTTTCTCTATTTCTTTTATTGTTTGAATATTTTTAATTTGCACAATTTATAAATCTGAACAGTTTTTAAATCTGAGCAGTTTTCAAATCTGAACGTTTTTTCAACCTTGCACATATTTCAAATTTGATAAAATTTTAAATTTAAAAATTTAAATTTCAAATTTAAAGAAAATTCAAACTTCGAGAAAATTTTAAATTTTGAGCAAAATTTAAATTTCGAGAAAATTTCAAACTCTAGCAAATTTCGAATTTCAGTAGATTTCGAATTTTGAGCAAATTTTCAATTAGAGCAAATTTTGGATTCGTATAATTACTTTAAATTTGAACCTTTTCAACTTTGAACATTTTTATAATCTGATTTTTTTGCAAATCTAAATCCTTTTCAGAAAGATCATCAACAATGAAAAAAACACAGAGAAGACCTTTCTTGGGCCGCTAGGCCGGCCTAACACGTAGGCGCGTGGGGGAACCCTGCGTGCGTGCGCTATTCCCGCATGCTCGCGGGCGGGGTATAGGGAAACCATGCTAATTGTGTCAATTTGCGAGGGAAAACCTATACACCGATTAGGTCGGAAGTTACCGCGCGCCGCACACACCTGCGCGCTGTATGGGCCGGCCAGCGCGATGTTCTGTTCTGTTTTCTGGATTCTTTTTTAATAAAAAAAATGTTCAAAAATGAAAATGTTCAAAAATGAAAAAATGTTTAACTTTTTAATTTTTTTTTCAGATTTTGAAATATTTAACTTAAAAAATCTTCAACTTTTTTAAAATGTTCAAATTTAAAAATCGTTCAAACTTACAAATTGTCCAAATTTAAAAATCGTTTAAAGTTAAAAATCGATCAAACATGAAAATCGTTCAAACTTAATTTTTTTTCAAATTTAAAAATCGTTCAAACTAAAAAATGGGTCAAACTTAAAAATCGTTTAAACTTGAAAAACATTCAAATTTAAAAATCATTCAAAATTAATCGTTCAAACTTGAGAACTGTTCTAATTTTTTAAAATATATTTTTAAGAACATTCGTATTTTACAAATATTCATTTTGTGATTTTTTTTGAAAATACTCGGTTTATGGAAAATAAAAAAGGAAACAAAAAAACGAAAATTACCTTCTAGTGGGCCGCGGCCCAGCTAGGCACCGAATGCCACAACACAGGGTGTGCGCTGCGAACCCCGCGCAGATCTGGTCGTCAAACAGGAGCTCCCAATTTGCGGCCGGACGCGTATCCGAGTACTTTTTTTTGAGCGGGGAAAAGGCCTTTATTAATCAGAGGTAACCGATACAAGGAATCCCTCTGGTGGCCTAACTAGCCACACCCGGCGGCCTGGTGCATCATAAACTGCACTCCTAGCTAAACAGTGTGCTTCTTTATTCGAAATCCTAGCTTCGTGGCGGAACTCAAGAGCATCAAACTCGCCCTTAGACTCCCTAATTTCTCTCACAATGTGAGCATAACTGCCGAGAGTCCCCTCGGCCAAGCTAGTGACAACATTCATGCAGTCCGTTGCCACCATGATCCTCCTGGCGTGTATGTCCTTTGCCAGGGCACAAGCCTCCCTGCAAGCCAGGGCCTCCAGAGTCTCAGCGCTGGATTTTCCTGGGAGCACGAGCGTCGATGCCCCCGCAAACACGCCATTCTCCGTCCTGGCTATTGCCGCCACCGTGCCTCGACCGCCGTTCTTGCCCACCGCGGCGTCAACATTGATTTTGGTCATCCCCCTTGGTGGCGGGATCCATCCCGGCGTCCGCTGCTCCGAGGCGGTAGCTGGCTTTTTCTTCCTCAGATCCTCACACTTTTTCAGGTCCGATACAAACCTCTCCACGAACAGGTGAACCGAAAGAGGGCTCTGAAAAATCTGCTCATGTATCGCCTTTCTTCTTGCGTGCCATATAGCCCATAGCGTTACTAGCACCTTCGTAAGATCATCATGCTTCAGGGTTTGGATCAGACCTGCGACCCACGCCCTTGCATCGCCATCGTTCGACCGGCTGACATGTTCCGTTACTTCTTCATCTAACAATGCCCACACACATCGGGACATAGAGCAGTCCAGTAGCGCGTGCCGCCAAGAATCACAGGCCCCGCACAACTGGCAGCGGTCGTCGTCTGCCATACCCCGTCTATATCTCAGCTCGTTCGACGGCAGAGACTGCATGGCTACCCTCCAAAGAAAGACCCTAATCTTTGACGGAACTTGGGTCTTCCAAAGCGAGCTCCATTCCTTTGCTATTCCTTCCTCGTTCGAGCTTGTGGCCCTACTATCCAGCCACGCCTCGCGCCTCTCCCGCGTGTCGACCAACATGCGGTATGCCGAACGCACGGAGAAAACGCCCTTCCGCTCGTAATGCCAAGCCCAGAAGTCGTCGTGTCTCCTGCTGGGCAGAGGGATCTCCTTGATCACGTCAACATCCATTGGTAAAAAACATTCCCTTAGCTTCTCCTTAGATTCCTGGCCAGGCACGCCATGGGCCGAAGCATCCCATCCCTCGGTAGCCAGTTATCGTTGCACGGGTCCGTGTGCTCCCCCGTGCCAATCCTTCTCACCAACCCTTGCTTAAGGACTTGTATACCTTCATGAATTCCTCGCCAAACCTGAGAAGGCGAGGAGCCTATCTCAGCTTGCATCATGTCTATGTCAGGGAAATATTTCGCCTTCAAAATCCTTGTGCTCAATGCCGCCGGACTCTGCAGCATGCGCCACCCCTGGCGCGCAAGGAGGGCCAGGTTAAACAGCTCCATGTCCTTAAACCCTAGGCCTCCCAAGCTTTTTGGTTTGCACATCTCTCTCCAGGAAACCCAGCAAGGCTTTCTCCCGCCCTCGCGACTCCCCCACCAGAATTTCCGAATCAGGCCATTTATATGATCACACAACCCTTTAGGCAAAAGGAAACATGCCATAGAGAAAATCGGCACAGCCTGGGCCACCGACTTTATCAGTATGTCTTTCCCTCCCACCGATAGTAGTCGCTCCATCCACCCCTGGATTTTATTCGAGATTCTATCTTTGATATATTTGAAAGCTCTCCCTCTTGAACGCCCCACGTCTGTAGGCATTCCTAGGTACTTCTCCTGGAGTGTTTCATTCTGAACTCCCAAAACAACTTTCACTGCTTCCTTCGTCACGCTCGGACATCCTTTGCTAAAAAAGATAGCAGATTTGTCCCGATTTATCCTCTGACATGACGCCATACAATACCGATCCAGAATGTATTGGATCTTCACCGCACTCTCCGTATCCGCTTTGAAAAGCAACAGGCTGTCATCTGCAAAAAGGAGGTGGCTGACCGCCGGAGCGGTTGGCGCCACCTTTAGTCCGTGTAGCTCCGATGATAAACTGTGGTGTTTTAAAAGGCACGAAAGGCCCTCTGCTGCCAACAAGAACAGATCTGGGGAGATAGGATCCCCCTGTCGCACCCCTCGCGAGGGAGTGAACGGCTGTAACTTCCCTCCATTGAAGAGGACTTGGAAAGAGACCGTTGTTACTAGTCGCATCACCATCCGAACCCATAGCCGGTGGAAACCCATCTTGATCATGACGGCCTCCAGGTAATTCCATTCCAGCATGTCGTACGCCTTGAGCGCACAAAAGCGATTCTTCTTCGCCTTATTCCGCTTCATAAAATGCAGACATTCGTACGCGGATATAATATTGTCCGTAATCATCCTCCCAGGCACAAACGCCGACTGTTCCTCTGCGATTATATCTGGTAACACCACTTTCAATCTGTTAGCCATCACCTTGGACGCTATCTTATATATAACATTGCGCAGACTAATAGGTCGGAACTGACCCAACTCCTCCGGACTAGCTACTTTTGGTATCAGCACAATGAAGGTTTGGTTCACCTCCCTCATATCGTCCTCACCCTTGAGCACACGAATTACAGCCAAGGTCACTTCTTCACCACATATTTCCCAATGGGTCTGGAAAAAATGTGCCGGGAAACCATCCGGGCCCGGTGCTTTTGTAGGAAACATCTGAAAGAGGGCGATCTTCACCTCTTTCTCCTTGATCGGCTTCAGTAGAGCATCATTCATCTCTGCTGACACTGATGAGGGGATTACGCTGATAACCTCCTCCATATTTGAGACCCCTTCAGATGTGTACAAGTTCTCATAAAAACTAGTGGTTAAGTTGGCCATCTCTCTGTCATCCTCCGTCATCGTCCCATCAGGCCGTTTCAGCCTGTTTATACGGTTCCGCTTCTTCCGCTGGCTCGCCCTTAGGTGGAAAAAGCGAGTATTCTTATCCCCCTCCGCTAGCCATTGCACCCTGGACCTTTGTCTCCACATCACTTCTTCCCTTTCATATAAAGCAATAAGCCGCTCAGTAACTTTCGTCTCCTCATATGATGGCTGCACCCGTTGGAGCTCCGCTCGTAACACCGCCAGTCTGTCATTCAATTATCGTATCTCTCTCTGGACATTGCCAAACGTATTCCGACTCCAGCTGCCTAGAGACTCGGACACTCGCGCAAGCTTGTCCCTAAGTTGGGACATGTTGGTAGCCTTCCCATCCTCCTTCCAGGCATCCTCCAGGAAAGGTTTAAATTGGTCGTGTGTTTCCCACATCAGCTCATAGCGGAAGAGCTTCTCCTCTGTCGCTCGCCGCTCCCTCCTCGATTCTCTCCACCGTAGGAAAATCGGTCCATGATCAGATGACGCTCCACTAAGGTTGCGCACAACAGCCAAAGGGAACCGATCGGACCACTGCGTCATCGCTAAGGCACGATCGAGACGCACCCTGCAGAACGATCCTCCTGCCACCCGTTTCTCGAACGTCCAAAAGTTACCCTCGAATCCCAGATCAGCGAGCTCACACACGTCAATCGTGTCACGAAACCCTGCTATCTGAGCTAAGTTTCACTCTCCCACACCGTCGTGTTCATGTCGGTGTAGTACTTCGTTGAAATCCCCTATGCACATCCATGGCAAAGATGAAGCTGCACGGATCCGTTTCATCATATCCCATGTCTTGTACCGCTCCGATGTCTGGGACTCTCCATACACGCACGTCAGCCTCCAAGGCTCATCCTCCCCTTCAGTTATTCGTGCATCTATGTGGTACCGAGAATACGGCAAAATTTCTACCTTTATTTCATTGTTCCAAAAACACCGAGGCCGCCACTGCGCCCCGTACTACTTACAGCAAAGCCATTATCATAACCTAGTGTTCTTGCTAGTGCTTCTACCCTCGCTTTTGGCAGATGAGTTTCCACCACACAAAGGATGGTAGGCTTAAACCGCCTCACGAGGTCCCGGAGCTCTCGAACTGTCGCATCGCTCCCAAGACCGCGACAGTTCCAACATACGCAACTCATTGCTCCTGGCGGTGCCCCTCCACGGAGCCCGCCTCATCAGAGTTGCTTCCTGACATTCTTGGTCTTTTTGGATCAGGCTTCACTGGCGAGGCGTCCCCCACCTTGGTGCCTTCCATCTCTGCCACCAACACGATATCCAGGTTCTTCCTAGCATTAGGGTCACCATGCCCATCATTCAGCATCAGACGGCCTCCCGCCCCCGGGGCGGCTGCCTCTCCCTTTCCCGCTCTCGGTGGCGTGGCTCCTGGCGGCCTTTTCCGTGAAGCGGCCGCCCCATTGCCCCGGCCTCCTCCTCTTCCTCCGCGGAAATTCTCCCGAGGCGTCTCCCTCATTCGCACGCCCGACGAGCTGGGTTGCCAGTCTTCCATCGGCGCGATCATCCACGCCCCATACTGCATTGCCGATTGTTCATGCACACCGTCCTCGCACTCCTCAACACCGTGGCCAAGAAGCCCACAAACATCACAAAATTTTGGTAGCTTCTCGTATAGGACTTGGAACATCAGCCGTTCGCTCCCTTCCGGGTGCAGCCCAACAACTCTGGTCAGAGCCTTATGGACATCTAGCTTGACCCTAACTCTGACGAAGCTTGTACCACTGGCTCCCAGTGCATACATCTCTGCTCCAAGCACCTCTCCAATACGTGCGGCCATATCACGCACGATATCATCCTTCCGAAACAGCGGTGGGATCCCCCGCACCTAAACCCAGGCATGGAGACGGTTAAGAACCACCGAGGCCGGGTCTGCCACACCATCGTAAGGCTCCACCATCACACCCATCTGGCGGAATATCCAGGGACCATCATTCATCACCCTGTTCCAGTCTCCCAAGCAAGATACCTAGAGAATAAACAGATTATCTTCTACAAGCCGTATCGTCCATGACTTGGCGAAACCCCAAGCTACATCCATCTTCTGAAAAAACAGCTGGTTTCCAAAGTGCCTAGTGGTATGCACTCTAACCACCGCCATCCAGCGAGCACCTTCCTTCAGGTTCACCACGTCCTCCTTCGGGAGGACGACATCATCAAGTTCCTCATCCTTCAAGATCAGCTTCTTCAACATCTCCTGCAGATCCGTCGGGGGTTTTGATCCCGACGCACCTCCTTCCTTTGGCATCTTTGCCGCCATCAGGTCCGCCTTCTCCCAGATCGGATCGCCCGCCGCTCAACCACGACGTCGCCCACCGCCGCCAAGGCCGGGTAGACGTACCAGGACGTCCCCTTGATCAGCCCGAGCGGAGCGGAAGGCAAGTGAGGAGGAGCGGACGTCGATCGGAGCCGGTGTCACCTCTCGCCGCGGTGATCGCCTGCGAGACCCAAACCCTAGACGCGAGAGGCGAAAAGGTATCAACTAAATGCCGGCGCGTATCCGAGTACGTGATGTGCATAAGTTAAGTGGGCTAACCTACTTAATTGTGGCCCAATTAACATGCTAGGCCTTCGTTCGATTTTGTTTTTGCTCATGCACATGCACGTGGAGGTAGCTCCGCAAACCCTATACATCGACCAGGTCGGCGCGTACTGCGCGCCGCACAACCCGCGCGCGGTACGGGCCGGCCCAGTTAGGTGCGGGCAGCCTCCTTTTTCGATTTTTCTTTTCTTTTTTGTTTCTTATTTTTTGTTTCTTATTTTCCTGTTTTCTTTTTTCTGTTTTCGTTTTTCTTTTGTTTTTCCTGTTTCCTTTTTTCAAATTTTATTTTCCAGATTCGAAAAATAGAAATATTTTAAAAAATTCAAATTAAAAAAATGTCCAAATATAAAAAACCGTTCAAATTAAAAAACCGTTCAAATTTAAAATCGTTCAAACATGAACATTGTTCAAACATGAAAAAATGTTCAAATTTAAAAACCGTTCAAGTTTAAAAATCGTTCAAACTTGAAAATTGTTCAAACATAAAAGTGGGCAAATTTAAAAACCGTTCAAATTAAAAAAACCGTTCAAACGTGGAAAATGTTCAAATTTTGAAAAATATAATTTTTGAAAATTATTCAAAATATAAAAGCATTCAAATTTTAAAACAGTTGAATTTTAAAATGTTCATATTTTGAAAAAATCTTGAAAAATCATTTCATAAAAAATGTTAAATTTTGAAAAATAAAAATATTAGTAACAGAAAAAAACAGAAGAAAGAGAAGAAGAAAAAAAAAATCGTACCTGAGCTAATGGGTCGCGACCCATACTACCAGACCTGGTCGTTGGGGATGTGCAGCACCCCGCCCGGGCCGACCAGGTCGGCGTATAGCAGTTCCCGGTAGCTCAACCTCTTTTTTTTTTTGGCAAGCAGGTAGCTCCAGCACGTTACTAAAAGAGGCTAGCTGCTCGTCTTTTGCTGCAGTGTTCTTTTTAGCAAAAAACATAGTATGATTTTTTTGTTTACTTCGAAAATCCGTGAATTCAAAATATGTTGATGGATTAAAAATTTTATGAAATATTAAATTATTTGATAATTTAAAAACTATTCATGGATTTGAAAAGCGTTCATGGATTTTAAAAATGTTGGCTGATTTGAAAAAATCCAGATTCAAAAAATGTTCGGGAATTCAGGAAATTGTTCGCGGATGTGAAAATTGTATGCATATTTCAACAATGTTGGGGAATTTGAAAAACTTTAGATTTCGAAAAATTGTTCGCGGATTTGAAAAAATTTCATGGATTTGAAAATAGGTAAGATTTGAAAAGTCCAATTTTTTAAAATATTTGGATTTGAAAAAAGATAGTTTTTTTGTTTTTAAAAAGTATTCATATTGGAAAAAAATTGTTCACATTTGAATAGAAAATAAAAATAAACAATAGAAAAATGGAATAAGAAAAAATAAAAGTACAAAAAATAAAAAGGAGAAGAGTAAAATACAAACCTAAGAAAACTGACCGGAACATTCCAAAACGGGGAAAAATATATCAAAATACACCATATCACTTGGGTCAGCGGGTGCTATAAACGTCAAATTGGAATTGTTGAATGCCTACACATAATTTTGTTTGGAAAATGATCCCATCCCCCAGGGGGATCACACGCCCAGCTTACCATACCACAAGATAACATGATCTCATGTGGTACATTCTTCATTCTTCATGTGTTGATCAACTTGAATTCAACATTGTATCTTTTCATGCCCTATCATAACACCTTGATCATTCATTGCTTAACACATAAGCTAGAGCATGACTAAATTGAGTTCCGCACAAGAACCCTATCTACATTTGTTTCTTTGATCATATCATATTCTTCTCTTGAAATCGATAATTTTAATACTAATAATTAAGGTATATCTCTATCATATCATATTCTTCTCTTTTATTAACAAAAATCAACAAGTTCTTGTTTTCAAAAAAGTGTTCATGGTCCCAAAAGTCGATCATCTATATCGAAATAAATATTTATGTAATTTCAAAAAAAATCACATCTTTTTTCTTTATGTAGGCAACAATTTTGTAGATGCATACACATTTAATATTTGGCGTTCGATGAATATTGTTTTACAACCTATTTTTTACCATTATTGAACTATATTATAAGTCAACACTTCATAAAGTCTTTGAGGTGTATTACTCCCTCATTCCTGAAAAAGATATCGCAAACTTATTTAATTTTATGGAAAAACAGGGCATTGCCCCAGCTCCATTCTGAAACCAAGTTTTACATCGGTTTTCACTTACAAGCCACCAACCCTGATATTGCCATGACAAACAAGTTTTCCATCTACTTTTCTACCACACCAAAAGGACATCCAAACAGGAGCAAACTCGGAAGTTTTTAAACGGCCAGACATATAGAGATGGAAGGAGAGGGGAAACAGAAAGCTAGGGCCTCTCTAGGACCCTAAAGCCCTCGCCGTCGCCCACCAGCATCAACGCGTTAGCACCCAAAGTCCTCGCCAGGTCTTCCGCTGTGATCAGCATAGGCCCCAAACCCCTCGCACCATTCAAGTTACATACTTCCAGCATCGTTCTGGCCTTCTTATCCGGGGTCAATCAGGCTCCGGCCACGATAACAGAGGTGGCATTCGAGCAAGCAGCTCCAGTTGATTCAACATTGTCGTCAATCTTCCTCTTTCTTCCTCTTTCAGCAGAATTTTTCATTGAGCAAGGTTGTAGACCATTTTTCTCCACATCACCTGCATGCTAAACCATTGAGAACGATTGAAAACCATGTCATTCCTGGTAATCTAGATACTTCTTAAAATAGCAGCATACAACATATTATTTAACTAATTGAAATTTAGATGTATCTATACACTAAATTGTATCACTACGGGAACAACTCCATATGCCGACGGCCCCTTACCGTCGGCACAACTACTTCAACCGTCGATACCGGCTGTGCCGACGGACCGTCGGCACAGGCTGGTCGGCACATCTTTGGTCGGGGTAGCTTCCATCACCGTCGGCACAGTAGACCACCGTCGGCACACGCTGCACCGACGGCTGGGACGGTGGCCGTCGGCCGTGCCACCGTCGGCACGGGACGTTGCTCGTCCGCAACGGCGTGACGGCGCTGGCGAAGGCCGTTAGGCTGTGCCGACGGTTTCACCGTCGGTACAATAGCCCAGATTTTCCCAGAATGCAACGGCGCGAAAACTGAAAAAATTTGAAACTGCCAAAAAAACGCGCGCTGGGCCAGCTGTGCCGACGGTGTCACCGTCGGCACAGACCCTGCCATTTGGCGCAGCTATGGGCCTGTGCCGACGGTGACACCGTCGGCACAGCCGACCCAGGTTTTTTTCAGTTTTTTGCCATTTTGGCTCTATTAGCTCAGAAAATTGCAGAAAATGCACATATTATAACATTGAATGTCCAGTAACATATATAGCACCATAGAGCACAAAGATATCACCGTATAGCACCAAAACTCACAAATATAGCATCAAATCTCACAAATAGCACAAATATAGCATACAAGACCATGGTACATACACGGGATCCACTACAAAGATGAAGCGTGCCATCATATGCTAGTACAATGTAGAAACTATGGTGGTGCACCACCCGAGAGACGATCTAGCTCCGAGTGGGTGAAGCGAGGCCGCTGTACTTCGACGGTGCTCGGGGAGGTAGAACCACGACGAGAGCCACCGGAAGCAGAACCATGCCGAGGTTCGGCAGAAGCACCAGGAGAACAGCGACCGGGGTGCATCGGCGTACCATCAGGAGCGTCGTTCCCGGATTCTCCCAATCCCTACATGTTGGAGGGAGTTAGCAACTTAGCCATGTCACACCAAGTTAGCAACTTAGCCAAGTTAGCAACTTACCGGGGTCAACTGACGCTGACGCTTGTACATGATATAGAACTCCTCCTTGGACGGGAACACTGGCGTCGGCCCCGGATGAGGTGGCTCTGGGAGTGGTTCCTCTCGCACTCCAGTCATCATGAACCGAGTGAAACTCTGCAAGAAACGGGAGAGATAGCTCAGATTCAAACATGGGGACTTATGATGTTTTGCAACCATAGAGATTGAAACTTACCGCCATCTGGTTGCTCGTCCACTGGACATAGGCATCTTTCACAAGGTCATGCTCCTTAATCTTCTCGAGATACTCCTCGTAAGCTACTGCATAGGCCTCCTCGAGTTGAGTCTACAATTTCAGAAATAATGCGTCTCATCAACATAGCCATTCAGGAACAAGAGTCAAAACAGAGGATGAAAGTGTGGATGACTTACATCCACCTCTACCCGAGAACGGCATGTAGTCCGCGAGGAGGTAGCGTAGCTGCCGGAGGGGAGGGTAGCCTTGATCTGCGTGAAGTTCCTCTGAGGCTTGAAACCCCAAAGAAGGCAGCAGGACGTCCATGCGGCTGGCCGGACCCCGCCAGCATCATCGCCACCTCGTCGACCGGCTCGGTCATAGGGTCCTCCACCTCTGGATGGAGCTTGGCGTACTCCTCGCAGTATCTTTCCTTGCTCTCTTTGGCCTTGCCGTAGTACATCTCAGGCACGGGCCGAGGCTCGTTCGGACCGGGCGTCACCAGCTTCATGTGCGTCCACGCTTCCATCTCACCAAGTTCCCTCCCGAGCTTCTTCCCCTGCATCACAAAACAAATGTTATGCATATCATCGAAAATCAAAAAATGCAGCTTGTTCCATTTTTATATGTACCAGACGGTCCCGATAGCGATCGGTGCTGCTGCTCCCCGCACTGTGTGTTCCCTGATGCCCACGGTTGGCCTTGTTCCGGTCGCTCACGGCCTTGAAATCGGGGTTTTCGCCGACCCAATTCTTGACCAACTCCATGAAGGTGGCCCTCTTATTATTATCAGCCCAATGTGGTACAACCTGCAAAATCAAAACTCATTTGAAGAACAAACAATATAGTTGCAAGTTAGCCGCAGTACATAGAATCGCATTGACAATTACTTACCGACATGAAGTCCTCTATCGTCATAGCCGGGGCGAGTCCCTGCACAATCTCAGGCTTTGTGTACCTTACGCCCTGCTCAGCATAGAAGTGGCCGATGCACGTGATCCTCTGGTTGTACCACAGCTGCCGTGTCAACTTCCGACACATGTTACGGAGGATCACGTCCGCCCTCTCCTTATGCTCAGTCGCCACCCTATAATTGCGCTGCAATAGAGCATAACAGAAAGTGTGAGAGGCATGAGTTATCACGGTGGGGTTATCAACTACATATGAACGAAACCCAAAGAGTATGCATTACGTACCCAAAACTTCTTGATCACGGCGTCGGCGGCGGAAGTAAAGCCAGGGTAAGGCGCTATCTCAAAGTCTTCCCAAGTGTAGGCTAGCTTGGACTCACCCCCAAGGACCGGAGTGTACATCCCCGGCCAGTACTTCCTAATAGCAGCTCCAATTAGACTCCCTGGCACGCGGACATTCTTCCCCGTATATGTGAAATTTCTGCACAATTATCAAACATTAGAAAATTCTAAGTGTCATAACGAAAATGAAATCACCTTACTACTTACTCTATCTTTCCTGGGACAAGGAGCCACTTCTCATCCTCCGTAGCAGGTTCCTTACTCTCATCGGGAACCTGCGCTTCCCCACGAATCCGCAACTTCTTCGGAGCCATCTCCGTCGAATCCTCCTCGTCCCTAGACTCCTCCTCCTCCTCCCTAGTGTCCTCCTCCTCCTCCTCCTCCCTAGTGTCCTCCTCCTCGTCCATAGACTATGAAGCCACTGAGCCAGAAGCAGAGGGAATGTCAGCTAGAAGGAGCTGTGCATCCCCCCTCGTCCTCCAGCTCGTCCTCCCCCTCGTCCTCCAGCTCGTCCTCCCCCTCGTCCTCCAGCTCGTCCACCCCCTCGTCCACCCCCTCGTCCTCCCCGTCCTCCGTCTACGTCTTCGTAACGCCGGGTGGGAACAATGGGTCTTCCACTCCGTCTGGAAGCACCCGGCCCTGGCTTCCGCTGATGCATCTGATCAAGCAAGGAGCTCGATGATGCCTTCCGTCCGCTCATATTGGGCAATTACCTGCATGTCAACACCCGGATTTTTAAGTCCGAATGCCTATTATGTCATACATCGCAATCCCAGGAATATTGTTGTTGCGAGGCATAATAGTTAAGTATCACAGTCATCATTCATCACAAACCATAAGTCTTACAAATTGGAATCACATGATCCATATTACACGAATAGTTGATCTATTGATCAACGAACAAACACAAGTTCATAGTTCAACATAGCGGAAGCGTAAGATACAAGGACTCTCTAGTCCACAGGCCAACGCTTGACGTCGGAAGGCGCTTAGTGGTCGTAGGCATCCTGCTGGTCATCTCCTTGTTCATCTTCATACTCTGGCCATTTGAATAGCCAGGGACAAAGCCGTGAGTACGTTGAGTACTCGCAAACTCAAACTAATGGAAGTGCTAGACATTCTAGTAGGGTTTACTAAGCTCTAGTTTATTTGCATAAAGCTAGTTTTAGTTCACAAAGTTTTGAGAAAAGCTTACTCAAGTGCTAACTAACTCAAGTGGGAACATTAGTGTCATCCCCACCATTCAAGTGGTGATTTCAATTCAAATCCGCCACCATTCATTTCACCATCACCTTTCAACCTCATTTTTCAAGATATGATATCGGAAACTGTATGGCCTTTCCAACCGTCCGTAACCGTGGACGCGGCTATTCGAATAGGTTTACACTCTGCAGAGGTTGCACACTTGTGCCACAACATTTGATTTCATCCGTCGGGATTTCCCCGAATAATCGTAACACAGTACGCGGATCATCAACCATAACCTTTCACTTACGAACCCTAGTATGAGCACCTCTCCCCATGAGCTTGGCCTCCCAGTGAAGACCAACTGTCAACCTGGGAACTGCACAGGGCTTGGGCCGGACATTCACCTCATTTCGCATCATATCGTATCGTTTCTTTTGTGGTAGAGGCAGCTTTCGGCATAACCCCGATGACGCTTGTTTAGAGGGAACCCATACTAAGACGCATAAACTTCCAGTTAAGCCCTACCCATAATCAGGTATTGTGGGGGTACTTGAGAATTGGAAAGGTATCGCATTCAAACCAACATCAGGTTTTATCAAAAATCACCATCTTCTCTTGGTCATATTCACCTCAAAAAAAATCATTCAAGGGAATGCATCTTCATTCCAAGGTTTCAAAATCCTTTCAAAAACATAAGATTCCCATCTAGAGTAGTCAAGTTTAGTTGATTAGCACTAGCTCTAACTCATGAGGGGTGCTACCTTGCTTTGCTTGGAAGAGACTAACTCACTACTCTAGTATCCAACTTGTACTTTGACCAAAGTTAACTATAAAAGTAAATCGTTTAGAAAACAAGTAAAAACTTGGGAGGGGTTCTCATAAGAAAAGATAAGAAACATGGTGCCATGCCCCAAGGGGCTTTGCACTTTGCAAGAATAAAAGCTTGCATAGTAATTTAGCTTGCCTTGGTAGTTTTCAAACTGTTCCTCTTCCTCCTCCCTGGTAGCAACCTTCTTCTTCGGCGTACTCTCCGGTGCTACCGTCTAAATTTGAATACGAGTATAATTACTCACTAATTCAATGGCTATTCCACACATCACAAATAAACACTCAACTACTCTATGCACACCACATAAATAAACTAGGGTGCATGGGTTGTGGGATTTAAAATAGAATTTGTATTCCCTATGTAAATGATAGTTTCCATAGGGTTCTTGAGGAATAATTTCCTCTCATTGAAATCTTCTTAAGATTTAATTTCTCCAACAATCATGGATGAACTCATATTTACCTAAATCAAATGTTCATCATCATCATCATTTGGGAGAATGATTTAAATGAGGTGGAACACCTCATACCATTTAACTAACACTACCTTTGATTTAAATCTCAAGAAATTCATATAAGAGAGTTTGGAACCAGGGGTCCAAACATCCCATGAATTCAGGTGAGACAAGTTTAAATGAAGTGTAATACTTCACACAATTTAATTCTAATAGTTTTGGACAATATCAACTAGTTAAACTAGTCAAAATATCCATTCACAAAACCATGGCATGATCATGCAAAGTGACCACACCATTTTATTGCATAAACAATTAGTGTAAGTCAAAAGTGAGCTATTAGAGTTGGAATTAACTTAATATCTATTTTGGTTGATTTTTAAGAATTATTTGAATAGGGAAGAGTCCCTGTTTTGTTATTTTTGTCACAATAATTGTACAAAGAATTTGACCCTGAGGCCAGTGGCATTGGATAGAGAATTTCAGTGGCTTTCTAACAATATAAAATTCACTAAATTTGGTTTAGCCAATTTGAAACTATTTAATTTCAAAGTTTGTGCAGTATTGGAAAAGTTGGGAAAAGTTTAAATCGAATTTGAATTAAACAGGCCGGCGGGAAACCAACGTGGGCCGAAACGGTTTAAAACAAAGAAAACGGCCCAGCAGCGCATCCAGTGCGCGCGGGCCTGCTGACAGGGTGGGGTCCACGCGTCAGTGACTGTTTAAAACCCGAAACGGTACGAGCGACGTGGCGCGTTGGATTAGAAGGCGATCCAACGGCGCACGGTCGTCGTCTTCTCCGGCGAGAAGCAGAGGGTCTGGCGGCGAGGGCAGGGGGTCGGAGCGCTTACGGTGGCTCCAGCTAGGGTGGGCAGTGTGCTCGGATTGACGAGGAGAGGTCTCCTTTTATAGAGACGCGAGGGTGCTGCGGGGCCGTGAAGAAGTCGACCATGGCGCGGCTTCTCCGGCGAGCTATCGAGCTAGGCGAGGTGGTGGCAGTGTTCTACGGCTCCTGGCGAGGCTATTGGCGGCGACAACGGGGTCGGGCGGTGGCTAGGTTGGTCGCGTTGCTTCCACGACGGCCGCGGCGCGTACGGGAGCAAGTCATCGTCTCCGGCGCCGGCGGTCACGGGTCTGGGCTGGGCGCATGTCTGGTGGCTTCGCGGTGTCACTGCGGTGCTCAACGTGTTGCAAGCGGGGCCAGGGCGTGCTCGAGGTCGTGGCGCGGCGCGTGTCCAGTGTATGCCCGCGGCGTGCACACGCGCGGCACGAGCGGCGTCCAGGGCGCCATGGACGCGTGCTTGTCTGGCCTGTGCGGTGTTCCTCCTCGACAACGGCCGATGCTAGGTGATCCAGTAGAGTGAGGTGGAGTGCAGGGACATGGTGGCCAGGGTCGGCGATGAAGGAGAGAGGAGGTGGTGCGGCATGTGGCCGGCATGGCCATACCATGCTTGTTCTCTCTCCCTCCCTAGGGTTTCTATGCTGAGGTTAGTGAGAGAGGGGACCAGGGGACCATTTGGGGTTGGTTAGAGTAGGTTAGTTTGAGTAGATCACTATTTGCTATAGTGTAGGAATAGTGTTCAATTTTGGAAAATACAAAAATATCCAAAATGGAAATAATTCAAAAGGTGAACCTTTTTGAAAAGTGAGTGTTGAGATAAGTTGTAATTGACCAGAGATGAATGGAGGTGGTGGTGGAAAAATTAGATTTCAAATTTTGGCCAAAATGGCTAAGTGGAGATTGTTGATCTTAATATAAAGTTGCAACTTTGGATGAGCATAGCTAGTGATCAAAGATGAATTTGGCAGGGTGGTCTTCATCAAAGTTGTTCACCTTGATGTTGACTTTGCAATGGTGCAAAGAGTTAGCAAGAATTGGTTTGAGAAAATTGAATTGCAGGGGCTCAAAGTGGTGATCAGACTAAAATTGGCAAATTTGGCCATTATCTCATGTGAGTGGAAATTGTGTTTGAAATTTATTTGAAAAGTGAAACCTTGGTTCCAAAAGTTGTAATAAGTGTTTAATAACATTATTCAACTACTGGTGAAGACCAAATAGGTCTAGGGTCAAAATTTATAAAAATGCCATAGAGCATAAGTGAGGGTTTTTAGGGTTTTGTTTTTATTGGAATTTTCTTCCACTTTGATTTATTTGGTTGGTGATCTTCATATGATCACTCTAGGGTTTTAGAGCACATCAAGATACAAGTAACAACAATCATCATGGCATATCACTCAAATGCACAAGTCCTATGCATGGTACTATATGCAAAAGAAAAGTTTTTGTTGGTTTGAAATTTTGCTTTCTGAATTCTCTAACTTTCTTTTCATTGAAATTTGGGGTGTTACAAACCCTTCCCCCTTACAAAAGATCTCGTCCCGAGATCGAAAAGAAAGTTAGGTACTAAAGAGATCTGGGTACTCCTTCTTCATGAAGTCTTCGCGTTCCCAGGTGGCTTCATCCTCGGTATGATTGCTCCATTGGATCTTCAGAAACTTGATGCTTCGGGTGCGGGTGGTTCGGTAAGCTTCTTCTAGGATGCGAATCGGCACTTCGCGATGAAGTCGAATCCTCGATTGATATCTACCGATCGGTGATCGATGTTCTTGAACACTTCGGTCTTCTCAGGGACTTCAAGACATTTCCGGAGAAGTGAGATGTGAAAAACGTCGTGCACAGCCGACATTTCTTCAGGCAACTCCAGTTGATAAGATACTTCCCCTCGGCGGCTGAGGACTTGGAAAGGTCCCACATAGCGAGGTGCAAGCTTTCCTTTCAGCTGAAACCTTTGCATCCCTTTCAAGGGGGATACTTTGAGATAGACGAAATCTCCGATCTCAAAGGTCATCTCCCGACGTCTCTTGTCGGCGTAGCTCTTCTGTCTGGATTGCGCAGTCTTGAGGTACTCGCGGATCTTGTGAACCTTCTCTTCGGCTTCACGAAGAACGTCCGGGCCGAAAACTTGACTCTCTCCGACTTCTGACCAGTTCAGGGGGGTACGGCACTTCCTTCCGTACAAGGCTTCAAAGGGGGCCATCTGCAGGCTGGCTTGGTAACTATTGTTGTAGGAGAATTCTGCGTAAGGTAGGCAGTCTTCCCACTTGGATCCGTATTCCAGTACGCATGCTCTAAGCATGTCTTCCGATGTCTGGTTTACTCTCTCGATCTGTCCGTCGGTCTGAGGGTGATAGGCGGTGCTGAAATTTAGGCGAGTGCCTAGTCCTTCATGCACCTTCTGCCAGAACCTTGAGGTAAACTGTGATCCTCTATCTGACACTATCGATTTGGGGGTTCCGTGCAAGGCGACTATTCTGGAGATGTAGAGTTCAGCTAACTTGGGGCCTTGATAGGTGGTTTTGACAGCGATGAAATGGGCTACTTTGGTCAATCTATCGACCACTACCCATATGGAATCATTGCCTTTGCTAGATTTGGGCAGTCCGGTGATAAAGTCCATTCCTACGGAGTCCCATTTCCATTCTGGAATCTGAAGGGGTTGCAACAGTCCAGCGGGTCTTTGGTGTTCTGCCTTAACTCTCTGACAGATGTCACACTTAGCGATATAGCTACCGATCTCTCTCTTCATTCCGTGCCACCAAAATTGTTCCTTTAGATCCTGGTACATCTTGGTACCTCCGGGGTGGATTGAGTAAAGGGTGTCATGGGCTTCTTGCAGGATGACTTGTTTCAAGTCAGAGTCCGATGGTACGCAGAGACGTTCTTTGTACCAAAGCACTCCGGCTTCGTCAATGCTGAATCCGGGGGCTTTTCCTGCGGCTATCTGTTTCTTGATTCCGTCAATGCTAGCGTTATCCTTCTGGGCTTCCTTGATCTGACCAATCAAGGTGGGTTGCAGTTCGATGCTGGCTAGGAATCCTTCACTTACAAGTTCAAGTCTGAACTGTTCAAACTCTTGGTGCAAACTGGGCTGTTCGGTTGCGAGCATGGAGTTCAACTGGCACGGCAGTCGACTCAAAGCATCCGCTACCACATTGGCCTTGCCGGGGTGGTAGTGAATCTCCATGTCGTAATCCTTGATCAATTCGATCCATCGGCGTTGTCTCATGTTCAACTCCTTCTGGGTGAATATATATTTGAGGCTTTTGTGGTCGGAGTAGATCTCGCATCGATTACCCATGAGGTAATGACGCCAAACTTTCAACGCTAAGACCACGGCTGCAAGCTCGAGGTCGTGGGTTGGGTAGTTCTGCTCATGTTGCTTGAGTTGTCTAGAAAGGTAGGATACAACCTTTCCTTCTTGCATAAGCACGCATCCAAGTCCAGTCTTGGAGGCGTCGCAATATACGTCAAAGGGCTTTGCGATATCTGGCATGATCAGGATTGGGGCTGTTGTCAGTCTACTCTTGAGCTGTTGAAAGCTCTCTTCACACTTGTCGGTCCACTCAAACTTTCTGTCCTTTTTCAGCAGTTGGGTCATTGGTCGAGCGATGCTCGAGAAACCTTCTACAAATCTGCGGTAATATCCGGCTAATCCAAGAAAAGCACGGACCTCAGTTTGTGTGGTTGGGGCTTTCCATTCCATAACCGTTTTGATCTTGGCAGGATCTACGGCAATTCCTCCTGCAGACAAGATGTGTCCGAGGAATCCCACTTCTTCCAGCCAAAACTCACACTTGCTAAACTTGGCGTACAACTGGTTCTGTCTAAGGGTTTCTAGAACAATTTCCAAATGCTGTTCATGTTCCTCTTCGGACTTGGAGTAGACCAGAATGTCGTCGATGAAAACAACGACAAATTTGTCCAAGAAGTTCATGAAGATCTTATTCATGAGATTCATGAAATAAGCGGGGGCATTGGTCAATCCAAACGACATGACGTTGTACTCATACAACCCATATCTGGTGGTAAAGGCAGTTTTTGGAATGTCGGTGGCTCGGATCTTCAGTTGGTGGTATCCAGTTCTAAGATCAATCTTCGAGAAAACTCGGGATCCGGTGAGTTGGTCAAACAAGTCTTCGGTCTGGGGTAAGGGGTATTTGTTTTTGATGGTGACATCGTTAAGCTTACGATAGTCTGTGCATAAACGATTTGCACCATCCTTCTTGTCAACAAACAAGACGGGGGATCTCCAGGGGGATGCACTTGGTCTAATCAAACCTTTGGCTAACATGTCATCTATTTGTTTCTTCAGCTCCACAAGCTCGGCTGCGTTCATGCTGTAGGCTCTCTGGGCGATGGGTCCAGTTCCGGGGATTAACTCGATGATAAACTCGATATCCCGGTCCGGGGGCATACCGGGTAGATCCTCCGGGAACACATCAGGGTAGCGACAAACGACCCTGATTTGATCCAGAGTTGGCTTGGATACACTTTGGTTGCAGGTAAATTTTCTGGGTAGTTTTTCAGAGACGTGCTCAACTACGATACCGGTGCTGCTAGTCATGGTTATGGCTTTCTTGGCGCAGTCTATCAATCCATTGTGCTTGGACATCCAGTCCATTCCTAGGACAACTTCCAAACCTTTGGTTCCAAGTATGATGAGATTTGCAAAGAAATCAACATCATGGATTTTGATAGGCACATTTTTGCAAAATTTTCTGGCTTTGGTGGTTGATCCGTGGATTTGAACTATCATAACATGCTTCAAACTGAGGGGTTGAATTTTACTTGTTGATGCAAAATCTTCGGTGACAAAGGAATGCGATGCTCCGGAATCAAACAACACTCTAGCAGGGGTGTGGTTGACAGAAAACATACCCAGTACCACATCTGGTGCTTCCTGGGCTTCTTCGGCGTTCATGTGGTAGAGGCGGCCGTTGCGGTTGTTGGGGTTGTTGGGAGCGAACTTCTTGCCGGTGGAGACACGGCGTTGCTGCTGAGCAGGAGCAGCGGTGTTGCCGGCGAGCTTGGCAAGACGCTTGGGACACTCGTTGGAGTAGTGCCCCACTACACCACACTCATAACAAGTGATGGTGCTCTTGTCCTGCTTGTTCGCAACGGGAATGGCATTGCTCCCGGTTCTGGGGTTGGTGTTGGTGTTGGTGTTGTTGGTGTTCGGGGCTCGGGGTGGAGCGCGGTTGTAGTTGTTGTTGTTGTTGTTGTAGCCTCCTGGCTTGGAGTTTCCTCCACTCCGGTTCTGATAACCGGGGCGAGAGTTCTGCATCGGGGGTTTGTTGTGTCTCGGAGTGAAACCTCCGCTTGAGCTAGGGCGAAACTTTTGGGGGTGGCTTGATCCACTCTGATTTGCCATGCGGCGTTTGCGGTTCTCATTGGCTTGGTTTAACTTGCCCTCCATCTGGATGGCGGAGTCAACAAGGGCTTCGAGGTCGGCGAAGGGGATGTTGACGAGGACAGTCTGCATCTCATCATGCAGTCCGTTCA
This sequence comes from Lolium perenne, assembly GCF_019359855.2. Taxonomy (NCBI): domain Eukaryota; kingdom Viridiplantae; phylum Streptophyta; class Magnoliopsida; order Poales; family Poaceae; genus Lolium; species Lolium perenne. The sequence goes on along the minus strand of NC_067244.2, from coordinate 156,360,467 downwards.
GGAATCTCTCCTTCCTCTTCTCAACGGTGTCAGTCTCATCAGGGGCATACCTTGACAAAGTGAGAAACTTGTCGCGGTACTCAACCACCGTCATGCGACCTTGTTTCAGTTCACGGAACTCATCCTCATCTTCTTGATAAGACCCGGGGTACATGGTACTTGCTGAACTTGAGTTTGAAATCCTCCCAAGTCATGAATTGACCTCCGTTCATGGCACGGGTACTTGTCCACCAAGCGCGAGCTGGTCCCGGCGAGGTAGTGAGTGGCAAACAACACCTTCTCGTTGGCTTCCACTCCAGCCTACTTCCAGATTGTTCTCCATAGTCTGGAGCCAATCGTCGGCGTCGAGGGGCTCCTCGGTCTTGCTAAACACCGGAGGGTTGGTGTTCGAAGTTCTTGAGCTTGGATCCGGGGTGGTCATGATTTCCATGGCCTTGGTTGGCGATGTTCTGCAAGGCGATGATGTTGGCTTGTCGCTCGGCTCTCTCGGTTTCCCGGTCTGCAAGCAGGGTTTGCAGAAGTTGCATCATCGCGTCGTTGGTGCGATTCGGAGGGGCCATCTGAAGATATAGAAGATCATGAGATAAGAGGGAACATTCTATGGTTCATTTTGGTTAAGTTTGAAAAACATTCGAAAACCGGAAATCTTTTCATGACAAACATAACATTCATTCATTCATGCAACACATAGTACAAACTACACATACTCCAATGGTTTTAAGAACCATTCTCATGCTACGATACAAGGGACGGGATACAACTCACACCTACTATAAGTGAGACTAGTGCAACTACTCCTCATCATCGATATCGATCGGGACGTAGTCATCCTGTCCGGCCTCCAGGAACTCGTAGTCCTCCTCCTCGGTGTTCTCGTCCTCCTCAAAGTCATCGTCATCGCTCGTAAAGGCGTCTCCTCCTCGGATGTCGATGCCTCCATCGTCCTCCTCCAGCTGAAGAATCTGATCCTCCTGGGCCTTGACAGTGGCCTCAAGTGACACGATCCGGTCGCGAAGGCGGCGAATCGTAGCGTCCTTCTTGGCACGCTGCTGGCGAAGGCTTCTGCGGTCGTTGTTGAGTAGCTTGATCGCCTCACCCTGCTCGATGATGTGAGCATGGGTCTGGTTCGCGTAAGCGCGAGAGGCGTCGAGGTCTCTCTGAGTCTGGTAGAGCATGAAGTCCAAGTGATCCACATGGTGCCTCAACTGGGGGTGGAGTGGCACATCCATGGGTCGTCCATCAGAGTTACGCCGTGCGAGATGCGCAAAGCGTTCCTCACGAAGGGCTTCGGTATTCTGTCCGCACGTACGAGCAAGTGCTTCTGAAGAGCACGTGCAAGCCCGTCGAGCCGGTTGCTTTCCCCGAAAGAGAAAAGGATCCTCTCCGAGGTGGGAGGCTCCAGCTTGCCCCTCAAGTCGGCGGTGATAATCCACTGCAGTTCCCCTCCCAGCTGGTCGTCCACCTGAATCCCGTGAAACTCGGGGTGTGGGCGGCCAAGGTGATCCGACAGGAGTCGAGGTCATGCTCGAAGATCAAGCTCCCTCCGTTTCCAAGCTGATAAAACTTGGTGTTGAGGGGTTCATTCGGCTCCATCTGAAAGAGAATTGGAGGAGTGAGTTAGAGAGTGCAAAGTGTGGCAAGGTTTTAAGTTGATTCAAAATAAGATAGAACATGATTCATCAAATTTTGGCAAAGTCTCAAAGACAAGAGTGTAGTAAATTTTCACAAATAATTTCTTTCATTTGATTTCAAAGTTAAATTTTTCAGAACGCCCATTCTAACTAAGGTCTTCTAAGGTCAAACAATGGCTCTGATACCAACTTGTCAACACCCGGATTTTTAAGTCCGAATGCCTATTATGTCATACATCGCAATCCCAGGAATATTGTTGTTGCGAGGCATAATAGTTAAGTATCACAGTCATCATTCATCACAAACCATAAGTCTTACAAATTGGAATCACATGATCCATATTACACGAATAGTTGATCTATTGATCAACGAACAAACACAAGTTCATAGTTCAACATAGCGGAAGCGTAAGATACAAGGACTCTCTAGTCCACAGGCCAACGCTTGACGTCGGAAGGCGCTTAGTTGTCGTAGGCATCCTGCTGGTCATCTCCTTGTTCATCTTCATACTCTGGCCATTTGAATAGCCAGGGACAAAGCCGTGAGTACGTTGAGTACTCGCAAACTCAAACTAATGGAAGTGCTAGACATTCTAGTAGGGTTTACTAAGCTCTAGTTTATTTGCATAAAGCTAGTTTTAGTTCACAAAGTTTTGAGAAAAGCTTACTCAAGTGCTAACTAACTCAAGTGGGAACATTAGTGTCATCCCCACCATTCAAGTGGTGATTTCAATTCAAATCCGCCACCATTCATTTCACCATCACCTTTCAACCTCATTTTTCAAGATATGATATCGGAAACTGTATGGCCTTTCCAACCGTCCGTAACCGTGGACGCGGCTATTCGAATAGGTTTACACTCTGCAGAGGTTGCACACTTGTGCCACAACATTTGATTTCATCCGTCGGGATTTCCCCGAATAATCGTAACACGCACGCGGATCATCAACCATAACCTTTCACTTACGAACCCTAGTATGAGCACCTCTCCCCATGAGCTTGGCCTCCCGGTGAAGACCAACCGTCAACCTCTGGAACTGCACAGGGCTTGGGCCGGACATTCACCTCATTTCGCATCATATCGTATCGTTTCTTTTGTGGTAGAGGCAGCTTTCGGCATAACCCCGATGACGCTTGTTTAGAGGGAACCCATACTAAGACGCATAAACTTCCAGTTAAGCCCTACCCATAATCAGGTATTGTGGGGGTACTTGAGAATTGGAAAGGTATCGCATTCAAACGAACATCAGGTTTTATCAAAAATCACCATCTTCTCTTGGTCATATTCACCTCAAAAAAAATCATTCAAGGGAATGCATCTTCATTCCAAGGTTTCAAAATCCTTTCAAAAACATAAGATTCCCATCTAGAGTAGTCAAGTTTAGTTGATTAGCACTAGCTCTAACTCATGAGGGGTGCTACCTTGCTTTGCTTGGAAGAGACTAACTCACTACTCTAGTATCCAACTTGTACTTTGACCAAAGTTAACTATAAAAGTAAATCGTTTAGAAAACAAGTAAAAACTTGGGAGGGGTTCTCATAAGAAAAGATAAGAAACATGGTGCCATGCCCCAAGGGGCTTTGCACTTTGCAAGAATAAAAGCTTGCATAGTAATTTAGCTTGCCTTGGTAGTTTTCAAACTGTTCCTCTTCCTCCTCCTGGTAGCAACCTTCTTCTTCGGCGTACTCTCCGGTGCTACCGTCTAAATTTGAATACGAGTATAATTACTCACTAATTCAATGGCTATTCCACACATCACAAATAAACACTCAACTACTCTATGCACACCACATAAATAAACTAGGGTGCATGGGTTGTGGGATTTAAAATAGAATTTGTATTCCCTATGTAAATGATAGTTTCCATAGGGTTCTTGAGGAATAATTTCCTCTCATTGAAATCTTCTTAAGATTTAATTTCTCCAACAATCATGGATGAACTCATATTTACCTAAATCAAATGTTCATCATCATCATCATTTGGGAGAATGATTTAAATGAGGTGGAACACCTCATACCATTTAACTAACACTACCTTTGATTTAAATCTCAAGAAATTCATATAAGAGAGTTTAGAACCAGGGGTCCAAACATCCCATGAATTCAGGTGAGACAAGTTTAAATGAAGTGTAATACTTCACACAATTTAATTCTAATAGTTTTGGACAATATCAACTAGTTAAACTAGTCAAAATATCCATTCACAAAACCATGGCATGATCATGCAAAGTGACCACACCATTTTATTGCATAAACAATTAGTGTAAGTCAAAAGTGAGCTATTAGAGTTGGAATTAACTTAATATCTATTTTGGTTGATTTTTAAGAATTATTTGAATAGGGAAGAGTCCCTGTTTTGTTATTTTTGTCACAATAATTGTACAAAGAATTTGACCCTGAGGCCAGTGGCATTGGATAGAGAATTTCAGTGGCTTTCTAACAATATAAAATTCACTAAATTTGGTTTAGCCAATTTGAAACTATTTAATTTCAAAGTTTGTGCAGTATTGGAAAAGTTGGGAAAAGTTTAAATCGAATTTGAATTAAACAGGCCGGCGGGAAACCAACGTGGGCCGAAACGGTTTAAAACAAAGAAAACGGCCCAGCAGCGCATCCAGTGCGCGCGGGCCTGCTGACAGGGTGGGGTCCACGCGTCAGTGACTGTTTAAAACCCGAAACGGTACGAGTGACGTGGCGCGTTGGATTAGAAGGCGATCCAACGGCGCACGGTCGTCGTCTTCTCCGGCGAGAAGCAGAGGGTCTGGCGGCGAGGGCAGGGTGTCGGAGCGCTTACGGTGGCTCCAGCTAGGGTGGGCAGTGTGCTCGGATTGACGAGGAGAGGTCTCCTTTTATAGAGACGCGAGGGTGCTGCGGGGCCGTGAAGAAGTCGACCATGGCGCGGCTTCTCCGGCGAGCTATCGAGCTAGGCGAGGTGGTGGCAGTGTTCTACGGCTCCTGGCGAGGCTATTGGCGGCGACAACGGGGTCGGGCGGTGGCTAGGTTGGTCGCGTTGCTTCCACGACGGCCGCGGCGCGTACGGGAGCAAGTCATCGTCTCCGGCGCCGGCGGTCACGGGTCTGGGCTGGGCGCATGTCTGGTGGCTTCGCGGTGTCACTGCGGTGCTCAACGTGTTGCAAGCGGGGCCAGGGCGTGCTCGAGGTCGTGGCGCGGCGCGTGTCCAGTGTATGCCCGCGGCGTGCACACGCGCGACACGAGCGGCGTCCAGGGCGCCATGGACGCGTGCTTGTCTGGCCTGTGCGGTGTTCCTCCTCGACAACGGCCGATGCTAGGCGATCCAGTAGAGTGAGGTGGAGTGCAGGGACATGGTGGCCAGGGTCGGCGATGAAGGAGAGAGGAGGTGGTGCGGCATGTGGCCGGCATGGCCATACCATGCTTGTTCTCTCTCCCTCCCTAGGGTTTCTATGCTGAGGTTAGTGAGAGAGGGGACCAGGGGACCATTTGGGGTTGGTTAGAGTAGGTTAGTTTGAGTAGATCACTATTTGCTATAGTGTAGGAATAGTGTTCAATTTTGGAAAATACAAAAATATCCAAAATGGAAATAATTCAAAAGGTGAACCTTTTTGAAAATTGAGTGTTGAGATAAGTTGTAATTGACCAGAGATGAATGGAGGTGGTGGTGGAAAAATTAGATTTCAAATTTTGGCCAAAATGGCTAAGTGGAGATTGTTGATCTTAATATAAAGTTGCAACTTTGGATGAGCATAGCTAGTGATCAAAGATGAATTTGGCAGGGTGGTCTTCATCAAAGTTGTTCACCTTGATGTTGACTTTGCAATGGTGCAAAGAGTTAGCAAGAATTGGTTTGAGAAAATTGAATTGCAGGGGCTCAAAGTGGTGATCAGACTAAAATTGGCAAATTTGGCCATTATCTCATGTGAGTGGAAATTGTGTTTGAAATTTATTTGAAAAGTGAAACCTTGGTTCCAAAAGTTGTAATAAGTGTTTAATAACATTATTCAACTAATGGTGAAGACCAAATAGGTCTAGGGTCAAAATTTATAAAAATGCCATAGAGCATAAGTGAGGGTTTTTAGGGTTTTGTTTTTATTGGAATTTTCTTCCACTTTGATTTATTTGGTTGGTGATCTTCATATGATCACTCTAGGGTTTTAGAGCACATCAAGATACAAGTAACAACAATCATCATGGCATATCACTCAAATGCACAAGTCCTATGCATGGTACTATATGCAAAAGAAAAGTTTTTGTTGGTTTGAAATTTTGCTTTCTGAATTCTCTAACTTTCTTTTCATTGAAATTTGGGGTGTTACACTGCATAAGGAAAGAGAAAATAATTAATAAGCATGTTGAAAATGAGTAAACACTAAGCATAATGACAAATGTAGGTACTAAGCATAATGAAAAATGTAGGTATTAAGCATAATGACAATGTAGGTACTAAGCATAATGACAAATGTATGTATTAAGCATAATGATAATGTAGGTACTAAGCATAATGACAAATGTATGTATTAAGCATAATGATAATGTAGGTACTAAGCATAAAAGACCCTCACCATTCATCACCACTCTCATCTCTAGGCATTGGGTTCTCAGCCTCACTATCAAAATCAGTATCATATGAGTATTCATGGTCGGCATTGGGTTCCGGTTGAGTCTCGACAATGTTGTCTTTGTTCGCATGGCGCTTGGTGAGCATAGCTATGTCCTTCAGGTCCACCACGGTCTCACCACGCATTTGTACATCGTTGTGGAGCTCCTGAAGACCTATGTCTATTTGAAGGTCCCCGAACTGCTCTTCCTCTTGATAGAAAATTCCCTCATATGTTACCGGGTCAATGTTGTTGTAATCATCCTCGGAGGGGATGGGTAGCTTACCATGTGGCGATACCTGGAACACGACTTCCCAGCCCATGAGTTCCTCATTCTGACATGGGTAGGACAAATAATAAACTTGCTTGGTTTGGTGAGCCACAACATAGACGTCGGATCCGCTGTAGGTGGTTGTAGGCCTAACTTCAACTAAACCAATGGAGGGGGTGCTTCTCATTCCACCGTGTGGGTCAAACCAGTGGCATTTGAACACAAAGAGCTTGAGTTCTATGTTTGCGTTGTTGAACGTCAACTCGTATACCTTTTGTAACCTTCCATAGTAATCAAGATCATCGGCTCCGCGGGTGTAGACCCCAGTATTTATTGTTTTTGCATTAGGCCGGTTCTTCTGGTGAAACTCCGTATGGAAGCGATACCCATTTACATCATACTTCTCATGTGTATGGACTCTACGGTTAAAACCCTGGGAAACGCATCTCAACTCGTCTGTCATCTCAACATTGGGATCAGCTCCCTACAAGTTCAGTTCAGATTATTCTGTGCATTAGTTACGTGTAATAAGACAAGTCGCGGATTGCAAAGTAAGGGGAACATTTGAGAAATTACTTTTTCATGGAACCAGTTCACGACGCTTTTATTTAAGGGCGGGGCACCCTCTTTCAGAAGAGTGTACCACTGCGTGGGAGTGGGACCATTTCTTCCTGACCACATTTCATCATGGAATTGGCTGAAAGGAGAAAATACGTATTAGACCAAAACCAAGTTACTGGTTGAAAAGTAATTGGTTCATCATTTTACCTCATGAAATCGACCACTTCCTCCATGTTCATAAGCACGTAAAGCATTATGCAATCCTTCTCTTCTGGCGAAATGTTCTCCACTTTTGAGGCACCGGCCTTGCCACCGGGATATTGGAAGAGCAAGAGCTTTGGGTCATGCTTGGGCTCGTCGGAATTGTACCGAGCGACCGGGTTATGCTTAGTGGGCACATCATTGGCATAGTAAATTGTCGTGGCGTCTGCCATCTCATGGAGGAGAGTTGCCTCAGCTATGCATGCTTCAATCTTATTTTTGTTTCCACATTTGTACCGAATATACTTGAACTCCCTCTCAATACAAAACTGCCAACGATACTGCACCGGTCCCCCCAAGAGTGCCTCGTTGGCGAGATGCACGATGAGATGTAACATCGGAGTGAAGAAGCCTGGGGGGAATATCATCTCTAACTTGCATAGCATGCCCGGCACTTGCTCCTGCAGCTTCTCAATCACCTCGGTACATATCTGCTTAGCACAGACCGTGCGGGAAAAATGGCTCACCTCCGCAAGCACTCGCCAGACATGATCGGGGAGATACCCTCGAAGCATCACCGGCATCAGCCGCTCAACCCATATATGATAGTCGTGACTCTTGAGCCCGTTTATTTTTCCTGTAGCAAGATTGACTCCCTTACTCGTATTCGAACAATAACCATCAGGGAACATCACGTCATATTTGAGCCACGTAAATGCCTCCTTCTTGTCGGCGCTATCAAGACAGTACTTGGCATGCGGCTTTAACCAACCTTTTCGATTGCCCTCAGGAGGCTGCATGTGTAGAGCCACCCTGTCACATATCTCCTCAATATCGACTCTAGCTGAAACATTATCCCTTGACTTGCCTGGTATGTTGCAAAGAGGTGTTAAGGAATGCCTCCCCGCAATTCTTTTCGGTGTGCATCATATCGATATTATGGGGAAGTTCAAGGTCCTTGTAATACTCGAGCTCTGTTATGCCTGCTATGTGAGTCCAGTTGTGCGTTTTACCATATCCCTCAAATTGGTGGCCGGGTTCCTTACTAGGCTGGAGAGCACGTAGCTCAGCATCAACAGTTGCACCATCGAACTTTGGTATTTCTTTATGTTCAAGCACAACTACGCCTTTCGTGAAGTTCTTCTTGTCAGATCTGAACCGATGCCCTGGACTGAGGAACTTGCGGTGTTTGTCAAAGGCAACATATTTGTGTCCAGCTTTTAGGTGCCTGAATTCTAGTTCGTGCCTGCACACTGGGCATGGAAACTTACCAGCTGTACTATGCCCACAGAATAGGGCGTACCCGGGTAGGTCATGCATCGAATAGTGGAACCAAACTTTCATGATGAAGTTTCTCTTTGATGCTCGGTCGTATGTCAATGTACCGTGATGCCACGAGTGGTGCAAATCATCCACAAGTGGTTGCATTAAGACACTCAATTTCTTCCCCGGATATTCGTGCCTGGAAGGATCATCGACAAGAATATGTTCTTCCTTTGCATTACGACTCCAGGAGGGAGATTGAGCGGAATAACAAACACGGGCCAGCAGCTGTACGCGGCAGTCGACATACCATATGGGTTGAATCCATCGGTTGCTATCGCAATTCTAACATTCCGAGCCTCACTTGCCTCATTTGGGTGCTTTTCATCGAAGTGCTTCCATGATTGACCATCAGATGGATGTACCATGGGTACCCGTTTCTTCTCATCCTGCAATCTTATCCCGGTCTTATGCCATGTCATCTCGCTTGGCGCCTCCTCGAACATGTAAAGCCGCTGGATTCTTTTGATGAATGGGAGATAACGAAGAATCTTTATGGCTACTTTTGTCTGCCTCTTCTGACCATTGCCTACATCTACCTCATGATACCTAGAGTGACCACACTTGGCACAATACTTGTCATCCGCATAGTCTTTCCAAAACAAAAGGCAAAGTTTTGGACAGACATCATATGTTACATAATCCATTTTCAAAGCATTCAAGATTTTCTTCGTGTCGTACATGGTCTTGGGCAAGCAATGACCTTCGTGCAACATGTTACCTACCGTGTTCGTAGTCTTTTCAAAGGATGCTCGAGTACTCTCAAACATGCACTTGTCGGCTAGCAAATGTGATGCCATCAAGTTGAGACATTTTTGCACCCGGGTATAGAGGCCTCATAGATGAGGCCATCATATCCAAGAACGCCCTCGCGTTTTGCTCATGTTCCTCCTATGGAATTTCATCAGTTTGTGGCGGTCCAACCGGTTCAAAGTGTTCCTCCGGTTCAGACTGTTCGTCCCATGGTAACTCTGGCATGTCAGCATCCCGAAGATCATCTAGCAAGTTTAAGATGCCATCGTTCTCATTGCCATCGATCCGCTGCCGCATCACCTCACCTCTATCACGTTCGTGCCGAGAAAAGTCGACCGGCGGGTCGTAGTCACGCATATACCCATTCCACCAAAGGTGTTTAGTCATCTCTAGAATATCCTTAGGATGACGCCTCTTGCAGACACTGCAAGGGCAACGGGGACGAACGACCCCCTTCGAACCACGAGCTAACTCCTTCACTAACAAATCGGTCTTCCATTTCCATTCATCTGTCACTTGAGTCGAACTAACACGGCCACTGTACATCCACTCATTATCAGCCATCCTGCTTTATTGCGTGACAAACAACAAATAGTAGCATGAAATTGAATGCATCATATTTTTATTTATCTACCTGTGAAAACGCGTGCATCAACCTACATCTCTACTAGGTGGGCTCCTAGCAGCCCCCGGACCCGTAGTTGGGTACGTTCTCCACGTTCTGCTCGGGTGCGAGACAGAATTTCGGCAGCACCTCCCCGCTGCTCTCCCGATACACGTCTCAGCAAAAAGCCGAGAGGATGTGCATCCGGAGAACAACAGGGAGGCGCTGACGAAATCCTGTCTCGCACCCGAGCAGAACATGGAAAACGTACCCAACTACGGGTCCGGCGACTGTCCCGTAAATGCCACAAGCGTTACGGTTCAAAATATGCTGACCACTAATGCATATTTATCCACGTAACGCTTGCGGACGGGAATTGACACCTAGGTTACGCGACTTGACGGAGAAATTAAATCTAGTGACATAAAAAATGCGAAGGGGGAGTCGGCAATTCAGCTCACCCTCGGCTGTAGAGGAAGTAGTCGAACTACCGGCGATGTCGACGGCCGTAGAGATGCGCCGCAACATCCGGGATCGTCACGCGGGATGCTCACCACGGGACCTAGTTAAAATAATAAAAATTTGTCAATGCAAATTCATCAATTGATAAAAGAAATGCATTTCTACAAAATTCTAATTTATTTCATTTCAATTTCCATTTCCATTCCTTCATTTTCATTTCAATATTATTCCAATTCCTATTTCTATTCAATTTCAATTTCTATTTCATTTCAATTTCTATTCCAATTTCAATTTCTATTCCAATTCCTATTTCAATTTCTATTCCAATTCCTATTTCTATTCCTTTCCTATTTCTATTTCATTTCAATTTCATACTACTAAAAAGCTACAAAAAAAGCAAAAAAAGGAAAAACAAACTTACCATATGGCCGGCCGGTGAGGGGCAGCGGCTGCTGCGGGCGACGGGCCGGTGAGGCGGCGAGCTGCTGCGGGGGCCGACCGGGCTGCTGCGAGGCGGCGGGCTCGGCCGCTGCGGGGCGGCACGGAGGCAGGTGGTGGCGCGGGGGCGGCTCGGCGGCGCGGGGCGGAGCAGCCTTGCGGCGCGGGGGCGGAGCAGCCTCTGCGGCGGGGGCAGCTCGGCGGCGCGGGGGCAGCTCGCGCGATGGGGGGAGGATATGGTGGGCGGCGGCAGTGGCGGCGGGTGGTGGCGGCGGCAGCAGAGATCCGCGGCGGCGGCAGGTGGCGACGGGGTGGTGGCGGCGAGGCTGCCGATGAGGGAACGGCGGCGGCGCGGGGACGGGTTGCGGGCGCGGGGACGGGGGCAGGTTGGCGTCGGTTTGTGGCCCCGGCCCGCCTCGACCTGGCCGTTATGGCGACCTCTCTGTGCCGACGGCCGCATATGTGCCAACGGTGACCGTCGGCACAGGTAGGGTTTTTTTTATTTTTTTTTACTTTTTTACTGCAAATAATAAGAATAGATTATCACACATGGCAATATTTTTTAAAGTTTTATATTCCCCCTTTCCCACTGACCCTTTCCCGTTGTATCTCTCCCGCCTGTTCGAGAAATCGGACACACCTAAGAGGGGTAGGAACCCCCTGTCCGAGAAGCCGGACACACCCGGAGGGGGTAGCATTGGATATAGAACCATCTCAAATCACTTTTGTGCATGCCATGTGGACACACACAAGTTTTGGGGCCATTCCCTAGATCCGATGCTCGATTTCTGACGAAACCCTAGTTCTGTTGACCGCGCCGTCTACCCCTTTGACTGCATCCCATCGGGGTTCCCCCGGTGGGCGTATGCCTACGTTTGAGCTTGGTTAGGTCATAGGTACATGTGGAAACAAGGATCATCCCATATGATCCCAAGTTTCTCTCCGGTTCACCTCCGAGGGAGTTCCCCCCTATACATGCAGAATCTGCCTAAGTGTAGGAACCCCCTGTCCGAGAAGCCGGGCACACCCGGAGGGGGTAGAATTGGATATAGAACCATCTCAAATCACTTTTGTGCATGCCATGTGGACACACACAAGTTTTGGGGCCATTCCCTAGATCCGATGCTCGATTTCTGATGAAACCCTAGTTCTGTTGACCGCGCCGTCTACCCCTTTGACTGCATCCCATCGGGGTTCCCCCGGTGGGCGTATGCCTACGTTTTAGCTTGGTTAGGTCATAGGTACATGTGGAAACAAGGATCATCCCATATGATCCCAAGGTTCTCTCTGGTTCACCTCCGAGGGAGTTCCCCCCTATACATGCGAGACCCGCCTAAGTGTAGGAACCCCCTGTCCGAGAAGCCGGGCACACCCGGAGGTAGAATTGGATATAGAACCATCTCAAATCACTTTTGTGCATGCCATGTGGACACACACAAGTTTTGGGGCCATTCCCTAGATCCGATGCTCGATTTCGACGAAACCCTAGTTCTCGTTGACCGCGCCGTCTACCCCTTTGATCGCATCCCATCGGGGTTCCCCCGGTGGGCGTATGCCTACGTTTTAGCTTGGTTAGGTCATAGGTACATGTGGAAACAAGGATCATCCCATATGATCCCAAGGTTCTCTCAGGTTCACCTCCGAGGGAGTTCCCCCCTATACATGCAGAATCTGCCTAAGTGTAGGAACACCTTGTCCGAGAAGCCGGGCACACCCGGAGGGGGTAGCATTGGATATAGAACCATCTCAAATCACTTTTGTGCATGCCATGTGGACACACACAAGTTTTGGGGCCATTCCCCAGATCCGATGCTCGATTTCTGACGAAACCCTAGTTCTGTTGACCGCGCCGTCTACCCCTTTGACTGCATCCCATCGGGGTTCCCCCGGTGGGCGTATGCCTACGTTTTAGCTTGGTTAGGTCATAGGTACATGTGGAAACAAGGATCATCCCATATGATCCCAAGGTTCTCTCTGGTTCACCTCCGAGGGAGTTCCCCCTATACATGCAGAATCTGCCTAAGTGTAGGAACCCCATGTCCGAGAAGCCGGGCACACCCGGAGGGGGTAGCATTGGATATAGAACCATCTCAAATCACTTTTGTGCATGCCATGTGGACACACACAAGTTTTGGGGCCATTCCCTAGATCCGATGCTCGATTTCTGATGAAACCCTAGTTCTGTTGCCGTGCCGTCTACCCCTTTGACTGCATCCCATCGGGGTTCCCCCGGTGGGCGTATGCCTACGTTTGAGCTTGGTTAGGTCATAGGTACATGTGGAAACAAGGATCATCCCATATGATCCCAAGGTTCTCTCTGGTTCACCTCCGAGGGAGTTCCCCCCTATACATGCAGAATCTGCCTAAGTGTAGGAACCCCATGTCCGAGAAGCCGGGCACACCCGGAGGGGGTAGCATTGGATATAGAACCATCTCAAATCACTTTTGTGCATGCCATGTGGACACACACAAGTTTTGGGGCCATTCCCTAGATCCGATTCTCGATTTCTGACGAAACCCTAGTTCTGTTGACCGCGCCGTCTACCCCTTTGACTGCATCCCATCGGGGTTCCCCCGGTGGGCGTATGCCTACGTTTGAGCTTGGTTAGGTCATAGGTACATGTGGAAACAAGGATCATCCCATATGATCCCAAGGTTCTCTCCGGTTCACCTCCGAGGGAGTTGCCCCCTATACATGCAGAATCAGCCTAAGTGTAGGAACCCCCTGTCCGAGAAGCCGGCCACACCCGGAGGGGGTAGCATTGGATATAGAACCATCTCAAATCACTTTTGTGCATTCCATGTGGACACACACAAGTTTTGGGGCCATTCCCTAGATCCGATGCTCGATTTCGGACGAAACCCTAGTTCTGTTGACCACGCCGTCTACCCCTTTGACTGCATCCCATCGGGGTTCCCCCGGTGGGCGTATGCCTACGTTTGAGCTTGGTTAGGTCATAGGTACATGTGGAAACAAGGATCATCCCATATGATCCCAAGGTTCTCTCTGGTTCACCTCCGAGGGAGTTCCCCCCTATACATGCAGAATCTGCCTAAGTGTAGGAACCCCATGTCCGAGAAGCCGGCCACACCCGGAGGGGGTAGCATTGGATATAGAACCATCTCAAATCACTTTTGTGCATGCCATGTGGACACACACAAGTTTTGGGGCTATTCCCTAGATCCGATGCTCGATTTCTGACGAAACCCTAGTTCTGTTGACCGCGCCGTCTACCCCTTTGACTGCATCCCATCGGGGTTCCCCCGGTGGGCGTATGCCTACGTTTGAGCTTGGTTAGGTCATAGGTACATGTGGAAACAAGGATCATCCCATATGATCCCAAGGTTCTCTCTGGTTCACCTCCGAGGGAGTTCCCCCCCTACATGCAGAATCTGCCTAAGTGTAGGAACCCACTGTCCGAGAAGCCGGGCACACCCGGAGGGGGTAGCATTGGATATAGAACCATCTCAAATCACTTTTGTGCATGCCATGTGGACACACACAACTTTTGGGGCCATTCCCTAGATCTGATGCTCGATTTCTGACGAAACCCTAGTTCTGTTGACCGCGCCGTCTACCCCTTTGACTGCATCCCATCGGGGTTCCCCCGGTGGGCGTATGCCTACCTTTGAGCTTGGTTAGGTCATAGGTACATGTGGAAACAAGGATCATCCCATATGATCCCAAGTTTCTCTCCGGTTCACCTCCGAGGGAGTTCCCCCCTATACATGCAGAATCTGCCTAAGTGTAGGAACCCCCTGTCCGAGAAGCCGGGCACACCCGAAGGGGGTAGCATTGGATATAGAACCATCTCAAATCACTTTTGTGCATGCCATGTGGACACACACAAGTTTTGGGGCCATTCCCTAGATCTGATGCTCGATTTCCGACGAAACCCTAGTTCTGTTGACCGCGCCGTCTACCCCTTTGACTGCATCCCATCGGGGGTCCCCCGGTGGGCGTATGCCTACGTTTGAGCTTGGTTAGGTCATAGGTACATGTGGAAACTAGGATCATCCCATATGATCCCAAGGTTCTCTCCGGTTCACCTCCGAGGGAGTTTCCCCCTATACATGCAGAATCTGCCTAAGTGTAGGAACCCCATGTCCGAGAAGCCGGGCACACCCGGAGGGGGTAGCATTGGATATAGAACCATCTCAAATAACTTTTGTGCATGCCATGTGGAGACACACAACTTTTGGGGCCATTCCCTAGATCCGATGCTCGATTTCTGACGAAACCCTAGTTCTGTTGACCGCGCCGTCTACCCCTTTGACTGCATCCCATCGGGGGTCCCCCGGTGGGTGTATGCCTACGTTTGAGCTTGGTTAGGTCATAGGTACATGTGGAAACAAGGATCATCCCATATGATCCCAAGGTTCTCTCTGGTTCACCTCCGAGGGAGTTCCCCCCTATACATGCAGAATCTGCCTAAGTGTAGGAACCCCATGTCCGAGAAGCCGGGCACACCCGGAGGGGGTAGCATTGGATATAGAACCATCTAAAATCACTTTTGTGCATGCCATGTGGACACACACAAGTTTTGGGGCCATTCCCTAGATCCGATGCTCGATTTCTGACGAAACCCTAGTTCTGTTGACCGCGCCGTCTACCCCTTTGACTGCATCCCATCGGGGGTCCCCCGGTGGGCGTATGCCTACATTTGAGCTTGGTTAGGTCATAGGTACATGTGGAAACAAGGATCATCCCATATGATCCCAAGGTTCTCTCCGGTTCACCTCCGAGGGAGTTCCCCCCTATACATGCGAGAATGCCGCTAAGTGTAGGAACCCCCTGTCCGAGAAGCCGGGCACACCCGGAGGGGGTAGCATTGGATATAGAACCATCTCAAATCACTTTTGTGCATGCCATGTGGACACACACAAGTTTTGGGGCCATTCCCTAGATCCGATGCTCGATTTCCGATGAAACCCTAGTTCTGTTGACCGCGCCGTCTACCCCTTTGACTGCATCCCATCGGGGGTCCCCCTGAAGGAGATATGCCCTAGAGGCAATAATAAAGTGGTTATTATTTATATCTTTATGTTTATGATAAATGTTTATATATCATGCTAGAATTGTATTAACCGAAACATTAGTACATGTGTGATATGTAGACAAACAAGAAGTCCCTAGTATGCCTCTTAAACTAGCTTGTTGATTAATGGATGATTAGTTTCATAATCATAAACATTGGATGTTATTAATAACAAGGTTATGTCATTATATGAATGATGTAATGGACACACCCAATTAAGCGTAGCATAAGATCTCGTCATTAAGTTATTTGCTATAAGCTTTCGATACATAGTTACCTAGTCCTTATGACCATGAGATCATGTAAATCACTTATACCGGAAAGGTACTTTGATTACACCAAACACCACTGCGTAAATGGGTGGCTATAAAGGTGGGATTAAGTATCCGGAAAGTATGAGTTGAGGCATATGGATCAACAGTGGGATTTGTCCATCCCGATGACGGATAGATATACTCTGGGCCCTCTCGGTGGAATGTCGTCTAATGTCTTGCAAGCATATGAATGAGTTCATAAGAGACCACATACCACGGTACGAGTAAAGAGTACTTGTCAGGAGACGAGGTTGAACAAGGTATAGAGTGATACCGAAGATCAAACCTCGGACAAGTAAAATATCGCGTGACAAAGGGAATTGGTATCGTATGTGAATGGTTCATTCGATCACTAAAGTCATCGTTGAATATGTGGGAGCCATTATGGATCTCCAGATCCCGCTATTGGTTATTGGTTGGAGAGAGTACTCAACCATGTCCGCATAGTTCACGAACCGTAGGGTGACACACTTAAAGTTGGATGTTGAAATGGTAGTACTTGAATATGGAATGGAGTTCGAATATTTGTTCGGAGTCCCGGATGAGATCCCGGACATCACGAGGAGTTCCGGAATGGTCCGGAGAATAAGATTCATATATAGGATGTCATTTTATGTGAATTAAAATGTCGCGGAAGGTTCTATGGAAGGTTCTAGAAGGTTCTAGAAAAGTCCGGAAGAAACCACCAAGGAAGGTGGAGTCCACATGGGACTCCACCTCCATGGCCGGCCAACCCTAGTGGGGGAGGAGTCCCAAGTGGACTCCCCCTTAGGGGGCCGGCCACCCCCACATGGGAGGTGGAACTCCCACCTTTGGTGGGAGTCCTAGTTGGGCTAGGTTTCCCCCTCTTATGGAAGGTTTTTGGTTCGGGTCTTATTCGAAGACTTGGACACCAACACTTGGGGATCCACCTATATAATGAGGGGCCAAGGGAGGGGGCCGGCCACCCCAAGACCACAAGCTGGCCGCCCCCCTTGAAGTGGCCGGCCACCCCCTCCCAAACCCTAGCCGCCCCCTCTCCTCCATATAGCCCGCGTAGCTTAGCGAAGCTCCGCCGGACTTCTCCACCGCCACCGACACCACGCCGTCGTGCTGTCGGATTCAAGAGGAGCTACTACTTCTGCTGCCCGCTGGAACGGGAGGTGGACGTCGTCTTCATCAACAACCGAACGTGTGACCGAGTACGGAGGTGCTGCCCGTTCGTGGCGCCGGAACCGATCGTGATCAAGATCTTCTACGCGCTTTTGCAAGCGGCAAGTGATCGTCTACCGCAGCAACAAGAGCCTCCTCTTGTAGGCTTTGGAATCTCTTCAAGGGTGAGACTCGATACCCCCTCGTTGCTACCGTCTTCTAGATTGCATCTTGGCTTGGATTGCGTGTTCGCGGTAGGAAATTTTTTGTTTTCTATGCAACGTTATCCTACACCCCCGGTGGGCGTATGCCTACGTTTGAGCTTGGTTAGGTCATAGGTACATGTGGAAACAAGGATCATCCCATATGATCCCAAGGTTCTCTCCGGTTCACCTCCGAGGGAGTTCCCCCCTATACAAGCAGATTCTGCCTAAGTGTAGGAACCCCATGTCCGAGAAGCCGGGCACACCCGGAGGGGGTAGCATTGGATATAGAACCATCTCAAATCACTTTTGTTCATGCCATGTGGACACACACAAGTTTTGGGGCCATTCCCTAGATCCGATGCTCGATTTCCGACGAAACCCTAGTTCTGTTGACCGCGCCGTCTACCCCTTTGACTGCATCCCATCGGGGGCCCCCCGGTGGGCGTATGCCTACGTTTGAGCTTGGTTAGGTCATAGGTACATGTGGAAACAAGGATCATCCCATATGATCCCAAGGTTCTCTCCGGTTCACGTCCGAGGGAGTTCCCCCTTATACATGCAGAATCTGCCTAAGTGTAGGAACCCCATGTCTGAGAAGCCGGACACACCCGGAGGGGGTAGCATTGGATATAGAACAATCTCAAATCACTTTTGTGCATGCCATGTGGACACACACAAGTTTTGGGGCCATTCCCTGAGACTGCATCCCTTTCGTGCTACTTCTCTCCTGCCCTTTTTTTTCCCGCCCACCCTTTCCCGCTGCTTCTCTCCCGCCCTTTTTTCCCGCCCACCCTTTCCCGCTGCTTCTCTCCCGCCCTTTTTTCCCGCCCACCCTTTCCCGTCCTTTTTTCCCGCCCATTCTCTCCCGCCATGTTTTCCCGCCGTTTCAGCCCCTCGTCGGCCTATATATAGCCATGTCTTCTCCACTAACAGCACCAGCAACATTTCTCCCTTCATCACTTCTCTCATCCAATAGAACCACAAAATCCTCTGAGCTGAGCTGCCGCTGAGATGGCTCCTCGTCGCCGTAGCAACACGGGCTTCATCGGCGTTCGCCTGCGGCCTGCGGGACATTTCGCGGCTGAAATCACCGCCGGTGGTACGCGTGTGTGGCTCGGCACCTTCTACACGAAGGAGGCTGCTGCCCGCGCATACGACGTTGCGGCTTGGAGGTTTGGCCGGCCGCGTCACGAAATGAACTTCCCGGAGGTCAGGTCTCTGACGGAAGCTCAGAGTCTCTCTACTGAGCCGCTACTTCGCTCACAGGGTGAAGCGCGGCGGTACAGGGCTGGCCAGCGGCGGATTGATATCACCGAGGCGGACGAGCAGTTCATGGCACAGTGGCGCAGAGACCATCCCGGAGACGTCGAGGCAACGCGCGCATTCTGGAAGGAGAAGCAGACGTACAGGAGAGAGAGGAGGGCGGGAAAGCGGTAGAGGAAGGCCGAGGTTGAAGCAGAGTACGCCAAAGGAGAGGCATCGACATGGGGGGAGAATGATGAACGGTGGTCGTGGAACCACACAACCACCGCTTCAGAGGACACCCCCAGCGAGGATGAAGATTTCGACTTCTCTGATTAATATGTGTGTGTGTCGAGTCCGTGTGTCTAGCGGGTCATGTGTCGACCCAGTGTTAAGTGCTTTGTTCGTGTGTGGGTGTAGTTCTTTAAATGCTTTGGTTTGTGTGTGGGTCTAGTTCTTTAAGTGTTTTGGTTTCTGTGTGTGGGTGTAGTTCTTTAACTGTTTCGGTTCGTGTGTGGGTCTAGTTCTGTAAGCGCTTTGGTATGTGTGTGAGTCTAGTTATTTAAGTGTTTTGTATCGTGTCTGGGTCTTAAGTTCTTAAGTATATCACTTTTGTGCCCTTATACCGCCCTTATACATATATAGGTTTCCCGCAAAGGGGTAAGCCAAACTAGCAGTAAGAAAGAAATAAACAAATAAAAATGATTGGGATTAACAATTATATGTAGTAAAAAATGTTAAAAAAAGGTGGGGCATCATTTGCTGTGCCGACGGCCGAGGTTGTGCCGTGGGTAGCCGTCGGCACAGTAGGAGAAGGGACCCAGTTGTCAGGCTCTGGGCCGACGGCCGCGGTTGCGCCGTGGGCCACCGTCGGCACAGCCTAGACGGCGCCGTGACAGCCTAACGGCTGGGCCCACCTATCAGTGCCTGTGCCGACGGTGACCTTCGGGCGCCCTATTTTTGTGCCGACGGCCATTGTGGTGCCGACGGTGACCGTCGGTATGATACGCAGTGTGCCGACGGCCGGCCTGTGCCGACGGTCAACTCCGTCGCCGGTCGACGAGGGCTTCTGTGCCGACGGCCCCGACATTTGGCCGTCGGCACATGCCGGCTCTCCCTTAAATTTAGACAAAACTATCACATCCTTTTTAAAACAGAGGAGTACAAAATAGGTATCATTAGACGAAGGCCGACTTTTTCAAAGAGAAGGTTTGTGCCGAGCGACGCGTACATATGACAGGTGGCAGCAAAACCAAGGCGAGCGCCATCCGCGCGAGTACCTGAGGGCATCTCCAACCGGGCGACCCAAACGGACGCGCTGGGCCGTCCGTTTTGGGCCGTTTGGGTGGCCGAACGGACACCCGGACAGCGTCCCGCGTCCGCGTGTCCGTTTGGGTCGCACGCTGCGCCCAACGCGCGGACGCACCGCATATGTAATTAAAATAACAAAAATAAAAATAAAAAAGGAAAACAGCCAAAAAAAACATTAAACTAGTGGTTAATTAAACTTAGCCCTATTTTGGGCAATTTTTACACAAAAGAAAGCCCTATATGGGCTTTAAACTAAAAAAAAAGGAACCCTACACAGGGTTTGCGAGCACGGTGGCCGCCGGCAGTACTACCCCCAGTAGTACTCGTCATCGTCGGCGTCGATGACGACGACGCCCCCCGGCGGCGACGCGCTGTTCCGGCTCGACACGCCGGAGGGCACCGGGGACTCCGGCCAGGGCTCCCACTGCGCCCTTTCCCAGGCGGAGTGCGGGTTCGGCGGGCTCGCCGGCCTGCGCAACCGTGCCCTGCGCGCGGACTCCTGCCGGAGGTGCTCCTCCGCCGTGCGCGCGGCCCGGCGCTCCTCCTCCCGGAGCGCCGCCCGACGCGTAGCCTCCTCGACGGCGCGCCGGCTCGAGGAAGGCCCACGCCTCCGCCTGGGCGTCCTCCTGGGCCTTCCTGGCCGCCTCCTCCAGCGCGGAGGTGCGCAGCGCCTCGGCGAGGTGCGGCCATTTGGCCAGCTCGTCGAGGTCCTCGCTGCTCGCGGGACGCCGCGAGCGCCGCCTGCAGCTCCGGGTCGTTCTCCTCCTCCGGGGCTGCGGCTGGGCCGGGGCGCGGGCTCGTTGATGTAGAGGCCGCCGGGGCGGCGGCCAGCCCGCCTAGCGGTGTGTGGCCGGCTGCGCGCGAGGCCGCGCCGTCGCGGATGTGAAGCATGTGCGCCGGCGCGCATCGTGCTCCACCTCGAACCACAAGTCCCAGTTGGGACTTGCGTCGCCGTACGCGGGGTCCTGCCGGAGGTCCGCCGGCAGCTGAGCGCGGCGCCTCCGGATCTCGGCGTAGCGGGCGCGGCCGGAGCCCGGGATGGGCGGCACCGGAACCCGATCTGGGCTCAGGTGCCAGTCGTGGGGGAGGTGCACGTCCCCCCACGGCATTGGGACGCCGACGTCCCAGAACATCTGCGCCACCGCTACGGTGACGTAGATCCGGTCGCGTCTGGGAGGCGCCGGCGGCCCCATTGCGAACGCCGGCGGCGCGACTTGCCGGCTGCTGCCGGCCTCGTGGTCGTTGGCGGACGGCTCGAACTCGCGCTTCGAGGCCATGGCGGCGCGGAAGCTTCGAGCTCGCGCGTGCGGCCGGAGTGGAAAGTGGGGACTGGATAGGGACAGTCCCCTTCCCCAGTCCACATTTAATAGGACTGGGGCACCGACAGGTGGGCCAGCCAGGCGGACAGGGCGGACACGCGAGGACGCCGCGTGGCATCCGCGGCCACGCAAACCCGGCCCAGATTTGGGCCGGGTTTGCGTTGTTCTGGACACCACGGCCGTCCGCTTTTGCGGTGCGTCCCCGCGTTGGGCCGGGTTTTTGTCCGTTTCGACCCATCCGGACGCGCGGGATGGGTCGCCCGGTTGGAGATGCCCGACGACGCATGTCCGATGTCCCGCCCCCCGCGCGAGTACTTGTACGTACTCCGTACCCGACTCATCTGTGCAAGTATGCCCGCGCGCATGAAGCATGGAGCTAGCTAACTTACCTCAAAATGAATATTCTACGTGCAAAATTAAATCTAAGTGCAGCGAGTACAACTTAGGGAGGCATCAATTACAATTACGTGTAACATACAGGTACAAGTTACATATAAATCTAACTAAAGCGGAGGACGAGTACAACTCTATGAACACGCGAGTACGGTTACGTACAAAGCACGAGTACAACAGCACCAACGAACGAGTACAAATACAGCTGCACGCACAAAGCAAGTACACTACAAAACTACAGTCGCACACATGAGTGAGCACAAATACAGCTACACGCACAAAGCAAGTACATTACAGAAGTACAGTCGTACACATGAGTAAGTACAAGTATAGTCGCACACATGAGTTTGCACACGTGCAAAAATACAGTCGCGCACACGAGCGAGTACAGTTACCGAGTAAAGTAAAAAATTACACAAAATACAAAAAAAACAGAAGTACTTATCAGTTCAACCACGAGTACAATTAGGTACACACCACGAGTATAACCATAGTAGTATTGGAAGTACGGAAAAAAGTATCTTGAAACCTATCAACATGAGATCTAGTTTTAAAAATCTCGACGTGAGAATCTCAAAAGTGAAAACGGATCGTAATTTGGACTTACGATTCTCAAGATATTTTATTTTAATAAAAAAATTAGAAAATAAAGGGAAAAGCTGAGAAACCAGCCCCTCTCTCCTCCCTCATCCCCCATCTTACTTCCCATTGCGATACGTGGCGAGCAGGGATACCACACGTCACAGAGATTTTCTGGCACCACAACTCACCACTTGTCATGTGCGAAGCGAGTTGCCTTCCCTTCACGAAGGTCAACTTTTTTCTAACAATTTCCATACAAAATAAAAAATAGAGATTATCTGTTTATTTGGACCGTACCAAATGCGGTCTATCACAAAGAGGCGAATCGAGCTCACTGTAACACCGTGCCCCAAAGATCACAGTTTGGGCTCAGAATTAGAAATCATACATAACATGTGTTATGGAATATATAGGTCGATAAGAAAGTGCATCATTGCCTCGACATTTTCCCTTGGGCCAAATCAGGGTACTCATATAATAATTCATTTGTTAGGCAGCTCTAAAAAACAAGAGGAACCATAAGCTACAAGTTTCCAGGTCAGAAAAATGAAAAATAGAACCAAAAAGGCGCAACTTTCTCTCAAGAGATAGACACCCGATTTTTCTAACCTAATAAAAAGGCCAGTTTCATCGCTTCTAACATTGACATCTCTCTCTTTCTCCCTGCCTGCCTTCTCCTGCACTCGAGACAAAAAGAAATCGCAGCGTGCGCGCGGCCAAAGTGACCAGATTTTGTCTCGCGATGGCGCACCGCGGCAGTCCAGAGATGGCTGCCCTCTCCCTTTCTCACACCAAACCCACCATATTCCACAAGACCACAACACTACATCAGCTTCATTCCGCCATTGGAAAGAAATGAACAATCTAAAAAAAACTTTTCCTCGTGTACACATAAGCAAAAGTTACAAATGAACAATTTCAGAAGTTTTTGTTCGATCGAGGAAATTTAGCATCTAGCTATTCAATCTTGAACCTTGTCACCACTCATGAGAGCGACGCGCCGTCGCGTTAGCCACTTCTTCATCTTCTCCAAGGCGCAACCTGGCAATCCCAAAACTCTAGCTATATATACCTACCAGCATTTCGTAGTGTCCTCGTGATGCATTTGCTTCTTTCTTGTCCCCCTCTTGCAGTAGTATTTAGGATGCTGCGAGCATCGCTCTTGCTCTGATCCCATCGGCGGAGCTTAATTATATATTTATTATTTATTAACTTATTTGTATATCCTTAATTTTATATATTTATTAATTTATCGGCGCACGTCGACGTCGTCCATGGAGTCCGTCGGCGGCGGCGGTAGCATCCCGAGGGCACAGGCGGCATCCTCGCGGCGTCTGGGACGCAGCACCAGCTTGGCCTCCCGCGCCGGCGCCGGCGCTTTCGCCTACGACGGGATGCGCACGGCGCCGCTCTTCTCGTCGGCCAACTTCGCGCGCTCCCTCCGCAAGGCGGCCTCCTTGGGCCACAAGAAGGCCAGCGCAGGCGACGTGGACGCGGCCGCGCCGCCACCCCGGCGGGCGCTGAGCAGCAAGGATCAGAACACCGTCCACACCGCGGACGTCGGAGCTGTGATGCTGTCCCCGCGTCGTTCGCTGACCGAGGAGCCGACGAGGCGGAGGCGGAGCACTGCGGGCACGTCGCCGGAGGAAGCCTCTGGTAAGGGATCATCAACCGGCGCGCTGAGGGAGACGATGGCGCGTAAGATTAAGGAGGGGCTGGAGAAGGAGGAGGCGGCGCACCGGGTGCGCGTGCTCACCGCGCGGCTCCTCCAATGGCGGTTCGCCAACGCCCGGATGGAGATGGCCGTCGCCCGCGCCACGTCCGCTGCCGAGGTGAGCCATCGCCGTGCAGGACGTGCATACTACAGCAGTGCAGTTGCATTGGTTTTTTTCCCGATGGTCATTGGTGAGTCTATGCAATTATCCGTGTGCAGAACAAGCTGTTCTACACGTGGCTGCGCGTGGCGGAGCTGCGCAACATCCAGGCGGCGAAGCGGATCGTGGCGCAGCGGCGGCGGCAGAAGCTGAAGCTGGCAAGGCTGCTGCGGCCGCAGCTCCCCCTCCTCGCCTCGTGGGAGGCCCTTGATCAGCCGCACGCCGACGCCGTCTCAGACCTCACCCGCGTCCTCTCCGCCGCCTGCACCTCCCTCCCCGTGACCGCCGGCGCCCAAGTACTTACCACGCATTCTGTAGTCTGTAGCCACACGCGAAATTCTGTTCACGTCCCTCCATCTGACAGCTCGGTGACTACACCCGCATGCAGGCCGGCGTGGAGTCGCTACACGAGACCATGTTCGCCTGCGTGGGCATGGTGACCGAGATCGAAGCCAACGCCGACGTGTTCTACGCCACGGTACGCACGCACGCAAGAGTCACACTTCAAAGTTCTCTGGATTTCTTCCCGTTTCCTTAACGTTGCTGGCCGGTTCCGGCATGGCCGGCGCCGGTGCGTCTCTGCAGGCCAGCGCCACGAGCGACACGCTGGGCGAGCTGGCGAGGACGATACGGCAGGAGGTGGACGGGCTGGACGAAGCCATGCGGCTGGCCAGGATCGTCACTCGGCTGCAGGTGGGTGGTCGTCTTTCCGCCCACGGTGATGTCTCACCTCACAGGATTAAACCTATTCTGAATCTTGTGTCTTACTGCTGAATCCTTTTCGTTCTTTTTGGACTGATTCGATCATTTTCAGACACCACACCTTTTTGCTACTACTTAATAATGGCCATTAGGCAACAAGTGCCACCATACCTCTTTGCTTAACGACTAGTTTCTGGTGTGCTTCCGGTGCTACAGATGCAGGAAGTGAGCCTCCGATCCAACTTAATTCAGGCGAGGCAGAGGCTTGATCAAGACATGGGAGTCGCCGTCGCCGTCCCGGCCACTGCACCTTCCGGCTGGTGCTTTTGAGCTTTGATCAATCTCACACGCCATTCTTAAAATAAAGATAAGATGCGGGACTTGTGTCACCGTGACAGACTGACGGGAGGCTTCACCTCTCATGAACTCGTTCGTGTATGTATATGTGCTTCCTAATAAATTGCGTTTTTAGATAGTAGTTTGTGCTATTAAGAGAGGTATGTGTATTGCACGGGTGTGTGCCTGTGAATAGTAAACTGAGTCGTTTGTGGTACGAATCTACATTAACATCTTGTAACTTGAATATTTTCGATCTGAACCGTCTCAAATCTTTAATCCAGTTTTTCATCCCCATCCTTCGAGTGGAATCACGGTGAAATATATTTTTATATTATATACATTTTATATCACAGATAACTGTTTTTTTCTATATAGTAGATCAATATCTTGCTGTGTGAACAAAAACAGCTTTGTTTAGACGTGGGCAAATGTCGACAGGTGGCTTCCCGCATAGGTGACAGACGCGGTGTGATAGATTCATGCAGTGTAGGTGCGTTGTCTGACGCCATGGCAGCATTGACGACATACTTGGCAAGGGCTATATAGATCTCTGGCATGAAGATGGACCAACGGTTGATGATAGTATCGGCTTCTGAGGCAAGGGCATGAGGCGCTCGCCAAGGGTCTACTAGACCGGATGTCGGGATGTGTGCTCCTATTTTCCATAGGACGACTCTGTGATGCCCCCGTTAATTACTTGATATGGCGTTGTTCGTATTTAGGGCATGGGGTCCTAACGACGACTTTCTCCACCCATTGTCAGGTTTATAGGCGTTGAGTGATGGCTTTGGGTTGTGTCATGTATGTTCTTGTCAACTCTATGTTGAATAAAATCTAAATAGTAGCCGCATGCATCGATTGATGTGGTGGCTCAGGCTTTCCCATTTTGAAAAATACCATAGTTTTTATTGATCATATGGATGTCGTAACTAAATTAAAAGAACAACCTAAGGATTTAGATCTTGCTGTTGCATTTAGAAATATAATCAGTCCATTACATACCCATGACCAACGGGAAAACGGTATCATTTCAAACACATACCACTAGTAAAGATTAGGCCTTTCAAGACCCTCCATGGCACATGGAAGGTATTTTCCATGTGTGATGCGAGCAATCCGTGATAGATGAAAAACAAATCTGCAGTTCTCCACCGCGCGTGGAGTCGAGACCATCGCACACGGTTTTACTCTACAAAACCGTTTGCTTTACAGCACACACATTTTTTTTTTAGAAATGTGTGTGACAAGGAGGCAATCACACACAATTTTAAACAAAAAGCAGTGTGCGATAAAGTAAGAATAGTAAAAAAATGAAAGGACCAAAATGCAAACTATCAAAAATAAGGTTCATGTGTTTCCCCCGGCCGGGAGATATTTTCCCAAGTCCACACTCATGGTCTAGCCGTTCCAGCGAAAAAAATTATGTGGAGCACCACTGTTGGGTGCTCCTACCTGGTGCGCCACAGAAGTTTTAAGAAATTTTGTGGCGCATGTAGATATATGTCACAAAAATAAATATCTTTCGCGTGACTTCTATGGCGCACGAAATATGCGCCACAGAAAGTTAAAAACATGCGTCACAGATGAGGGTTTTCCTAGTAGTGATCCTACGAATTCACATTCCATGGCCTCACTCGTGGGGCTATACGGCCACATTGTTGTCTTACTGGTGAGTAGCAAGACCAAACTAATTTGTGTAGACAAGCCTCGCACACTACTACCAAATCTATATAGGTTAACCAATGTTAATTATTGTGCTTACATACATATTGCAATCAAAGAAAAGAATAATATATGATTGTTTGCACCATTCAATCATCTTACTAAGAACCCCATGATCTACTTCAACAGAAGAAGTAACTAGATAGCCCATATTTTTTCTTTTAAAAAATCATATACTCCCTCCATCTCGTTGCTTAGGCCGTAAATCAATTTGCACAGTTATTAAGGTAAGACTGGCAGGAGAGAAAGTAATCGCTAGTTTCCTCATTTGCCCCTGCATGCTCGCACGATTAAACCACGTTCCGCACGCGTTGGACTCCTCATTTCCTCTAGACCTCCTCGTTTCTTGGGATAGACCAACAGTTTTTCAGGATCCTGGGTTAATGCGGCTAGGTTTTAAGGAGTGGAAACGGGAAAGCAGGGGAAAATTTGGAAGATTACTGAACCACAACCACCCGCGCCTTAAGCATTGAGTAAATATCGGTAAAAAAATTGCGCCGTAAGCAGTGAGACGGAGGGAGTATCCTTCACCACGGCAGTATATATTCAGCACAACCAGCTGTTGTAGAAGAAAACACTATACCTCTTTACGCGTTCGTCCATCTCTACGGCGTGTGGTTCGCGCGACGACGTAGCACTCGAGAGAGGAGAAGAGCAGCCAGCCGGTGCACGGCGGGTTCTCTCATCTTCGCCATCGACCCGAGGAGAGCATATAGCCTGCGAAGACCGGAGCCAGCGTAGGGTGCAAGAAGCCTCGGCGGCGTCATCGATGCGCCGTCACCGGCGCCGACGCGTGGACTACACTTAAAGTCCATAGCTGCGCCGATCTGCCACACGACGCAGACTCAAGGTATACAACCATGTCCTGCCGCCCATCGATCAACATAGTTGCGCCGATCTTTTCTTATGATTGTATTTCTCTGGTAATGGGACATGTAATCTCTTGTTATACTAGAATGATACCCCGCGCGGTGCAGCGGATATCTCTTTAAGAAATCTAATAAAATACATAAAATTTGGTTTATAGAATATGCAATATTTAGTTGGCCATAGTAGCTTAGACACTAAATTTAATAGCCATGAAATGGATAGGTATTTGAAAATTTCAAGATTGTTATATTTCAGAAGTGTACGTGATTGATTTATATAACGTGAAATCAACCGACTGTAGAACTACAAATGATATGGATGTCTTGCATGAAAAATGCATGCACATTGCGGCATTACGTTGAAAAATATATCATGTATGGTTATGTATATAAGAGCTCATAATTAACACTGAGTCTAATTCGCAAAGAGTTTATTTGGTTGTTAAAACTATTTGATGTTCAAGTTGCACATGACTTAACTATGTAATGATATAGCACGAGGGTGCGATATTATCAAGCGAGCGGCAAATAAAAAGAATGACATTGCTAGTTTAATGGTTAAAAATAGATAATCTAAATATCTTGCATGTAGATATAGAAAATAAATAAAGACTACTATTAGTGGCATGAGGTGGACAAATAATTAGCTAATGAAGTAGATGATGTGGATAGCTTGCATGTTGAGATAGACAAATATTAATTACACTTAGTGAGGTTTTGTTTTATAAGAAGTATAGATATGTGTTTTACTTTGCGGGAAGTCCAAAAAAACATTGCAAAAATACTCAGAAAGCAAAGCAGTTAAACTTCGATGGAAAATACCAAATAAAACCGGTAACGTTCATCCTGGTAGTTCTAGAATTAAAGCCTCATGCCTTTTCCCCCACAATTACGTTCTTCTTCCTCTTCCCTCTTTCTTTGCCATCTCTAGTTTTGGCGTTTCTTATCTATCTCCTCTTCCCCTCCTCCTCCTAAGCCGGAATGGGTGAGGCAACCGACTTTTCCATCAATGGCACTATGGGTGTACGCTGTTGGGGCAGGTCTAGCGACGGCAGGGTTGTGGTTGCTCTCAAAGAGAGTATCAAATCTATTGGAGGTGCTACGTTAAGGTCTGGGGGCATTTCTCCTATTTTCGATCTCAGTTACTTTGTGTTACTCCCTAGTGTTGTTTTGTCACCCTATAAATGTAGGAAGTTTTTTCTGCTCCATTCAACAAAAAATTGTCACGTTGTGTAAGATGTTTTTTCTCTTCCATTAGGCCAACGGAACTTATAACCATTCAATTGAATTTATTTTTCGTTTAGATTATATTTTCCTATTTTGTGTCATGTTCTTTTCCTAACTTTGCGCCTCAAATTTTGCTTTGTGTAGATCGAAATGCACTCTTGTGCATTGGTTCCATGTGAGAGTAGTGTGAGGTATTGTTACTTTACTTTTAGGTTTATGTTGGTTGGAGGACTTGTTGGAAAAAAGTAATATAATGGGTTTGGTTTGTTAGGGTTAGCTGAAAGTGCATTATACTTCTAGGGTGGGCTTGTCGCAACCCATGTTTACGAGGATATCCATTTGTACCCCACGTGCACAACTATGTTTCTAGTTACACATTGTGTACAATTGGGAACGGCTAGCTAGTCTCAATACATGTGCAACCAGGAGAGTGAGTTCATCGCAAACCAGTGCACAATTCGGGAAGGGGGGTGGCTACCTTGTTTGCAACAGAGGGACAGTTGCAACCCTTTTGCAGCTAGGCTAATCAAACTTCTTGTGCAACTGTCTATCTTCTAGGTTCACCCCATGTGTAACTGGGTGTCCATATGCATCATGTGTTCAACTGGGATTAGCTAGTTGTAACCCATGCGTAAGTAGGTGTCTAGTTACACCATGTGTGCAATCCCACCCCTTGTGCAACTCGAGTTGAGGGTAGTCTAAACCCTTACACTGCTGGGGAAGGCGGTCTAGTCGCACCTTGTTTGCAACACGTGCAATTGTGGTGAGGTAGTCATAACCTTGTGTAAGTGTGTGTCCAGTTACAACCCCGTGTGGAAATGGGTGTTTAGTTGCAACATGCCTATAATTTAGGTGGGCCAGTCGCAACTCTTGCAACTGTAGGGACCATGGCGGGTAGTAGTAATCATCTGCAATTGTTGGGGGAGGGGGCATTCTAAATACACCTATGTGCAACTGGTGGGCACCTCGTGGGAAACTAGTGAGCTAGTCGCACCCAGTGTGTAACTCGGGGGAGGGCTAGTCACAACCTGCGTACACCTAGGTGGTCGAGTTGAACCTTATGCACAATTGGGGTGTGTGTGTGGTGGCTCCGTGGGATAAATATATGTCCAATTCTAGTAACAATGATGTACAATTTGAATTATTTTTGAAATACCGTATCAAAATTTATTAGAATTTTTTGTCGCATTTTTTACCTCGATCATTCCTCTTTCATACTATTTTATCTCATGCAATGTATTGGATGCACAGTTACACACTAAGAACTAAGGAGAACACATTTTGAAACATTGATGCTTCAATATTTTCTCTTAGGCAGTTCTTTTTGTGATTTTGTATTTGAATCTTCCTTTTGTTTTATAATGTAATTAGTGGATAACAAATTGACACATGGAGGACTCACGGGCCTACAAAAGTTTTTATATATTTTGTTTCATGCAACGGGATTTGAATCAGTGGTGAGCCGGTGACCAACTACCTAAGGACATATCCAACGCCCCCATGGACATCTTGTGTCCGTTGCGGTCGGCGTCGGCCGAAAGCGAGGCCCAACGACCAACCGCATACAAACCAGGCCACAAATAGGCCGCGAGTCCGGGGTGAGCGTCTATTTGTTTGCCCCGGACTCTCTAGCTGGTCAGAGAGTCAACCACACCCTCTTCTCAGCTCCCACCCCTGTTGCGCCCCTCGACCGCTGACTCGGCCGGTCGACTAGGCAAATAGTTTTGGCCGCGTACCGTTGCAGTCCACGTCGAGGACTCTCGCTGCAGTTGTTGGGTCGCTTGGGGGCCATCGTAGAGGCCTACTTCAAGAGCGCCGTTCACCGTGGTTCATTCTGCCCGCAGCCTGTTGACTGAATTCCTTGCCGGTCGGAAAGGTAATCTGCAGGCCTAGCTGTGCTATTTTTAGTGCATATGAATGCAATGCGGTCCTCATTTGTGTTCTACCCTATGTAGATCATGACCAACAATTCTGATGATTCTTTCTACAACAATGTCATCAACACGTCCTCCGACGAGTCCGATGATGACACCGAGATCCTCTTGGACATGGTCGTGGCCCTTTTCATCCATGATCAGGAGCATCACGAGCAGAAGTTCTGTGATCGGTTAAGGGTCGGCTTCTGGCACTTGAACGCAACCGAGTGGCCGCCATGCACAACTATGGTGGGACTACTTACATGGGACCAATCCCTAGTTCAATGCGTCGTGCATGTGAAGGGGGCGCTTCTGAGGATTATGCGCGGAGTGAGGTGCTATGATGACTACTTCAATTTGAGGGTGGATGCCACATGTAAACTTGGCTTTACTTCATACCAAAAAATGCACTGCGGCAATTAGGATGCTAGCGTATGGAGTATCCGGTGACTTAGTGGATGAGTACATCCGCATAAGCGAGTCCGGTTTCCTTGAGGCAATGGACATGTTCTACAAAGTTGTGGTTGCGGTTTTTGCAGTAGTGTACTTGAGGCAACCAACTGTGCTGATTGTTGACACTACCGAGCTATTGTCAGTCAATGCAACAAGATTTTATGGTATGCTTGAAAGCATAGATTGTATGCACTGAGAATGAAAGAGCAGTCCAATTGAGTGGCAAGGTCAGTACCATGGCCATACAAATGGGTGGACGGTCATACTTGAGGCGGTTGCATCTCAAGATCTTTGGATTTGGCACTCTTTAATTAGCATGGCAAACTCTAACAATGATATTACACTAGTAGAAAATGGAGCATCCATCTAAGCCTTTGGTACCGGTTCCCTAACGAACCGGTACCAAAGGGGTCATTGTTTGGGACCTCTGGCGGGCGAGGAGCTTTGGCACCGGTTGGTGAGGGGCTTTCGTACCGGTTCGTGACGAAAGGTCTTCGGCCAGAGGTACAGGCTCATGTGGGGCCAGGGCTGGACCTTTCGTACCGGTTCGTTAGGGTGCCACCGTATAATCACACCGCGAGCCCGTCCCTGGCTCCTTCATCTCATTTTTCTCTTCTTCCTCTCTCACACTCTAAATTCTTTTACACCTCTCACACTCCAACAAATCTCTATTTTTTCTCCACCATTTTAACAAGATTAAGGGCATACATCTATCCAAGGGTTAGCAATATCATCCTTCCTTTCGGCGTTCCTAATTTAGCTCATTTCTTTGGTAGTTTTAACTCGTACTATTTTTCTATTGCTAGCAAGGTGTTCGATGAAATGCCTAAGTTAGGGATTTTTTTATATGCAATTTGAGCTGAAATTATGGTATGTTTTGTAGGTTTTAATTAGTATCATCCCCGTCTTCACCGCCGTCGATCGCCAACATCATCCCCTAGCCGGCACCGTACCACCTCGGTGAGCCTCTTCTTTTTTATAATTTTTTTTAGTTTTATGTGATGAACATGAATATTAATTAAGTTGGTCACTCATATATCCACGATGTTGTGTAATTAATGATTTTTGATATACATATAAAATGCAGATGAGTCGACAATGGATGTACGGTGACCGGTGTCATCCCGAGTTCATTAATGGCATGCATTATTTTCTCAACGTGGCTGAGGCAAACAGGCGGTCGAATGGTTTCATCTATTGTCCATGTAGTTCCTGTAAGAATATGCAGGATTACTCTACCATTCACGTCCACCTGCTGGAGAACGGTTTCATGCCCAGCTATAATTGTTGGACCAAGCACGGAGAAAGAGGGGTTATATTGGAAGACAGCGAAGAAGAAGAGGATAGTGACAACTATCCCTTATTCACTGAAGACGGTGATAGTAGAATGGGGGAAGACGAAGCTGAAGAAGAGCCCATTTTCGATGAGCCAATTTTTGATGACCCGGATGACGATTTGGGTCGGGCCATTCTTGAAGGAGAGGTTGAAGTTGGAGAAAATGTTAGAGGATCACAACAAACTGTTGTACCCAAATTGCGAAAATGGACAGAAAAAGCAGGGTACCACGCTGGAATTGCTGCAATGGAAGGCAGATAATGGTACTTCTGACAAGGGATTTGAAAAGTTGCTGAAAATAATAAAGAAGATGCTTCCAGGGGAGAACGTATTGCCCTCTAGTTCGTACGAAGCAAAGAAGGTTGTCTGCCCTCTAGGATTAGAGGTGCAGAAGATACATGCATGCATCAATGACTGTATCCTCTACCGCAAGGAGTACGAGAATTTCAATGCATGCCCGGTATGTAGTGCATTGAAGTATAAGATCAGGCGAGATGACCCTGTCGATGTTGAGGGCGAGTCCAACCCCAGGAAGAGGGTTCCAGCGAAGGTGATGTGGTATGCTTCTATAATACCACGGTTGAAACGTTTGTTCCAGAACAAAGAGCATGCCAAGTTGTTGCGATGGCACAAAGAGGACCGTAAGAAAGATGTGATGCTGAGACACCCCGCTGACGGGTCGCAGTGGAGAAAAATCGACAGAGAGTTCAAGTCATTTTCAGATGATGCAAGGAACTTAAGATTTGGTCTAAGTACAGATGGCTTTAATTCTTTCGGGGAGCAGAGCTCCAGTCATAGCACTTGGCTAGTGAATCTATGTATCTATAACCTTCCTCCTTGGTTGTGCATGAAGCGGAAGTTCATTATGATGCCAGTGCTCATCCAGGGCTCGAAGCAACCCGGTAACGACATTGATGTGTACCTGAGGCCATTGGTTGAAGAACTTTTAGAGTTGTGGCGTGAAGAAGGTGTACCTGTGTGGGATGAGCACGAACAAAAGGGATTTAACCTACGAGCGTTGTTATTTGTAACCATCAATGATTGGCCTGCTCTTGGTAACATTTCAGGGCAGTCAAACAAGGGATACAATGCATGCGCACACTGTTTAGGTGAGACTGACAGTAATTATTTGGGAAACAAGAATGTGTACCTGGGGCATCGTCGATTTCTTCCAAAACAACATCACGTAAGAAAGAGAGGAAAGCATTTCGGAGGTGAG
Source organism: Lolium perenne (assembly GCF_019359855.2). Taxonomy (NCBI): domain Eukaryota; kingdom Viridiplantae; phylum Streptophyta; class Magnoliopsida; order Poales; family Poaceae; genus Lolium; species Lolium perenne. Next base: position 156,326,455 of record NC_067244.2, on the reverse strand, counting down.
GCAGATAACCGAACGAAGCCTACCCGCCCTACTGGGGAAGTTATATATGATATGTTCAAGGATTTAAAAGTGATCTTTGGAAAGGGTCCCGGCGGACAATCTGTTCTGCATGATGTTGACGGACACGTACCCATGTGGAAGAAGTCGATATTTTGGGAGCTACCCTACTGGAAATTCTTAGAGGTTCACTCTGCAATCGACGTGATGCACGTGACGAAAAATCTTTGCGTGAACCTGCTAAACTTCTTGGGCGTGTATGGGAAAACAAAAGATACACCGGATGCACGGCAGGACCAGCAAAGTATCCACGAAGGAAACAACCTGAATCCAGAGAAGTATCAAGGTCCTGCCAGCTACGCTCTTACCAAAGAGGAGAAGGAGATCTTTTTTTAAGTCCTAAGTAGCATCAAGGTTCCGTCTGGCTTCTCGTCGAATATAAAGGGAGTAATAAACAAGTCAGAGAAAAAGTTTCAAAACCTAAAGTCTCATGACTGCCACATGATTATGACACAATTACTTCCGGTTGCATTGAGGGGGCTTCTGCCGGAAAATGTTCGAGTACCCATTGTGAAGCTATGTGCATTCCTCAATGCAATTTCTTAGAAGGTGATCAATCCACTTACTCTACAAAATTTACATAAGGATGTGGTCCAATGTCTAGTCAGCTTTGAGTTCGTGTTCCCACCATCCTTCTTCAATATTATGACACATCTCCTAGTTCACCTGGTCGAAGAGATTGGCGTTCTCTGTCCTGTATTTCTACACAACATGTTCCCCTTTGAGAGATTCATGGAAGTCTTAAAGAAGTACGTTCATAACTGTGCTAGGCCAGAAAGAAGCATCTCCAAGGGCTATGGAACAGAGGAGGTCATTGAGTTTTGTGTTGACTTTATTCCTGACCTTAAGCCGATCGGTGTTCCTGAATCGCGCTATGAGGGGAGACTGCGTGGAAAAGGCACGCTAGGAAACAAAGCAACAACGTGTATGGACGGATATTCTTTCACTCAAGCACACTACACAGTTCTACATAATTCCATCTTGGTGGCTCCGTACAAAGAGGAACACAAGGATATCTTACGCTCTAAATACCCGGAGCAACGTGAAGATTGGATTGATGGAGAACACATGAAGTCTTTTGGCGGTTGGTTGCAAACACGTCTCATGAATGTCACTGATGACGAGCAGCTGTACTTGTTGGCCAAGCAACCATCTTCTACTATATTGACTTTTCAAGGGTACGAGATTAATGGGAACACATTTTACACATTCGCCCAAGACAAAAAGAGCACCAACCAAAACAGTGGTGTCCGCTTTGATGCAGAAGATGACAATGGGAACAAGGTCACATATTATGGGTACATAGAGGAGATATGGGAACTTGACTATGGACCTAATTTCAAGGTCCCTTTGTTCCGGTGCAAATGGTTCAACCTTTGAAAGACGAGTGCAGGTAGACCCGCAGTACGTAATGACTACAGTGGATCTCAAGAATCTAGGGTACGACACCGAACCATTCGTCCTAGCCAGTGAAGTGGCTCAGGTTTTTTATGTGAAGGACATGTCTAGCAAACCGAAAAAAAGAAAAGAAAGGCAAGAGGACACATCATACGATGAGCCAAAGCGGCACATAGTTCTTTCAAGGAAAAAGAAACATCGTGGGAGTAGAGGACAAGACAGACATGTCAGAAGATTATAATAAGTTTGATGATATTCCACCCTTCAAGGTAAAAACTGACCCAAGCATCATCTTAAATAATGAAGATTGTCCCTTTCTTCTGACGAAAGCTTTGAGTCAGCTTTGAGTCAGAAGAAAGGGAAACAGACGAAGAAAACTCAGAAGACTAGCTAGATAGGGATCATAACTTGTGTATCTCAATATGGAAATCACTTTTGTGTAATGATGTTACTGTATGTAAGATATTAACAATGGAGATGGTTGGCTTGTTTTACTAGTTAAGTAGCTTTCACGGGCTTGCAGGGAAATTTTTCCGAGGCGGAACTTCCGAATATGCCATATATAGGGCATGTGCACCAAGGGCATATTCAAGAAGTTCCGCCACGGGAGATTTCCCAACCCTTTCCCCAACATTGTTAGAGGAGATGGAGTCTTTCACGGGCTTGTAGGGAAATTTTTCCGAGGCGGAACTTCCGAAGATGCCATAGGGCGTGTGCACCAAGGGCATCTTTGAGAAGTTCCGCCACGGGAGATTTCCCAACCCTTTCCCCAACATTGTTAGAGGAGATGGAGTCTTTCACGGGCTTGTAGGGAAATTTTTCCGAGGCGGAACTTCCGAAGATGCCATAGGGCATGTGCACCAAGGGCATCTTCGAGAAGTTCCGCCACGGGAGATTTCCCAACCCTTTCCCCAACATTGTTAGAGGAGATGGAGTCTTTCACGGGCTTGCAGGGAAATTTTTCCGAGGCGGAACTTCCGAAGATGCCATAGGGCGTGTGCACCAAGGGCATCTTCGAGAAATTCCGCCACAGGAGTTTTCCCAACCCTTTCCTCCATCCATTGTGATGAAACTCTCCATCCATGTTGGCTTGTTGAGCTGCTTGCCATGGCGTATCGATGCTCCTTTTATAGGCACGACGCCTGATGGCGTGTACAGCACACGTCCGTTGGGAACCCCAAGAGGAAGGTATGATGCGCACAGTAGCAAGTTTTCCCTCAGAAAGAAACCAAGGTTTATCGAACCAGGAGGAGCCAAGAAGCACGTTGAAGGTTGATGGCGGAGGGATGTAGTGCGGCGCAACACCAGGGATTCCGGCGCCAACGTGGAACCTGCACAACACAACCAAAGTACTTTGCCCCAACGAAACAGTGAGGTTGTCAATCTCACCGGCTTGCTGTAACAAAGGATTAACCGTATTGTGTGGAAGATGATTGTTTGCAGAAAACTTGATAAAGAACAAGTATTGCGATGGATTGTATGCGATGTAAAGAATAGGACCGGGGTCCACAGTTCACTAGAGGTGTCTCTCCCATAAGATAAATAGCATGTTGGGTGAACAAATTACAGTCGGGCAATTGACAAATAGAGAGGGCATGACAATGCACATACATGATATGATAAATATAGTGAGATTTAATTGGGCATTACGACAAAGTACATAGACCGCTATCCAGCATGCATCTATGCCTAAAAAGTCCACCTTCAGGTTATCATCCGAACCCCTTCCAGTATTAAGTTGCAAACAACAGACAATTGCATTAAGTATGGTGCGTAATGTAATCAACAACTACATCCTTGGACATAGCATCAATGTTTTATCCCTAGTGGCAACAGCACATCCACAACCTTAGAACTTTCTGTCACTGTCCCAGATTTAATGGAGGCATGAACCCACTATCGAGCATAAATACTCCCTCTTGGAGTTAAGAGCAAAAACTTGGCCAGAGCCTCTACTAATAACGGAGAGCATGCAAGATCATAAACAACACATAGGTAATAGATTGATAATCACCATAACATAGTATTCTCTATCCATCGGATCCCGACAAACACAACATATAGAATTACAGATAGATGATCTTGATCATGTTAGGCAGCTCACAAGATCCAACAATGAAGCACATAAGGAGAAGACGACCATCTAGCTACTGCTATGGACCCATAGTCCAGGGGTGAACTACTCACTCATCACTCCGGAGGCGATCATGGCGATGAAGAGTCCTCCGGGAGATGATTCCCCTCTCCGGCAGGGTGCCGGAGGCGATCTCCAGAATCCCCCGAGATGGGATTGGCGGCGGCGGCGTCTCTGGAAGGTTTTCCGTATCGTGGCTCTCGGTACTGGGGGTTTCGCGAGGGAGGCTTTAAGTAGGCGAAAGGGTAGCGCAGGGGGGCACACGAGGGCTCCACACGCTAGGGCCGCGCGGCCAAGGCCTGGGCCGCGCCGCCCTAGTGTGGCGGCGCCTCGTGGCCCCACTTCCTTTCCCCCTCGGTCTTCTGGAAGCTTCGTGCAAAAATAGGACCCTGGGCGTTGATTTCGTCCAATTCCGAGAATATTTCCTTACTAGGATTTCTGAAACCAAAAACAGCAGAAAACAGCAACTGGCTCTTCGGCATCTTGTTAATAGGTTAGTGCCGGAAAATGCATAAATACGACATATAATGTGTATAAAACATGTAGATATCATCAATAATGTAGCATGGAACATAAGAAATTATTGATACGTCGGAGACGTATCAACGCCGCTTCTACATTGTCTTCTTCCTCCGATAGGGCGTCCTGCGCTACATGCTTTATCTCATCGAGCAGGGCGTCCTTATCCTGCTGACAGCTTTAGTACCGGTTGCACCCACCAGCCGGTACTAAAGGTTACCCACGCGTCCTTATCCCACCGACAGTTTTGTTACATGACAGAAAAAACACCTTTAGTACCGGTTGCACCCACCAGCCGGTACTAAATGTTACCCACGCGTCCTTATCCCACCGACAGTTTTGTTACATGACAGAAAACCACCTTTAGTACCGGTTGCACCCACCAGCCGGTACTAAAGGTTTGCCGCGCCATTGCGTTCCCGCCTATTTTATTCTCGCGCTTTCCACCGGTTCCCGCCTCTGTCTTCCCGCCTCCGTCATCCCGCCATTTTTTCACTATATATATGTAGGCTTGGCCTCCATTTACATATCACATCTAGACTCATATCTGCAAACCTCATCATTCTCTCCCATGGCTTCCATCGTATCTCTAACCCCCCAGGAGGCGGAGGCGCTTTGCGCCTCGAACTACCCCTGCCCGCCGGGCTACCGCGTCCCGACCGGCTGGTTGCTAAGGGTCGGAGGCATACCGGTCCCTCCAGTGCCTCTAGGTGTGGCGCGCGAGATGGCCATCACGAACCACTACTACTTCGAGCTCACGCCAGAGCAGCGGAGGAATCCCCAGTGGCATCCCGACTACAGCCCGACTTGGGAAAGCTTCTTCATCAATCGGCGTGAGAGGGCGCTTGCTAGGCACGAGGAGGGCGGCCCGCCTCCTTCGAACTTCAACGAGGCCGGCCGTCGGCTGTGGTGGCGCGACCGGACTCTCCAGGGCGTCATGGCCTACCGTGGCCCCCGCCTGCGCTACCCTCAGTCCCAGCCCACGCGTGCTCTCCCGCCGAGGTTCGACTACCGCGACCCCAATGCTAGCGACGATGATGATGGCGACTACGACGATTACAGTGGGGAGTACTATAGGGCTAGGCACGAGTATGACTGAATGACTCGAACAGTCAAATCTGGCCATGTATCTTAATTTTTAGTTGAGCTATGTACTTTTAATTCGAGTTCAATCGTAATAAAATTTTATTCCCGCCCTTTCTTTCTCGCCTTTTTTCTCCCACGCGCGGCGTCGTGGCGGGAAACTTAAAAGAAAAGGAACATAAAGGAAAAAGAATACAAAAAGAAAAAGGAACAGCAAATAAGAAATAGAAAATAAGAAATAGAAAAGAAAAGAAAAAAAGAGAAATAGAAAATAAGAAATAGAAAATAATAAATATAAAAGAAAAGAAACATACAAGAAAAGAAAAAAGAAAAGAAAAAGAAACATAAAAAAAGAAACAGAAAAGAAAAAAAGAAAAAGAAAAGAAACAGCAAAAGAAAAGAAAAAAAGAGAAATAGAAAATAAGAAATAGAAAAGAAAAGAAACATACAAGAAAAGAAAAAAAGAAAAGAAAAAGAAACAGAAAAGAAAAAAGAAATAGAAAAGGAAAAAGAAATAGAAAAGAAACAGCAAAAGAAAAGAAAACAGTAAAAGAAAAAAGAAAACAAAAAAAACCCTTTGGTACCGGTTGGTACCACCAACCGGTACGAAAGGTACCACCAACCGGTACGAAAGGTCTTTTGTACCGGTTGGTGGTACCAACCGGTACCAAAGGGGGTTCGCCTCCATTACACTTAGCCGCGCAGGGAAAATTCCCCCACACGCACAGGAGACCGCGCGTGCCGTCCACGCCGCCGCGCACCACGCCTTCGCCGCCGTCGCGCACCACGCCTTCGCCGCCATCCGTCGTCAGCGCCACGCCGTCGCCGTCGTCCATGCCGTCGCGCACCACGCCATCGCCACGCCGCGCCTCTGCGGGTATGTCTTGGGCCGCACCCGTCGCCTCCCTCCCCTTCTCCGGCGCCGTTGGCCGCCGCCGATGCGCCGCCACCGCGCGAGACCGTGGCCGCCGCCGCTACGCGCCACGCCGCCGTGAACGAGTACTGCTGGAGGCCGTCGCCGTCCGCGCCACGCCGCCGCACACCACCGGTCGACGCCGCACACAAGGTGCTCGACGGAATGGCCGAGCGGCGCGAGCACGGCGTCGGCCCGATGGCGACCTCGCCGGTAGGCGTGGAGCGCTAGGCGAGCGTGAGCACGGCGTCGCAGCGCGCGCATGGCGTCAGACGCCTTGCCGATGTCGATGGCGCGGGCCTCGGATGCGGGCAGGGCAGCAGAGATGGCAGCGCGTGCTGGGGCTATGCGGCGGCGGCGTGGCGTGGGCCTGGGCGCGGTGGTGGTCTGGGACTGCTTGGCTTGGCCGCGGGCGTGCGTGGGGCTGCTGCTGGTTTGGTCAAGGCGGCGAGCGGCGGCGTGCAGCGTGGAGGCGGCCGGGTCGGGACGTCTTGCTTGCGGAAGTGGCACGTGGCTCACGCGTGAGAGCGAGGAGGGAGCGGGCGGATGCGAGGGGTGGCGCTGCGTGGAGGCGATTGGCGGCGGCTATGCGCGTGCGGGCTGGATTGCAGCGGCGAGGTGAGCTCGGAGGTGAGCGGCGAGGGATGGATTGCAGCGGCGAGGTAAGCTCGGAGGCGCTCTGGCGTTGGTCGGTCGGGCGGAGTTGCCACCGGTGGTGCTTGCCGATGTCGGGTCCCAATTTCGAGCATCACGCCCGCCGCAGACGCCCCGCCGCGCCGCAGACGCCCCGCCGCGCCGCAGACGCCCACGCTGGCGACGCCAAGCCGCGCTCTGCGGCTTCGTCGACACCACCCTTAGCGCCAAGTAGAAGAGAGAGAGCGAGAGGAGGAGGGGAACGCCGAGTCCTTAGCGCCGAGTCTGTGGCGGTGCCGCCGCGACATAGAGAGAAGAGCGACAGGAGGAGCGCCGAGTGTTAGGGTTAGGGTCGAGAAAAAGAGAGAAGAGCGAGAGGAGGAGGGGGAACGCCGAGACCGTGGCCGTGGCTGAGTCCGTGGCGGTGCCGCCGCGACATAGAGTTAGGGTCGAGAAATAGGAGCACCAAGTATTAGGGTTAGGGTTATTGCTTTCTTCATTTCAATTGTTATCCATCTAGCAATCTGTTATATGATCATGACATGATGAATGAATATAATTGCTTTCTTAATTTTGTAGTGACATTGAGGTATGGCGGACGGCACCTTCGTCCGAGATGAGGAGGGGGAAGAAGCGGTGCAGAAATTGATCTATGAGAGTGCCCGTGGTACGGAACCCGATGGAGATGACAACGAGTTTGAAGACTTTCTGAATGATTTCGGCGAGGGACTTGAGTCTGAACAAGTTAGAAGAGACAAAGAAGTGTCCATAACAAACTCCGGCGAGGTGTATATTTATGTATCAATTAGTCTATGTTCATCCCTAGATGCATTCATTTATTTGTATTGCACTTATTAACGAATAATTTTTTCTTTTAGCCTTCTGCATCATCGAGCAAGTCCGTTAAAACAAAACGAGGCCCGACGAGAGTGTTAAAGAGCGAGGGCAGGTTAGCCCTCACGACATTTAAGGCTAATGGTGAACCGGAGCATCCCAAAGAGTACTGTCGCAAATTTACAAATCAAGCCGGAGTTCTTGTTAGGGACCATGTACCGATCAACATTCAAGAGTGGAATAAGCCGAAGAAAGCGTGGACTGAAGCTAGTTATGTCAACGACGCGATGATTTTTTTTTCTTTGGGACAGTCTACTGACACGATTCAGCCTACTGGAAGACATGACGGAAGGCCAGAAGAATAAAGTCAGGGAATGGACATGGAAGAAGATGGCCATACAATTCCAGACTTGGAAGAAAAATTTATGGGACAAATATAAGAATGAAGATCCAGTATTCGATGATAATCTAGTGAAGATAAAAGATCACTGGCCCGAATTTAAGAGGTATAAGCAATCGTCTACTTTTGTGTCCCGATCGGTCACAAATACGAAAAATGCTTCAAAGAAGAAATTTGGCATCATTTGGGGTTAGGTGGCTACAAGACTGCCATTCCGAAGTGGACAGCGTTTGAATATAAACTGATGGATGCAGGAATTGATGGGGTTCGTAGCATAGAAAACAAAAAAATTTCCTACCGCAAGACGAATAAATCCAAGATCTAATCTATGGAACACCCAAGATCTAATCTACAAGATCGGAGCAACGAGATTGATGTGAGACTAACCCTCGAAGATTTCCAAAGCCTACGAGATTAGATCTCATTGTTGGTGTAGACGATCATCCCCAGTGCTGCAATCCGGCAGCACTTCCATACTCGGTCGCGCGTACGGTGTCGATATATCCCCTACCTCTCCCCGTTCCAGCGGGCATCGGAGGTGTGGTAGATCTCCACGGAATCCCAGCAGCACGACGGCGTGGTGATGGTGGTGGAGAAGAATTGCTGCAGGGCTTCGCCTAAGCCTGCGCAGCATATGGAGGAGGAAGAGAGGGGGCGGCCAGGGTTTTCTGGATGGTGTGGTGGCCGGCTACCCCCTCCCCTCTTTATATCGGGGAGGGGTCGGCCTAGGGTTCCCCCTGGGCCCCACCTATCCCTTTTGGCCAGCCATGGGGGGAGACTTTTCTTCCCCCTCAAGCCTTCCCCTTATCTCTTCGTTTAAACACTTTATTTTAGAGATAGATCTTATCTCTAGATTTAAACCATTTAAATTAAGAGATAGATCTTATCTCCAAGGGGTAGGCCGGCCTGGGCCCACATGTCATAGTGGGTAGGACCCACCATGCCATGTGGCGCCTATGTGGCCTCTCCCGTGGTGGTGGGCCCACTGGTGGCCCTCTATAACCTTCTAGAAGCTCCGGTCAAAACACCGGACTTTTTCCCGAACCCCGGAAAATGACTTCCCTTATATGAATCTGATTCTCCGGACCATTCCGGGCCTCCTCGTGATGTCCTGGATCCATCCGAGACTCCGAACAAAAAATTTGGACTCCATCTCATATTCCAAATCTACTTATGCGACATCGAACCTTAAGCGCGTCACCCTACGGTTCGTGAACTATGTAGACATGGTCGAGACTCCTCTCCGAGCAATAACCAATAGCGGGATCTTGAGATCCATAATGGCTCCCACATATTCAACGATGACTTAGTGATCGATTGAACCATTTACATACGATGCCGATTCCCTTTGTCACGCGATATTTTACTTGTCCGAGGTTCGATCATCGGTATCTTCATACCTTGTTCAACCTCGTTACCGACAAGTACTCTTTACTCGTACCGTGGTATGTCATCTCTTATGATCCAATCATATGCTTGCAAGCTAATCAGATAACATTCCACTGAGAGGGCCCAGAGTATATCTATCCGTCATCAGGATGGACAAATCCCACTATTGATCCATATGCCTCAACTCACACTTTCCAAATACTTAATCCCATCTTTATAACCACCCATTTACGCAATGGCGTTTGATGTAATCAAAGTACCCTTCCGGTGTAAGTGATTTACATGATCTCATGGTCGAAGGACTAGGTAACTGATACGTCTCCGACGTATCGATAATTTCTTATGTTCCATGCCACATTATTGATGATATCTACATGTTTTATGCATACTTTATGTCATATTTATGCGTTTTCCGGAACTAACCTATTGACGAGATGCCGAAGGGCCAGTTGCTATTTTCTGCTGTTTTTGGTTTCAGAAATCCTAGTAAGGAAATATTCTCGGAATCGGACGAAATCAACGCCCAGCATCTTAGGATCACGCGAAGCTTCCAGAACACCCGAGAGAGGCCAGAGGGGGGCCACAGGCCCACCAGACACTACCCCGGCGCGGCCAAGGGGGGGGGCCCGCGCCCCCCTGTTGTGTCGTCGCCTCGTTGACCTTCTGACGCCGCCTCTTCGCCTATATAAAGGTCTCTGACCTAAAACACGATACGGAAAAGCCACGGTACGAGAAACCTTCCAGAGCCGCCGCCATCGCGAAGCCAAGATCTGGGGGACAGGAGTCTCTGTTCCGGCACGCCGCCGGGACGGGGAAGTGCCCCCGGAAGGCATCTCCATCGACATCACCGCCATCTTCATCACCGCTGCCGTCTCCCATGAAGAGGGAGTAGTTCTCCCTCGAGGCTAAGGGCTGTACCGGTAGCTATGTGGTTAATCTCTCTCCTATGTACTTCAATACAATAATCTCATGAGCTGCCTTACATGATTGAGATTCATATGATGATGCTTGTAATCTAGATGTCATTATGCTAGTCAAGTGGATTTTACTTATGTGATCTCCGGAGACTCCTTGTCCCACGTGTGTAAAGGTGACAGTGTGTGCACCGTGTGGGTCTCTTAGGCTATATTTCACAGAATACTTCTTCACTGTTATGAATGGCATAGTGAAGTGCTTATTTATATCTCTTTATGATTGCAATGTGTTTTGTATCATAATATATCTGTGTGCTACTCTAGTGATGTTATTAAAGTAGTTTATTCCTCCTGCACGGTGTAATGGTGACAGTGTGTGCATCGTGTAGTACTTGGCGTAGGCTATGATTGTGATCTCTTGTAGATTATGAAGTTAACTATTGCTATGATGGTATTGATGTGATCTATGCCTCCTTTCGTAGCGTGAAGGTGACAGTGTGCATGCTATGTTAGTACTTGGTTTGGTTATGTTGATCTGTCATGCACTCTAAGGTTATTTAAATATGAACATTGAATATTGTGGAGCTTGTTAACTCCGGCATTGAGGGTTCGTGTAATCCTACACAGTTAGTGGTGTTCATCATCCAACAAGAGGGTGTAGAGTCTAGCATCTATTTATTTATTCTGTTATGTGATCAATGTTGAGAGTGTCCACTAGTGAAAGTATGATCCCTAGGCCTTGTTCCTAAATACTGCTATCGCTGCTTGTTTACTGTTTTACTACATCTTTACTTCCTGCAATATTACTACCATCAACTGCACGCCAGTAAGCACTTTTCTGGCGCCGTTACTACTGCTTATATTCATTCATACCACTTGTATTTCACTATCTCTTCGCCGAACTAGTGCACCTATTAGGTGTGTTGGGGACACAAGAGACTTCTTGCTTTGTGGTTGCAGGGTTGCATGAGAGGGATATCTTTGACCTCTTCCTCCCTGAGTTCGATAAACCTTGGGTGATCCACTTAAGGGAAACTTGCTGCTGTTCTACAAACCTCTGCTCTTGGAGGCCCAACACTGTCTACAAGAATAGAAGCACCCGTAGACATCAAGCTATTTTCTGGCGCCGTTGCCGGGGAGGAAAGGTAAAAGGCACTCACACACCGGATCCCGGCAACGAAGCTATTTTCTGGCGCCGTTGCCGGGGAGGAAAGGTAAAAGGCACTCATACTCCGGTCCCAGGTAAAGTACTTTTCTGTTGCCGTTGTGTGTGTGCTCGAAGCTATTTCCTTTAGATCCTGCAATTGCATCTTTTTGTTTCTTGTTTACACTAGTTAGGCATAATGGACAACAATGAGCTTCTTATTCTATTTCCTGATTTAAGACATGGATGGTTTGATGCGAAAATTAAAAAACCTATGGAACATATTAGTATGAACGCTTTGAACACCATTGTTGCTAATGATATGGAAAATTCTAAGCTTGGGGAAGCTGGCTTTGATGAGCATGATATTTTTAGTCCCCCAAGCATTGAGGAGAAAATTTACTTTAATGATACTTTGCCTCCTATTTATGATGATTATACTGATATTGGTCTTTTAGTACCGCCTGTTATGGAGGATAAATTTGATTATGATTATATTATGCCTCCTATATTTGATGATGAGAATAATAATGATAGCTACTTTGTTGAATTTGCTCCCACTACAACTAATAAAATTGATTATGCCTATGTGGAGAGTAATAATTTTATGCATGAGACTCATGATAAGAATGCTTTATGTGATACTTATATTGTTGAGTTTTTCATGATGCCTCTGAAAATTATTATGAGAGAGGAAAATATGATTGTAGAAATTTTCATGTTACTAAAACACCTCTCTATATGCTGAAATTTTTGAAGTTACTCGTGTTTTATCCTCTTATGCTTGTCACTTTGTTCTTCATGAATTCATTTGTGTACAAGATTCCTTTTCATAGGAAGCATGTTAGGCTTAAATTTGTTTTGAATTTACCTCTTGATGCTCTCTTTTGCTTCAAATACTATTTCTTGCGAGTGCATCATTAAAATTGCTGAGCCTATCTTAATGGCTATAAAGGAAGAACTTCGTGGGAGATAATCCATGTGTTTATTTTGTTACAGTACTTTTATTTTGTATTTGAGTCTTGGAAGTTGTTACTACTGTAGCAACCTCTCCTTATCATTATTTTGTTGCATTGTTGTGCCAAGTAAAGTCTTTGATAGTAGGGTTGATACTAGATTTGGATTACTGCGCAGAAACAAATTTCTATCTGTCACGAATTTGGGCAGGGTTCTCTGTAGGTAACTCAGAAAAATCTGCCAATTTACGTGCGTGATCCTCAGATATGTACGCAACTTTCGTTCAATTTGGGCATTTTCATCTGAGCAAGTCTGGTGCCACTTTACAATTCGTCTTTACGGACTGTTCTGTTTTGACAGATTCTGCCTTTTATTTCGCATTGCCTCTTTTGCTGTGTTGGATGGATTTCTTTGTTCCATTACCTTCCAGTAGCTTTGGGCAATGTCCAGAAGTGTTAAGAATGATTGTGTCACCTCTGAACGTGTGAATTTTTGATTATGCACTAACCCTCTAATGAGTTTGTTTCGAGTTTGGTGTGGAGGAAGTTTTCAAGGGTCAAGAGAGGAGGATGATATACTATGATCAAGAAGAGTCAAGAGTCTAAGCTTGGGGATGCCCCCATGGTTCATCCCTGCATATTTTAAGAAGACTCAAGCATCTAAGCTTGGGGATGCCCAAGGCATCCCCTTCTTCATCGACAACTTATCAGGTTTCTTTTCTTGAAACTATATTTTTATTCAGTCACATCTTATGTACTTTGCTTGGAGCGTCTGTGTGCTTTTGTTTTTGTTTTTGTTTGAATAAAATGGATCCTAGCATTCATTGTGTGGGAGAGAGACACGCTCCGCTGTTGCATATGGACAAATATGTCCTTAGGCTTTACTCATAGTATTCATGGCGAAGGTTGAATCTTCTTCGTTAAATTGTTATATGGTTGGAATCGGGAAATGCTACATGTAGTAATTCTAAAATGTCTTGAATAATTTGATACTTGGCAATTGTTGTGCTCATGTTTAAGCTCTTGCATCATATATTTTTCACCCATTAATGAAGAAATACATAGAGCTTGCTAAAATTTGGTTTGCATATTTGGTCTCTCTAAATTTTAGATAATTTCTAGTATTGAGTTTTGAACAACAAGGAAGACGGTGTAGAGTCTTATAATGTTTACAATATGTCTTTTATGTGAGTTTTGCTGCACCGGTTCATCCTTGTGTTTGTTTCAAATAACCTTCCTAGCCTAAACCTTGTATCGAGAGGGAATACTTCTCATGCATCCAAAATCCTTGAGCCAACCACTATGCCATTTGTGTCCACCATACCTACCTACTACATGGTATTTCTCCACCATTCCAAAGTAAATTGCTTGAGTGCTACCTTTAAATTTCCATCATTCGCCTTTGCAATATATAGCTCATGGGACAAAATAGCCTTAAAAACTATTGTGGTATTGAATATGTACTTATGCACTTTATCTCTTATTAAGTTGCTTGTTGTGCGATAACCATGCTCCTGGGGACGCCATCAACTCTTTGTTGAATATCATGTGAGTTGCTATGCATGTTTGTCTTGTCTAAAGTAAGGGCAGTTTTCACAATCAAATGGTTTGAGTATGCATACTGTTAGAGAAGAACATTGGGCCGCTAACTAAAGCCATGAATCATGGTGGAAGTTTCAGTTTGGACATAAAACCTCAATCTCTTATGAGAATATTAACTGTTGAATGCTTAAGCATTAAAAGAGGAGTCCATTATCTGTTGTCTATGTTGTCCCGGTATGGGTGTCTAAGTTGAAGAATGATCAAAAGCGAGAAATCCAATGCGAACTTTCTCCTTAGACCCTTGTACAGGCGGCATAGAGGTACCCCTTTGTGACACTTGGTTGAAACATATGTCATGCAATGATAATCCGTGTTAATCCAAGCTAATTAGGACAAGGTGCGGGCACTACTAGTATACTATGCATGAGGCTTGCAACTTGTAAGATATAATTTACATGATACATATGCTTTATTACTACCGTTGACAAAATTGTTTCATGTTTTCAAAATAAAAGCTCTAGCACAAATATAGCAATCGATGCTTTCCTCTTTGAAGGACCTTTCTTTTACTTTTATGTTGAGTCAGTTCACCTATTTCTCTCCACCTCAAGAAGCAAACACTTGTGTGAACTGTGCATTGATTCCTACATACTTGCATATTGCACTTGTTATATTACTTTACATTGACACTATCCATGAGATATACATGTTATAAGTTGAAAGCAACCGCTGAAACTTAATCTTCCTTTGTGTTGCTTCAATACCTTTACTTTGATTTATTGCTTTATGAGTTAACTCTTATGCAAGACTTATTGATGCTTGTCTTGAAGTACTATTCATGAAAAGTCTTTGCTTTATGATTCATTTGTTTACTCATGTCATTACCATTTTTTTGATCGCTGCATTCATTAGATATGCTTACAATAGTATGATCAAGGTTATGATGGCATGTCACTCCAGAAATTATCTTTGTTATCGTTTACCTGCTCGGGACGAGCAGGAACTAAGCTTGGGGATGCTGATACGTCTCCGACGTATCGATAATTTCTTATGTTCCATGCCACATTATTGATGATATCTACATGTTTTATGCATACTTTATGTCATATTTATGCGTTTTCCGGAACTAACCTATTGACGAGATGCCGAAGGGCCAGCTGTTGTTTTTGGTTTCAGAAATCCTAGTAAGGAAATATTCTCGGAATCGGACGAAATCAACGCCCAGCATCTTAGGATCACGCGAAGCTTCCAGAACACCCGAGAGAGGCCAGAGGGGGGCCACAGGCCCACCAGACACTACCCCGGCGCGGCCAAGGGGGGGCCCGCGCCCCCCTGTTGTGTCGTCGCCTCGTTGACCTTCTGACGCCGCCTCTTCACCTATATAAAGGTCCCTGACCTAAAACACGATACGGAAAAGCCACGGTACGAGAAACCTTCCAGAGCCGCCGCCATCGCGAGGCCAAGATCTGGGGGACAGGAGTCTCTGTTCCGGCACGCCGCCGGGACGGGGAAGTGCCCCCGGAAGGCATCTCCATCGACATCACCGCCATCTTCATCACCGCTGCTGTCTCCCATGAGGAGGGAGTAGTTCTCCCTCGAGGCTAAGGGTTGTACCGGTAGCTATGTGGTTAATCTCTCTCCTATGTACTTCAATACAATAATCTCATGAGCTGCCTTACATGATTGAGATTCATATGATGATGCTTGTAATCTAGATGTCATTATGCTAGTCAAGTGGATTTTACTTATGTGATCTCCGGAGACTCCTTGTCCCACGTGTGTAAAGGTGACAGTGTGTGCACCGTGTGGGTCTCTTAGGCTATATTTCACAGAATACTTCTTCACTGTTATGAATGGCATAGTGAAGTGCTTATTTATATCTCTTTATGATTGCAATGTGTTTTGTATCACAATATATCTGTGTGCTACTCTAGTGATGTTATTAAAGTAGTTTATTCCTCCTGCACGGTGTAATGGTGACAGTGTGTGCATCGTGTAGTACTTGGCGTAGGCTATGATTGTGATCTCTTGTAGATTATGAAGTTAACTATTGCTATGATGGTATTGATGTGATCTATGCCTCCTTTCGTAGCGTGAAGGTGACAGTGTGCATGCTATGTTAGTACTTGGTTTGGTTATGTTGATCTGTCATGCACTCTAAGGTTACTTAAACATGAATATCGAATATTGTGGAGCTTGTTAACTCCGGCATTGAGGGTTCGTGTAATCCTACACAGTTAGTGGTGTTCATCATCCAACAAGAGGGTGTAGAGTCTAGCATCTATCTATTTATTCTGTTATGTGATCAATGTTGAGAGTGTCCACTAGTGAAAGTATGATCCCTAGGCCTTGTTCCTAAATACTGCTATCGCTGCTTGTTTACTGTTTTACTACATCTTTACTGCCTGCAATATTACTACCATCAATCGCACGCTTGACAAGCACTTTTCTGGCGCCGTACTACTGCTCATATTCATTCATACCACTTGTATTTCACTATCTCTTCGCCGAACTAGTGCACCTATTAGGTGTGTTGGGGACACAAGAGACTTCTTGCTTTGTGGTTGCAGGGTTGCATGAGAGGGATATCTTTGACCTCTTCCTCCCTGAGTTCGATAAACCTTGGGTGATCCACTTAAGGGAAACTTGCTGCTGTTCTACAAACCTCCGCTCTTGGAGGCCCAACACTGTCTACAAGAATAGAAGCACCCGTAGACATCAGTAACTATGTATCAAAAGCTTATAGCAAGTTGAACTTAATGACTTGATCTCATGCTACACTTATTTGGGTGTATGTCCATTATATCATTCACCCAATGATATAACCTTGTTATTAACAGCATCCAATGTTCATGATCACGAAACCATGATCATCTATTAATCAACAAGCTAGTTATACAAGAGGCTTACTAGGGACTCCTTGTTGTTTACATAACACACATGTATCAATGTTTCGGTTAATACAATTATAGCATGGGATGTAAACATTTATCATGAACACTAAGATATAACAATAACTAATTTATTATTGCCTCTTGGGCATATCTCCAACAGGAATCACTCCACAGACATGGGACTGGCCCGAACGGTCCAAGTTCTGGTTGTTCGCGCATGGGGCAGGGTTGGACCCAAAGACAGGGCTGATCGTTGCGAAGGGAAAATGGAAGGAAAAATTGAGGCAATCGTACCGAAGCTTGTAGATGCAATTGAAAATGTCAGAAAGGGAGAGTACATTCCCGATCGAGAGAATGACGAGTTGACACTCGCTCTGGGGAATCCTGAACACATTGGACGGGTACGAGCTCACCCAGGTCTCACCATGAAGGAAGCGTGGCCGGACAGCGCTGACACTTATAGAAGCCGTTCGCGAAAGAAGAAGAAGGACGCCGACACGTTAACAGAATTGTTAAATAGGGTGGAGGCGCTTGAGAAACATCAGAAGGCACCTGATCAGCCGCTGTTTCTACAGGATCCACAAGCCAATGCTGCCCCATCTCAGCGAAGAAGCGGTGTCGGTTCCTCGCATCTTGACGGATGTGGAGGAAGCTACCCCGTGGATTATGTCACGGAGAAGATAGATTGCGAGCTACATATGTTATTCAGGACCGCGTCCGTTAAGGTGGCGGTCGGCTATGTGTACCCAAGTGAAGATGGAGCAACGCATCATCATATGCCCATTCCACCTGGCTGTGTTCGTGTCGGGGTGGATGAAGTTGTTCCGGGTTTTGAAACATTGGAGCTTGATATTCCTAGAGGTGAAGATGAGAGGACACTGGCCGATGTCAAGCACGGTTTTGCCCTATGGCCGAAGAAGTACATCGTCCTTTTGCAAAGGCCACCGACTCCTCCACATGAGCAGCAAATGCCATCGACTCCTCCTGGTAGCAGTCCTCGTGAGCAGCCAAGTCCACACCTACCTGAGAGGGACCCCAGCGTGAGTCCACCATCTCGAGATCCTCTGCGTAAGACAGCGCCCGTTAAGCGGAGCGGTACGCCGCCTAGGAAGAGATCTAGAAAGAGAAACCACAGCTGCCCATTGAGAAGTTACCTTGGGAAAAAGGTGCCGAGGAAAACAGGGAAGCCATTGAGTCCGAGCTGAGAAATTTTTTTGCACCGAAAGTGCCAGAGATACCTTTTGAGAAGACACTCGATCCGGTGAAAGTTGTGTGTACCTTTGAGAATCTATATGACCCTGTACCATCGCCGCCATCTGACTATAGGCGTTCTATTGAAAGGTCGTATGACAAGATGATCGAGGCGACAAAACCCGTTCAATCGGGTATCAAGGAGATAAAAGGGATACACCAAGTCTACCAGCTCGGACAACAACCCATTCAATCGGTCCCCCCTCTCAAGGTGTTTGACGGGAAGCCCGTTCAAAGTTCTCGACAAGACACAACCGATTACGCCATCGCTAAAGTAGCATATAAATTTGTTCAAGGGAAAGATTTGGTCGAGAATCTCAGGAAGCTACCAACATGTATGCGTAACTTGCATTCGTGGTACCTTAATGCCTCAAAGGGAGGGATCGAGACTATCATGATGCGAGTTAGGGAAGAGCACTACTTCCAGGAATACTGTGTGAACGTTGACTTCAGCGAGCTTTTCCAGTTATACAATCTCCGGGCCCTCGACAAATCTATCATCAGTTGCTATTGTCTGTAAGTGATTTATTTCATTTGAGAAGTCTTTAGCTTAGCTCGTTCATTGTCTGCAGATTATAATCTTTTGTGCGCTATATTATGCAGATCGAAGATGCTTGAATGCAAAAGGGACGAAATCACGAACATTGGGTTCATTGACCCGCACACAATGCATGTTAAAACCATAGAAGATCCCCTCTATAACAAGGATACACCGGAGACTTTGCTAAGGTTTTTGAAGCGACAACGTGACAAAAGGCTAATATGTTGGCCTTACAACTTCCAGTGAGTCTTACTGTCTTATAACACATTATATTTTGCTCACCGTATGTCAAAATTTTAACTAATGACTTATATATATGACAGTACATATTTAAACGTGCGTAGGTTTCACTTTATTCTTCTCGTCATCAATATGTATGATGGAGAAGTTGAAGTCTTTGACTCACAAAGCAAAAAATCGGAACTATACATGTCTTATTATTTAATGCTCAAAAGGTAATTTTAATTCTTATCGGTTTGTTTCGTTAATTTCCTGCTATCAACTAATTGATAACTCTTTTATGCATTTTCTTTTGTCGGGCAGCGTATGGGAAACTTTCATCAAGGAAGATAAGTCCCATGAATGGCCACCGAAGCTGCGATGGCGTGCGAAAGTAAGTTGTACTACCTAGGTCCACACACCTTTAATTATCATACTTGACTATTGTTTGATTGAATTATATTCTTGTAAAGAAATGCCCACAACAACCAGAAGGGACTGATCTCTGTGGATACTACGTTTGCGAGTACATCCACAGAATTGTCAGTGAGAGAATGAATAATGACAGAAATAAAGAGGTACGAAAACAATATTCACAAATTTATTTTCTTATCATAAGAATTTTTTTACGTATACATATGCATGTATTTCGGATATATAGTGCAAACTATGGATTCACTTGCATTTTTTTCACCAAATTTGGTTTGGAGTATCTTAGATATAGTATATGAACATACTCAAACCGATAAAGTATTGTATATACTTCCGTACGTAAGTATATAGATATGGGTGTAACTACACCCAGGGGTAGGAAGTATTTATATATAGACACACACACATAGCTCATGTATTCATTTGTATCTTATTATTTTATAGTTGGCAAGAAAGCGGAATAAGCTCTCAATCGAGGACCGCTTCATAGCAATAGGCTTGGAATTGGCGGGATTTTTCCTTCGGGACGTCATACCACCATTCGCAGAGTTCCACTATGAATGAAGATGTACATGTTACATATATAGTTGACTCGAAGAGTACCACTATGCTACATGTAATAGACATATATAGATTATGCCTCGGAGAGTACCACTATATATGCATGAAGATCGATCTTCATGCATATATACTACTTAGTTTGCGATCTTATGCAATTACATGTGTTATATTATATGCACCAAGTTGCTATGCATCACCTTTATCTTCATTTACTACCTAAACCCAAACGCGTAGCAGGCACATCGACGCGATATGAAACGGTCCGATACCCCTAAACCCCTCCTAAAACCCTAAACCCTGAATTCTCTGCCGCGGCAGAGATTTCTGCATTTTCTCTGCCGCGGCAGACAACCTTTGGTACCGGTTCGTATTACAAACCGGTACCAAAGCTCCCTAGCCCTGAGCTCTCCTGTGTGCCCACGTGGAGGCCCTTTAATTCCGGTTCGTAAGCAACCGGTACGAAAGGGGGGGGGGCTTTTGTACCGGATATTTTGTACCGGTTGCTTAACCGGTACAAAAGCCCCTTAGGAACTGGTATTGATGAGCGATTTTCCACTAGTGTTAGTGTTACTTCAACGATCTTCGGTGTTCACTCGCCTTGATGAAGGTTATGCTCCACTGGTCCAGTATCAGGTTAATGGCCAGCTCTATGACAAAGGGTACTTTCCAGCTGATGGTATCTATCCTCAATGGTCCATACTTGTGAAGACGGTCCGTGTAAATAAGAACGAGAAAGAGAGTAGTTTTGCTAAAGAGTAAGAGGCCCGTAGGAAGGATGTGGAGCGGGCATTTGGTGTGATGCAGTCTCGTTGGGCTATAGTTCGGCACCCTTCTATGACATGGAGCCGTAAGACTATGTGGGAGATCATGCCTGCTTGTGTCATCGTGCACAACATGATCGTTGAGGAGGAGTGCGATGAGATCATGTTTGGCCAAGGCTTGGAAGATCCGGGTGAGAAATTGCGACCGAACCTGAACCACCGGCATGATTGGTAGATTTCCTGGTTGTGTAGTATGAAACGCATGACATAACAACTCACATCCGGCTCCAAAAGGATTTATCGAACATATGTGGACTCATTTGGGAAACAACTAGTCCTTTAGTATTTATTTGTTTTTCATTCGAATGATTGTCATTTGTGTAATTAAACTATGTCGTATCACTTTGTGTTTGTTTTATGAACTTGGTTGTTATGATTGTGTCGAATCATCCTGAAATCAAGATATGAATTTGTTTGTACTTATTTAAAATGTAAAGAAATAAGCAAATATTGATGAAAAATGCTAAAAAAGTATGAGGCCGCAGACATTTGCATGCTGCCGTTACGGCCGCTGCCACCCGCAAACGAACCAGCATTTTTTACTTATCTGCGGACTTTCACATCTAGACCAAAATAAACCGAAATACGGTTTGTTTTGCGGGTGATCGTTGAAACTAGCTTAAGTGCACGTACATGCAAAATACAACTGAGACAATCGGAGAAAGAGCGCCGACATGCACGTGAACTCGTGAAGCACCACAAGCTCGGACCTGGCGTTGCAGTAGGAACATGCCCCTAGGATTAGGGCATGGCTGGAAATGAGTACGTCTAGGTGTGCATATTGCATACACCTAGCCCGTGACCGGTAAGTTGCATTCATTGGGAACATTTGAGACGTAGCTCACGTGTTGGACGCAGACTCGAGAATGTTTGTTTGCCGGTTTGTGGTTTTGATTCCTTTTGAGCATGGAAGTACATTTTTCTAAGATCCAACTTGAAGTAGATCTTGAACATCAAGTACAAGTTGAAGTCAAGTAGGCTGGCATTTGGGGGATGGCCCCCCTTTGTAGTTTAGGTTATCTTCAGCAAGGAGCAGAGGATGCATGGCGCGGGTCGCGAATGGAGAAGCCAGGATAATTTTTCTGCGAGGTTGTCACCTCTATTGCAATGTGGTTATTATCTACAAGTGAACAATGTTCACTACTAATTTAATGAACAAATTGCTGATTTTAGCGAGGTCAGCGGATCCCAGTGCTAACAAGTAGTTGCGCACGCACCCTATTATCGGCTTTCGAGTATTTAAAATATGTGAAATAAATAATAGACATAGATTATGTTGTATATTGTGCATCAACAAACTTTCATCCAAAGATATGACGGGTACACATAAACAAATGATGTGT
Source organism: Lolium perenne (assembly GCF_019359855.2). Taxonomy (NCBI): domain Eukaryota; kingdom Viridiplantae; phylum Streptophyta; class Magnoliopsida; order Poales; family Poaceae; genus Lolium; species Lolium perenne. The sequence continues at coordinate 156,304,477 of NC_067244.2, read as the reverse complement.
GAATATTGCGCAATGCTATTCACTTTGGTTTTTTTTTTTGCGTAATTCACATATGGTCAGAATATGGGACGAAATTTTGTAGATATATAAGATACAACATAATCCATGTCCTTTATCTATTCACATTTTTGAAAATCCAGAAGTGCGACATCAGATAATGGGTCTGGACGCAAATAATTGCGGAATACTCGCATTCCACAAAGGAGGGGGGTTGAGCCGGGGTGATGGGTGAGCCTTCCACTTTTGTATGATATATCCTAATATTTTCATAGGGTATTAAGATTGCCAATCCATTAAGGATATGGAGGTAATGTGCAGGGCACGCGGATCGGCGGCAAGATTTGTGCCGGTTCACATGAGGTAAGCAACGGTGTGAGGTGAAAGCATTACGGAAAATGGAAGAGAGCGGGCTTGGATGAAGATCTTGCCGAGTTGCCAAGAACAAAGACAGTTGTAAATAATTTGATCATATATCAGCTGACTGCCCTCGGGCAATCACAAATTATCAAACATCTCAAGAAAAACTAAAATTCATTAGATGGCGTGCGCCTTTCATGTTCAAACAAGAATTCCGTCGCCCGCCAAAATGCAATGGGCAGCTAGTACAAGCTACAAAACTCAAACGTTACGAAACAAATTCAGAGAAACAGCTAAATCGAAGCAACAATAGTGTTGATTATTGAACGCATCCATGCATGCATGGAGGTGACCTCTTGATGTGGATGTGGAGGGATCGATCATGCGTGCCACGGTTGTCAGTTAGGGCACATGAAGCCGGTCGGGACGCCCTTGCCGCAGAAGTTGAGGATGAGGCTGAGGTGGATGGGGAGGTTGAGGTGGATGCCGAGCACGTCGGCCTTGATGGCGGTGCACAGGCAGAGGGCGGCGTCCAGGTCGACGAGCCCGTTGAGCAGCGGGCAGCACCGGTCGTTCAATGGAGGCACGCCCACCTTCGCCTTGATCAGGTCCAGCACGTTGGCGCACACGTGCAGCTTCAGCGCGTCCGTTGGGCACTTGCCGTACCATCCGCTCGTCCCGCCACCGCTGCCTCCGCCGCCGCCTCCTCCATACCCGCCGCCGCCGCCGCCACTTCCACCACCTCCGCTCCCACCGCCGATGATCCCACCCACAGGGCCGCCGATGATGCCACCACCGGGGCTGCCGCCGATGATACCACCACCGGGGCTGCCGCCGATGATCCCTCCACCACTCCCGCCGCTTCCACCTCCATATCCACCGCCTCCCCCATGACCGCTACCACCCCCGCCTCCATACCCTCCGCCGCCGCCACCACCATGCCCTCCGCCGCTGCTGCCGTGTCCACCATTGTTGCCCGAGCCGCCGCAGGTAGGGCACGCACTGGTCACTGCAAACACGAGGAGGTTAAGAGCAAGGAAGAGGCCGCATGAAGCCGACGCCATTGCTGACGGGCGGTAGGTCAAGCGAGCACGTAGCTAGCTATAGCTACTGCAAGTGTGTGAGTCTGGATGTACGTCTGGTCTTGGCACTATATAGGGATTAGCCACGAGTATAATGCTGGTGCTCTTCGGGGGATGGGCCGAATGGGACAAGGATCCGTGACGGGATGGCACAGGCGTAGATCCACGATAAGGCAGGCCTGTTTCAACCCGTGGGCTAGGTGCACTGGTTTGGCTCCTGATTGGATCATGGCAGGCACTGCGTGGATATCATGTGTGACAGCGGTGGCATTTTGGAGGTTTACTCGTTTTTAATTGGATGGTTAATCGCTTGAACTTATCACAAAGGTTCAGACCCCGATAATTTAAAGGATCCACGCCATATTAGCATATGTAGTGTTCTGTACAAGCTCATTTCCAATGCTATCGCCAATTGTCTGAAGATCATTCTTAGAGAAATCATTCCTACAAATCAGAGCGTCTTTGTCCTGAGTAAGCTAATGTCGGACAATACAATCTTAGCATATGAAATATCACAATTTATGATGCTGAAGAGAAAGGGAAGGGATGTGCACATGGCACTAACACTCGATATGAGAAAAGCTTATAACAGAGTTGAATGCCCTTTCTTGGAGGGGATAATGAAAAAGATGGGCTTTAAAGATATTTTTCTCCAACTAACTATGAAGTTTGTATCTATGGTCTCATACCGTTTCCGGTTAAACGGTGATCCATGAAGGGGACTAAGATAGGGTAATCCGATAAGCCACTTGATACATGTAAAATTTGTCAATGAACTTGTAGTTTAATCTGTCATATTTCAACATATTAAAAAAATTATGTGGTACTTCACAAAGCTGTAATTCTTATCAAGGATAACCTAGTACAATGCAATTGGCATGGGAATATTCAGCATAGATTTTGTCACCATTATGAGACATTAAAACATTTATTCTCCTCATGCAAGTTCACACATTCTATATATATGGTAAACACTATAACATAGGCCGATGAGAGTGGTTTCGTCGGACCTCTCCAAAGACGTCAATAAGGCTTCAGATTCAACGACTCGTGGGCTTCTTTTACCTGTCAATAACTATTGTGTGATCCGAATTTTCTAGTTACTCCTTTCTCCCGTAACACCTCACAAATATGCGCCTCCAGATCAATCACAGTCGTCGAGCGAGCGTCCCCTCCTCACCGACCTTCTCCCCATCGACTCCTGACCTTATTTGCTTGCCCAAATTACCCCGCCGTGCCTATTAATCCATGCCAAGCACTGGCAGAGGCGGCCAGTTTGTCTTGTGCGCTGCAACACGCACGACGATTTGACGGCAACAATGACAATGACCAACGCAGTAGTTGCACGAGGGGCTCAATCTATCTGAAGCTAAGGGCCAGAGGTTGCTTCCACCGTTCACTATCACCGTCTCTGTACCTTCAATGGCTACGTGATATGAGGTAGAAGGTGATAGCTGGACCTAGGTCTCCATGTGTGTCTATTTCTGAATTTCTGAGCAGTATAAGTCTTTGTAGTCCTCTAGCATTTGGAAATGCGAAATCAAAATTTTCCAGGCAAATCATATAGATAGTTTTTGTTCAATATTAGTAATTTTTTGGTAATATTAGAAATTTTGTGCATCCCTGTAATTCTTGTTTTGCTGTGTGAGATACTTATTCAAGCTTCATATGCCAATAATTATGCACCGATGATGATGAAGTTGGTACATATTGGCGGGAACATTGTCATATTATGCATTTCAATTTTATATGCTTCTACATATATAGATTGTCTCATGCCGCGTACAAAGAACCTGATGCTTCTTTCGTTACCATGCTTCCAAATTGCACAGACTATACATGTACCTATATTTGGTCATATATTGAATCAGCTTCCATGTCTACCTTGTTATTATGCTAGTTATGCTCTGTGAGTCTGTGAGATATATATTAGCAATGTTCATGTTTGGGAATCTGTATGTTCTGCTTCCCATGTACTACTTATTTATGATGTGTCTGATATATATTCATGCTTTGTGTTTACAATGCTTCTCAAATAATTATACACTGAATGATGATGTGAAGTTCGGTACATCCAGATGATTTTGTACCCTCCAGACGGTATAGAGGCTACACTTGGCATGATGAAGAGAGCTGGAGGCTGCTTCCTTGATAAACTAAAGTTGGTAATTGCAATTGACCTATATGTCCGAATCTGAGATTTAGATTAGCTGGCACTCACACTTGAGGTGATTAGATGGCAGTTGAGCTAGAGTCGCACACTCAAGCTAGCGGGCGCACCGACGTGGGTAGCTGGCCAGATGTGCTATACCAGTGTAACGCGCTAACGTACCGAAATTGCATGGGTGAACCTGGGAGCAAGCGCACCCTATATGGAAAAAAAATATAATAATTCAGAAAAATGTCAAAAAAATTCAAATGTTTTTGGGAATCAAAGATGATCATGTATTGTACTCGTATACGAAAGATTCACCATAGAATAACTTCTCTTGTTTCCTGGGTGAAAAAAACAGACTTGAAGGTCCTATATTAAAGTACTATTCACGCTATATTCGTCATAGATTTGTTTTTTTTTTCCTGAAGTCAATGTGAAACATTTTTTGGCCAAACAAATTTATACGAGTGCAATACTTGATTATCTTTGATTCCCAAAAGGATTCGATTTTTTTTGACTTTATTTGAAATTACTACATTTTTTAGAGTATATAGGGTGCGCCTGCACCCGAGAGCCAAAAGTCCGGGTCAGCTAACGTACGTGCTATATTGGCGTCATGTCTGGCCATGGATAGCCCGGACCGAAGCCGGCACGAAATTCCCGGGCTTGGGCCTAGAAAAGTTGGTCTGACCATCAGGCCAGGTTGGGTAGCCTGAAAATGCGAAATAGGGAAGTGACCTCCTGGCGGTGCGACGGGCTTCCTGGCTTTTTGGCCGGGATGGTTATGGGGTTAGATTTTGTGTGTATGGCTTTTTTTGGCCCGACCCAAAGCCCAGCCCAGCCTAATATATGTCCTGATATATGGTTATGGGTAGCTTGGCCTAATAAAAGGGTTAGGGTGACAAAATCTTCTACAGTTTTCAAACGAATGTCATGTTTAAGAATAGCAGAGATCTTCAAGACTTGGCTAAACACTTACACATCGCTGAATCCATCAGAAACTATGTTTTAGATTTTGTTGCCATCCCCGACACAGGCAAACAGAATTACTCAACGAATTTTCTAAATCGCCTTTCAGGCGGGGAAGATTTCGATTGGGTATCCCGTCCGCCACAGGGACGTTCTGGCGGCCTCGGGAGGTGAGTTTCATATAAACTACACATCCGGAATAAGTCGGACAATTTCATTTGGAGTTTGGTTTCTGTATATGGTGTTGCACAGGATATTTCTAAGTCTGATTTCCTTGGTGAGTTGGTTAATCTGGCAAAAGATAATCCATTCAATATTATTATAGGTGGTGATTTTAATATGCTTTGATACTCTCGTGAGAAGAGCAAAGGCAGATTCGACAACCATTGGCCTTTTTTGTTCAACACTCTTATAGACAGTTTAGACTTAAGAGAAGTTGCAATGGTTGGAAGACAGTTTACATGGGCTAACAGAGCCTACGTACGAGAAATTAGATCGCGTACTCATGAATTCGGATTGGGAACAGAAATTCCCTCTCGTATCTGTACGGGTTCTACCTTGGATAGAGTTTTTGTCGGATCATGCTCCTATCTTAATTACTACTGGAACACCATCGCCCCAGCGTCGTCGTCCGTTCAAATTTGAACTTGGATGGATTTTTAGAGATGGTTTCTCAGATATGGTTAAGAATGCGTGGAATCATCCCGTCGCTGGGTCTACCCCCATCCAAAGGTGGAATAACAAACTCCGATCTTTACGAAGATGCCTTGGTGGGTGGGCAAGACATTTGGCTGGGTAGCTTAAGCAGGAGTAGCCCTTTCTCTCATCATCTATCGATGAGGCAATCACGGAAATACGGTGACCGACTACGCAAGAAATTGAACTTAAAAGTCAATACAATGCGAAGTTAGCTGGTCTACTGCGAGAAGGGGAACTCAAATGGTACCAAAGATCTAAAGCCTAATTCATTCTTCAAGGAGATTCGAATACGAGATACTTCCATAACGTAGCCAATGGCTGGCACAGGAAGAAACACATTCATTCTCTTACACAAGATGAGGGTTTAATTGAGAGCCATGAGAAGCTCAAGTCTTATATTACGTCATACTATAAAGGTTTATTCGGCGCACCGGAGGAATAAGATGAATCAAGGATCGATGATATACCTCAGGTTTCTCCGAAAGAGAACGCGGTTCTTACGAATCCCTACTGAGAAGAGGAGGTGAGAAAAGCTGTCTTTCAAATGGAGCTTAATAAGGCGCCAGGATCTGATGGTTTTCCTGCGGAATTCTACCAGAACTTTTGAGACTTTTTTTTTGCGAAAATTCCACCGATCTATTAATAATCATCAACAGTAGTACAAAGAGACCCAAAAGTAATAAAAATTACAAATAGGTCATTGGACCACCTAGCGATGACTACACAGACACTAGCGCGAGCCGAAGGCGCGCCGCCATCCTCACCCCTCCATCACTAGAGCCATGCAAAACTTGTCGTAGTAGAGCTTGTTGTAGTAGACAGACGGGAAGTCGTCATGCTAAGGCCCCAAAGGACCAGCGCACCAGAGCAGCAACCGTCGCCAATGATGACAACCGTAGATCGGAAGAGACTGACCTGAAACCACACCAGTGAACACGAAAACCGACCAGATCCCAGGAGATCCGCCGGACACACAACTCCACACTCCCTCCGCCGGCGCTAGATGCACCATCGGAGCAAGGATAGGGTGGGGAGGACCTTATTCTGAGTTCAGGAAGTAGCCGCCGCCTCACCATCATGAACAAGACACTGAAAACAAACTAAACGCAGAACGGAAACCTTCTCGCCGGCGAGAGGCCGCGATCCGCCACGCCTCCATGGCCCAAAGGCCACCGGAGACGGAGCAGATCTACTGCATCGCTGGCGAGAGGGACGGAACCCTAGATGGGTTTCAGGATCGCTTGCCTCCTGTGTTCTCTCTTCCGTAACTTCTGGGACCTTATTAACAATGATTTGATGGGTTTATTCGTTGAGCTTCATGCTGGACAGCTTGAACTATTTTGAATCAACTTCGGGCAGATAATCCTGCTTCCTAAAGTTAATGATGCGGAACAGATTGTAACATCCCAAAAATTGTCGGGGGGGAAGACCCCGGGTAGGGCAATGGACGCGGAGCAGCCGGCTGGCCACTGGCGGGCTCGCGGCAAAGGCCGGCTGAGGAGCAGCCGGCTGGCGCCGTGGCCGGCTGGTCCGGAAGCCGGCTGGCTCTAGGTCCTAGTCGGCCTGGCTACGGCCGCCAATGCTGTAGCTGGGCCGGCTTCTACAAGCCATATCCGACTGGGGGTTCGTACCTCAGACCGACTCGAGGCTGGTGAGTCTTGCACTAGAAGGAACCGGGTTGGTGATCCGGGTTCCCAAAGTCCACGCTGACTTCATCTTCCATAAAGCGCGGGGCACTGTGGAGCAATAGTGCCACGCGCCGGACAGGCCATCATGGTCTACGTCGATCCGTCAGCTACGATGGGCTGATGGCGACAGGGGCACCTCCTCTCCATACCGCTGACCTTGGCAGCCGGATGGGACAGGCCATGAGGCCTCAACGGCTCCTGACGTCATTACCTCGGGAAGGAGCGGAAGACGGAGCCGGCCGAGCCAGCCAGTAGACTATAGGGTCTTATATGTAAAGTGCCGGTGCCTATATAAGCCGCACTACCCCCTCTCATGCAGGGGATCGATCATTCTGACCTCACTTCCACCCCTAGCGCTACCCTGTGAGAGAGACTCTTGTCTTCCTTAGCCTCCCAGGAGCAGCCGGACACAGCTCAAGGAGCAACCTTGTATTGTGTGATCATCATATACACTCTAGCAGGAGTAGAGGTGTTACCTCCATCGGAGGGCCTCGAACCTGGGTACGTCGCCGTGTCGCTCGTCCCCATACCCGCATCCGGATACCGCCGTGAGATCTCCTAGGAACCACCTTCGTTAGCCACCCTATGGCATATGCCGTGACGATACCACGACATTTGGCGCCCACCGTGGGGCCTTCAGCATCCTCGGCCGGTGTCTTCATCCGGACGGGCCTCACCATCACCACCGGCGAGCGAGTCACTTCAGGCTTGATCTGGAGATTCGGCTCCCTCGACTGCGTCAGCGACAACGCTGGCTGCTTCGCCGACCGGCCCTTCCCAGCCGGCGGCAGCGTCATCTCCTTCGGCGGCCACGACGTCTACGTCGCCACCGTCGCACCGCCATGCTACCCGCGGCAGGTGCTGCGCTGCGCAAGCCCTCCTCCGCGAGCCGGCAGCAGCGCTCCCGCCAGCCCCGCCGTCGTGCAAGTCATGATGGCTGGCGAGGAGCTCCCCACCAAGAACCCGCGCACCCGCGGCCCCAACCTGGAGCGCAACATCGACCCCAACGCCTCTGGCTCGGGCCCAAAGGCGCCCCCACCTCCATCCCGGCTGGACGAAGTCCGGACGAAGTTGAGCTCCCCGCTCACCGCAGGCGGCGTCGCCGCCACCATCGAGGCGGACCTGGAAGCACATCGCCAGCTCCTCCTCCAGCAGGCCGAAGAGCTGGCTGCAGCCAAGCGCCAGCTGGCCATCACCCAGCGTGAGTTCGAGCACGCCCATGGCTTCACGCCAGGCGGCAACAACCCCAGCCGAGCCGGCATGATCCGCAAGCGCGGAGGCGGCTTAGGCGCTGTGATCGAGCGCAACGGCGCGGAAGCGCCGGCTCCGTCCGCGGAGCTGCCCATCTACAACACCCCCGACAAGAACATCCTCGCAGCCGAAGCGGCTTCGAAGGAGCTAGCCCTCCTCGAAGGAGAAGAGCTGCGCCGCCAGATGCAGCGCGTAGCTGACCTATGCCGGGCTGCAGCTGAGCAGACCAAGGACCCCAGGTATGGTGCTTCGAAAGCTCCTCCCGTCTGCGCTGCTGCAGGCACCAGCAAGGACCCCCACAGAGACACGGCTGAATCCGCCTCGCCCGCACCAAGCCGGCACAGAGACTCCCGCGACACCCGCGCAGGTTCAAGCCGGACAAGCCGGCTGGACGGCGGCCACAGTGGCCGCAGCCGCCCACCACCAAACCGGAACGAGGAGTACGACTCCGAGCTGGCGGCGCCAAGGCGCCAGCACAGGCCGGCTCCACAGCGAACCGGCACCCGGTAGCCGGCACGTTCCCGGTTGGGCCCCCGCATCGAGCCCGTCGACGCCAGAGACCGCCTCGATCGGCTGGTCGAATCCCGCATCGCGGAAGAGGAGGCGCCGGCTTGCCCCAAGTGCTTCGGGCCCCGCATCACCAACGAGCCCGTGCTCGACGGCTTCCAGCTCCCCCGCGACACGCCCAAGTACGACGGCACCGCCAAGCCGGAGGACTGGCTGCAGGACTACTCCACCACAGTTGGCATCTCTCGAGGCAACAAGCGCTGGGCGGTGCGCTACTCCCCCCTGATGCTGGTCGGCTCCGCCCGCACCTGTCTCAACAACTTGCCAGCCGGCAGCATCAACGGCTGGCTTGATTTCGAGGAGGCCTTCATCAGCAACTTCACCGGCACCTATCGCCGGCCGGGTCGCCCCCAGCAGCTCGAGATGTGCAAGCAGGGCCCGGACGAGACGGATCGCGCGTACCTGACGCGCTGGTGCGAGATGCGCAACTCCTGCGAGGGTGTGCACGAGATCCAGGCCATCAGCTTCTTTATGGGCGGCTGCCGGCCCAACACCATGCTGTGGCACAAGCTGCGCCGTAGTGAGCCCAAGTCCATGGCCGCCCTCATGGTCATTGCCGACAAGTACGCGCTGGCCGAAGAAGCCGGCAAGGCGACGGCTCCCTCCAGGCGGGACCACCACAAGTCGGCTGAGCACAAGCCGGCAGACGGCGCCTCTCACGGCAGCCGGCGGGACAACTACCGCAGCAAGCGTCACAGCGACCAGCCGGACCACCGGTACGGCTCCGCCCACGTAGCCGCCGTAGCAGACAACGCGGCAGGCGGCAGCCGCCGCCAGAAGCAAGACCGGCAGTGGAAGCCGAAGTATACCTTCGAGCAGATGCTCGACTTGCCGTGCAAGTACCACAGCGGCAAGAACCCCTCCAACCACACCACCCGCGACTGCCACTTCATGAAGCGGCTGACAAGCGGTGAACCTCTCCCGCCCCCACCCCCGCCGCCTCCAGCCGGCGGGCCGGGTGACGCAGCCGGCGCGGAGAACGCCAACCTCGAGCACCACGAGGCTAACCAAGTGCACCATGGCGGCCGATACTTGGCCCAGGACGCCGCCTACATCATCTTCACTTCCGAGCCCGAGGACAAGACGAGCCAGCAGAGCCGTTCCCTCGAGGTCAACGCGGTCATACCGCCGGTCCCCCAGTACCTAAACTGGTCAGAGCAGGCCATCACTTTTGATCGCCGCGACACACCGGCCGTCCTGCCGAAGCCGGGCAGCTACGCCATGGTCCTCGACCCCACCATTGGCACGACTCGGTGCAGCGTGCGTTTTTCGCGCGTCCTCATCGACGGCGGCAGCAGCATCAACATCCTGTACCGCGACACCGCCCGCAAGCTAGGCATCCAGGAAGCCGAGCTGCGCCCCACCCCCACCGTCTTCCATGGCATCGTGCCGGGCCACTGCTGCCAGCCGATTGGCCGAATCATGCTGGAGGTGATGTTCGGGAAGCCGGATCACTTCCGCACCGAGAAGATCGAGTTCGAGGTGGTGGACCTCGTCAGTCCCTACCAAGCGCTCCTGGGCAGGCCGGCCCTGACCAAGTTCATGGCGGTGCCCCACTATGGGTACCTGAAGATGAAGCTGCCTGGTCCCAAAGGTGTCATCACCATAGCCGGCGACTATCGCCGCTCCATGGACTGCGCCACGCAGAGCTCCAAGATGGCCCAGACGCTGGTCATCGCCACCGAGAAGCAGCTCATCCACGACGCCGTCGCCCTCGCCAAGGCCGCGCAGACAGACATGCCGGCTGCAGGCAACCCGGCTGGGACGACTCACTTCCAGCCGGCCGACAACACCAAGAAGATCCTGCTGGACCCGGCGCAGCCGGACAAGTACGTCACCATCGGTGCCGGCTTGAGCAGGAAATAGGAAAGAGAGCTCACCAGCTTCCTCCGTGAGAATCGGGACATCTTCGCATGGACTCCAAAAGACATGCCGGGTGTGCCGAGGGAGTTGGCTGAGCACCACCTCCACGTCCGGCCTGAAGCCAAGCCGGTGAAGCAGCCTCTCAGGCGCTTCGCCGAGGAAAGAAGGAAGGCCATCGGTGAAGAAATCGCCCGGCTGCTCGCAGCCGGCTTCATCATGGAAGTGCTGCACCCGGACTGGTTGGCGAACCCGGTCCTGGTTTTGAAGAAGAACGGCTCCTGGCGCATGTGTATCGACTACACCAGCCTGAACAAGGCTTGCCCGAAGGACCCCTTCCCCCTGCCGCGCATAGATCAAGTCATAGACTCGACTGCCGGCTGTGAATTGTTGTCTTTTCTAGATGCCTATTCAGGCTACCACCAGATTCCTTTGAATCCGGATGATCAAATAAAGACTTCGTTCATTACCCCGTACGGGGCTTATTGCTACACGACTATGCCGTTCGGCTTGAAAAATGCAGGCGCCACCTACCAAAGGTGCATGCAAAAATGCTTGCAGGATCAAATCGGCAGAAACGTTCACGCATATGTGGATGATGTCGTTGTAAAGACCAAGGAGACGACTACCCTCCTTGATGACCTGAGAGAAACCTTCACCAATCTGAGAAGATTTCGGATGAAGCTCAACCCGGCCAAGTGCACATTCGGCGTGCCGTCTGGCCAGCTCCTTGGCTACCTCGTCTCTCAGCGAGGGATCGAAGCCAACCCGGAGAAGATCAGTGCCCTGGAGAAGATGGAACTGCCGCAGTGCCTCAAGGACGTCCAGAAGTTCGCTGGCTGCCTGGCTTCCTTGAGCCGCTTCGTCAGCCGGCTGGGGGAGAAGGCACTGCCCCTGTATCAATTGATGAAGAAGGCGGACAAGTTCGTCTGGTCACCACAGGCGGATGAAGCCTTCCGTGACTTGAAGCGCGTGCTCTCAACCGCGCCAATCCTTGCAACGCCGGCTTCAATGGAGCCGATGCTGTTGTACATCGCAGCCACCAATCGAGTGGTTAGCGTTGTCCTGGTGGTGGAGCGCAAAGAAGCCGGCAGGGAGCAGCTGGTCAGCGCCGATCTACTACCTCAGCGAAGTGCTCTCCCAGTCGAAGCAAAACTACCCCCACTACCAGAAGGTCACCTACGGCGTATACATGGCGGCCAAGAAGCTCAAGCGTTACTTCCAAGAGCACCCCATCAAGGTGGTTGCCACAGCGCCCTTGGCGGAAATCATTGGCAGCAAGGACGCCAACGGCCGGGTTGCCAAGTGGGCTCTGGAGCTAGCCGCCCACACCATCCTCTACGAGCCGCGCACAGCCATCAAGTCGCAGATCCTCGCGGACTTCTTCGTCGACTGGGCCGAGATGCAGTACCTGCCGCCTGTGCCGGATTCCACACATTGGAAGATGCACTTTGACGGTTCGAAGATGCACAACAGCTTGGGAGCCGGCATCGTCATCACCTCTCCCAAGGGAGACCGGCTGGACTACGTCCTGCAGATCCACTTCGCCGCATCCAACAATGTGGCGGAGTATGAAGCGCTCATTCATGGGCTGAAGCTGGCCAAGGAGATTGGCGTGCGCCGCATACTGCTCGGCGACTCCGACTTGGTTGTACAGCAAGCATCGGGCGACTGGGACGCGAAGGACGCCAACATGGCCTCGTACCGCTTCCACGTCCAGCAGCTATCCGGCTTCTTCGACGGCTGTGAATTCCACCATGTGCCACGAGCAAACAACGAAGCGGCTGACGCCTTATCCAAGATTGGCTCAACCCGGCAAGCCATTCCGCCGGGTGTCGCCCTGTCGATTCTCAAGAAGCCGTCCATCATACCGTCACCGGACTCGGATTCAATATTCGTGCCGGCTGACCCGGGGGCTGCTCAGCCAAACCCGGGGGCTTCATCGCCCAAGTCGGGGGCTAACAAGCCGAACCCGCCGGCTACCATGCCGAACCCGGGGACTTCTCAGTCCAACCCGGGGGCTTCATCGCCAAACTCGGGGGCTAGCAAGCCGAACCCGCCGGCTAGCAAGCCGAACCCGGCGACCATGCAGTCGAATCCGGAAGCTCCCATGCAGGAGGCCCTGTTGGTCAGCGTATTCGAGATAAGATGCGTACCTTCATGGGCACAAGAATTCCTCTCCTACCTCACCGACGGTGTGCTGCCTGATGATAGAGTCCAGGCCAGGCAGATTGAGAGAAGGGCCAAGGCCTATACAATCATCAACCACCAGCTGTACAAACGCAGCGTAAGTGGGGTGTTCCAGCGGTGCGTCGAGCCGGCTGAAGGGATTGAACTCCTACGGGAAATCCACCAAGGAGAGTGCGGACATCACGCCTCATCCAGAGCCATAGTGGCCAAAGCTTTCCGGCACGGTTTTTACTGGCCGACTGCGCTCAGAGACGCAGAAGAGTTAGTGAAGAAGTGCAACGGCTGTCAGCGCTTCGCGAAGAAGAGACACCAGCCGGCTTCCGCCTTGAAAACCATCCCCATCACATGGCCGTTTGCCGTATGGGGCTTGGATATGGTGGGCCCGTTCAGAACAGCGCGAGGCGGCATGACACATCTCTTGGTGATGATTGACAAATTCACTAAGTGGATCGAAGCCAAGCCAATCAAGAAGCTGGACGGCTCCACAGCCGTCACATTCCTCAAAAAAATCATCGTGAGGTTCGGCTACCCCCACAGCATCATCACCGACAACGGCAGCAACTTCTCCCAAGGCATCTTCTCTCGCTATTGCGGGGAAATGGGGATCCGGATGGCCCTAGCCTCTGTGGCGCACCCGGAGTCCAACGGACAAGTGGAGAAGGCTAACGGCTTGGTCCTAGCCGGCATCCGGCCCCGGCTGGTGGAGCCGCTTCAGCGAGCAGCCGGCTGCTGGATTGAAGAACTGCCCAATGTGCTGTGGAGCCTGCGCACAACGACAAACCGCTCAGTCGGCTTCACACCATTCTTCCTCGTATACGGGGCCGAAGCCGTCCTGCCGACCGATATCGAGCACGACGCGCCAAGGATCAAGCTGTACACAGAAGCCGAAGCCAAAGAAGCTCGCGAAGATGGAGTCGACTTGGTCGAAGAAGCCCGGCTGCTGGCTGCGTCCAGATCTACTATCTACCAACAGAGCCTCCGACGCTATCACAGCCGGAAGGTCCAGCCCTTAGCATTCCGAGAAGGAGACCTAGTGCTCCGGCTGATCCAGCGGACAACCGGACAGCATAAACTGTCATCCCCATGGGAGGGTCCCTTCATCGTGAGCAAGGCAGTAGGCAACGATTCCTACTATCTCATAGATGCCCAAGAGGCTAGAGAAAACAAGCCGGACAAGGATGACGAGGAGACTAAACGTCCCTGGAATGTCAACTTGCTCCGCCCATTTTATACGTGAGAGCAGGAATGTATGTATCCCTTGTATCCCTTTTATAAGCTATGAAAAAGCATGCGCCAAGAGCGCCGTTTCCGACAAGTTTTTCGCGTACTCTACTTTGTTTCGCCAATTGGCTTAAACCCTCTCACACGGCCGGCTCAGTAACGTGATCCGGCCTCCGACAGCCGGCTTCCGATCCAGCTACAGACCGCAACCCGGCTGTCCGGCTGGCGGGAGTAAGGCCTAGGAAGGCGGCACGCGAAAGACGACTAAGGGAAAGAGTAAAAGCGAGTTGACTTGCAACTTTTCATAAAAGTGCCGGATTGCCGAATTTGGCTCATTCGACTGAAATACTGTCGGCCTCACCCAGCGGCCCGCTCTTGATCCGGCGACGGATCGCAAGTCGGACGTACGACCGACAAGAGCAAAGCCAAAGAGTGGGGCGGATGGGAAAAAGCGAACAAGTCGAAAGAAAGCAAGTCGGCACACAAGTGATTAACAAACACATTAAAGTGTGACATAATAAAAGGGACGATAATATTCATACATATGCACCCGGCATCCCGGGGATTTAGCAAATTGTCTTGGCAAAAGCAACAACTGAAAGACAGGTAAATTAAGCACCGGCTGGAGGAGGACCAGCCGGAGGAGCATCAGCGGAGCCGACTGCCGGGTCGTCCCCAGGCGCATCTTCCGCCTCCTCGTCTTGCATCTCCTCATCCTCGTCGTCAGACGACGGGTTCGGGTCCGCAACGAAGAGGCCCTTGTCGACGAAGTCGGCGATGGCGCTGGCTCGGGCAAGCCGGGCAGTCTTGTATTCGGCCGGGAGCTTGCCCTCCACGTCGGCTCGCCGGTACTCGAGCTGCCCAAGGTCCACCTCGTTGTACCAGGAGAGGACAAAGGACAGCGCCATGTCGGCTCCAGCGCGCATCGCAGACTCCTTCCAGTCGAGGAAGCGGTCCGGCGCCCGCTCCATCCAGGAGATGAGGTCGGAGATATCCTGCGACAACGTCTCCGCTGGCCACAGCAGCTGGATCAGCTCCTCAGCCGCCTTCCGGAGCTCCTAGCCAAGCTTGGTGATGGGCTCGACGCGGGCGGCCATGGATGCCATGTAATCCTCCATGGTGAAGTACTCCGAGCTGCCCTCGCCAGTCGCCCGCCTCCTAGTCTCGCGCGCAACGCCAACGGCTGCTAATGCCGCATCCTGCGTTTCCGGGAAGGCCGCTGCAAGAAGAAGCACGTCAGAAATCGTCAAAGCCGAAATAAGCTGAAAAATGCAAATTTTCGAAGTCCTAAAGTAGGCCAGGCGGCAGCCGGCAAGAGCCGACTGCCCCCAGTCCGAAGATGGAAATTCCGAAGGATAAAAGGAAAAGCCTGGCGGCAGCCGGCAAGAACCGACTGCCCCCAGCCCGAAGATGGAGATAGCAAAAAAATCAGAGTTTCTGCCGCCGGCTGCCAACGAAAGCCGGCAGCCGATAGCCGAAAGCCGGCAAAGGGAAAGGAACAAAGAAGAAATGCACTCACCCGATAAGCCACGGTCGAGCGCGCCAATCTCGTCCACCCAGCGCTTGGCGGTGGCCGACAGCTCCGTGGTCTTGGTGGTGACCTCCTCCTGAAGCGCAAGCCGTTGCTTCTCCACCTCGGTCAGCCGCCGGCTCAGATCCTCCACCTTCTCCTTCTCAGCCGTCTTAAGGAAGGCAAGCTCCTTGAGGTGGTTCTCCTCAAGCCGGCGCAGCCGCGTTAGCTCCAGCTCAGCCACCTTGAGCTTGGCGGCTGCAGATCGGCCCGCCTCCTCGCTCTCGGCGCAGTGAGCGCGAGCAGCCCGAAGATCCGCCTCCAGCCGCGGGACCTTGGCGGCTTCAGCTGCAAGGCAGCCAGAACGAAGCGTCAGCCAACCAGGACTAAAGAAAGAAGACATCAAGTCGGAAGGAGAAAGATCTTACCCTTGACGGCCTCCAGCTCGCGAGCCAAGTTGGCCCGGTCAAGCTTGGCCTTGTGGTAGTGGGTCACGGCGCGGTTGTACAAGTTGGTGCGCCGATCCGCCACAGCCTAAGAGGAAAGAAAATCAGTCAACTAGATGAAACCCGGACCGGCTCCGAGCAGCCGGCCCATGCCTCGGAGGGCTACCAGGATAATAACAAAATTGAAAAACAGATGAAGCGCTTACCTTGCTGGCTTCCTCCACCTTGGCGACGTTGGCCGCGGTCTCGGCAGCCCTGGCCTTGAGGTTGGCCTGCAAGCCGGAGAAGAACATCTTCCCCGACGCTTGGCCTGGGTTCCCCACCCGGCTGGTCACCTCGTAGGAGTCAGCGCTGAGCCACGCTTGCTCCATAGTGCCAGCCGAGCCAAGGCTGGAGTCGGAGGCGGACGGCACGTGCAGCAGCCGGGCGCCCTTGGCCACATGCAGGCTCCCCACCGGCGCCGACGGGGCTTCCGTCCTCACCAGCGCGCGCGAGTCGGCGTCCTCCATGCACGCCGGCTCATCCCTTGCCGGCTCCTGCCTGGCCGGCTCCTCCCTCGTCGGCTCCGGCGGTGGCGGCGCTCCGGCGAAGCGATTGGCGATCGGCGCGATCATCTCCGGCGCTGAGGCTCCCCTCCGGACTCTCCAACACCACCACGCTCGGCCCGGCTCCGGCCCCGGTCACGAGCGGCGCAGCCCCTCGCGCTCCGGCTCCGGTCGAAGGAGGCATGCCCCGGCCCGGCCCTATCGGGCGGGTCCGAGAAGACGAGCACGGCGCGGGAACATGTCGTCCAGCGTCGGCTGGCGCGTCGGCTCGGCCCGCGTGCCGCGGCCAGGCGCTGAGGCCAGTGGCACAGTGAAGGAAGGCGCCCCTGCGGGAGGCAGAGTACCCGCAGGCGGCGGCGGCGTAGGTGCGCGCGATGGAGGCTGTGGCGTCGACTCCCTCCTTTGTCGCGGAAGCGGCGACACGACACGCGGGGCTTGCCGGGAGCCGCCGCCCTGAGCGAACTTGATGGGGGCCCTAGCCGAACAAATAAGAAAAAGATAAGCATAAAGAGTAAGGAAAGAAAAGAAATCAAACAAGCGAAAAAGAGAACTCACCCGGCCTGCTCCGGAACCTTCTTCGGCTGCTGCCGGCGGAGCTTCTTCGCCTTCGCCTCCAAGGCGACGGTGGAGCGGGGGTCGCCGACCCGCTTCTTCCCCTTGGGCGCCGAAGTCGCCGTGGTGCTTGGCGGCCTCGCGCGCAGAGGCATGGCGGGGATTGGCCCTGTGGCGGACGTCGCCGGCTCTTCGTCCTCCTGCTGCTCCGGTGAAGGGGGCGGATTGTGCTCCCCCTGGCAGCCTAGGTCAGGCGCCTGCAGCAGGTCGTCGTCGCCGGCCTGGTCGCTGGCTTGGTCAGCCGGATCGGCGTGATCCGGCGTCCACCTCCTTGTCGCCAGGTCGCCGTCCTCGACGTTCTGGCGGTCGAAGAGCTAGAAAAACAGAAGACATGAGCAAACAGCAAGCCGGAAGTCGGCAGAAAGAAAGAGAAGTAAAGCTTACCAGCTCGGGCGGCAGATCCCTGTTGCGGGGCGCCAACCCGTAGTTCCACTTGTCCGGCATGTTCGCCTTGGTGATGTTATTCACCCGGCGGGCCACCTGGGCCTTGGAGAGCGACGCCTTGGACGTCCGGTTTGGGTCGAACCGGCCGGACATGTGCCCAATCTTGTGGGTGCGCATTTGGAGCGGCAGCACCCGGCGCTCGGCGATGGTGCAGAGGAGGTCCTCGGCGGTCAGCCCGTTCTCGACGGCCGCCCCCAGGAAATCCCAGAGTTGGCTCACCTCCGCATCCGGGTCCGTCGTGCGGGCATTGTAGCCCCAGTTGGTCCGGCTGACTGGAGGAGCCGGGTTGAACTCCGGCAGATTGATCCGGTCGACCAGCTGGCCCTCGTTGCGCACGTAGAAGAATGACATCTGCCAATTCTTCACCGAGTCAACGGTTGGAATCTTGGGGAAGGGCATACCCGGCCGAGAATAGACCGAGGCGGCGCCGCAGGTCCGCAGGTGGCCGTCAGTGGTCTGCGCCTTGATGTAGAAGAGCCGGCTCCAGAAATCTATGTCTGGCCACAAGCCGGCGTACGCCTCCATGAAAGCCACGTAGCAGCTGAGGAGGACGCAGGCGTTGGCCGGCAAGTGGTGCGGCTGCAAGCCAAAATAGTCGAGGAAGCGGCGGAAGAAGTTGGACGCCGGCAGGCCCAACCCACGGTCGAGGTGCGCGCCGAAGACGACGCGCTCGCCGGGCTCCGGCTTGGGCTCCATCTCCGCGTCGGGCGCCCTCGTGGCCACCGTCGACGGGATCCGGTGGAGGCGCACCAGCCGCTCGATGTCGTCGTCCCTCATGTACGACCCCCTCCAAGATCCGCTGGCGGAGGCCATCGACGAAGAAGAGGAAGAAGAGGACCACGAGAGACGGAACGGAGAGGAGGAACCTCGCGACGGCGGCGGCGACGACGGCGGCAGAGGGCGCACGGTTGAAACTCGGGGCCCCGTGGCGCCGGCTCGACGGAGTGGCGGCGGCGGCTTGACGGAGACGCGTTCGCCGGAGCTCGCCAGTGAGAACCTTCGCCGGAACCGCAAGGAGTGAGGGCGCGAAGAAAACAACGAAGAGCTTGAGCGCAGCGGAGCAGGGCGCGGGCGCGAGGAAGAAGAAGAAGTGCGGGAGTGCCGCCTCGATCCCCCCCCCCCCGCGCGGCATTTATAGCCGCCCGGGGCGGACGGTTGGGCTCCAAGTAGCATACGTGGCCACATCGCCCGGATCTTCTGCGCATTAACTCCCCCCACGATCGCTGCAGTTACCGGAAACTGCCACACCACGTCGCCCACAACCGCACCGGATCCGGAAGAGACATTGATGTGACCAGACGAACCGGCGGCAGAGCCCTGACGTCAGACCGGTCAAGTCGGGTGCAGGACCCGAGGCAGCGGAGACTCCTGCGCGCCGCAAGCCGGAGCCGGATACTAAGTTCACCTCGGCCCAAAATTTGCCCAGCAAGGCGGAGACATCGCCAAAACTTGTAAGAAAGCAAAAGTTGCATAAGTGCAAATAGTGGCCGGCTAGGAGCAGCCGGCCGGAACGAGCCGGATGAGGGCGCAGCCGGCTGAATGGAAATTCTCAGTCGGCCCCTCCAAGTGCCGTCAAATATATTCAAGAGATCAAAGGCCAGGAAAACCTGCCTAGGTCCTTCTAACCGCAGGACCTTGCCAGCTTCGGGGGCTAATGTCGGGGGGAAGACCCCGGGTAGGGCAATGGACGCGGAGCAGCCGGCTGGCCACTGGCCGGCCCGCGGCAAAGGCCGGCTGAGGAGCAGCCGGCTGGCGCCGTGGCCTGCTGGTCCGGAAGCCGGCTGGCTCTAGGTCCTAGTCGGCCTGGCTACGGCCGCCAATGCTGTAGCTGGGCCGGCTTCTACAAGCCATATCCGACTGGGGGTTCGTACCTCAGACCGACTCGAGGCTGGTGAGTCTTGCACTAGAAGGAACCGGGTTGGTGATCCGGGTTCCCAAAGTCCACGCTGACTTCATCTTCCATAAAGCGCGGGGCACTGTGGAGCAATAGTGCCACGCGCCGGACAGGCCATCATGGTCTACGTCGATCCGTACTGGCCACAGTGGCTGATGGCGACAGGGGCACCTCCTCTCCATACCGCTGACCTTGGCAGCCGGATGGGACAGGCCATGAGGCCTCAACGGCTCCTGACGTCATTACCTCGGGAAGGAGCGGAAGACGGAGCCGGCCGAGCCAGCCAGTAGACTATAGGGTCTTATATGTAAAGTGCCGGTGCCTATATAAGCCGCACTACCCCCTCTCGTGCAGGGGATCGATCATTCTGACCTCACTTCCACCCCTAGCGCTGCCCTGTGAGAGAGACTCTTGTCTTCCTTAGCCTCCCAGGAGCAGCCGAACACAGCTCAAGGAGCAACCTTGTATTGTGTGATCATCATATACACTCTAGCAGGAGTAGAGGTGTTACCTCCATCGGAGGGCCTCGAACCTGGGTACGTCGCCGTGTCGCTCGTCCCCATACCCGCATCCGGATACCACCGTGAGATCTCCTAGGAACCACCTTCGTTAGCCACCCTATGGCATATGCCGTGACGATACCACGACAAAAATTTCAAGACAAAGAAAATGAATTCCCCTTTTTCCAAATTTTGGAACCAACAAAAACTTTTATTACCTAGGGTGCTATGCATAGTACTCATGCTTAATTCTTGCGCTATTGCCATGATTGTTGGTTAAAGTATTTTGAAAAGATATTAAACCCTAAAACTCACCCTCTTTTCACCATCCAAGATAAAACAAAATAAAAAGAAATTAAATAAGGAAAGGGCCTATGTGCCTATGACTATTTTTGTGAAACTTTTATTTAGACTTTTCTATCTGGTGTAAAGGTTTGGAAAACATTAATCAACCCTACCTAGTGCTCAACAAATCAAATCCAAGTTAAAAACAAAGTAATTTAAAAAGGAAATAAAAAAATGCCATAGAGGCATATGAGAGTAAATAACCAAATTGGGAAATTTAGAATCTTGACCCTAAGACTTGTTGTGAATGGTTGGATCACTCCTCTATACCATTTCAACAATCAACAACATCATTTGGGTCAAAAGAAATCAAATCAAATCAAAGAAAAATCAAAAACCATGTGGCATGTGATAATGGTCACTTGTGCCATTTTTAACAACCTACCCACTTTGAGCCCTTTTATTAAGAGATTCTTAAACCAAACCCTAACAACTCTTTGCACCTCATCCAAGACCTCATCCAGATGAACATTTTTCATGTTGACCACTTTGACCAAAGCTTTGACCATTTCTCCATTTAGTCAAGCCAAGATGCCACCTTGAAACAAATTCTAGATTCCCTCCACTATTTGAATTTTCACAAAACCTCTCCAAATTTCAAACCAATGCCACACATAGTTGCCCAACATCATGTAGAACACATCCATGCAGAAATTTGATCAAAAGTAAATACAAGGGAGGTCATTACTTTAGAAATGGGAGGTACACATAAAGGAGAATAAAGGTACATGCCACTTTTCCCTCACTTTTTGCTTTCTCTCTCTCTCTCTCTCTCTCTCTCTCTCTCTCTCTCTCTCTCTCTTTCTCTTGTCATCCTTGATAGTACACCATGTACTCTGAAAACACATCAATGAGATGACACCACCTTGACCATGATCACCATGCTCATGATTGCCACTCATTGCATGTACCACATACACTTTTGGAATTATTTCATTGTGCACACATTTAGCCTCTCCAACCTGGTGACATAGGCATCCCCAATGGGCCTGCCGAAGATGGTACCTGGGGTTTACTAAAGGCCCACGACCCGAAGAATAAGAAGGCTCGGAAGCCCAAGATGCTATTAAGGAAAGCTAGAATTGTATTAGGAAACAATACTTGTAATCTTGCGGGATGGGTCAGAAACCCTCCCGGACTCTGTAAACGTGTGTATTACGAAACCCTCGGCTCCACCGCCTATATAAGGGGGAGTCGAGGGACAAAGAAAGTATCAAATCGTTGTCTTACAAACCCTAATTTTTACATCGTCGAGTACTTTTCGGCTGAAACCTTCGAGATCTACTTGCCCTCTACATCCAACTAAACCCTAGTCTACAATCTGTAGGCATTGACAAGTTAATACTTTGTCACCTGGTGCACCATGTCAAATAGCTTCACCTCACCACACTCACACTTGCAGCACCATGGTTACACCAGAATTGGGCACAAATGGATCATGCCAAGCCCATGCCATGAAATTGGACACCACCATGCCAAACCCTGCCAAGTTCATAATTAGGAGCAAGTTCTACCAAGGATCTATCTTCAAAATCTTCAACCATACTAACAAGAGTGAAAAATTCTTCTATATTATCTCTTCCAATGATAGACCCTTGCCCTACCGGTATATCTTTCAGAGTGAACTTAGGAGGAAGCATGATGAAATAAAAAAGGTAATAAAGTAAATGCAAGTAACAATTTTTTTTGGTGTTTTTGATATAAAGAACGCAAACAAGACAATAAATAAAGTAATGCAAGTAACTAATTTTTTTTGTATTTTTGATATAGAGAAAGCAAACAAAGCAGAAAATAAAATAAAGTAAAGCAAGACAATAACAAAGTAAAGAGATTGGATGTGAGAGACTCCCCTTGCAGCGTGTCTTGATCTCCCCGGCAACGACGCCGGAAAAAGAGCTTGATAACGCGTGAAGCACACGTCCGTTGGGAACCCCAAGAGGAAGGTGTGATGCGTACAGCAGCAAGTTTTCCCTCAGTAAGAAACCAAGGTTATCGAACCAGTAGGAGATGAAGGCCACGTGAAGGTTATTGGTGAAGGAGTGTAGTGCGACGCAACACCAGGGATTCCGGTGCCAACGTGGAACCTGCACAACACAACCAAAATACCTTGCCCCAACTTAACAGTGAGGTTGTCAATCTCACCGGCTTGCTGTAAACAAAGGATTAAACGTATGGTGTGGAGAATGATGTTTGCTTGTAGAAAACAACAGAGAACAGAGATTGCAGTTGATTGTATTTCAAATGTAAAAGAATGGACCGGGATCCACAGTTCACTAGTGGTGTCTCTCCAATAAGATAAATAGCATGTTGGGTGAACAAATTACAGTTGGGCAATTGACAAATAGAGATGCACATACATATCATGATGACTACTATGAGATTTAATCAGGGCATTACGACAAAGTACATAGACCGCTATCCAGCATGTATCTATGCCTAAAAAGTCCACCTTCGGGTTAGCGTCCGCACCCCTTCCAGTATTAAGTTGCAAACAACAGACAATTGCATTAAGTATGGTGCGTAATGTAATCAACACAAATATCCTTAGACAAATCATTGATGTTTTATCCCTAGTGGCAACAGCACATCCACAACCTTAGAACTTTCTATCACTGTCTCAGATTCAATGGAGGCATGAACCCACTATCGAGCATAAATACTCCCTCTTGGAGTCACAAGTATCAACTTGGCCAGAGCCTTTACTAGCAACGGTGAGCATGCAAGAACATAAACAACACATATATGTTAGATTGATAATCAACTTGACATAGTATTCAATATTCATCGGATCCCAACAAACACAACATGTAGCATTACAAATAGATGATCTTGATCATGATAGGCAGCTCACAAGATCTAACATGATAGCACAATGAGGAGAAAACAACCATCTAGCTACTGCTATGGACCAATAGTCCAAGGATGAACTACTCACACATCAATCCGGAGGCGGGCATGGTGATGTAGAGCCCTCCGGTGATGATTCCCCTCTTCGGAAGGGTGCCGGAGGTGATCTCCTGAATCCCCCGAGATGGGATTGGCGGCGGCGGCGTCTCTGGGACTTTTTCCGTATCGTGGCTCTCGGTAATAGGGTTTTCGCGACGGAGAGTTTAAGTAGGCGGAAGGGCAGAGTCGGGAGAGGCACGGGGGCCCCACACCATAGGCCGGCGCGGGCCCATGCTGGCCGCGCCGCCCTATGGTTAGGGCGCCTCGTGGCCCCACTTCGTATCCTCTTCGGTCTTCTGGAAGCTCCGTGGAAAAATAAGACCCTGCGCGTTCGTTTCGTCCAATTCCGAGAATATTTCCTGTGTAGGATTTCTGAAACCAAAAACAGCCCAAAACAGGAACTAGCGCTTCGGCATCTCGTTAATAGGTTAGTGCCGGAAAATGCATATAAATGATGTAAAGTGTGTATAAAACATGTGAGTATTGTCATAAAACTAGCATGGAACATAAGAAATTATAGATACGTTTGAGACGTATCAACTGCCACCTCTCGACCCTATAAATAGAGCCCCTCCCCGAGCTATCCGAGCACACCATCGGCCTCCCCTCTTCTCACTTGCTCTCCTCGACCCCTTCTCCACCTCGATTACGCCCACCATCGCCGGAATTTGGTCAGAGTCCGCCGCCACAGAAGCTCAGCGACGCCGTTGATTTCCTCCACCCCAAGCTCTGCCGCGACCACCGCTCGCCTCCTCGTCCTCGACAACGCCGCCGCGCACCCTCGCTGAGCCTCGCCGGAGCTCCGGTAAGCTGCCAGCCCCAAACCCTCGCGGTGCCTGTGCCGCCTCTCGTCGACGTAGACGACGACTCTGCGTCGTTAGATCACCATTTAATCCTACGGTCCACAACAGAGCTTACCGTTTCGGTGTTAAAAAGAGACTGACCGCTGGGTCCCACCATGTCAGGCGGCCCGCGGCGTGAGAAGTGCTGTTGGGCTGGCCTTTGCCGTTTCAAACCTTTCTGGCCCAGTAGTTTCCCGCCTAGCCCATTTAGTCCAAATTCGAATTAATTCGTTTCAGTGAATTTCAATACTGGTGCTCACTTAGAATTTGAATAACTCTCAATCCACTTGTCCAAATTTAGTAAATTTGATGTTGTTGGAAAGCCTGTGAAATGCTCTATCCAACCACACTGGTTTCAAACTCATATCTGTTATAGAAATAATGTAGTAAAAATAACAAGACAGAGAGTTTTCAGAGTTCAAATAAATTTATAAAATCAACCATAATGAATTTTGAGATGATTCAAATTCTCATAATTCACATTTCAAATACTCTAATTGTTTATGTAAAAATATGATATGGTTGTTTCACATGATCATGGGCTAGAGCAGAATAATGGCTATGTGGCTATTTCTAGTCCATCTAAATTATCCAAAATGAATTATTTAAATAATATGGGAGATATTCTCTCATTTAAACCATTGTCCTAAGTAATCCAATATGAAGTAATAATCTTAATTTATAGCATCTCACATGAAATTATTTAGTGATATTCAATTGTTCCATAGTGGTATTTAAATGGCATGAGATGAAGTATCTCATTTAAACCATTTTCCCCAAATAAGAAATATGAAGTGTTGACCTTGTCAACATCATATCATACTTGTTATTTGAGGAAATTAAATCTTAAGAAGATTCAATGAGAGGAAATTATTTCTCCCAAACTAAAAAGAAACCCTAAACCACATTTCAATAAGAGGAAATTATTTTCCTAACACTAAGTAAGAAAACCCTAGCATAATTTTGGGTAGAAATGTTAGGTGATGATGCTAGATCATTTGTGTGAGCCATTAAGGCTAGTTAAGTCTACTTAAGTATTGTTTGGTGATTGTTATCCTCGTATTCGTTTATAGACGCTAGTACCGGAGACTATCAAGAGGAGGAGGTTTTCTACCAAGAGGAAGAAGAAGAGAACTTTGATCACTACCCCAATCAAGGCAAGCTAGACTAATGCAAGTTATATTGTTGCAAGCTAATATTCTTGCAAGCTACCCTAAGGCAAAGCTCTACAAGAGCAAGGCCTCATCACCACTTACTTTATGCTTAATGATCCTATCCCAAGTTTTTTACTTTACAAGTTTTTGACTTTGGTTTATCAAAGTTTACTTTTTGATTCATGATTCACTTGGTCTAGAGTAGAACAAGAGCATCAAAGTTAGCCTAGAGCAATACAAGCTAGTTAGCACCCCTCATGACTAGTTGCTAGTGCTAATAAATAAAATTGACTACTCTAGATGGGAACATGTAAAATGAAATGACTTTGAAAACCTTGGAATGATGAGTCATTCTATTGAAAGATTTTGAAGGTGAATATGACTGGTGAATGACTTGGTGAATTTTACAAAAACTGATGGTTGGGTTCGGATGCGATACCATTCCAATTTGAAAGTACC
Source organism: Lolium perenne (assembly GCF_019359855.2). Taxonomy (NCBI): domain Eukaryota; kingdom Viridiplantae; phylum Streptophyta; class Magnoliopsida; order Poales; family Poaceae; genus Lolium; species Lolium perenne. The sequence continues at coordinate 156,278,741 of NC_067244.2, read as the reverse complement.
CCCACAATACTCAATATGGGTAAGGGCTTAACTAGAAATTTATGTGCTTTAGTATGGGTTCCCTCTGAACAAGCGTCATAGGGGTTATGCCGAGGCTGCCTCCGTGGGAAGTGAAATGATGTGAAATGAGGTGAATGTCCGGCCCAAGCCCTGTGCAGTTCCCAGGCTGACGGTTTGTCTTCACTGGGACGCCAAGCTCATGGGGAGAGGTGCCTATACTAGAGTGTGTAAGTGAAAGGTTATGGTTGGTAGTCCGCACACGGAGTGTGATAAATCAGGGCCAGTTAACCCTGACGGATTATTGCAAATGTTGTGGCACAAGTGTACGACCTCTGCAGAGTGTAAAACTATTTGAATAGCCGTGTCCACGGTTATGGACGGTTGGAAAGGCCATACTGTTCCGTCATCAGACCCTTTTAAAAAATGTGCCATGTGACATATGACTGGTGAAATTGAACTTGAAAGGTGAATGGTGAATTTGAATTGAATCACAACAGAGTTGTGGGAATGACACTAATATTTTCACTTGAGTTAGTTAGCAAATGAAGAGGCTTTTACTAAATGTTTGTGAACTAAAATTGGCTTTATGCAAATAAACTTAGAGCTTAGCACCCCCTTATTAGAGTTGATAGTGCTTACATTAGTATTAGTTTGCGAGTACTTTAAAAGTACTCATGGCTTTATCCCTGGCTATTCAAATGGCAAGACTTTGAAGGAGAACAGCAGTACGAGGAAGATGGACAGCAGGACGTCTACGACAACTAGGACTACTCCTGACGTCAAGCGTTGGCCTGTGGATTAGATAGCCACTACTACTTCGCTTCCGCTATTTGTGATGTTCGTTGATCAATAGATCAACTGCTATTTGTAATATTGGATCATGTGATCTACCTTTGTAAGACGATTATGTGTTGTAATAAATGATGACTCTATGATATTCAACTGTTATGTCTCGCAACAACAATCTTCTTGGGATTGCGATGTATGGTATGATAGGCATCTGGACTTAAAAATCCAGGTGTTGACACAGATTCAACAGTTTCGACCAATATGTCTTTTAAATGTATTTTTTAAAATTTTCACCAAAGTGGCTACTATTAGATTAAACTCGGTGGCAGATCATGTTGTGCGCCCTACTCAAACTGCTTTCATGCAAGTACGATATATCCTAGATGGATCCGTTGCATGAAACAATCCGTGAGTTGCACCGCAAGAAGTTGAATGGAGTTATCCTCAAAATCGACTTTGAAAAAGCCTATGATAAAGTCAACTGGTCGTTTCTTCAACAAACTCTCCGTATGAAAGGTTTTTCTGACGAGTGACGCGCTTTAATTAATAACTTTATTTTTGGAGGAAGTGTCGCATTAAAGTAAATGATGACATTGGTAGATACTTTCAAACAAAAAAATGTTTAAGACAAGGTGATCCGCTATGTCCAATGTTATTTAAGATTGTTGCGGACATGTTGGAAATTTTAATTGAGCGTGCTAAAGTTGATGGTCAAATTGAAGGAGTGGTACCTCACTTAGTTGATGGGGGTTTATCAATCCTTCAGTATGACGATGACACAATACTTTTTATGGATCATGACCTACAAAAAGCTACAAACCTGAAATTAATTTTGTCAACGTTCGAGCAATTGTCAGGTCTCAAAATAAATTTCCATAAGAGCGAATTGTTTTGATTTGGCGAAGCCCAAGACGAGGCCAACCTTTATGGCGAACTCTTCGGATGTGGGCTGGGCAGTTTTCCACTTAGCTATTTGGGCATTCCGGTTCATCACCGGAGGCTCGCGGTCGTTGAATAGAAACTCGTTGAGGAAAGACTACAGAAACGACTTAGTAGTTGGAAAGGAAAATTACTATCTCTTGGTGGAAGATTGGTACTCATTAACTCAGTACTCACGAACATGGTACTGTATATGATTTCCTTTTTCCAGTTGCCTAAATGAGTCTTACATAGATTGGATTACTTCCGATCAAGATTCTTTTGGAAAGAAGATAGTGAAAAGAAAAAAATACCGGTTGACGAAATGGAGTGTCGTTTGCCGTCCAAAAGATCAAGGTGGACTTGGTGTTCATGATCTTGAGGTTAAGAACAGATCTTTGCTAGGTAAATGGCTAGCTCGGTTATGAACAGAGGATGGTGTATGGCAGAATCTACTGCAGAGGAAGTATATCGGCACAAAAGCGATTTCTCCGGTTATATGGAAACCAGGAGATTTGCATTTTTGGGCTGGTATTATGGCAACTAAGAAATACTTCTTCCCACATGGCTCCTTCTCCATTAGAGATGTGTCTGAGATAAGGTTATGGGAGGATAAATGATGGGAACAACCACCCTTCGTGAACAATATCTAGCCTTGTACAATATTGTGCGACATAGACATGATACTTTATAGAAGGTGATGGAAACATCACCTCCGTCTATGACATAGACGCTCAGGAGTGATCTTGTTGGTCCTCGTTTGGCTTCTTGGAATGAGCTAATACAAAGATTAGCCTCTGTCCAGCTGCTACAAGGATTAGACGAGTTCCGCTAGAATCTCACAAAAAACGGGGTATTCTATGTTGGGTCCATGTACACGACCTTAACTGAACCCATTCAACCGGTAGTAAATTATAAATCCATCTGGAAGATGAAGATACCACTGAAAACTAAGGTTTTTTGCTTGGTACCTCCGCCGGGGTGTTATTCTTACTAAACATAACCTTGCAAAGCGGAATTGGCATGGCTGTACGAAGTGTGTTTTCTGTCACGAAGAGAAGACAATAAAACACTTGTTCTTCCAATGCCAGTTCGCGAGATCTATATGATCAATCATTCAGTTATGTTTGGCAATTGGCTAAACGGAGTGGATGCTAGGTTTAGACTTCTTATCAGAGTGGGAGCGATTGCCGTTATATGGTCGCTTTGGCTATGTAGAAATGACAAGGTTTTTGATAATAAAAGTTCTTCTCTTATGTAGGTCATCTACCGATGTACGACGTTGCTTCGTTTATGGTCGTCGTTTCAGCGCTTGGAGGACCACGACCTCTTTACGGAGGTGTCTTCACGATTGGAGGAACATTTTATTATGCAACATGGGTGGCTGCATAGTCGAAGGATTTTGCCTCCTACAGTCTAGTGATTTGTTTTTTTTTCCAGATTACGTACTCATGTAAATTTTTTTGTCGGTGAGTTTTGAGAATAAAAAACAGCTACATCCTAATTATGAGGCCAAATGTATTGTTTAAACTTGAGTAATAAAACGTCCTTTATCAAAAAAATATGTCAATGTATAATTGACGTCCAAAAACACACGCCGAGATAAGCATCCAAGAATCTTGTACAAACGATTAAAACGCATGCATCACACCAACGATTTCTTGGCACTTTATTGTGGGGAATTTGTTGGGCTAAAGACAATTGTACGTGCACCATAATGGGTGAGCAGCAAGAAAAAAATAGCGCGCTATAACAAAATAGCATGGGTCTAAAAATACGCTATTAGCATATTGTAGCGTGCTATTAACGCTAATAGCGCGCTATAGCGTCAAAATAGCGTAGCGTCGGCTCTCCAGATATACTATTAGCGTTGGAATAGCGCGCTATTTTTTTCCATGACTGAGCAGTGAGCTTCATGACAGAACACATTTGTTTTGGTCAGATCCTATTCTGAAAACTCTCAGCGTCTTCACGATTGGCGATACCCATGGCCAAATCACTCGAGAGCTCACCAGCCCAGGCGGACGGGGTGCCACGCGCGCGGGCGGTGGCCGTGGTGGGTGCGGGTGCGGCGGGGCTGGTGGCCGCGCGCGAGCTGCTCCGCGAGGGGCACGCCGTGACGGTCTTCGAGAGGTCGGACCGCGTGGGCGGCACGTGGGCCTACGACCCGCGCCCCGACGGCCCGGACCCGCTGGGCAGCGGCGGCGCCGTCCACGGCGGCAGCAGCATGTACGCGTCGCTCCGCACCAACCTGCCGCGGGAGCTCATGGGCTTCTCCGGCCACGAGAGCCTCGCTGGGCGGGTCTTCGCTGGCGACCCGCGCGCCTTCCCGGGCCACCGGGAGGTGCTGGCCTTTCTGCGTGCGTTCGCCGAGGATTCCGGCGTCGCTCAGCACGTCAGGTTCCGCGCCGAGGTGGTGCGCGTCGCGCCGCCCCTCGGCCGTCACGGTGAAGAAGGGGAGAGATGGAGCGTTTCGTGGCGCTGGGAGAGCGGCGAGGTGGCCGTGGAGGCCTTCGATGCCGTCGTCGTCTGCAACGGGCACTGCACCGTGCCCCTAGTGCCCAAGCTCCGAGGTGAGTCCCATCCGTTCAACTCTCACTTCAGATCTTTTTTTTTTTTTTGCGTAGAACTCTCACTTCAGATCGGCAAAAGTAAAAAAAAAAAATCAGGTGATAAGAGCAATGCTCATTTGCGGGATACAGGAATCGACAAATGGCGAGGAAAACAAATCCACAGCCACAACTACCGCATTCCTGAACCATTTCGAGATCAGGTACTTCTCCTTTGGTTTGCCGCAAAGAAAACATGAATGTGTGGCGCTGCACAACTACTGCATTCTGAACCATTTCGAGATCAGGTAGTTGTCATTTGGTTTGCAGCAAAGAAAAAAAAAGTACTTTGAACAATTAGTACGATATCTCTGCAGATCGTTGTCGTGGTAGGATTAGGAGCCAGCGGAGTCGACATTGCTAGAGAGATCTCTCAAGTGGCCAAGGAAGTGCACATCGCGTCAAGAAACAACGAACACAGGCTGGGAAAGATTGACCTCTACCCCAATGTTTGGATGCACGCCGAGGTTCAGAACTCTGAACTTTCCTACAGCTATCAAGGCGATAAACACCCACAGTTAAATTTGATGATCAGGTGGACTGCATCCAAGATGATGTCCAGGTGCGCTTCGCTGAAGGTGCAACAGTGGAAGCAGACACGATCCTCTACTGCACAGGGTACCATTACTACTTCCCGTTCTTGGACCTGGACGAGCTCACCGTCGACGAGGACAACAGTGTCAGGCCTCTGTACAAGCACGTCTTCCCCCCAAAATACGCGCCCAATCTCTCCTTCGTCGGACTGCCTTCCAAGGTACGGCCCGAACCTGCCACGCCATCACAAAGTTCAGAGCTTCATAGAGTGCGGAGGCAGCCAATCAAGCTGACGCAGTCTGGTGCTCCTCCGAGCAGACCATCATCTTCCAGTCTTTCGAGCTCGAGTCCAAGTGGGTGGCGCGCACTCTGTCAGGGAGAGCGGCGCTGCCGAGCAAGGAGGGCATGCTAGCCGCCGTGCAAGAGCATTATCGACAGATGGAGGAGAGTGGGAAGCCCCGGCGCCACACACACGTCCTCATGCCTGAATGGGTTAGTAGCGGCTCGATCGGCTTCTAAAACATTTTGGTGAATCATAATCATGTATGATGGTGATTGTGCTTGGGTTTGCCGGCGGCAGGTGGATCACATGAACTGGTTGGCGGCGGAGGTTGGCGAGCCGCGGATGGAGGCGCAGAGACAGGCGATGTACGAGAGAGCTGTGGAGTGCATCTGGTCTCTGGATGGGGGATACAGGGATAGGTGGTGTGAGGACACTGCATTGTAAAGATCAAATGTGCCCATGCTTATTATTTTTTTTGAAAAGAAAATGTGCCCATGCTTATTGCTAACTAGTTGTGCTGTAACTCTGAAAAAAAGCTAGTCCTGATGTAATCGTCTCGTCATTTAGGAATTATGTTTTCCTAAAAAATACTACTCCCTCCGTTCTCTTTTAATTGACTTGGATTTAGTACAACTTTGTACTAAATTCGAGTCAATTAAAAAAGAACGGAGGGAGTACTAGCAAAGTAGCAATATGAATTTTATTTACCCGCCTTTACTTTTGGAACCAAAAGTTATACTCCTACTAGAAGCACTCTCGCTGGGTTGATCTAGAGATAACACTTATCCTTCTGTCGCACACCGCCCAGGTCATCCCATTCCTTCAGGCCATGTACAACACAGGTGCTTAGGTTAGGTGCTAAAGAGGAAAACCAGTTTTTTTTTACCATGTCACAACCGCCAGGTGCTTAAGGAGGGGAAGGGGTACTTGATTTGGCTTCGATGCCACATCGGTGATTAATAAAGGAATAACTGCTCTTCTATCTTTTCTAACTGCATGAGTCAACCAGAGCCTGAAGCATTGAAGCAGACTTGCTAGCGTTGAAGAAGAAATTTAGTAGGTGCTTGGACGCACTCTCATGACGCACCTCAAATTAGTTTTTTTTTTTTTTTTTTTTTTTTTTTTTGCGTTATACATGCCCTTACTTGTGTCTGCGGCTGAAGGATGACCCGAGCAAAGCATTGAAACGTGATGGGATGGCGGTGACAGGTTCAGCATAGCTTATAGATGTGGTCTGCGGTTGCGGCGCGACCATGCGGGAACACATTGGTTGTCATCGTGCTGAAGGCGTGGCTTCATGCCTATGGGATTGGAGGGGTCTTCCCAGCTCAAGCTGGCAATTTTACCCATGGGTATGTGCGCCCACAGGCACCCGATCTGGAGATAGTTAATCTTTGGAATAATCGTCGCAATTCGCTTTCGATTGTGGCTCCTATCTTGTTAGAAATTGGACAGCTAGCTAGTTCTTTTACAGTTTTTTCTATTCATCATGTATTAAGGACGGCTAATGTTTCGGTTCACCTATGTGCAAAACGAGCAAGCACATTGTGTGTGACCGAGAGTTGGTTGTCTGAGACTCCAAGCTTCCTGGTTAGCAGCCTTCTCGCTGACTGCCCAGTGAACACTTTTGTTTAATAAAGCTCTCTAAGTTCCCCACACAAAAAAAATACATATCAACCAGTGGGCTGTATGCACATGCAAAAAAGGAAGTTCCGGCCCATGTGCTTGTAGCAATGCTGCGTTGCGAACACGCAGAGACGGTAGTCTGGATAGTACCACCTCGGAAGTGGAAGCAGGAAGGGAAAGAAGGCATGCATGTATAACAATCAACATGGCAGTGACTTTGCTGTTCCTAGGTGTGTTCTGATTTGGACGTGAAATCTGAACTTTCGGCAACGCCGGCTCTCAAGGAAATGAAAAATTACAGCTGCAGCTTGCAGACCCGATGGGTGCCCGCTTGGGTTGGGTGACCCGTCACGTTCGGGCATGGGTTTGATATCAGACCCGTGGGCAGTGTCATGGGCAAGGACCATCACCCATTTACTAATCGGGCATAGGTCTGGGAGACGTTGACCCGGTCAAACCCGACCCATTGCCGGCCTGATTCCCAGCTCGTCTTTGTGAGGACAAGTAGCGATACACGCGTTGACCTGGCTAGCAGTATTTTCTCATCTGGCGGTAGCGGGTAGGCCGGATGATGCAAAGCAGGCTGGCAGCCCCTGCTTCAAATATGGCTTCCACCTTGGGTCACATGGTCTACCGTCCATAGGAAGGTAATTGAGGCTTCATATGGCCTCATTGCTGCATATTTCACTATGTCATGTATATCAGCTAAACCCACGGAGCAGACACAGTTGTCACATATGTTCAACTCTTTCCTGGTGCCTCGCATGTCTAGCCTAACATCTACGCATCTAGTTCCCTGCCCAAGAGAAATAAGAAACGGCGATGATACATATTTTTGTTTGTCACCACATGTTTCCTTCACCATGTTTATATACATCTCAGGATACGAGAGTTATCCCTCGATTTGAATGCAATACAAATGCTTGTAACGAGCCTTGAGTGCTCAAGATATCTTGTCCTTCATCTAGATGGTATTGCATCGTGTTACTTAGAAATTGCAAAGGACGGCACTACTTTGCTTCATGTAGAAATACTTCTCTTTACACCGATTTTGTTGGATATCTTCCTCGGCAAAATTATGATCATGTGCATCTCAGATTGATTGAATGCTCAAGATATCTTGTCCTTTTACTGACATCATCGTAAATGCGTTTCGACCTTGCTTGCTCCATATTATAGTCTTGTACTACACTCGGCTTTTTCTTATATTTTCTTTTGAGATAATTTTGCAATTTAGTATATAAGCATTTAAATTTAGAGGGTGTGTATGCATGCCATGGTTCTCAGTAACAAGTTTCTCCTACTCGGTTGTCTTGCATTGAATCCTATGTTAGACATAATACGTAATACCCCTTGCATACGAATTAGTATGGAGTAATTGTAACACCCCGACCATCTCCGGCCGGGATTGTTACCCCTGACAGCTCATTAGGACCTCTAGACTAGCCCCACAAAACAACACATGTCTTTCATACGCACTTTGTCCTCACTCGTGCGTACCCGGGAACTACTTCCCGTCACCCATCCTCAAATTACTCTGGGCCAAGCACGCTTAACCTCAAAGTTCTTTGTTGATGAGCTTCCGGAAAAGAAGTTGCAAATTGTTAATATGAGTATGCTATAGTCATATTGAGCCCTGGGCCAGGATGTCACACTCATCCCCCTTAGAAGATCGATGCCCTGGTCGATCAGCATCAGGTCAGGAACATTCCCTCTTGGCACACGTATGTGCGTCCAGTGCAGGCAAATGTGCCATGTTGTGTGCCATGACGGGCCACACCAGCCATGCGCCACATGCCCTAACCCCTGACCCGCACACGCCCGTGTAACCGTGAAGGTCAGCTCTGATACCAAATGTACCACCCCGACCACCCCCCGGCCAGGCCTACCACCCCCCAGCCAGGCCTATTACCCCTGACAGCTCATTATGACCTCTAGACTAGCCCCACAAACCAACACATGTCTTTCCTGCGTAATTTGTCCTTACTCGTGCGCACTCGGGAACTACTTCCCGATCAGTCACCCATCCTCAAATTACTCCGGACCAGCACGCTTAAGCTCGGAGTTCTTTGCTGATGAGCTTCCGTAAAAGATGTTCAACTTGTTGATTTTTTTGATAAAGGGAATATATTAATATCAGAAGATACCAATTACACCCAGCCCTTTGCAACAACGCAACACCCTAATGGCAGTACAGATGCACATAGCCAAAAAAGGAAAAAAGAAAACTAAGAAACAAAAGTCCCGCTACAACATTCTAGGCCTAGCAACAGCAATACATCCACCACCAAGACAACACCTGAAATACAGACTTTCCAAAAGCGACGCCTCCAAGAAGGAAACAATGCACCAGCACCGTCGTCGCACGATCAAAGATCTTAGGTTTTGTAACATCCCAAAAAATTCAATCAATGAGAATGGTGGTTTCCAAAATTCAAAATTTGCAACTAACAAAAACTTTTCTCTTTGCATATAGTGTTATGTATAGTATGTGTGCATTTGAGTGATCTTGCCATGATGAGTGTTTGCAAACCTTACCAATGTATTAAAACCCTACTCTTGATCCCTCATGATCACAAAGAAAAGCAAAAACCCAAAAGAAAAGAATAAAATTAGAAAATCACAAAACCTCACATATGGTTTATGCCATTTTTTGCAAATCTTGAATCTAGACCATTTTGGCTTGCACCATTGGTTAGAGATGGTTACTAGACACTTATAAACACTTTTGGAATCAAAGAAACTCAAATCAAATCAAATTTGAATTCAAAATGAGCTCACATGCACTAATGGTCACATGTGACATTTATAACCTGATGCCTACTTCGAGCCATTATATTTAGAGATTTCTAAACTAAACAAAGCAAACTCCTTGCACCTCATCCAAGACAACATCAAGGTAAACAACTTTGCTCAAGAGCACCCCTGCAAACTCTTTAGGATCAAGCAAAGTGGAGACTTTTTAACAGATCTAAGATCATATGCAATTTGGATTTTCGCAAACTACCCCAAATTTGACCACCACCACCACCACTCTACTCTAAATCTTATTCAATTCAAATCCACAAAAATTCACTCAAAAATTCCAAAGTGGAGTTCATGCGGCCATTGTGTCGAACAGGTGGTGTGCACACTTCTACCAACTACATACTTTGCAATATCCAGCATGTAATCACCTCAACCCTCAATCTGAGGTCATCACTAACACCCTCTAGCACCCAGGAGACAAAGCCTAGCACTTGTACCACGGTACCTTGGCGATGGTGACCAGAACATGGCCATGCCGAGGTGAGCACGGCATGACCATGCCATCATCCTCTCCCTTCACCTCAACCCTGCATCAGCATGTCCTTCCCCTTCCCCTGGTCGTGCTGATCACGTTGGACACGCTCTAAAGCCAAGAGGAAGCCGACACTGGCCAGTACACGCACGCCCAGACACGCCCAAGTCATGCTAGGACACGCGCCAGAGCGCGCACTGGCAAGCCCTGGACGCGCCAGAACGCCAGCTCGCCACGCCGCGTCAACGCTCGCCTGGACCCCTCCTTGCGCCACCAGCTCCGCTACGTCACCAGCCACTGCCTGGACACGCCCATTGGATCGCTCGACGCTCGTACACAACGACGCCATCATCGATGTCCGCCACAGTACTGAGAGCTCCGGTCACGCTCGCGAGCTCGTCCTTGCCTCGTTTTCACCACAATCACACCTAGCGTGACCGCCATGACATCGCCAACATGCGCGCGTCATCACCAGTCCACCAGTTCCCCTGTAGACGCGTCGCCATGATCACCACCTCCGCAGCACATCGGCCTCGCCTCGCCACTATAAAAGGAGGGCCTCCCTCCTCAAATCAAGCACACCACAAGCTCCCCCTCTCCTCTCTGACCATCCTCATCCACTCTCCGCTCAACATTGCCCACCGTAGACCACCAATTGCTTCCTCATTGCCAGTGCTCCGCCGCAGAAGCTCGCCGGAGATAGACGCCGCCCCAAGAGACGCCGCTGGTGCCAGAAGACTCGCCGTCGTCGACAACTTCCTCGCGCACACTGCCAACACTTGCTGGAGCACCGGTGAGCTCGCCAACCCCCTCCCTGCGCCGCTAGTAGCCTCGCCTCTTGCCGGAGATGATGACGGTCGTGCGCCGTTCGATCCGATTCTAATAGTGCAGCGCAGATAAGAGCTTACCGCTTCGCGCGTTAAGTTAGGCTGACGGGTGGAGCCCACCTGTCAGGCAGCCCACGCGTGCTGGACGCGTGGTGGGCTGGCCTTTGCGCTGTTTAAATGGTTTGGGCCCAGTTAGTTTTCCCACCGGCCCGTTTAATTCAAATCCGATTTTCTGTTTAATTCAAAATTGCTCACAGATGCTATTTTAAAATTTGCATAGTTTCAAATCCACGGGGCCAAATTTGATGAATTTGGTATTGTTGGAAAGCTTGTAAAAAGATCTATCCAACCCCACTGGTCTCATCTCAAACTTGTTTGTAGAATTAATTTGACAAAAATAACAAGGCAGGAACTTTTGTAATTTCAAACAATTATTAAAAATCAACCCTAAGTGATTTTCAGTTGATTCCAACTCTCATACATCACATTTCACATACTCTACAAGTTTATGCGAAAACATCACATAGTTGTTTGTATGATCATGGACTAGAGCAAAATAGTGGCTATGTGGCCATTTCTAGTCCATTTAAACTTATCCAAAATGAATTATCAAATAGTATGAGAGGTTCCCTCTCATTTAAATCATGGTCCTAAGCAATTCAAAGTGATGTGTTGACTTAGTCTATATCATCTCATATTGGATTACTTAGAGACATTAAATGGTTGTAAGAGTAGGATTTAAATTGCATGAGGTTAGTACCCCATTTAAATCATTGTTCCCAAATAATAGATATGAAGTGTTGACCTTGATCAACATGAATTCATACCTTATTATTATTTGAGGAAATTAAATTGTAAAAAGATCCAATGAGAGGAAATTATTTCTCTATTACAAGTTTTCTTAACACACAAGCCAAACCCTTTTGATTAGTGTTATGAGGAATGAATAGCTTGTGTGACCCATGTGTGTGATTAGTATAGCCTTAAGACTTGCTTGGTGATTGTATACTTCATATTCGATTTTACACGCTAGTACCGAGGAGTACCAGGAAGAGGAGGTCTACTTCCAAGAAGAAGAAGACCACTTTGATCAATATACCAACCAAGGCAAGCTAATATTCTTGCAAAGTGCAAAGCTCAACAAGAGCAAGGCATCACCCCATTTTACTTTATGCTTAATGGTCCTATCCCAAGTTTTTACTTTACAGGTTTTATTGAATTTAATTAGTCAAAGTTACTTTTTGATTCATGATTCACTTGGTCTAGAGTAGCACAAGAGCACCAAATTTAGTCTAAAAGCAATCAAAGCTAGTTAGCACCCCTCATGACTAGTTGCTAGTGCTACCAAATAAAATTGACTACTCTAGATGGGAACATGTGTTTGAACTGACTTTGAAAACCTTGGAATGAATGAGTCATTCCATTGAAAGAGTTTGAAGGTGAATGTGACTTGAATGACTTGGTGAATTTGATAAAAACTGATGATTGAGTTGGATGTGATACCATTCCAATTCTTGAGTACCCCCACAATATCTGATTATGGGTAAGGCTTTAGCTGGAAATTTATGTGTCTTAGTATGGGTTCCCTCTGAACAAGCGTCATAGAGGTTATGCCGAGGCTGCCTCCGTTGAAAGTGAAATGACGTGAAATGAGGTGAATGTACGACCCAAGCCCTGTGCAGTTCCCGGGATAATAGTTGGCTATCACCGGGAGGCCAAGATCATGGGGAGAGGTGCCTATACTAGGGTGTGTAAGTGAAAGGTTAATGGTTGATGATCCGCATATTGAGTTATGATTATTCAGGATTATCCCTGACGGATGTAATCAAATGTTGTGGCACAAGTGTGCAACCTCTGCAGAGTGTAAACCTATTCGAATAGCCGCGTCCACGGTCATGGACAGTTGGAAAGGCCATACTGTTCCGTCATCAGAATTTTCCCAAATATGACTTGTGATTGGAATTTGAAAGGTGACTTGATTTGAATCACAACAGAGTTGTGGGAATGACACTAATGTTCCCACTTGAGCTAGTTAGCATATGAGGAGTCTTTTACTAAAGTGTTTATGAACTAAAATTGGCTTTATGCAAATAAACCTAGAGCATAGAACAATCTCACTAGAACTATTAGTGCTTACCCTAGTATTAGTTTGCGAGTACTTTAAAGTACTCACGACTTTGTCCCTGGCTATTCAAATGGCCAGACTATGAAGCTGAACAACAGTATGAGGATGACGGCCAACAGGACGTCTACGACAACTAGGAGCTTCTTCTAACGTCAAGTGTTGCCTGTGGAATAGATAGTCCACTACTACTTCGCTTCCGCTACGTATTTGTGTAATGATCATTAGATCAAGTGTTGTAATGAGACTGGATCATGTGATCCTTTTTATGTAATGACCACTATGGTATTGTAATTAATGATGACTCTATGATATTCAACTGTTATGTCTCGCAAAAACAATCTTCCCGGGATTGCGGTGTATGGCATAATAGGCATCTGGACTTAAAAATCCGGGTGTTGACAAGTTGGTATCAGAGCCATTGTTTGACCTTAGGAGACCCTAGTTAGAATGGACATTCTGAAAAACTTAGTTTCAAAAACAAATGAAGTAAATATATCTAACAAAATTATTCCCTCTCTTTTCCCTGAGATCGTTTCAAATTAATAAGTCATGCTCTTCCTTAAGATTCTACATAAAATTTTGACACACTTCTCTAACTTACTCCTCCACTTCACTTTTAGATGGAGCCAATCAACACCAAGTTTTACCAGCTGGGGAATGGCGGGAGTTTGATCTTCGAAAGGGACCTCAATGCCCTCTCGGATTTCCTTGACCGCCCTCACCCTGAGTTCCACGGAGTCGAGGTCAACGACCAGCCCGGAGGGGAACTGCAGTGGATCATCACCGCTGATCTGAGGGACAAGATGGAGCCTCCTACTTCTGAGAGGATCCTCTTCTCTTTCAGGGAAAGCAACTGGATGGACGGACTCGCTCGTGGTATGCAGGAAGGCCTTGCCCGTCTGTGCGGGCAGAATGGGGAAGCACTCCAAGACGCTCGCTTTGCTCACCTCGCAAGGCGTAACTCCGCCGGAGAACCCATGGACATGCAGCCCCACCCCAAGCTGAAGCACCACGTGGAGCATCTGGACTTCATGTTGTACCAGACGCAGAAGGAGCTGGACAACGCCCGTGTGTACGCCAACCAGATTCACGCCCACATCACTCAGCAGGGAGATGCCATCAAGCTGCTTGCCAAGGACCGCAAGTCACTCCGCCAGCAGCGTGCCAAGAAGGACACTACCATTGCGCGTCTTCGCGCAAAGATAGTATCCTTGGAGGCCACTGTCAAGGCCCAGGAGGACCAGATGAGAGAGATGGAAGAAGAGGGTGAAGACATTCAGGGAGGAGGAGCCTTCCTGAGTGATGATAATGACTTTGAGGAAGACGCATACACTGATGGGGAGGACTACGAGTTCCTGGACGCCGGAGAAGATGACTACATCCCGATAGATGTAGATGAGGAGTAGTTTCACATGTTCACTTGCGTAGGTGTGAGTTTGTATCCCGTCCCATGTATCGTAGCTTGGAGAAATGGTTCTTAAAACCATTAGTGTGTTAACTTGTAATGTGTGTTGTTTGCAATGAATGAAGGTGTTGTTTGTGTCAACATTACAAAGTATTCAAGTTTTAAATTATTTGAACTTACTCAAAACAAGCCATAGAAAATTCCCTCTTATCTCATGATCTATCTCAATGTTCAGATGGCCCCTCCAACCCGTAGCGCAAATCAAGATGCCATGATGCAGATGTTGCAAATCATGTTGGAAGATAGAGAGGCTGAACGAGTTGAACGGCAGGCCAACATTGCAGCACTTCAACAGCTTGCCAACAACAACCATGGCCATGGAAACCATGATCACCCTGGGTCTAAGCTCAAGAATTTCCAGAACACCAACCCCCAATGTTCAGCAAGACAGAAGAACCCCTTGATGCCGATGACTGGCTCCAGACCATGTAGAACAATCTAGAGGTTGCGGGAGTTGAAGCCGCCGAGAAAGTCTTGTTTGCCACCCATTACTTAGAAGGACATGCAAGAGCCTGGTGGACCTGCACCCGTACCATGAATGCCGGCCAGATCATGACTTGGGCAGATTTCAAGCTCAAGTTCAGCAAGTATCACGTGCCCCCGGGTCTGATAAAGAAGATGAGGGATGAGTTCCGGGAACTCAAACAAGGCAGAATGTCCGTGGTGGAATACCGCGACAGGTTTCTCACACTGTCAAGGTACGCCCCGAATGAGGCTGACACCACCGAGAAGAGGAAGGAAAGGTTCCTGAACGGCCTGCATGATGAGATGCAGACTGTGTTGGTCAACATCCCCTTTGCCGACCTTGAAGCCCTGGTAGACTCCGCCATCCAAATGGAGGGAAAACTGCATCAAGCCAACGAGAATCGCAAGCGCCGCATGATGAATCAGAGTGGCAATACCCCAAGGTATCGCCCCAGCTCAAGCGGAGGATTCAATCCCAGGAAAAACAAGCCCAATGCACCGATGCCACGTCCGGGTTTTCAGAACCGAAGTGGAGGACACCCTAGGCCAGGAGGCCACCACCACCACCACAACAACAACAACAACTTCAACCGCGCCCCAATTAGAGCCCCCAACAACAACAACAACAACAACAACACCAACACCGCACCAAGGACTGGGAGCAACGCCATCCCCGTCACCCCGAAGACAAGTCCACCATCACTTGTTATGAGTGTGGAATAGTGGGTCACTACTCCAATGAGTGCCCCAAAAGGTTAGCCAAGACCACCCCCAATGCCTCTGCCCCTGCTCAGCAGCAACGCCGTGTCTCCACCGGCAAGAAGTTCACCCCAACAACCCGAACAACCGTGGAGGCCGCCTCTTCCACATGAACGCCGAGGAAGCCCAGGAAGCACCAGATGTAGTGCTGGGTATGTTCTCTGTTAACTCAATACCTACAAGAGTGTTGTTTGATTCCGGAGCATCGCATTCGTTTGTTACCGAAGATTTTGCATGCACTAGTAAGATTCACCCAATCAGTTTGAAACATGTCATGATAGTTCAAATACCTGGATCAACTACAAAAGCTAGAAAAATTTGCAAAGATGTACCCATCAGAATCCATGAAATAGAATTTTATGCAAATTTGATTGTTCTGGAAAAAAAAAGGTTTGGAAGTAGTAATGGGTATGGATTGGATGTCGAAACATCATGGATTGATTGACTGTGCCAAGAAGGCCATCACCATGACTAGTAGCACCGGAATATTAGTAGAACATGTGTCTGAAAGGCTGCCCAAAAAATTTACCTGCAACCAGAGTTTAGCCAAGCCAGCCTTGGATCAGATCAGGGTCGTTTGTCGATACCCCGATGTGTTTCCTGATGATCTACCCGGTATGCCCCTAGATCGGGATATCGAGTTTATCATTGAGTTAATCCCTGGAACATGACCTATAGCCAACAGAGCCTATAGCATGAACCCCGAAGAGTTAGTGGAACTAAAGAAGCAACTGGATGATATGATGTACAAAGGTCTGATTCGACCAAGTGCGTCGCCTTGGAGATCCCCAGTTTTGTTTGTGGATAAGAAAGACGGTGCCACTCGTTTATGTACGGATTACCGTAAGCTTAACGATGTCACCATCAAAAAAAAATACCCCTTGCCAAAGATAGAAGACCTGTTTGACCAGCTGACCGGTGTCAAAGTGTTCTCTAAGATTGATCTTAGGACTGGTTACCATCAACTGAAGATTCGTGCAACGGATATTCCTAAGACTGCCTTTACCACTAGATATGGATTGTATGAGTACAATGTCATGTCATTTGGATTGACCAATGCCCCCGCTTATTTCATGAATCTCATGAATAAGATCTTTATGAACTTTTTGGATAAGTTTGTCGTTGTCTTCATCGACGACATCCTTATCTACTCCAAATCCGAAGAAGAACATGAGAAACATTTGGAAGTTATCCTAGAAACCCATAGGCAGCACAAGTTGTACGCCAAGTTCAGCAAATGTGAGTTTTGGTTGAAGGAAGTAGGATTCCTGGGACACATCTTGTCTGCAGGAGGAATTGCCATAGATCCCGCTAAAATCAAAACCGTTGAGGAATGGAAAGCCCCAACCACTCAGACTGAAGTATGTGCATTTCTCGGATTAGCGGGATATTACCGCAGGTTTGTTGAAGGATTTTCCAGCATAGCTAGACCGATGACTCAACTGTTGAAGAAGGACAAGAAGTTTGACTGGAATGACAAGTGTGAAGAGAGTTTCCAGCAACTCAAGCGCAGATTAACCACAGCCCCAATTTTGATCATGCCCAATATCACCAAGCCATTTGACGTCTATTGTGACACATCCAAGATTGGTCTTGGATGTGTGTTAATGCAAGAAGGCAAGGTGATATCATACCTGTCAAGGCAACTGAAGCAACATGAGCAGAACTATCCAACCCACGACTTGGAGTTAGCAGCCGTAGTCTTAGCCTTGAAAGTTTGGCGCCATTACCTCATGGGTAATCGATGCGAGATCTATTCAGATCACAAGATCCAGAAGTATATCTTTACCCAGAAAGAGCTAAATATGAGGCAGAGAAGATGGATAGAGTTAATCAAGGATTATGATATGGAAATTCACTACCACCCCGGCAAGGCCAATGTGGTAGCGGATGCCCTGAGTAGACTGCCGTGCCAGTTGAATTCCATGATCGCGATAGAGCAACCTAGCCTGTTTCAAGAATTTGAGCAGTTTAGACTTGAACTAGTTAGTGAAGGATCCCTAGCGAGCATTGAGCTCTAGCCCACTTTGATGAGTCAAATCAAGGAAGCTCGGAAGGGAAATGCCAGCATTGACGGAATCAAGAGTCAGATAGCTGCAGGAAAGGCACCAGGATTCACCGAAGATGAAGAAGGAGTTTTGTGGTACAATGGACGCCTGTGTGTGCCGTCAGATTCAGAGCTGAAGCAAGTCATTCTGAAGGAAGCCCATGATACCATGTATTCCATTCACCCCGGAGGAACCAAGATGTACCAAGACCCGAAGGAACAATTTTGGTGGCACGGAATGAAGGGAGAAATTGGAAGCTACATCGCCAAGTGTGACATCTGTCAACGAGTCAAGGCGGAACATCAGCGACCGGTAGGACTGTTGCAGCCGTTGCAGATTCCCGAATGGAAGTGGGATTCTGTAGGAATGGACTTTATCACATGTTTGCCCAAATCAAGTAGAGGAAATGATTCCATTTGGGTAGTGGTCGATAGATTAACCAAGGTCGCCCATTTCATCCCCGTCAAGACCACCTATCAAGGCCCAAAGCTAGCTGAGTTATACATCTCCAGAATAGTCAGCCTGCACGGAACCCCGAAGTCTATTGTGTCAGATAGAGGATCCCAGTTCACCTCAAGATTCTGGCAGAAGGTACATGAAGGACTAGGAACCCGGCTAAATTTCAGCACCGCCTATCACCCCCAAACTGACGGACAGACCGAGAGAGTCAACCAGATTTTGGAAGATATGTTGAGAGCCTGTGTGCTAGAGTATGGATCTAAGTGGGAAGACTGCCTTCCATACGCATAATTCTCTTACAACAACAGTTATCAAGCCAACCTACAAACGGCCCCCTTTGAAGCCATGTACGGAAGGAAGTGCCGTACCCCTCTGAACTGGTCCGAAGTCGGAGATAGCCAAGTCTTCGGCCCAGATATTCTCCGTGAAGCCGAAGAAAAGGTTCATAAGATCCGTGAATACCTCAAGGCCTCTCAGTCAAGACAGAAGAGTTACGTCGACAAGATACGCCGAGAGATGACCTTCGACATCGGAGATTTTGTGTATCTCAAAGTCTCACCCCTCAAAGGAATGCATCGATTCCAACTCAGAGGAAAGCTCTCCCCTAGATATGTCGGACCTTTCAAAGTTCTGAGTCGCCGAGGAGAAGTTTCATATCAGCTTGAACTACCGAAAGAAATGACCGCGGTGCACAATGTGTTTCACATATCACTACTTCGGAAGTGCTTAGAAGTGCCGGAGAAGACGGAAGTGTTCAAGAACATCGATCACAGATCTGTGGATATCAACAAGGACTTGACGTATCACGAAGTGCCTATTCGCATCCTGGAAGAAGCTTTCAGAACCACCCGCACCAGAAGTATCAAATTCCTGAAGATTTAATGGAGCAATCATACAGAAGAAGAAGCCACTTGGGAGCAAGAAGAATATATGAAGAAGGAATTCCCCGATCTCTTTAGTACCTAGTTTTTCTTTAAGATCTCGGGACAAGATCTTTTGTAAGGGGGAAGGGTTTGTAACATCCCAAAATTTTCAATAAATGAGAATGGTGGTTTCCAAAATTCAAAATTTGCAACTAACAAAAACTTTTCTCTTTGCATATAGTGTTATGTATAGTATGTGTGCATTTGAGTGATCTTGCCATGATGAGTGTTTGCAAACCTTACCATGTAATAAAACCCTACTCTTGATCCCTCATGATCACAAAGAAAAGCAAAAACCAAAAAGAAAAGAATAAAATTAGAAAATCACAAAACCTCACATATGGTTTATGCCATTTTTGCAAATCTTGAACCTAGACCATTTTGGCTTGCACCATTGGTTAGAGATGGTTACTAAACACTTATAAACACTTTTGGAATCAAAGAAACTCAAATCAAATCAAATTTGAATTCAAAATGAGCTCACATGCACTAATGGTCACATGTGACAATTATAACCTGATGCCTGCTTTGAGCCATTATATTTAGAGATTTCTAAACTAAACAAAGCCAACTCCTTGCACCTCATCCAAGATAACATCAAGGTAAACAACTTTTCTCAAGAGCACCCCTGCAAACTCTTTATGGATCCAAAGATAGGATCAAGCAAAGTGGAGACTTTTTAACAGATCTAAGATCATATGCAATTTGGATTTTTGCAAACTACCTCAAATTTGACCACCACCACTCTACTCCAAATCTTATTCAATTCAAACCCACCAAAATTCACTCAAAAATTCTAAAGTGGAGTTCATGCAGCCATTGTGTCGAACAGGTGGTGTGCACACTTCTACCAACTACATACGTTGCAATATCCAGCATGTAATCACCTCAACCCTCAATCTGAGGTCATCACTAACACCCTCTAGCACCCAGGAGACAAAGCCTAGCACTTGTACCACGGTACCTTGGCGATGGTGACCAGAACATGGCCATGCCGAGGTGAGCCCGGCATGACCATGCCATCATCCTCTCCCTTCACCTCAACCCTGCATCAGCATGTCCTTCCCCTTCCCCTGGTCGTCCGGATCACGTTGGACACGCTCTCAAGCCAAGAGGAAGCCGACACTGGCCAGGACACGCACGCCCAGACATGCCCAGGTCATGCCAGGACACGCGCCAGAGCGCGCACCGGCAAGCCCTGGACGCGCCAGAACGCCAGCTCGCCACGCCCGTCAACGCTCGCCTGGACCCCTCCTTGCGCCACCAGCTCCGCTACGTCACCAGCCACCGCCAGGACACGCCCATTGGCTCGCTCGACGCTCGTACACGACGACGCCATAATCGACGTCTGCCGCGGTACTGAGAGCTCCGGTCACGCTTGCGAGCTCGTCCTTGCCTCGTTTTCACCACAATCACACCTGGCGTGACTGCCATGACATCACCAACATGCGCGCGCCATAGCCAATCCACCAGCTCCCCTGTAGACGCGTCGCCATGATCGCCACCTCCGCAGCACCTCGGCCTCGCCTCGCCACTATAAAAGGAGGGCCTCCCTCCTCAAATCAAGCACACCACAAGCTTCCCCTCTCCTCTCTAACCCTCCTCATCCACTCGCCACTCAACATTGCCCACCGTAGACCACAAATTGCTTCCTCACTGCCCGTGCTCCGCCGCAGAAGCTCGCCGGAGATAGACGCATCCCCAGGAGACGCCGCTGGTGCCAGAAGACTCGCCGTCATCGACAACCTCCTCGCGCACACTGCCAACCCTTGCTGGAGCACCGATGAGCTCGCCAACCCCCTCCCTGCGCCGCCAGTAGCCTCACCTCTCGCCGGAGATGACGACGGCCGGGCGCCGTTCGATCCGATTCTAATCGTGCGGCGCAGATAAGAGCTTACCGCTTCGCGCGTTAAGTTTGGCTGACGGGTGGAGCCCACCTGTCAGGCAGCCCACGCGTGCTGGACTTGTGGTGGGCTGGCCTTTGCGCTGTTTAAATGGTTTGGGCCCGGTTAGATTTCCCGCCGGCCCTTTTAATTCAAATCCGATTTTCTGTTTAATTCAAAATTGCTCACAAATGCTATTTTCAAATTTGAATAGTTTCAAATCCACTGGTCCAAATTTGATGAATTTGGTATTGTTGGAAAGCTTGTAAAAAGATCTATCCAACCCCACTGGTCTCATCTCAAACTTGTTAGTAGTATTAATGTGACAAAAATAACAAGGCAGGAACTTTTGTAACTTCAGACAATTATTAAAAATCAACCCTAAGTGATTTTGAGTTGATTCCAACTCTCATACATCACATTTCACATACTCTACAAGTTTATGCAAAAACATCACATAGTTGTTTGTATGATCATGGACTAGAGCAAAATAGTTGCTATGTGGCCATTTGTAGTCCATTTAAACTTATCCAAAATGAATTCTCAAATAGTATGAGAGGTTCCCTCTCATTTAAATCATGGTCCTAAGCAATTCAAAGTGATGTGTTGACTTAGTCTATATCATCTCATATTGGATTACTTCGAGACATTAAATGGTTGTAAGAGTAGGATTTAAATTGCATGAGGTTAGTACCCCATTTAAATCATTGTTCCCAAATAATAGATATGAAGTGTTGACCTTGATCAACATGAATTCATACCTTATTATTATTTGAGGAAATTAAATTGTAAAAAGATTCAATGAGAGGAAATTATTTCTCTATTACAAGTTTTCTTAACACACAAGCCAAACCCTTTTGATTAGTGTTATGAGGAATGAATAGCTTGACCCATGTGTGTGATTAGTATAGCCTTAAGACTTTCTTGGTGATTGTATACTTCGTATTCGATTTTAGATGCTAGTACCGAGGAGTACCAGGAAGAGGAGGTCTACTTCCAGGAAGAAGACCACTTTGATCAGTATACCAACCAAGGTAATCTAATATTCTTGCAAAGTGCAAAGCTCAACAAGAGCAAGGCATCACCCCCTTTTTCTTTATGCTTAATGGTCCTATCCCAAGTTTTTACTTTACAAGTTTTATTGAATTTAATTAATAAAAGTTACTTTTTGATTCATGATTCACTTGGTCTAGAGTAGCACAAGAGCACCAAATTTAGTCTAAAAGCAATCAAAGCTAGTTAGCACCCCTCATGACTAGTTGCTAGTGCTACCAAATAAAATTGACTACTCTAGATGGGAACATGTGTTTGAACTGACTTTGAAAACCTTGGAATGAATGAGTCGTTCCATTGAAAGAGTTTGAAGGTGAATGTGACTTGAATGACTTGGTGAATTTGATAAAAACTGATGATTGAGTTGGATGCGATACCATTCCAATTCTTGAGTACCCCCACAATACCTGATTATTGGTAAGGCTTTAGCTGGAAATTTATGTGTCTTAGTATGGGTTCCCTCTGAACAAGCGTCATAGAGGTTATGCCGATGCTGCCTCCGTTGAAAGTGAAATGACGTGAAATGAGGTGAATGTACGACCCAAGCCATGTGCAGTTCCCGGGATAACAGTTGGCTATCACCGGGAGGCCAAGCTCATGGGGAGAGGTGCCTATACTAGGGTGCGCAAGTGAAAGGTTAATGGTTGATGATCCGCATACTGAGTTATGATTATTCAGGATTATCCCTGACGGATGTAATCAAATGTTGTGGCACAAGTGTGCAACCTCTGCAGAGTGTAAACCTATTCGAATAGCCGCGTCCGCGGTCATGGACAGTTGGAAAGGCCATACTGTTCCGTCATCAGAATTTTTCCCAAATATGACTTGTGATTGGAATTTGAAAGGTGACTTGATTTGAATCACAACAGAGTTGTGGGAATGACACTAATGTTCCCACTTGAGCTAGTTAGCATATGAGGAGTCTTTTACTAAAGTGTGTATGAACTAAAATTGGCTTTATGCAAATAAATCTAGAGCTTAGAACAATCTCACTAGAACTATTAGTGCTTACCCTAGTATTAGTTTGCGAGTACTTGAAAGTACTCACGGTTTTGTCCTTGGCTATTCAAATGGCCAGACTATGAAGCTGAACAACAGTATGAGGATGACGGCCAACAGGACGTCTACGACAACTAGGAGCTTCTTCTAACGTCAAGTGTTGCCTGTGGAATAGATAGTCCACTACTACTTCGCTTCCGCTACGTATTTGTGTTATGATCATTAGATCAAGTGTTGTAATGAGACTGGATCATGTGATCCTTTTTATGTAATGACTACTATGGTATTGTAATGAATGATGACTCTATGATATTCAACTGTTATGTCTCGCAAAAACAATCTTCCTGGGATTGCGATGTATGGCATAATAGGCATCTGGACTTAAAAATTCGGGTGTTGACAGGTTTTCACCCTGAAGATAGTTCTCGCTCTCAAAAACAATGCCTCCAACAAAGTCATTGCCAGGCACAACCAGTTAAGGCCAGACCTTGGATTTTCACCCTGAAAGGTAGGACTCTGAACTTCACATGTATTGCCGCCCCCACTTGCATACCACTGCTGCGAAGCCCGGAACACCAAGCAAGTCCCTCAACAGCGCGGAGACTTAAATCCCCATTAGCTAGACCTCCGATCCGGCCTTCATGATATTCTCTTCTTCTGACTTCACCATGGACCAAAATGTCACTGTGTGTCAACACAGAACAGAGCTTCGCGCCGCTCCCTCCAGAACCAAACGGCTGGAATAAAAACATAGGTGCGCACGAGCGAATACCACCCGATCCACCAAACTCCAGGCAAAAGAATCACTTTTATATTCGCCGGCGGCGCCTTCCGGAACTCAACACTCCGTCTAGATCAAGAAGGGCAGACCTCAGGAAGGTCTCCATCTTCGCGCAAGAGAAACCCTAGGACCACCACCTTAAAACTGCGAAACAGATGAACAGGCCCCCTCACCGTCATCTGCTAGCCAGCGAAAACGAAGGAGGAATCGGTGAACACACCATCCGAGACCCACGCGACCCAGATCAAAGATCGGGCCTGCCATGCCACGCGGTCTTGGACGCCGGTACCACACCATCCTCACCTCGCAAAGTCGCTGCCCCCTCCTCGCGCCATCAGGAGAACCGACGACGGATCTGTGTGGGAACCAGACCCGCGGCCACCACCACCCCCATCACCGGGAAGCCATGGAAGGAGCAGCTGCCGCCGCACACCAGGGGATCGCCGCCCCTGATGCCGTGCTCGCCTCCCCGCAGCAGCCGCCCCAGCCGCCACATCAGGTCGTCGCCACGGCCACCCCCGACTCCCTTTGGCGCCGGGGCCCGCCGCCACCGTGGCCAGCGCCGACGGCAGCGACGGAGGGAAGGGTACGGAGGGGAGACGGTGGATGGCGGTGCTAGGGTTCGCCCTGACTTGTTGATATGAGTAACCTATCAATCCTATTGAATTCTGGGCCAGGATATCATAGTAATTCTCCACCTAATATGTATACCTCCTCCTGTATACGCGCATGTGGGGCTTTTCCACCGATATAAGAGCATCTATGCCGGATACCCATCAGGTTGAACCGCATCGTGTGAATGGGGTTAACTCCATCTGCTGATTTCGCATCGTGCTCGCTAGGTAGAGCGGCGTTGCCGAGCAAGGAGGGCATGCTGGCCGCTGTGCAGCTGCAATACATGCGGATGGAGAAGAACGGGATGACGTGGTGCCACAAGCATGTCCTCGTTCCTGAATGGGTTAGTACTGGCTCGATCACCTTCTGAAAATATTTTGGTGACTGATGATGTATGATGGTTATTATGCTTGAGTTTGCCCACGGCAGGTGGATACATGGACTTTCTGGCGGAGCAGGTCGGCGAGACGTGGCTGGATACGGAAGATGTACAAGAGAGCTGTCGATTGCATTTGGTCTCTCTAGCTACCTCAGATAACTGGGTAGGTGGCTTTATCGGAAAAAAAAGGTCTCTCTAGCTACCTCAGATAACTGGGTAGGTGGCTTTATCGGAAAAAAAACTAGACACATGTGGAAAGAGAGAGTGGCGATCTCATTTTAAAGATCAAATGTGTGCGTGGTCATTGCTAGCTAGTTGTAGCGTATCTCTAAAAAGAAGCTAGTTGTGGTGTACTCTCCTAATTATTTCCAGGAAAAGTCTCATCATTTGGAAATGCCGTTTTTCAATAATAGTAAAAATATTTTTTGTTTAAGCGTCATTACTTTTAAAAAACAAATTTGTACAGGCTCACTAGGTTTAATGTAACATCCCAAGTTTTCAATAAAGAAAGAAAGAAAGAGTTCCAAAAACCCAAAAATTAGAACCAACAAAAACTTTTTCTCATCATATAGGACTATGCATATAGATCATCTTATTAATTATTTGAGTGTGCATTTTGCCATGATGCTTGCACTAAAACCCTAACCATGATCTCATGATCATCCAAATACAAAGAAAAAGAAAAAAAGAAAAAAAGAAAATATAAAATTCACCTCAACACACACATATGGCCTATGCCATTTTTGCAAATCCTTAACCTAGACCATTTTGGTTTGCACCATTGGTTGTAAATGGATACTAAACACTTACTAACACTTTTGGAAGCAAAGAAACTCAACTCAAATCAAATTTGAGCTCACATGCAATTATGGTCACTTGTGTCATTTTTAGCCTGATGCCCACTTTGAGCCCTGATATTTAGAGATTTCCCTTCTACACTTTGCCAACTCTTTGCACCTCATCCAAGACAACAACCAGGTGAACAACTTTGCCCAAAACCATCACCCCAAATTCTGTCCCAAATTCAAATGGTGAGCAAGCAAAGTAGGGACCATGAAACATATGTAAGATCATATGCCAAATGTGATTTTGCAAATCAACACCATTTTGACCACCACCACCACCAATCTACTTCAAATAATATATGATGACAATCCACCAAAAATCTTTCCAAAATTCAAAAATCTTTTTCTTGCGGCCATTTAATCAAACACCTTGTGGGCAGGGGAGAAAATGAAGCCCATGCTGGAAATTGGAGGAGACCAAGTCCACTCTGGCCCTCCTCTGATGCTCTGGAGACCCTCTCCACCTCTCTGCATCCATGCCACCCCTTGCCAGTGCGTCCACTTGCCCAAAGTGACAAGGGCATGACCATGCCGTGGCATGGCATGGCCACCCCGAGCCATCTCCCTCGCCTCTCCCATCCAAGCCACTCAATGTCTCTGAGCCTGCCCTGACGCTGCTGATCCTGACCATGCACTCCCTTGACTGAAACAGGGTCAGCACTGCCGAGGACTTGCGCGCCCAGACACGCCCAGAGACGCCCACGCGCGCCAGGACGCGCATGGTGACGCCCCGGAGCGCGCCAGGACATCACCTCGCCCCGTCGACACAGCACTCCCCTCCCTCTCCCTGGCGCGTGCACGCTCACCTCGACGTCAGCTACCGACTGGACAACTCCACTTGGACGCGCCAGCCCTGTTGACGACGACACGGACGGCGACCATCCGCCGTAGTACACGGGTACCCGATGACGGTGACGACGCGACCGTTCCTCCCCTGCCGCGCCACGACGCGCGTCAGCCTCGCCTGGACGTCGCCAACACTCCGCGACCATCCCTTGCCCCTTCGCCGCCCTGGAACGACGACGCCATCGACGACCTGCCAGCTCCGCCACGGCCACCTCTCGCCACTATAAAAGGAGCCCTCCGCTCCTCAAATTGCTCACACCATCAACTTCCTCTCCCTCTTCTCACTCGCCTCGCCCACCGCACTTGCTCGATTAGCCACCAGAGAGCTCCAATTGCAAGATCGCTGCCGCGCTCCGTCGCCGAAGCTCGCGGGAGAAGGAGACCGCCCAGGAGACGCAACTGCTACCATCGGCTTCCCCTTCCTCGACAACGTAGCTGCGCACACTTCCGACGACTGCCAGAGCTCCGACGAGCTCGCCGACCCCCTACCTCCGCCGCCAGTGAGTTCCCCTCTCGCCGG
Source organism: Lolium perenne (assembly GCF_019359855.2). NCBI lineage: Eukaryota > Viridiplantae > Streptophyta > Magnoliopsida > Poales > Poaceae > Lolium > Lolium perenne. The sequence goes on along the minus strand of NC_067244.2, from coordinate 156,251,710 downwards.
AGACGACGACCTCCCTCGGCCGTTGATCTGGCTTCTAATCGCACGGCTCGCGTTGCGCGTACCGATTCGCTTGCTAAGCCCCACTAACATGTGGCCCCCACGCTGTTAGCTGGCCCATAGCGATACTGGGCCGGCCCATTTCTCTCTCTCTCTGCACAGCCCGTTTAGTTTCCCGCCAGCCCACGTAGTTCAAATTTGAAATTTCAGAATAGATAAATATTGCAATCTGATGTCAACTTCAAAAATCAATAGGGACAAATCCACTTGGCCAAATTTCACAAATTTTATATATTTGGTATCAAAAGCTCTATCCAACTACACTGGTTTGAAAGCTAGATATGTTGTAGAATTAAAGTAGCAAAATAAACAAGGCAGGGACTTTTGTGACTTAGAATAATTATTAAAAATCAACCAAAAATGCTTTTGAGTTGATTCCAACTCCTATAAATCAAATTTCACTTGCACTAACTGTTTCTGCAAAAATATGCCATGCTTACTTTGAATGATCATGGCCTAGATTAATTAAAGGACTATATGGCTATTTCTAGTCACAGATATTGTCCAAAACTATTTAAAAATCACATGGGAGTTTTTCTCTCATTTAAATCTTGTCATGAACATTTCAAAATGAGATAGAGACTCTGGTCATTTAGTTCTCATATGATTTGTTTGATGATATTAAATAATCACCATGTTAGGATTAAATTGCATGAGGTGCTCCACCTCATTTAAATCATTTTCTTAAATGATAAGTATGAGGAGGTTAACTTTGGTCAACCTAGGTCATATATTATTCATGAAAGAAATTAAATTTTAATAAGATAATGAGAGGAAATTATTTCTCTAAGTAATTAAAAGTAACACCTAAGTTAGTATGAGACGAAATTATTTTTATTAAATAAAAAAACAAATCCACCAACTTAATAGTAGTGTGTGATGATAGCTTAAGTTGTGTGATTCATGTGTGCTTAGTTTAGTACATAAATTTGGGATGATGATTGTATACCCCGTATTCGTATTTTACACGCTAGTACTGAGGAGTATCAAGAGGAGGAGGAGGTCTACTTCCAAGGAGAAGAAGACCACTTCGACCAATTCCCCAACCAAGGCAAGATAATACTCTTGCAAAGTGCAAAGCTCACCATGAGCAAGACATTACCCCATTTACTTTATGTTTATAATCCTATTTCCAAGTTTTACTTTACAAGCTTTACTTCCCTTTATTTTATCAAAGTACTTTTTGATTTATGATTCACTTGGTTAGTATTTGATTAGTACAAGATTATCAAAGTTAGCCTAGAAGCAAAGCAAAGTACTTAGCACCCCTCATACCTAGATGCTAGTGCTAAATTAAAATTGACTACTCTAGATGGGAACATTGTGTTTGTGAAATGATGATGGTGAAAACCTTGAAATGATGAGTCATTTCCATTGAAAGATTTTGAAGGTGAATATGACATGAATTTGACTTGGTGAAATGGCTAAAAACTGATGATTGAGTTGGATGCGATACCCTTCCAATTCTTGAGTACCCCCACAATACCTGATTATGGGTAAGGCTTAACTGGAAATTTATGTGTTTTAGTATGGGTTCCCTCTAAACAAGCTTCATAGAGGTTATGCCGAGGCTGCCTCCGTTGAAAGTGAAATGACGTGAATTGAGGTGAATTGTACGGCCAAGCCCTGTGCAGTTCCCGGGATAACAGTTGGCTATCACCGGGAGGCCAAGCTCATGGGGAGAGGTGCCTATACTAGGATGTGTAAGTGAAAGGTTAACGGTTGATGATCCGCGTACTGAGTTACGATTATTCGGGGTTTATCCCTGACGGATGTAATCAAATGTTGTGGCACAAGTGTGCAACCTCTGCAGAGTGTAAACCTATTCGAATAGCCGCGTCCGCGGTCATGGACAGTTGGAAAGGCCATACTGTTTCCGTCATCAGATTCTGATCTCTTTTTGACTTATGAAGTTTTGAACTTGAAAGGTGACTTTGAATTTGAATCACAACAAGAGTTGTGGGAATGACACTAATGTTCCCACTTGAGTTAGTTAGCACATGAGGAGTTGTTTACAAAAATGTTTCTAAACTAAAATTGTCTTTATGCAAATAACCTTAGAGCTTAGAACACTCTCCATAACAATGTTAGTACTTACATTAGTATTAGTTTGCGAGTACTTGAAAGTACTCACGGCTTTGTCCCTGGCTATTCAAATGGCCAGAATATGAAGCCGAACAGCAGTACGAGGATGACGACCAGCAGGACGTCTACCACAACTAGGAGCTTCTAACGTCAAGTGTTGCCTGTGGAATAGATAGTCCACTACTACTTCGCTTCCGCTACGTATTTGTGTAATGATCAATAGATCAAGTGTTGTAATGAGACTGGATCATGTGATCCTATTCGTGTAATGACTATGTTGGTATTGTAATGAATGATGACTCTATGCTACTTAACTATTATGTCTCGCAAAAACAATATTCCTGGGATTGCGAGGTACGACATAATAGGCATCTGGACTTAAAAATACGGATGTTGACAAGTTGGTATCAGAGCCATTGTTTGACCTTAGGAGACCCTAGTTAGAAATGTACGTTCTGAAAATTTAGCTTCAAAAACAAATGAACTGAGTATCTCTGAAAAACTAAGTCTTTGTCTTCTCTTTGAGTTCTTTGGGAAAATAAAAAGTCATGCTCTTCCTTAGAAATGTATCTAAAATTTTGCCACACTTGTTCACTTCTCTAACTTAATCCTTCACTTCACTTTCAGATGGAGCCCATGAACACGAAGTTTTACCAGCTTGGGAATGGGGGAAGCTTGATCTTCGAGCACGACCTCAACGCCCTGTCCGATCACCTTGATCGCCCCCACCCGGAGTTCCACGGAGTTCAGGTCACTGACCAGCAAGGAGGCGAGCTGCAGTGGATCATCACCGCTGACTTGAGGGGCAAGATGGAGCCTCCCACTTCTGAGAGGATCCTCTTCTCCTTCAGGGAGAGCAACTGGCTGGACGGACTTGCCCGCGCCCTTCTGGAGGGACTCGCACGCTTGAGCGGGATGAGCGGGGAGGCCCTCAAGGACCCTCGCTTTTCTCACCTCGCGAGGCGTAACTCTGCTGGAGAGCCCATGGACATGCAGCCCCACCCGGAGCTGAAGCACCATGTGGAGCATCTCGACTTCATCATGTACCACACTCAGCAGGATCTCGACCACGCCCGTGAGTACGCCAACCAGACTCACGCCCACATCATCCAGCAGGGCGAAGCCATCAAGATGCTCGCCATGGACCGCAGGACTCTCCGCCAGCAGCGTACCAAGAAGGACGCTACCATCACTCGCCTTCGCGAGAATATAGCAGCACTGGAGGCCACTGTCAAGACCCAGGAGGAGCAGATGAAGAAGATGGAGGAAGATGGAGAAGACATTCAGGGAGGAGGAGCATTCCTGAGTGACGATGACGACTTCGAGGAGGATGAGAACACCGAGGAGGAAGACTACGAGTTCCTGGACGCCGGAGAGGATGACCACATCCCCATAGATGTAGATGAGGAGTAGTTTCACTTGTTCACTATCGTAGGTGTGAGTTGTATCCCGCCCCATGTATCGTAGCTTGGAGAAGAAGAGTTCTTAAAACCCTTAGTGTGTTATCTTGTAATGTGTGTTGTTTGTTATGAATGAATGTATGTTTGTGTTATCATGAAAAGACTTCAAGTTTTAAACTTTTTAACTTAAACCCAAAACAAGCCATAGAGAATTTCCCTCTTATCTCATGATCTATCTCAATGTTCAGATGGCCCCTCCAACTCGCAACGCGAATCAAGAAACCATGATGCAGATGTTGCAAGTTATGCTGGAAGATAGAGAAGCCGAAAGAGCTGAAAGACAGGCCAACATTGCAGCACTTCAGCAGCTTGCCAACAACAATCAGGGCCATCATGATCACCCAGGATCAAAGCACAAGAACTTCCAGAACACAAACCCGCCAGTTTTCAACAAGACTGAGAAACCCCTGGATGCAGATGATTGGCTCCAAACTATGGAGAACAATCTAGAAGTGGCTGGAGTAGAGGCCAATGAGAAAGTACTGTTTGCCACGCACTACTTAGCAGGACCAACAAGAGCTTGGTGGACAAGCACCCGTGCCATGAACGCGGGACAATTCATGACTTGGGCAGATTTCAAGCTCAAGTTCAGCAAGTACCATGTGCCCCCGGGTCTGATAAAGAAGATGAGGGATGAATTCCGTGAACTGAAGCAAGGCCGGATGTCCGTGGTGGAATACCGCGACAGATTCCTAACTCTGTCAAGGTACGCCCCGGATGAGACTGATACTACTGAGAAGAGGAAGGAAAGGTTTCTGAACGGACTGCATGATGAGATGCAGACTGTGTTGGTGAATATCCCTTCGCCGACCTCGAAGCCCTTGTTGACTCCGCATCCAAATGGAGGGCAAACTGCATCAAGCCAATGAGAACCGCAAGCGCCGTATGATGAATCAGAGTGGGCCCAGCAATGCCCCAACGCCCCAACTCAAGCGGAGGCTCCGCCTCTAGGAACAGCAAGCCCAATGCACAGATGTCACGTCCGGGTTATCCGAACCGGAGTGGAGGAAACCCTAGGCCAGGAGGCCACCACAACAACAGCAACTACAACCACAACAACAACAACAACTTCAACCGCGCTTCGCCGAGAGCCCCCAACAACAACAACAACAACAACACCAATACCGCTCCAAGGACTGGGAGCAACGCCATCCCAGTTGCAACCAAGGACAAGGCCACAATCACCTGCTATGAATGTGGAGTTGTGGGACACTACTCCAATGAGTGCCCCAAAAGGCTAGCCAAGATCGCCGGCAACACCGCTGCACCTTCTCAGCAGCAATGCCGTGTCTCCACCGGCAAGAAGTTCGCCCCCAACAACCCGAACAACCGTGGAGGTTGCCTCTTCCACATGAACGCCGAGGAAGCCCAGGAAGCACCAGACGTGGTGCTGGGTATGTTCTCTGTTAACTCAATACCAGCAAGAGTGTTGTTTGATTCCGGAGCATCGCATTCATTTGTTACCGAAGATTTTGTTTGCGCTAGTAAGATTCAACCAATCAGCTCGAAACATGTCATGATAGTTCAAATACCTGGGTCAACCACCAAAGCTAGAAAATTTTGCAAAGATGTACCCATCAGAATTCATGAAATAGATTTTTATGCGAACTTGATTGTTATGGGAACAAAAGGATTGGAAGTAGTACTGGGTATGGATTGGATGTCGAAACATCATGGATTGATAGACTGTGCCAAGAAGGCCATCACCATGACTAGTAGCACCGGAATAATAATAGAACATGTGTCTGAGAGACTACCCAGAAAGATCACTTGCAACCAGAGTTTAGCCAAGCCAACCTTGGATCAGATCAGGGTCGTTTGTCGATACCCTGATGTGTTTCCAGATGATCTACCCGGTATGCCCCCAGATCGGGATATCGAGTTCATCATCGAGTTAATCCCTGGCACAGGACCTATAGCCCAGAGAGCCTATAGCATGAACCCCACAGAGCTAGTGGAACTGAAGAAGCAACTGGATGATATGTTGTACAAAGGTCTGATTCGACCAAGTGCGTCGCCTTGGAGATCACCAGTTTTGTTTGTGGATAAGAAAGACGGTGCCACTCGTTTAGTTACAAATTACCGTAAGCTTAACGATGTCACCATCAAAAACAAATACCCCTTGCCAAAGATAGAAGACCTGTTTGACCAACTAACCGGTGCCCAAGTGTTCTCTAAGATTGATCTTAGGACAGGTTACCATCAACTAAAGATCTGTGCAACAAACATTCCCAAGACTGCCTTTACCACCAGATATGGATTGTATGAATACAATTTCATGTCATTTGGATTGACCAATGCCCCTGCTTATTTCATGAATAAGATTTTTATGGACTTTTTGGATAAGTTTGTCGTTGTCTTCATTGACGACATTCTTATCTACTCCAATTCCGAAGAAGAACATGAGCAACATTTGGAAGTGGTCCTAGAAACCCTTAGGCAACACAAGTTGTACGCCAAGTTTAGCAAATGCGAGTTTTGGTTGAAGGAAGTAGGATTCCTGGGACACATCCTGTCTGCAGGAGGAATTGCCGTAGATCCCGCTAAAATCAAAACCGTTGAGGAATGGAAAGCCCCAACTACCCAGACTGAAGTCCGGGCATTTCTGAGATTAGCGGGATATTACCGCAGATTCGTTGAAGGATTTTCCAGCATCGCAAGACTAATGACTCAACTGCTGAAGAAGGATAAGGAGTTTGACTTGAATGACAAATGTGAAGAAAGCTTTCAGCAACTCAAGCTCAGATTAACCACAGCCCCAATTCTGATCATGCCCGATGTCACCAAGCCATTCGACGTCTATTGTGATGCATCCAAGATTGGTCTTGGATGTGTATTGATGCAAGGGGGCAAGGTGATATCATACCTATCAAGGCAATTGAAGCAACATGAGCAGAACTATCCCACTCATGACTTGGAGTTAGCAGCCGTAGTCTTAGCCCTGAAGGTTTGGCGTCATTACCTCATGGGTAATCGATGCGAGATATATTCAGATCACAAGAGCTTGAAGTACATTTTCACCCAGAAGGAGCTGAATATGAGACAGCGTAGATGGATAGAATTGATCAAGGATTACGACATGGAAATTCACTACCACCCCGGCAAGGCCAATGTGGTAGCGGATGCCTTGAGCAGACTGCCGTGTCAGTTGAATTCCATGATTGCAATAGAGCAACCCATCCTGTTTCAAGAGTTTGAACAGTTTAGACTAGAGCTAGTGAGCGAAGGATTCTTAGCCAGCATTGAGCTCCAACCCACCTTGATGAGCCAGATAAAGGAAGCCCAGAAGGGAAATGCCAGCATTGACGGAATCAAGAGTCAGATAGCTGCAGGAAAGGCACCGGGATTCACCATAGATGAAGAAGGAGTTCTTTGGTACAACGGGCGCCTGTGTGTACCGTCAGATTCAGAGTTGAAGCAAGTCATTCTGAAGGAAGCTCATGATACACTATATTCCATTCACCCCGGAGGAACCAAGATGTACCAAGACCTGAAGGAACAATGCTGGTGGCACGGAATGAAGCGAGAGATAGGAAGCTACATCGCCAAGGGGTATATCTGTCAACGAGTCAAGGCAGAACATCAGCGACTCGCAGGACTGTTGCAACCATTACAGATTCCTGAATGGAAATGGGATTTTGTCGGTATGGACTTTATCACAGGTTTGCCCAAATCTAGCAGAGGAAATGACTCCATTTGGGTAGTTATTGATAGGTTAACCAAAGTTGCACATTTCATCCCCGTCAAGACCACATACCAAGGCCCAAAGCTAGCTGAGTTATACATCTCCAGAATAGTCAGCCTGCACGGAACCCCGAAGTCAATTGTGTCAGATAGAGGATCGCAATTTACCTCAAGATTCTGGCAGAAAGTGCATGAAGGACTAGGAACCCGTCTGAATTTCAGCACAGCTTATCACCCGCAGACTGACGAACAGACCGAGAGAGTCAACCAGATACTTGAAGATATGTTGAGAGCCTGTGTGCTAGAGTATGGATCCAAATGGGAAGACTGCCTACCTTACGCAGAATTCTCCTACAACAACAGTTATCAAGCCAGCTTACAGATGGCCCCCTTTGAAGCCCTGTACGGAAGAAAGTGCCGTACCCCTCTGAACTGGTCGGAAGTCGGAGATAGTCAAGTCTTCGGCCCTGATATTCTCCGCGAAGCTGAAGAGAAGGTGCACAAGATCCGTGAATACCTCAAGACTGCCCAGTCAAGACAAAGGAGCTATGCCGACAAGAGACGCCGAGAGATGACATTCGAGATCGGAGATTTTGTGTATCTCAAAGTCTCACCCCTCAAAGGAATGCAGAGATTTCAACTCAGAGGAAAGCTCGGCCCCAGATATGCCGGACCCTTCAAAGTTCTGAGTCACCGAGGAGAAGTTTCTTATCAGCTTGAACTACCAGAAGAAATGTCCGCTGTGCACAATGTGTTTCACATCTCACTACTTCGGAAGTGCCTAGAAGTGCCAGAGAAGACCGAAGTGTTCAAGAACATCGACCACAGAGCCATTGATATCAACAAGGATCTAACCTACCGTGAAGTGCCTATTCGCATCCTTGAAGAAGCTTTTAGGACCACCCGCACCAGGAGTATCAAGTTCCTGAAAATTCAATGGAGCAATCACACCGAAGAAGAAGCCACTTGGGAGCGCGAAGAGGACATGAAGAAGGAATACCCAGATCTCTTTAGTACCTAGTTTTCTTTAGATCTCGGGATGAGATCTTTTGTAAGGGGGAAGGGTTTGTAACATCCCAAGTTTTCAATAAAGAAAGAAAGAGTTCCAAAAACCCAAAAATTAGAACCAACAAAAACTTTTTCTCATCATATAGGACTATGCATATAGATCACCTTATTAATTATTTGAGTGTGCATTTTGCCATGATGCTTGCTTGTGTGTTTACACTTACACTAAAACCCTAACCATGATCTCATGATCATCCAAATCCAAAGAAAAAGAAAAGAAAAAGGAAAATATAAAATTCACCTCAACACACACATATGGCCTATGCCATTTTTGCAAATCCTTAACCTAGACCATTTTGGTTTGCACCATTGGTTGTAAATGGATACTAAACACTTACTAATACTTTTGGAAGCAAAGAAACTCAACTCAAATCATATTTGAATCAAATTTGAGCTCACATGCAATTATGGTCACTTGTGCCATTTTTAGCCTGATGCCCACTTTGAGCCCTGATATTTAGAGATTTCCCTTCTACACTTTGCCAACTCTTTGCACCTCATCCGAGACAACAACCAGGTGAACAACTTTGCCTGAAACCATCACCCCAAATTCTGTCCCAAATTCAAATGGTGAGAAAGCAAAGTAGGGACCATGAAACATATGTAAGATCATATGCCAAATGTGATTTTGCAAATCAACACCATTTTGACCACCACCACCACCAATCTACTTCAAATAATATATGATGACAATCCACCAAAAATCTTTCCAAAATTCAAAAATCTTTTTCTTGTGGCCATTTAATCAAACACCTTGTGGGCAGGGGAGAAAATGAATCCCATGCTGGAAATTGGAGGAGACCAAGTCCACTCTGGCCCTCCTCTGATGCTCTGGAGACCCTCTCCACCTCTCTGCATCCATGCCACCCCTTGCCAGTGCCTCCACTTGCCCAAAGTGACAAGGGCATGACCATGCCGTGGCATGGCATGACCACCCCGAGCCATCTCCCTCTCCTCTCCCACCCAAGCCACTCCATCATGTTTCTGAGCCTGCCCTGACGCTGCTGATCCTGACCATGCACTCCCTTGACTGAAACAGGGTCAGCACTGCCCAGGACTTGCGCGCCCAGACACGCCCAGAGACGCCCACGCGCGCCAGGACGCGCATGGTGATGCCCCGGAGCACGCCAGGACATCACCTCGGCCCGTCGACACAACACTCCCCTCCCTCTCCCCTGGCGCGTGCACGCTCACCTCGACGTCAGCAACCGACTGGACAACTCCACTTGGACGCGCCAGCCCTGTAGACGACGACACGGACGGCGACCATCCGCTGCAGTACCCGGGTACCTGATGACGGTGACGACGCGACCATTCCTCTCCTGCCGCGCCACGACGCGCGTCAGCCTCGCCTGGACGTCGCCAACACCCCGCGCCCATGCCTTGCCCCTTCGCCGCCCTGGAACGACGACGCCATCGACGACCTGCCAGCTCCGCCACGGCCACCTCTCGCCACTATAAAAGGAGCCCTCCGCTCCTCAAATTGCTCACACCATCAGCTTCCTCTCCCTCTTCTCACTCGCCTCGCCCACCGCACCTGCTCGATTAGCCACCAGAGAGCTCTAATTGCAAGATCGCTGCTGCGCTCTGTCACCGAAGCTCGCCGGAGAAGGAGGCCGCCCTAGGAGACGCAACTGCTACCATCGGCTTCCCCTTCCTCGACAACGTAGCTGCGCACACTTCCGACGACCGCCGGAGCTCCGACGAGCTCGCCGACCCCCTACCTCCGCCGCCAGTGAGTTCCCCTCTCGCCGGAGACAACGACCTCCCTCGGCCGTTGATCTGGCTTCTAATCGCACGGCTCGCGTTGCGCGTACCGATTCGCTTGCTAAGCCCCACTGACCGGTGGCCCCCACGCTATCAGCTGGCCCGTAACGATACTGGGCCGGCCCATTTCTCTCTCTCTCTCTCTGCACAGCCCGTTTAGTTTCCCGCCAGCCCACGTAGTTCAAATTCGAAATTTCAGAATAGATAAATATTGCAATCTGATGTCAACTTCAAAAATCAATAGGGACAAATCCACTTGGCCAAATTTTACAAATTTTATATATTTGGAAAGCTAGATCTGTTGTAGAATTAAAGTAGCAAAATAAACAAGGCAGGGACTTTTGTGACTTAGAATAATTATTAAAAATCAACCAAAAATGCTTTTGAGGTGATTCCAACTCCTATAAATCAAATTTCACTTGCACTAATTGTTTCTGCAAAAATATGCCATGCTTACTTTGAATGATCATGGCCTAAATTAATGAAAGGACTATATGGCTATTTCTAGTCACAGATATTGTCCAAAACTATTTAAAAATCACATGGGAGTTTTTCTCTCATTTAAATCTTGTCATGAACATTTCAAAATGAGATAGAGACTCTGGTCATTTAGTTCTCATATGATTTGTTTGATGATTTTAAATCATCACCATGTTAGGATTAAATTGCATGAGGTGCTCCACCTCATTTAAATCATTTTCTTAAATGATAAGTATGAAGAGGTTGACTTTGGTCAATGATACGTCTCCAACGTATCGATAATTTCTTATGTTCCATGCTACTTTTATGATGATACTCACATGTTTTATACATACTTTATGTCATATTTATGCATTTTCCGGCACTAACCTATTAACGAGATGCCGAAAAGCCGATTCTTTGTTTCTGCTGTTTTTGGTTTCAGAAATCCTAGTAAGGAAATATTCTCGGAATTGGACGAAATCAACGCCCAGGGGCCTATTTTTCCCCGAAGCTTCCAGAACACCGAAAGGGAACCGAAGTGGGGCGACGAGGCGCCGCCACACTAGGGCGGCGTGGCCCAGGAGGGGCCCGCGCGGCCCTAGCGTGTGGGGCCCCCGTCAGCCCTCCGACTCCGCCCTTCCGCCTACTTAAAGTCTTCGTCGCGAATACCCCAGTACCGAGAGCCACGATACGGAAAACCTTCCAGAGACGCCGCCGCCGCCTATCCCATCTCGGGGGATTCAGGAGATCGCCTCCGGCACCCTGCCGGAGAGGGGAATCATCTCCCGGAGGATTCTTCACCGCCATGGTCGCCTCCGGAGTGATGTGTGAGTAGTTCACCCCTGGACTATGGGTCCATAGCAGTAGCTAGATGGTCGTCTTCTCCTAATTGTGCTATCATTGTCGGATCTTGTGAGCTGCCTAACATGATCAAGATCATCTATTTGTAATGCTACATGTTGCGTTTGTTGGGATCCGATGAATATGGAATACTATGCTATGTTGATTATCAATCTATCTATGTGTTGTTTATGATCTTGCATGCTCTCCGTTGCTAATAGAGGCTCTGGCCAAGTTGATACTTGTAACTCCAAGAGGGAGTATTTATGCTCGATAGTGGGTTCATGTCTCCATTAAATCTGGGGGAGTGACAGCAACCCCTAAGGTTGTGGATGTGCTGTTGCCACTAGGGATAAAACATCAATGCTATGTCTAAGGATGTATTTGTTGATTACATTACGCACCATACTTAATGTAATTGTTTGTTTTTTGCAACTTAATACTGGAGGGGGTTCGGATGATAACCTGAAGGTGGACTTTTTACGCATAGATGCATGCTGGATAGCGGTCTATGTGCTTTGTCATAATGCCCAATTGAATTTCACACTACTCATCATAACATGTATGTGCATGGTCATGCTCTCTTTATTTGTCAATTGCCCAACTGTAATTTGTTCACCCAACATGCTATTTATCTTATGGGAGAGACACCACTAGTGAACTGTGGACCCTGGTCCATTCTTTTACATCGAATATAATCTACTGCTATACTCGTTCTACAGTTCTCTGCAAACATCATCATCCACACTATACATCTAATCCTTTATTACAGCAAGCCGGTGAGATTGACAACCTCACTGTCACGTTGGGGCAAAGTAATTTGGTTGTGTTGTGCAGGTTCCACGTTGGCGCCGGAATCCCTGGTGTTGCGCCGCACTACACTCCGCCGCCATCAACCTTCAACGTGCTTCTTGGCTCCTACTGGTTCGATAAACCTTGGTTTCTTACTGAGGGAAAACTTGCCGCTGTACGCATCACACCTTCCTCTTGGGGTTCCCAACGGACGCGTGCTGTACGCGTATCAAGCACTTTTTCTGGCGCCGTTGCCGGGGAGATCAAGACACGCTGCAAGGGGAGTCTCCACTTCCAATCTCTTTACTTTGTTTTTGTCTTGCTTTACTTTTATTTACTACTTTGTTTGCTGCACTAAAACAAAACACAAAAAAATTAGTTGCTAGTTTTACTTTATTTACTATCTTGTTCTCCATATTAAAAACACAAAAAAAATTAGTTACTTGCATTTACTTTATCTAGTTTGCTTTATTTACTATTGCTAAAATGGGTACTCCTGAAAATACTAAGTTGTGTGACTTCGCAAGCACAAATAATAATGATTTCTTATGCACACCTATTGCTCCACCTGCTACTACAGCAGAATTCTTTGAAATTAAACCTGCTTTACTAAATCTTGTTATGAGAGAGCAATTTTCTAGTGTTAGTTCTGATGATGCAGCTGCCCATCTTAATAATTTTGTTGAACCATGTGAAATGCAAAAGTATAAGGATGTAGATGGTGACATTATAAAATTAAAATTGTTTCCTTTCTCCTTAAGAGGAAGAGCTAAAGATTGGTTGCTATCTTTGCCTAAGAATAGTATTGATTCATGGACTAAATGTAAGGATGCTTTCATTGGTAGATATTATCCTCCTGCTAAAATTATATCTTTGAGAAGTAGCATAATGAATTTTAAACAATTGGATAATGAGCATGTTGCACAAGCATGGGAAAGAATGAAATCTTTGGTTAAAAATTGCCCAACCCATGGACTGACTACTTGGATGATCATCCAAACCTTTTATGCAGGATTGAATTTTTCTTCACGGAACCTATTGGATTCAGCTGCTGGAGGTACTTTTATGTCCATCACTCTAGGCGCCGCAACAAAGCTTCTTGATAATATGATGATTAATTACTCTGAATGGCACACGGAAAGAGCTCCACAAGGTAAGAAGGTAAATTCTGTCGAAGAAACCTCTTCTTTGAGTGATAAGATTGATGCTATTATGTCTATGCTTGTGAATGGTAGGACTAATGTTGATCCTAATAATGTTCCGTTAGCTTCATTGGTTGCCCAAGAAGAACATGTTGATGTGAACTTCATTAAAAATAATAATTTCAACAACAATGCTTATCGGAACAATTCTAGTAACAACTATAGGCCATATCCTTATAATAATGGTAACGGTTATGGTAATTCTTATGGGAATTCTTACAACAATAATAGTAATACTGAAGGGGTTCGTAGCATAGAAAACAAAAAAATTCCTACCGCAAGACGAATAAATCCAAGATCTAATCTATGGAACACCCAAGATCTAATCTACAAGATCGAAGCAACGAGATTGATATGAGACTAACCCTCGAAGATTTCCAAAGCCTACGAGATTAGATCTCGTTGTTGGTGTAGATGATCGTCCCCGGTGCTGCAATCCGGCAGCACTTCCATACTCGGTCGCTCGTACGGTGTCGATGAAGCCCATCCTCTCCCCGTTCCAGCGGGCATTGGAGGTGTGGTAGATCCCCTCGGAATCCCAGCAGCACGACGGCGTGGTGGTGGAGGTGGAGGAGAAATTCCTGCAGGGCTTCGCCAAGCCTGCGCAGGAAGAAGGAGGAGGGAGAGAGGGGCGGCTAGGGCTTGGGGGGATGATGTGCTGCGCCCCAGCCCTCCCCTCCCTCTTATATAGGCGTGGGGGGGCTGCCTTGGCCCCTCCTCCAAGCCTTTGGGTCGGCCAAAACAAGGGGGGGAACTTCCCCCCAAGTTAAGTCCCTATTTTCATGGGATTTGATCTTATCCACTTGGTACAGCCACATGGGCCTTGGGGGGTTAGTGTGCATGGCCCATGTGGGCCTATGCGACCCCTCCGGTCCATGTTGGTCGTCTGGGATAGGTGGGCCCCACTATGGTACCCTCCGGAACCTTCTAGAACCTCCGGTACAATACCGAAAAATCCTGAACTTTTCCGGTAACCCTGAAAATGACTTCCCATATATGAATCTTATTCTCCGGACCATTCCGGACCTCCTCGTGATGCCCCGGATCCCATCCGAGACTCCGAACAAACTTCGGTCTCCATCCCATATTCCGAATCTACTTATGCGACATCGAACCTTAAGCGCGTCACCCTACGGTTCGCGAACTATGCAGACATGGTCGAGACTCCTCTCCGAGCCAATAACCAATAGCGGGATCTGGAGATCCATAATGGCTCCCACATATTCAACGATGACTTAGTGATCGATTGAACCATTTACATACGATGCCGATTCCCTTTGTCACGCGATATTTTACTTCTCCGAGGTTCGATCATCGGTATCTCCATACCTTGTTCAACCTCGTTACCGACAAGTACTCTTTACTCGTACCGTGGTATGTCATCTCTTATGATCCAATCATATGCTTGCAAGCTAATCAGACGACATTCCACCGAGAGGGCCCAGAGTATATCTATCCGTCATCAGGATGGACAAATCCCACTATTGATCCATATGCCTCAACTCATACTTTCCGAATACTTAATCCCATCTTTATAACCACCCATTTACGCAATGGCGTTTGATGTAATCAAAGTACCCTTCTGGTGTAAGTGATTTACATGATCTCATGGTCGAAGGACTAGGTAACTATGTATCGAAAGCTTATAGCAAGTTGAACTTAATGACTTGATCACATGCTACGCTTATTTGGGTGTATGTCCATTATATCATTCACCCAATGACATAACCATGTTATTAACAACATCCAATGTTCATGATCACGAAACCATGATCATCTGTTAATCAACAAGCTAGTTATACAAGAGGCTTAATAGGGACTCCTTGTTGTTTACATAACACACATGTATCAATGTTTCGGTTAATACAATTATAGCATGGGATGTAAACATTTATCATGAACACCAAGATATAACAATAACTAATTTATTATTGCCTCTTGGGCATATCTCCAATAGTCTCCCACTTGCACTAGAGTCAATAATCTAGTTTACATTTATAAAGATATAACACCTAGGCCTTCTGGTGCTTATCATGTTTTGCTCACGGGAGAGGTTTTAGTCAACGGATCTGACATGCTCAGAAACGTATGTATTTTGCAATTCATTTGCGTCTCAACGCATCACTCATTTTACAAATGAGTCGGCATCTATGCTTAGTCCTCTGGTGGATCCTTAATTCCGTGGTCTGAAATATGTCACTAATATTGCCACACACAATATAGCTTCAAAGTTCTGACATTATCGGAACTACACCAAGTTCTCAAAGAACTCCTCGACTTAAACATCCTCAGTCATTGTCAAAACAATGTCATACTCTGCCTTTGTTTGTAGAATCCATCACAACATTTAGAACTCATCTAAATCTAGCATAGACAACTTCTAGCTCATTGTGCTACCTCAACACTTATCCTAATTGAGATTGAAATTTTATTTTCATATGTGACCAAACTAATATCGGTGTAACATCTTACAGCGATTTGTTTGTCATTACCCCATACAAAACTATATATATCCTTGGTTCTTCTAAAGTACTCAAGGATATTCTTACTGTTGTCCAATAATCATCACATGAATCATTCTGGTTTATGCTCGTAACACTTTAGAGCACAAGACATCTGACTTTGTACATATTGTTCGTGATCTAAAGTCACTCATGTGTTTTTACTCATTGAGTGTCAAATACACTCAAGTCTTGTTAAACCTTCACATGAAAAGAACACCTTCTTAATATTTCTATATTGAACTACTTCAATATTCATTCTATGTACTTTGACTTAAACTTATTATGTGTTTCAATCTATCTTCATAGATCTTGACACTAAATATGTTTCAGTCCATATCCTTTCATTGAAGTTAATTCTCAATGAAACCTTTTTAATCAATTATATAATTACATTATTTATAATCAACGATATGTCATCCACATAAAGTATTACAAATATGTCTCAGCGCTCCAACTTAATTTCTTGTAAATGCAAGCATCATCATCGTTTCTGATGAAATCAAAAACTCTTTGACTATTTCATCCGGTGAAGATTCCAACTCCGCGATACTCACTTCATCCAATTGAAGTTCGTATATCTATCTAGTATTCCACGGACTAGCAAAAAACTCTTGGTTATATCTAGTATACATCCTTCATACACACTTCTGGCAAGGAATGTATTTCTGCCATCCTACTATCATATCTCATAAAAGAAATATGTAGCGATTACTAGAATAATCCACATAGACTTTAAGCATTGCCACGGAAGATCTAATCTTATCGTAGTCAACTCTTTGAACTTTGTCGTAAACAACTTTTCGATAAGTCAAGCTTCTTTAAGGATATTCCATCCAAGTCCATCTATTTTATAGATCCATTTACTTTCAAAAAGCATTCATCTATCTTGGATTTCATGGCGCATGGCCATTTTAACGGAGTCAGGGCCCATCATAACTTCTTTGTATGTAGTTGGTTTATTATTGTTCAAAAATCAATCCTTTGTCCACAAATCATTTATTTGATCACAAAGTAAACCATCCCTACAAGGTTCAATAAGTACTTGATCTCCATGACTATAACACTTTGTAGACATGGGAGCCATGATTGTCGTAGCCGCTTCCAGAACCATTTCCGATGCTGCGCTACTCTGATCATTATGCTCAGGTTCGTAAACCTTATCAAGTTCTATTGTCCTCCCACTCAAATACTTCGCTAGAAAACAATTTCTTGGAAATAAGCAAGTAATATTAACAAACACTTTTGTCTTTTACTTCATAATGAGAAGAATTCCCAATCCATTTTCTTGGGATAACCAACAAAGACATTCATCCGATTTTGGTTGTAAACTTATTTATTTATGCTATGCATACCAAAATTTAAGAAAGGACTATTAGGGTTCATACCCATGCCATAACTCGTATGGTGTCATTTCAACGGATCATGATGATGCTCTATTCAGTGTAAAAGCGGTAGTCTCTAAAGCATAATCCATAAAAAATATAATGGCGTCATTTTATATTATCTCATCATTAACCCAACAGGTTTGGATACGTCTCTCGGATACTCCATCATCACTATGATACTCCAAGAAACGTGAGGTTGTAAAATGATTTCATAACTCTCTTAGATGTTCGCCAAAACCCGTAATTCAAATATTTCCGCCATGATCCAATCATAGATATTTGACTTTTCTATTACGATGATTTCCACTTCATGCTGAAATTTATTTGAATCCATTCAAATGTTTCAAACTTCTTCCTTATCGAATATAACCACATATATATACTCAATTCATTGTTGGAAGTTTTCATGAAGTAGAAGAATCTCCCGCACACAACTATGCCCAGTGAACCATATACATCACCATGTATGTTTCCACTAAGTTAGTTGCCCGTTCAACTCTTGGCCTATGAACGATATTTAAGTCATTTCCTTTTAGAAGAGATTTGCAAGCACGAAATGATTCAAAAATCATATGACTCCAAAAATCCATTTGCATGGAGTTCCTTCATGCGTTCCTCTCTAACATGACCTAAACGGCGGTTCCACAAATAAGTGGATTCAAATCATTTGCCTTATGGCATTTTAGCGTCAGTGTTATGTATGTGTGTTTCACCATTAAGATTTATAATAACTTATCCATCGTACATGGAGCAATGTCATAATTTGAACAACTCATTGTTTTCATTCGGCCAGAGCAAAATAAAAATTTATTAAGTTCTTTATTATAAATTCTAAGGGCTAGGTAGAATGCCAATGACAAACATAATAACACTTTATTATGTTCCAGGCGTGCATTATTACCATATTCCTTATCAGTCACTTAGGCCATCATATTCTTGTATTGCGTTGTATTGTATGACATCTCATACCAACCAATCTGGTAAAAATACCCAAGAATTTCATTATGTGACCAAACAAGGAGTACATCCATAACATGTATATCATCTACATACACCTGAGCTAGACTTTCTAGTCTTTTCTTTCTTTCTGCCAAAATATCTTTTGTAGTTTCTCTTTTAGCTTTCCTCATTCTCAGAAAACACCTCACCTTCAATAACTTCTAGGTTTGTTGGTCAAACACCAATAACCTTGAGGATCTTACCTTGAAGTTGATCATCACATGACAAGTGTTCCAGATTTCACTATTAGTAACTTTTAATGTGATGAACAATTTCACTCACAATTTTAACCATCAAATCATGACGACTTTCCGAGACCATGTCTGTACATGCTAGGCTCGTGAAGTTTAACCTCAGTATTCGCATGTGCAAATCTGGCTTGCACCCGTTGTATGCACACGTAGAATCTATAACACCCGATCATCACGTGATGCTTCGAAACGACGAGTCTTAGCAACGGTGCATACTAAGGATGATCATTTCATGGATATACGAATATCATTAGTGCCCAACTAGTTGGAGGATCGGGACGCCTAGCATCGTCAACCTTCGTACATTCCCATAAAACTTATGAGTTTATGTAGTCTCACTAGATTATATTCTATCATCTTGCAATAAGGTCTTAGATATCACATATATCTCATACCTTGCTTATTTCTGAAAACAAAATTTCCAGCTCCTTACTTTTCAAACGGATTTTAACTTCAAGTTTCATGGGGACAAGATGATTTGGTACTAATTAAAACCATTGCTCTTTGAATCATCAATGTGAGGTTTACTAAAAGTTTGCATTAGGACTTAATCATATCTTGATTCTTTAACAATACGGTACCAGTCCGTAAAGTTACTTGTCAGACTTAACAATATTTCTATCTCAATTACAAGACTAGCGCATGGTAGATAACGGATGCCAATTCTACAAATTTAATTCAAAATACTATTCAGACTATGTTCATGATAATTAGTTCATGTTTTAATCTAATTACTAATGAACTCCTGATGTCTATGAGAGCTTTTATTCTTGTAGACAGTGTTGGGCCTCCAAGAGCAGAGGTTTGTAGAACAGCAGCAAGTTTCCCTTAAGTGGATCACCCAAGGTTTATCGATCTCAGGGAGGAAGAGGTCAAAGATATCCCTCTCATGCAACCCTACAACCACAAAGCAAGAAGTCTCTTGTGTCCCCAACACACCTAATGGGTGCACTAGTTCGGTGAAGAGATAGTGAAATACAGGTGGTATGAATAAGTATGAGTAGTAGTAACAGCGCTAGAAAAGTGCTTTGCTGGCCAGGACTGGCGTGTGGTGGATGGTGGTAATATTGCGGACAGTACAGATGTAGTAGAACAGTAAACAAGCAGCGATAGCAGTATTTAGGAACAAGGCATAGGGATCATACTTTCACTAGTGGACACTCTCAACATTGATCACATAACAGAATAAATAGATAGATGCTAGACTCTACACCCTCTTGTTGGATGATGAACACCACTAATTGTGTAGGATTACACGAACCCTCAATGCCGGAGTTAATAAGCTCCACAATATTCAATGTTCATATTTAAATAACCTTAGAGTGCAAGATAGATCAACATAACCAAATAGATCACATCAATACCATGATAGTAATAGTTAACTTCATAATCTACAAGAGATCACAATCATAAACTACGCCAAGTACTACATGATGCACACACTGCCACCTTTACACCATGCAGGAGGAATAGAGTACTTTAATAACATCACTAGAGTAGCACATAGATAAATAGTGATACAAAGCTCATATGAATCTCAATCATGTAAGGCAGCTCATGAGATCATTGTATTGAAGTACATAGGAGAGAGATTAACCACATAGCTACCGGTACAGCCCCGAGCCTCGATGGAGAACTACTCCCTCCTCATGGGAGACAGCAGCGGTGATGAAGATGGCGGTGGAGATGGCAGCGGTGTCGATGGAGAAGCCTTCCGGGGGCACTTCCCCGTCCCGGCGGCGTGCCGGAACAGAGAGTCCTGTCCCCCAGATCTTGGCTTCGCGATGGCGGCGGCTCTGGATGGTTTCTCGTACCGTGGCTTTTTCGTCTCGAGGTTTTAGGTCGAGGGGCTTCTTATAGGCGAAGAGGCGGCGTCAGAAGGTCAACGAGGCGACGACACGCTAGGGGGCGCGGGCCACCCCCAGGCCGCGCCAGGGTCATGTGTGGTGGGCCTGTGGCCCTCCTCTGGCCTCTCTCGGGTGTTCTGGATGCTTCCGGGGATTCTAAGATGCTGGGCGTTGATTTCGTCCGATTCCGAGAATATTTCCTTACTAGGATTTCTGAAACCAAAAACAGCAGAAAACAGCAACTGGCCCTTCGGCATCTCGTCAATAGGTTAGTTCCGGAAAACGCATAAATATGACATAAAGTATGCATAAAACATGTAGATATCATCAATAATGTGGCATGGAACATAAGAAATTATCGATACGTCGGAGACGTATCAGCATCCCCAAGCTTAGTTTCTGCTCGTCCCGAGCAGGTAAACGATAACAAAGATAATTTCTGGAGTGACATGCCATCATAAACTTGATCATACTATTGTAAGCATATGTAATGAATGCAACAATCAAAACAATGGTAATGACATGAGTAAACAACTGAATCATATAGCAAAGACTTTTCATGAATAGTACTTTCAAGACAAGCATCAATAAGTCTTGCATAAGAGTTAACTCATAAAGCAATAATTCAAAGTAAAGGCATTGAAGCAACACAATGGAAGATTAAGTTTCAGCGGTTGCTTTCAACTTGTAACATGTATATCTCATGGATAGTTGTCAATGCAAAGCAATATAACAAGTGCAATATGCAAGTATGTAAGAATCAATGCACAGTTCACACAAGTGTTTGCTTCTTGAGATGGAGAGAAATAGGTGAACTGACTCAACATAAAAGTAAAAGAATGGTCCTTCAAAGAGGAAAGCATCGATTGCTATATTTGTGCTAGAGCTTTGATTTTGAAAACAAGAAACAATTTTGTCAACGGTAGTAATAAAGCATATGTGTTATGTAAATTATATCTTACAAGTTGCAAGCCTCATGCATAGTATACTAATAGTGCCCGCACCTTGTCCTAATTAGCTCGGATTACCTGGATTATCATCGCAATGCATATGTTTTAACCAAGTGTCACAAAGGAGTACCTCTATGCCGCCTGTACAAAGGTCTAAGGAGAAAGCTCGCATCGGATTTCTCGCTATTGATTATTCTCAACTTAGACATCCATACCGGGACAACATAGACAACAGATAATGGACTCCTCTTATATGCATAAGCATGTAGCAACAATTAATTTTCTCATATGAGATTGAGGATTTGTCCAAAACTGAAACTTCCACCATGGATCATGGCTTTAGTTAGCGGCCCAATGTTCTTCTCTAACATTATGCAATGCTCTAACCATTTTGGTGGTAAATCTCCCTTACTTCAGACAAGACGAACATGCATAGCAACTCACATGATATTCAACAAAGAGTAGTTGATGGCATCCCCAGGAACATGGTTATCGCACAACAAGCAACTTAATAAGAGATAAAGTGCATAAGTACATATTCGATACCACAATAGTTTTTAGGCTATTTGTCCCATGAGCTATGTATTGTAGAGGTAGAGGATAGAAATTTTAAAGGTAGCACTCAAGCAATTTACTTTGGAATGGCGGAGAAATACCATGTAGTAGGTAGGTATGGTGGACACAAATGGCATAGTGTTGGCTCAAGGATTTGGATGCATGAGAAGTATTCCCTCTCGATACAAGGTTTAGGCTAGCAAGGTTATTTGAAACAAACACAAGGATGAAGCGGTGCAGCAAAACTCACATAAAAGACATATTGTAAACATTATAAGACTCTACACCGTCTTCCTTGTTGTTCAAACTCAATACTAGACATTATCTAGACCTTAGAGAGACCAATTATGGAAACCAAATTTTAGCATGCTCTATGTATTTCTTCATTAATAGGTGCAAAGTATATGATGCAAGAGCTTAAACATGAGCACAACAATTGCCAAGTATCACATTATCCAAGACATTATAGCAAATTACTACATGTATCATTTTCCAATTCCAACCATATAACAATTTAACGAAGAAGAAACTTCGCCATGAATATTATGAGTAAAGCCTAAGGACATATTTGTCCATATGCAACAGCGGAGCGTGTCTCTATCCCACACAATGAATGCTAGGATCCATTTTATTCAAACAAAACAAAAACAAAAACAAACCGACGCTCCAAGCAAAGCACATAAGATGTGATGGAATAAAAATATAGTTTCATGGGAGGAACCTGATAATGTTGTCGATGAAGAAGGGGATGCCTTGGGCATCCCCAAGCTTAGACGCTTGAGTCTTCTTGATATATGCAGGGGTGAACCACCGGGGCATCCCCAAGCTTAGAGCTTTCACTCTTCTTGATCATATCGTATCATCCTCCTCTCTTGACCCTTGAAAACTTCCTTCACACCAAACTCGAAACAAACTCATTAGAGGGTTAGTGCATAATCAAAAACTCACGTGTTCAGAGGTGACACAATCATTCTTAAAACTTCTGGACATTGCTCAAAGCTACTGGAAGTCAATGGAACAAAGAAATCCATCCCACATAGCAAAAGAAGCAATGCGAAATAAAAGGCAGAATCTGTCAAAACAGAACAGTCCGTAAAGACGAATTTTATTGAGGCACCAGACTTGCTCAAATGAAAATGCTCAAATTGAATGAAAGTTGCGTACATATCTGAGGATCACTCACGTAAATTGGCATAATTTTCTGAGTTACCTACAGAGAATTAGGCCCAGATTCGTGACAGCAAGAAATCTGTTTCTGCGCAGTAATCCAAATCTAGTATGAACCTTACTATCAAAGACTTTACTTGGCACAACAATGCAACAAAATTAAGATAAGGAGAGGTTGCTACAGTAGTAAAAACTTCCAAGACACAAATAAAAAACAAAATTACTGTAGCAAAATAAACACATGGGTTATCTCCCAAGAAGTTCTTTCTTTATAGCCATTAAGATGGGCTCAGCAGTTTTAATGATGCACTCACAAGAAATAGTAGTTGAAACAAAAGAGAGCATCAAGAAGCAAATTCAAAACACATTTAAGTCTAACATGCTTCCTATGCATAGGGATCTTGTAAATAAACAAGTTCATGAAGAGGAAAGTAACAAGCATAGGAAGATAGAACAAGTGTAGTTTCAAAAATTTCAGCGCATAGAGAGGCATTTTAGTAACATGAAAATTTCTACAACCATATTTTCCTCTCTCATAATAACTTTCAGTAGCATCATGAGCAAACTCAACAATATAACTATCAAATGAAACATTCTTATCATGAGTCTCATGCATAAAATTATTACTCTCCACATAAGCATAATCAATTTTATTAGTTGTAGTGGGAGCAAATTCAACAAAGTAGCTATCATTATTATTCTCATCATCAAATATACGAGGCATATTGTAATCATAATCAAATTTATCCTCCATAACAGGCAGTACTAAAAGACTACTATCATTATAATCATCATATATAGGAGGCAAAGTATCATCAAAGTAAATTTTTTCCTCAATGCTTGGGGGACTAAAAATATCATGCTCATCAAAACCAGCTTCCCCAAGCTTAGAATTTTCCATATCATTAGCAACAATAGTGTTCAAAGTGTTCATACTAATATGTTCCATGGGTTTTTTAATTTTCGGATCAAACCATCCATGTCTTAAATCAGGAAATAGAATAAGAAGCTCATTGTTGTCCATTATGCCTTACTAGTGTAAACAAGAAACAAAAAGATGCAATTGCAGGATCTAAAGGAAATAGCTTCGAGCACACACACAATGGCGCCAGAAAAGTACTGTTACCTGGAACCGGAGTATGAGTGCCTTTTACCTTTCCTCCCCGGCAACGGCGCCAGAAAAGTGCTTGATGTCTACGGGAGCTTCTATTCTTGTAGACAGTGTTGGGCCTCCAAGAGCAGAGGTTTGTAGAACAGCAGCAAGTTTCCCTTCAGTGGATCACCCAAGGTTTATCGATCTCAGGGAGGAAGAGGTCAAAGATATCCCTCTCATGCAACCCTGCAACCACAAAGCAAGAAGTCTCTTGTGTCCCCAACACACCTAATAGGTGCACTAGTTCGGCGAAGAGAGAGGGAAATACAGGTGGTATGAATAAGTATGGCTTGATAGTAATATGGCCCTTGAGAAAAGTGCTTTGCTTGCCAGGACTGGCGTGTGGTGGATGGTGGTAATATTGCGGACAGTACGGATGCGGTAGAAACGATAAACAAGCAGCGATAGCAGTATTTAGGAACAAGGCATAGGGATCATACTTTCACTAGTGGACACTCTCAACATTGATCACATAACAGAATAAATAGATAGATGCTAGACTCTACACCCTCTTGTTGGATGATGAACACCACTAATTGTGTAGGATTACACGAACCCTCAATGCCGGAGTTAACAAGCTCCACAATATTCAATGTTCATATTTAAATAACCTTAGAGTGCAAGATAGATCAACATAACCAAATAGATCACATCAATACCATCATAGTAATAGTTAACTTCATAATCTACAAGAGATCACAATCATAAACTACGCCAAGTACTACATGATGCACACACTGCCACCTTTACACCATGCAGGAGGAATAGAGTACTTTAATAACATCACTAGAGTAGCACATAGATGAATAGTGATACAAAGCTCATATGAATCTCAATCATGTAAGGCAGCTCATGAGATCATTGTATTGAAGTACATAGGAGAGAGATTAACCACATAGCTACCGGTACAGCCCCGAGCCTCGATGGAGAACTACTCCCTCCTCATGGGAGACAGCAGCGGTGATGAAGATGGCGGTGGAGATGGCAGCGGTGTCGATGGAGAAGCCTTCCGGGGGCACTTCCCCGTCCCGGCGGCGTGCCGGAACAGAGAGTCCTGTCCCCCAGATCTTGGCTTCGCGATGGCGGCGGCTCTGGATGGTTTCTCGTACCGTGGCTTTTTCGTCTCGAGGTTTTAGGTCGAGGGGCTTCTTATAGGCAAAGAGGCGGCGTCAGAAGGTCAACGAGGCGACGACACGCTAGGGGGGCGCGGGCCACCCCCAGGCCGCACCAGGGTCATGTGTGGTGGGCCTGTGGCCCCCCTCTGGCCTCTCTCGGGTGTTCTGGATGCTTCCGGGGATTCTAAGATGCTGGGCGTTGATTTCGTCCGATTCCGAGAATATTTCCTTAGTAGGATTTCTGAAACCAAAAAACAGCAACTGGCCCTTCGGCATCTCGTCAATAGGTTAGTTCCGGAAAACGCATAAATATGACATAAAGTATGCATAAAACATGTAGATATCATCAATAATGTGGCATGGAACATAAGAAATTATCGATACGTCGGAGACGTATCAACTCCCACTTAACACAACATCCCTCATGGTTGTTAAGTGGTACACGATCCAAATCCACTACACCAAAACCGATCATCACGTGAGATGATGTAGCTTCGATGGTGAACATCAACATGTTGATCATATCATCCATATGACTCGTGTTCAACCTTTCGGTTTCCTGTGTCCCGAGGCCATGTCTGTACATGCTAGGATCGCCAAGCAAACCCAAGTATTCCGCATGTGCAAACATGGCTTACACCCGTTGTATGTGAACGTAGAGTCTATCACATCCGATCATCACGAGATGCTTCAAAACGACGAACTGTAGCAACGGTGCATACGAGGGGAGAACACTTTATTATCTTGATATTAATGTGAGGGATCATCTTATAATGCTACCGTCGCGATCTAAGCAAGATAAGATGCATAAAGGATTAACATCACATGCAATTCATAATATGTGATATGATATGACCTTTCTTCTTGTGCTTTTGATCTCCATCTCCAAAGCACACGAACATGATCTCCATCATCACCAGCATTGCACCAAGGTCCATGGCGCCGCTTCATGGTTGTCCATCACTTATAGCTACTATAACAACTACTTGAAATAAAGCTATTACATGATGAATAGACACGCAGGTCTTAACAAATTTAAAGACAACCATTAGGCTCCTGCCGGTTGCCATAATAGAATAATGAACATCTCATACATCAAATATAATCATCATCACATCATGGCCATATCACATCACCAAACCCTGCAAAAACAAGTTAGACGCCTCTAATTGGTTTGCATATTTTACGTGGTTTAGGGTTTTCGAGTAAGATCCAATCTACCTACGAACACGAACCACAACGGTGATACTAGTGTTGTCAATAGAAAGAGTAAATTGGATCTTCACTATGGTGGGAGAGACAGACACCCGCAAAGCCACTTATGCAATACAAGTTGCATGTCAAGCGTGGAGCAAGTCTCATGAGACGCGGTCATGTAAAGTTAGCCCGGGCCGCTTCATCCCACCATCCCGCAAGATGCAAAATACACAAACTAAAGCAACAAAAGCATCAACGCCCACAAAACCATTGTGTTCTACTCATGCAACAGATCTATGCATAGACATGGCTCTGATACCACTGAAGGGGTTCGTAGCATAGAAAACAAAAAATTTCCTACCGCAAGACGAATAAATCCAAGATCTAATCTATGGAACACCCAAGATCTAATCTACAAGATCGAAGCAACGAGATTGATATGAGACTAACCCTCGAAGATTTCCAAAGCCTACGAGATTAGATCTCGTTGTTGGTGTAGACGATCGTCCCCGGTGCTGCAATCCGGCAGCACTTCCGTACTCGGTCGCGCTTACGGTGTCGATGAAGCCCATCATCTCCCCGTTCCAGCGGGCAGCGGAGGTGTGGTAGATCCCCTCGGAATCCCAGCAGCACGACGGCGTGGTGGTGGAGGTGGAGGAGAAATTCCTGCAGGGCTTCGCCAAGCCTGCGCAGGAAGAAGGAGGAGGGAGAGAGGGGCGGCTAGGGCTTGGGGGGATGATGTGCTGCACCCCAGCCCTCCCCTCCCTCTTATATAGGCGTGGGGGGGCTGCCTTGGCCCCTCCTCCAAGCCTTTGGGTCGGCCAAAACAAGGGGGGGAACTTCCCCCCAAGTTAAGTCCCTATTTTCATGGGATTTGATCTTATCCACTTGGTACAGCCACATGGGCCTTGGGGGGCTGGTGTGCATGGCCCATGTGGGCCTATGCGACCCCTCCGGTCCATGTTGGTCGTCCGGGATAGGTGGGCCCCACTATGGTACCCTCCGGAACCTTCTAGAACCTCCGGTACAATACCGAAAAATCCTGAACTTTTCCGGTAACCCTGAAAATGACTTCCCATATATGAATCTTATTCTCCGGACCATTCCGGACCTCCTCGTGATGCCCCGGATCCCATCCGAGACTCCGAACAAACTTCGGTCTCCATCTCATATTCCGAATCTACTTATGCGACATCGAACCTTAAGCGCGTCACCCTACGGTTCGCGAACTATGCAGACATGGTCGAGACTCCTCTCCGAGCCAATAACCAATAGCAGGATCTGGAGATCCATAATGGCTCCCACATATTCAATGATGACTTAGTG
Organism: Lolium perenne; assembly: GCF_019359855.2. Lineage (NCBI taxonomy): Eukaryota > Viridiplantae > Streptophyta > Magnoliopsida > Poales > Poaceae > Lolium > Lolium perenne. The sequence goes on along the minus strand of NC_067244.2, from coordinate 156,223,844 downwards.
ATCGATTGAACCATTTACATACGATGCCGATTCCCTTTGTCACGCGATATTTTACTTGTCCGAGGTTCGATCATCGGTATCTCCATACCTTGTTCAACCTCATTACCGACAAGTACTCTTTACTCGTACGGTGGTATGTCATCTCTTATGATCCAATCATATGCTTGCAAGCTAATCAGACGACATTCCACCGAGAGGGCCCAGAGTATATCTATCCATCATCAGGATGGACAAATCCCACTATTGATCCATATGCCTCAACTCATACTTTCCGAATACTTAATCCCATCTTTATAACCACCCATTTACGCAATGGCGTTTGATGTAATCAAAGTACCCTTCCGGTGTAAGTGATTTACATGATCTCATGGTCGAAGGACTAGGTAACTATGTATCGAAAGCTTATAGCAAGTTGAACTTAATGACTTGATCACATGCTACGCTTATTTGGGTGTATGTCCATTATATCATTCACCCAATGACATAACCATGTTATTAACAACATCCAATGTTCATGATCACGAAACCATGATCATCTGTTAATCAACAAGCTAGTTATACAAGAGGCTTACTAGGGACTCCTTGTTGTTTACATAACACACATGTATCAATGTTTCGGTTAATACAATTATAGCATGGGATGTAAATATTTATCATGAACACCAAGATATAACAATAACTAATTTATTATTGCCTCTTGGGCATATCTCCAACAAATACACCCCCTGGAGTTGAAGCCATGCTTAAAGAATTTATTAGTACAAAAACTGGTTTTAACAAATCTGTTGAAGAAAAGCTTGGGAAAATTGATATACTTGCTTCTAAAGTCGATAGTCTTGCTGCTGATGTTGATCTTTTGAAATCGAAAGTTATGCCTAATGAAAATAAAGATATTAAGTCATTTTCTACAGCAAACGCCATCCAAGTTAGAATTAATGAGAATATAAGATTGATGGCCGAATTGCGTGCTAGGTGGGAAAAAGAAGAAAATGCGAAAGAAGACAATATAGCTAAAGTTTGGACTATTACCAGCACTAGTAATGCTAATGCTCCACATGTTGCTGCACCTCCTACTATCAATGGTAAAATAATTGGTGTTGGCAATGTTTCTACTTCTAATGCAAAGCCTGCAAAACTGCCGGAAACTGCTAAAACTGCTGAAACTGCCTGTGATAAAACTGCTGCTTTTTTTCCAACATTGGGGACAATGATCCCATTGCTTTAGATTATAATGGTTTGGATTTTGATGATTGTCACATCTCTGAAGTTATAAAGTTCCTACAAAAACTTGCTAAGAGTCCTAATGCTAGTGCTATAAATTTGGCCTTTACAAAACATATTACAAATGCTCTCATAAAAGCTAGAGAAGAGAAATTAGAACGCGAAGCTTCTATTCCTAGGAAGTTAGAGGATGGTTGGGAGCCCATCGTTAAGATGAAGGTCAATGACTTTGATTGTAATGCTTTATGTGATCTTGGTGCAAGTATTTCCGTTATGCCTAGGAAAATCCATAATATGCTTGACTTGCCACCATTGAAAAATTGTTATTTGGATGTTAATCTTGCTGATAACTCTACAAAGAAACCTTTAGGGAGAGTTGATAATGTTCGCATTATGGTTAACAATAACCTTGTCCCCGTTGATTTTGTTGTCTTGGATATTGAATGCAATGCATCTTGTCCCATTATATTGGGAAGACCTTTTCTTCGAACTGTTGGTGCTATTATTGACATGAAGGAAGGTAATATTAAATATCAATTTCCTCACAAGAAAGGTATGGAACACTTCCCTAGAAAGAGAATGAAGTTACCTTTTGATTCTATCATTAGAACAAACTATGATGTTGATGCTTCGTCTCTTGATAATACTTGATACACACTTTCTGCGCCTAGCTGAAAGGCGTTAAAGAAAAGCGCTTATGGGAGACAACCCATGATTTTACTTCTGCACTTTTGTTTTATATTTGAGTCTTGGAAGTTGTTACTACTGTAGCACCCTCTCCTTATCTTAATTTTGTTGCATTGTTGTGCCAAGTAAAGTCTTTGATAGTAAGGTTCATACTAGATTTGGATTGCTGCGTAGAAACAGATTTCATGCTGTCACGAATTTGAGCAATAGTTTCTGTAGGTAACTCAGAAAATTCGGCCAATTTACGTGAGTGATCCTCAGATATGTACGCAAGTTTCATTCAATTTGAGCATTTTCATCTGAGCAAGTCTGGTGCACCTATAAAATTCGTCTTTACAGACTGTTCTGTTTTGACAGATTCTGCCTTTTATTTCGTATTGCCTGTTTTGCTATGCTTGATGGATTTCTCTATTCCATTTACTTTCAGTAGCTTTGGGAAATGTCCAGAAGTGTTAAGAATGATTATGTCACCTCTGAACATGTGAATTTTGATTATGCACTAACCCTCTAATGAGTTGTTTTGAGTTTGGTGTGGAGGAAGTTTTCAAGGATCAAGAGAGGAGGATGATACAATATGATCAAGGAGAGTGAAAGCTCTAAGCTTGGGGATGCCCCAGTGGTTCATCCCTTCATATTTCAAGAAGACTCAAGCGTCTAAGCTTGGGGATGCCCAATGCATCCCCTTCTTCATCGACAATATTACCAGGTTCCTCTAGTGAAACTATATTTTTATTCCATCACATCTTATGTGCTTTACTTGGAGCGTCTGTATGTTTTTATTTTTGTTTTGTTTGAATAAAGTTGGATCCTAGCATTCATTGTGTGGGAGCGTCTGTATGTTGCATATGGACAAATATGTCCTTAGGCTTTACTCATAATATTCATGGCGAAGGTTGAACTGCTTCGTTAAATTATTATATGGTTGGAAAAGAGAGATGCTACATGTGGTAATTGGTATAATATCTTGAATAATGTGATACTTGGCAATTGTTGTGCTCATGTTTAAGCTCTTGCATCATATACTTTGCACCTATTAGTGAAGAAATACATAGAGCTTGTTAAAATTTGGTTTGCATGATTGGTCTCTCTAAGGTCTAGATATTTTCTAGTAAGGGTTGAACAACAAGGAAGACGGTGTAGAGTCTTATAATGCTTACAATATGTCTTTTATGTGAGTTTTGCTGTACCGGTTCATACTTGTGTTTGCTTTAAACAACCTTGCTAGCCTAAACCTTGTATCGAGAGGGAATACTTCTCATGCATCCAAAATTCTTGAGCCAAACACTATGCCACTTGTGTCCACCATACCTACCTACTACATGGTATTTCTCCGCCATTCCAAAGTAAATTGCTTGAGTGCTACCTTTAAAATTTCCATTCTTTATCTTTGCAATATATAGCTCATGGGACAAATAGCCTAAAAACTATTGTGGTATTGAATATGTACTTATGTATCTTATCTCTTATAAGTTGCTTGTTGAGCGATAACCATGTTCCTGGGGACGCCATCAACTACACTTTGTTGAATATCATGTGAGTTGCTATGCATGTTCGTCTTGTCTGAAGTAAGGGCGATTTACCATGAGTTGAATGGTTTGAGTATGCATATTGTTAGAGAAGAACATTGGGCCGCTAACTAAAGCCATGATCCATGGTGGAAGTTTCAGTTTTGGACAACTATCCTCAATCTCTTATGAGAATATTAATTTTTGCTAAATGCTTATGCATTAAAGAGGAGTCCATTATCTGTTGTCTATGTTGTCCAAGTATGGATGTCTAAGTTGAGAATAATCAAAAGTGAGAAATCCAATGCGAGCTTTGTCCTTAGACCTTTGTACAGGCGGCATAGAGGTACCCCTTTGTGATACTTGGTTAAAACATATGTATTGCGATGATAATCCAGGTAATCCGATCTAATTAGGACAAGGTGCGGACACTATTGGTATACTATGCATGAGGCTTGCAACTTAGAGGATATAATTTACATGATACATATGCTTTATTACTACCGTTGACAAAATTGTTTCTTGTTTTCAAAATCAAAGCTCTAGCACAAATATAGCAATCAATGCTTCCCTCCGCGAAGGGCCTTTCTTCTACTTTTATGTTGAGTCAGTTTACCCATTTCCTTCTATCTCAAGAAGCAAACACTTGTGTTAACTGTGCATTGATTCCTACATACTTGCATATTGCACTTATTATATTACTTTATGTTGACAATATCCATGAGATATACATGTTACAAGTTGAAAGCAACCGCTAAAACTTAATCTTCCTTTGTGTTGCTTCAGTGCCTTTACTATGAATTTATTGCTTTATGAGTTAACTCTTATGCAAGACTTATTGATGCTTGTCTTGAAAGTACTATTCATGAAAAGTCTTTGCTATATGATTCAATTGTTTACTCATTGCATTTACATTGCTTCGAATCGCTGCATTCATTACATGTGCTTACAATAGTATTGATCAAGATTATGATGGCATGTCATTTCAGAAATTATCTTTGTTATCGTTTACCTACTCAGGACGAGTAGGAACTAAGCTTGGGGATGCTGATACATCTCCAACGTATCGATAATTTCTTATGTTTCATGCTACTTTTATGATGATACACACATGTTTTATACATACTTTATGTCATATTTATGCATTTTCTGGCACTAACCTACTAACGGGATGCCGAAGAGCCAGTTGCTGTTTTCTGCTGTTTTTGGTTTCAGAAATCCTAGTAAGGAAATATTCTCGGAATTGGACGAAATCAACGCCCAGGGGCCTATTTTTCCACGAAGCTTCCAGAACACCGAAAGGGAACCGAAGTGGGGCGACGAGGCGCCGCCACACTAGGGCGGCGCGGCCCAGGAGGGGCCCGCGCGGCCCTAGCGTGTGGGGCCCCCGTCAGCCCTCCGACTCCGCCCTTCCGCCTACTTAAATTCTTCGTCACGAATACCCCAGTACCGAGAGCCACGATATGGAAAACCTTCCAGAGATGCCGCCGCCGCCAATCCCATCTCGGGGGATTCAGGAGATCGCCTCCGGCACCCTGCCAGAGAGGGGAATCATCTCCCGGAGGATTCTTCACCGCCATGGTCGCCTCCGGAGTGATGTGTGAGTAGTTCACCCCTAGACTATGGGTCCATAGCAGTAGCTAGATGGTCGTCTTCTCCTAATTGTGCTATGATTGTCGGATCTTGTGAGCTGCCTAACATGATCAAGATCATCTATTTGTAATGCTACATGTTGCGTTTGTTGGGATCCGATGAATATGGAATACTATGCTATGTTGATTATCAATCTATCTATGTGTTGTTTATGATCTTGCATGCTCTCCGTTTCTAGTAGAGGCTCTGGCCAAGTTGATACTTGTAACTCCAAGAGGGAGTATTTATGCTCGATAGTGGGTTCATGTCTCCATTAAATCTAGGGGAGTGACAGCAACCCCTAAGGTTGTGGATGTGCTGTTGCCACTAGGGAAAACATCAATGCTATGTCTAAGGATGTATTTGTTGATTACATTACGCACCATACTTAATGCAATTGTCTGTTGTTTGCAACTTAATACTGGAGGTGGTTCGGATGATAACCTGAAGGTGGACTTTTTAGGCATAGATGCATGCTGAATAGCGGTCTATGTGCTTTGTCGTAATGCCCAATTGAATTTCACACTACTCATCATAACATGTATGTGCATGGTCATGCCCTCTTTATTTGTCAATTGCCCAACTGTAATTTGTTCACCCAACATGCTATTTATCTTATGGGAGAGACACCACTAGTGAACTGTGGACCCCGGTCCATTCTTTTACATCGAATACAATCTACTGCAATACTCGTTCTACTGTTCTCTGCAAACATCATCATCCACACTATACATCTAATCCTTTGTTACAGCAAACCGGTGAGATTGACAACCTCACTGTCACGTTGGGGCAAAGTAATTTGGTTGTGTTGTGCAGGTTCCACGTTGGCGCCGGAATCCCTGGTGTTGCGCCGCACTACACTCGGCCGCCATCAACCTTCAACGTGCTTCTTGGCTCCTACTGGTTCGATAAACCTTGGTTTCTTACTGAGGGAAAACTTGCCGCTGTACGCATCACACCTTCCTCTTGGGGTTCCCAACGGACGCGTGTTGTACGCGTATCAGTCAACCTAGGTCATATATTATTCATGAAAGAAATTAAATCTTAATAAGATAATGAGAGGAAATTATTTCTCTAAGTAATTAAAAGTAACACCTAAGTTAGTATGAGAGGAAATTATTTTTCTTAAATAAGAAAACAAATCCACCAACTTAATAGTAGTGTGTGATGATAGCTTAATTTGTGTGATTCATGTGTGCTTAGTTTAGTACATAAATTTGGTATGATGATTGTATACCCCGTATTCGTATTTTAGACGCTAGTACCGAGGAGTATCAAGAGGAGGAGGAGGTCTACTTCCAAGGAGAAGAAGACCACTTTGACCAATTCCCCAACCAAGGCAAGATAATACTCTTGCAAAGTGCAAAGCTCACCATGAGCAAGACATTACCCCATTTACTTTATGTTTATAATCCTATTTCCAAGTTTTACTTTACAAGCTTTACTTCCCTTTGTTTTATCAAAGTACTTTTTGATTTATGATTCACTTGGTTAGTATTAAATTAGTACAAGATTATCAAAGTTAGCCTAGAAGCAAAGCAAAGTACTTAGCACCCCTCATACCTAGATGCTAGTGCTAAATTAAAATTGACTACTCTAGATGGGAACATTGTGTTTGTGAAATGATGATGGTGAAAACCTTGAAATGATGAGTCATTTCCATTGAAAGATTTTGAAGGTGAATATGACATGAATTTGACTTGGTGAAATGGCTAAAAACTGATGATTGAGTTGGATGCGATACCGTTCCAATTCTTGAGTACCCCCACAATACCTGATTATGGGTAAGGCTTAACTGGAAATTTATGTGTTTTAGTATGGGTTCCCTCTAAACAAGCGTCATAGAGGTTATGCCGAGGTTGCCTCCGTTGAAAGTGAAATGACGTGAATTGAGGTGAAGTGTACGACCAAGCCCTGTGCAGTTCCCGGGATAACAGTTGGCTATCACCGGGAGGCCAAGCTCATGGGGAGAGGTGCCTATACTAGGATGTGTAAGTGAAAGGTTAACGGTTGATGATCCGCGTACTGAGTTACGATTATTCGGGGTTTATCCCTGACGGATGTAATCAAATGTTGTGGCACAAGTGTGCAACCTCTGCAGAGTTTAAACCTATTCGAATAGTCGCGTCCGCGGTCATGGACAGTTGGAAAGGCCATACTGTTTCCATCATCAGATTCTGATCTCTTTTTGACTTATGAAGTTTTGAACTTGAAAGGTGACTTTGAATTTTAATCACAACAAGAGTTGTGGGAATGACACTAATGTTCCCACTTGAGTTAGTTAGCACATGAGGAGTTGTTTACAAAAATGTTTCTAAACTAAAATTAGCTTTATGCAAATAACCTTAGAGCTTAGAACACTCTCCATAACAATGTTAGTACTTACATTAGTATTAGTTTGCGAGTACTTGAAAGTACTCACGGCTTTGTCCCTGGCTATTCAAATGGCCAGAATATGAAGCCGAACAGCAGTACGAGGATGACGACCAGCAGGACGTCTACCACAACTAGGAGCTTCTAACGTCAAGCGTTGCCTGTGGAATAGATAGTCCACTACTACTTCGCTTCCGCTACGTATTTGTATAATGATCAATAGATCAAGTGTTGTAATGAGACTGGATCATGTGATCCTATTCGTGTAATGACTATGTTGGTATTGTAATGAATGATGACTCTATGCTACTTAACTATTATGTCTCGCAAAAACAATATTCCTGGGATTGCGAGGTACGGCATAATAGGCATCTGGACTTAAAAACCCGGGTGTTGATATTTAACTAGACATATCAATATCCACTCACATGCTTCTGTGGCACCAGACACGTCTCCGGTCATCGCTATTCCCTTTTGTGGCTGCCGCCGAAGGATGAGGCGGGCAAAACCCCGACTCGACATGGCGGAACGGCAGTTTCAGCGTGGCTTATGGTCTGGGGCTACGGTATATGTTGGCGTTGTTGTTGGTTTGAAGGCATGTCTTGATGCCTATGAGAGTGGAGGGATGGACTTGAGGCTAAATTTGTGGTCTCAGATGCTGGTACTGAGTTGTATTTCTTGGAGAAAATACTATGACTACAAGATGACTAGTGAGCGTTCCGTTGTTGTGCAAGCTCATGAGATACAATCACTTGCCAAAGAATTTGAGCAGTTTAAGTGTACCTTACTGGACAAGTTTGTGGCCGGTGGCATTATTGCCAAGCATCCTTATTCATGGAGGAACTTTGCTAGTTCTCTAAACGTAAGATACAAGAGTTTTACGTTTCGAATATCATTGGGTCTCTTCATGTGGAAGAAAAGGTGAGAGCAAATGACACACATGCTCAAGGATTTGAGGGAGATTCTAGTGCTAATGTTTTACAGAAGAAAAAATTCCATTCCCACAAGTTCAAGAACAAGAACAAATTTAAAGGCAAAGAAAAGTTTGATAGCAAGAACAAGGTCTCACACTCAACCAACTTCAAGAAGAAGACTGATAGGAAGAAAGAGGCTCGCCACGTCTTTGGTGAGCTCAATCATTGGGCTCCTAACTGCCCGATTCACTTTAACAAGCGTGGGAACAGTGGCAAGACCACAAATATTGTTATTGATGGTGATACTAAGATGAAGGACGTATAGTACGGTATTTTTCCTTTTGTCCTTTGAGTTTGTAACTCTCCTGATTGGTTCATTGATACAAGTGTCAATACACATTTATATTGTGATGTTCACATGTTTTCTTCTTATCAGACTCATGTGCTTCTCATGGTGTTGGTACGGTAAATCTGAAGTTCACTTTCGGGAAGACCATCCATCTGAAGAATATGCAGCATGTTTCCTCCATCAATAAGAATCTCGTCAATGGATCGCTTTTATGTCGAGATGGTCTTAAGATGGTTTTTTAGTCCAATAATGTAGTAATTTCCAAGTATGGAAAATTTGTTGGACGCACGCCGAGGTTCAGAATTCTGAACTTTCCTGCTCCTTAACCAATCTCTATCTTTTCAAGTCGATATACGCCTATGTTAACTTGTTGATCAGGTCAGGTGGATTCTCTTCTTCCCATTCATATTGATCTGTAGCTGATTTGATGATCAGGTGGAGTGCATCCAAGATGATGGCCAAGTGCGTTTCGTTGAAGGTGCAGCGGTGACAACACACAAGATCCTCTACTGCACAGGGTACCACTACCACTTCCCGTTCTTGGACCTTCGACAAGGACAACAGTGTCGGGCCTCTGTACAAGCACGTCTTCCCCCTAAAATACGCGACCAATCTCTCCTTCGTCGGACTGCCTTCCAAGGTACGGCTCCGAACTTGCCACGCCATCACAAAGTTCAGAGCCTCATAGAGCGCGAAGGCAGCCAATTAAGCTGACGCAGTCTGGTACTCCTACGAGCAAACCATCATCTTCCAGTCTTTCGAGCTCGAGTCCAAGTGGGTGGCGCGCACTCTGTCAGGGAGAGCGGCACTGCCGAGCGAGGAGGGCATGCTAGTCGTCGTGCAAGAGCATTATCGACAGATGGAGGAGAGTGGGAAGCCCCGGCGCCACGCGCACGTCCTCATGCCTGAATGGGTTAGTAGCGACTCGATCGGCTTCTGAAACATTTTGGTGAATCATAATCATGTATGCTGGTGATTGTGCTTGGGTTCGCCGGCGGCAGGTGGAGCACATGAACTGGTTGGCGGTGCAGGTCGGCGAGCCGTGGATGGAGGCGCAGAGACAGGCGATGTACGAGAGAGTTGTCGAGTGCATCTGGTCTTGGACGGGGGATATCGGGACAGGTGGCGTGGGGACACTGCATTATAAAGATCAAATGTGCCCATGCTTATTGCTAACTAGTTGTGCTTTAACTCTAAAAAAAGCTAGTCCCGATGTAATCGTCTCGTCATTTAGGAATTATGTTTTCCTAAAACATACTACTAGCAAAGTAGCAATATGAATTTTATTTACCCGCCTTAACTTTTGGAACCAAAAGTTATACTCCTACTAGAAGCACTCTCGCTGGGTTAATCTAGAGATAACACTTGTGCTTCTGTCGCACACCGCCCAGGTCATCCCATTCCTTTAGGCCATGTACAACACATGTTCTTAGGTTAGGTGCTAAAGAGAAAAACCAGGGTCTTTTTTTGCCATGTCACAACCGCCGATAATCCTAGACATACGGCTTACAAAAACTTCTACGGGCTGACGTGGAATGAATTTGTTGGCTGGATTTTGATTCTTCCCTTGAATCATGGGCCATGTTCTGATTTTGTGAACTGCTTGATGCTATCCGTAAGAAAATTTTGTAAGAATTTTTTGTAGGTGCTAAAGAGGAAAACCAGTTTTTTTTTACCATGTCATAACCGCCAGGTGCTTAAGGAGGGGAAGGGGTAATTGATTTGGCTTCGATGCCTCATCGGTGATTAAGGAAATAACTGCTCTTCTGTCTTTTCTAACTGCATGAGTCAACCATAGCCTGAAGCATTGAAGTAGACTGGCTAGCGTTGAAGAAGAAATTTAGTAGGTGCTTGGGCGCACTTTCTTATTAAGCACCTCAAATTAGTTTTTTATACGTTGTACATGCCCTTACTTGTGGCTGCCGCTGAAGGATGACCCCAGCAAACCATTGAAACGGGATGGTGGTATAGCGGTGACAGGTTCAGCCTAGCTTATGGATGAAGTCTGCGATTGCAGCGCGATCTTGCCGGAGTACACTGGTTGTCGTCGTGCTGAAGGCGTGGCTTCATGTATCATGCCTATGGGAGTGGAGGGGTCTTCCTATCTCGCCTAGGCGAGGACACAGGTTGATCTCGGGCTGGCAGTATTTCCTCATCTTGTGGTAGCAGCTAGGCCGGATGATGCAAAGCCGGCTGGCAGCCCCTCCTTCCAATATGGCTTCCATCTTGGGTCACAGGGTCTTCCTTACACATGAAGGTGATTTAGGATGGGTCACGCTAAGCGTCCCCCAGGGGATTAGATTTCTAATCCCCCGGGTGGACAGCCGTTGGATTAGCTCGATTGGACCGTCCAGATCATGACACGTGTCACAGTATACCTCAGTCCCACTTTTGCTACCATAATGTACCAAAGTAGCAAAAAACGGTTCGTTTGTAGCAAAATCAACACAATTGTAGCAAAACACGGTTCACCCAAAATACACACAGATCTCGTCGGAGACTCGCCGGAGACCTCGCCGGAGACGATGTAGCAAAAATGTTGTATTATTGTAGCAAAAAAAATCGGGTATTGTAGCAAAGTTCGAGACATCACCGGAGATGTCGTCGGAGACGTCGCCGGAAACCTCGTCGGAGATATCGCCGGAAACCTCGTCGGAGAATTAGTAGCAAAATATATATGCTATGGTAGCAAGAAACCACAAATATTGTAGCAAATTTATTTTTCTATTGTAGCAAACCATATAAAAAAGGTCTATTATTGTAGCAAAACTGACATCTCTGGTGAGCACGCCGGAAAATCTCGCCGCAAACTTGATAGCAAAAAATGTATACTATAGTAGCAAGAAAAGAACGAATATTGTAGCAAAGTTTCTAGCTATTGTAGCAAAACACCATCACTACAGGGGCAAAAAACACCGTCGCCGGGATGCAGATGGAGGCGCAGGACAACGCCGTCTTTCGGGATGCAGTGGAGGAGGAGTAGTGGCGCGCTATGGAGGAGGTTCGGCGGCGCTGCGTGGGGCCGCGGCCAACACCGGCGGCGCGCAGCTTGGAGCACCTCCATGGCGGCGGCCCGGAGGACGTCGATGAGGCCGCGATGCCGGTGGCTTGGAAGACGGGCATGAGGTCGCTGTCGAGCGGCGCTCTGCTGGTAGGCGGAGAGCCGTGGGCGGCGGAGGGAATCGGGGCGGCGGCGGCGCTGCTGGCGCGGGAGGAGAGGAGGGGAGGGAGGCCGCCATGGATGGAGCTCCGGGGCGGCGCGGGAGAGGAGGAGGGCCGGGGATGGCCGCGGCGGATGGCCGCGGCGGATGGCCGCGGCGGATGGCCGCCGGGCGCGAGGTGGGCGGCGCCGGGAGCGGAGGCGCATCCATGGGGCGTGGGCGGCGGCGCTGCCTGGTGTAGCCTCCGTTCCTATCGATGGAAGAGACGAGAGTAAGATAAGATCGTGGTGGGACCCACTCTATCGCTCGATTTTGGAAGGACACGGGTCGGTCGCTCCATCCGGACGATTTCTGCGCTGTTCCCCCGGGGGATAGACAGCGTTTTCACGCTAAGCGTCCCCCAGGGGATTAGATTTCTAATCCCCCGGGTGGACAGCCGTTGGATTAGCTCGATTGGACCGTCCAGATCATGACACGTGTCACAGTATACCTCAGTCCCACTTTTGCTACCATAATGTACCAAAGTAGCAAAAAACGGTTCGTTTGTAGCAAAATCAACACAATTGTAGCAAAACACGGTTCACCCAAAATACACACAGATCTCGTCGGAGACTCGCCGGAGACCTCGCCGGAGACGATGTAGCAAAAATGTTGTATTATTGTAGCAAAAAAAATCGGGTATTGTAGCAAAGTTCGAGACATCACCGGAGATGTCGTCGGAGACGTCGCCGGAAACCTCGTCGGAGATATCGCCGGAAACCTCGTCGGAGAATTAGTAGCAAAATATATATGCTATGGTAGCAAGAAACCACAAATATTGTAGCAAATTTATTTTTCTATTGTAGCAAACCATATAAAAAAGGTCTATTATTGTAGCAAAACTGACATCTCTGGTGAGCACGCCGGAAAATCTCGCCGCAAACTTGATAGCAAAAAATGTATACTATAGTAGCAAGAAAAGAACGAATATTGTAGCAAAGTTTCTAGCTATTGTAGCAAAACACCATCACTACAGGGGCAAAAAACACCGTCGCCGGGATGCAGATGGAGGCGCAGGACAACGCCGTCTTTCGGGATGCAGTGGAGGAGGAGTAGTGGCGCGCTATGGAGGAGGTTCGGCGGCGCTGCGTGGGGCCGCGGCCAACACCGGCGGCGCGCAGCTTGGAGCACCTCCATGGCGGCGGCCCGGAGGACGTCGATGAGGCCGCGATGCCGGTGGCTTGGAAGACGGGCATGAGGTCGCTGTCGAGCGGCGCTCTGCTGGTAGGCGGAGAGCCGTGGGCGGCGGAGGGAATCGGGGCGGCGGCGGCGCTGCTGGCGCGGGAGGAGAGGAGGGGAGGGAGGCCGCCATGGATGGAGCTCCGGGGCGGCGCGGGAGAGGAGGAGGGCCGGGGATGGCCGCGGCGGATGGCCGCGGCGGATGGCCGCGGCGGATGGCCGCCGGGCGCGAGGTGGGCGGCGCCGGGAGCGGAGGCGCATCCATGGGGCGTGGGCGGCGGCGCTGCCTGGTGTAGCCTCCGTTCCTATCGATGGAAGAGACGAGAGTAAGATAAGATCGTGGTGGGACCCACTCTATCGCTCGATTTTGGAAGGACACGGGTCGGTCGCTCCATCCGGACGATTTCTGCGCTGTTCCCCCGGGGGATAGACAGCGTTTTCCATTTAGGATTCCTGTGGCATCATTGCTGCGTATTTCACCATGTGTTGTATCAGCTAAACCCGCGGAGCAGACACATTTGTCACATATGCTCCACTCGATCCTGATGCATCGCATAACTAGCATGTTGTCTATGTACAAACGCTCTAAAGATATACACATGTAAGTTCCCCGTTCAAGAGAAATAAACTACATTTCTTTAGGCACCGAAGAAACCTATTTTTGTTTGACACCACATGTTTCCTCCACCATGCTTATATGCATCTTGAGAATACGAGAGATCGTCCTCGAATTGGATGCATTATAAACGCTCATAATATATAAGGCTTGAATGCCCAAGATATATTGTCCTTCACCGAGATGGTATTGCATCATATCATGGTGAAACTACAATGAACTACACTACTCTGCTCCATATAGGAATACATTTCTTTCCACGAATTTCGTCAGAAATATTTATCATCAAAATTATGGTTGTGTGATTAAATGCTCAAGATATATTGTCCTTTCACCGAGATTGTATATTCAATGTGGACCGTGCACCATTATGCAATCTAGAAAATACAAATGACTGCAGTGGTTTGCTCCATAGTATATTTTTTCGAAATGGGAGCATACCGAGCGAGGATGACTTGCCAGCCGTGCTTGAACACTACCGGAGGATATAGGAGAACAGGAAGCCCCGGCACCATACACACGCCGCTATGTCTGAATAGGTTAGTAGGGGTGTCGAGGGTACTCCTCGGCAATGCCCTCCGATTGGGGCTTAGGGTTGATGGAATCCTGTAGGCTGACACGAGACATCGGTTCACAGACAAGCTGGGAGAGCAATTTACCAAGGTTCAGGGCCCTCGATGAGGTAAAACCCTTATATCCTGCCTGTCTGATCTTGATTATGAGGATATTGGGTTACAATGGGGTGCCGAAGGTTTCGGCTGTGTCCTCTTCGAGAGGCTAAGTACTATGACGACCTAGCTCTAGACTTCTGGTGGCTAAAATTGCTATGATTGATTGTGTCCCTCGGTAGTCCCTCTCCTGGCCTTTATATAGGAGGCCAGGTCCCAAGAGATCCAACTGGGTACGACTAGGTTTACAGTAGTCCTAGCTCTAAACTTTCCTTGTTCGGCTCCTTCCTTGTCTTGTCCGCCAAGGAATCTTCTACTATGCCATCCAAGTGGCCCGCCTTGCCATCGAGTACCTTCATGGGCCTCCAGTTAGATTGTATAGGATAGGGCAATGTCGGTTACCCGAAGGGTAATGCCCACCTCAGTAGCCCCCGAGTGTCTAGCCGAAGATAGTTCGGGTAGAGACTAAAGCATGCCTCAACCTAACGTTCTTCTCCTTGATTGTTCTTGTCCATCTTGTATCAGCATCATCGTCTTCTATCGGGTGCGCGTCCAGCGCTCCCGATGGGAGTAGGCCCCGAGTCTAGGTACAAATGCTTGCAATCCGTGCGTAGACTCAAGTTGTACCACTCGAACGCTTCTACTCTGTCGAAGTTTTTCTGCAAGTCTTCATGAGTCATCCGATACATTTGTATTGAGGCTTGTATTCTTCAATAAGTTTTTGATGCATAAGGGATAATGAGTAACGTGCCCAACTTTTGCTGGTTAACTGCCGATGGCAAAACAACGTCACCCTACGCAGAATCAAGTCCCCGGGCATGATCCTGGAGTGCAAAAAAGTTTTATCGGGTGCGCGTCCAGCGCTCCCGATGGGAGTAGCCCCCGAGTCTGGGCACGGGTGCTTGCAACCGGGTGCAGACTCAAGTTGAGCATTCCATCCTTTCCTCCAAATGTTCCTTCAAATGTTTCTTCGGGTTCTCATTTTATCGGGTGCGCATCCAGCGCTCCCAATGGGAGCAGCCCCCGAGTCTGGCCCTGTTGAAAAGAAAAGGAAAACTAAATACTATTCATCCGCCTAAGCAAGGAAAGGGTTCTTCTTATCTTCCGGCTTGTCCACCGCGTTAGCGGTTTTCGAAGCGTCGTTGACTTCACTAGGGGTCTCGACGGCGACTGCCAGTGTCTTGCTTTCTCCTATAACTGCTGTGCTATCAACTGCCGAAGCTTTGACTGCCAAAACTTCTGGGTCAAGGTCGGCTGGCTTCTTCTTCGTTTCCCTGACGCGTTTTTCTTCCTTATTATCGCGTGTCGATGACTTGGACGGGAGGTCGATGATTTCCTGTTTTAACCCAAACTTCGCAGCAATCCTTTGAAAGTCGTGATCACAATTGTCTGAGCGTGAGAAACTTCCATAGACTGTGATGTTTGTCCCGTTGCTCGCAGGCATTTTCAGCTTGAGGTATGCGTAGTGCGGTACAGCCATGAACTTGGCATAAGCTGGTCTTCCGAGTATAGCATGGTACTGTGATTCCCAGTTCACGACTTCAAACTCGATCTTTTCCTTCCTGAAGTTGTCGGGTTTTCCAAAGATGACGTTCAGGTAAACTTTGCCAAGAGAGTACGCCGGTGAAGTGGGGAGAATCCCATGAAAACAAGTGTCAGTATCTTCTAGCATTCTCATGGTGATCCCCATACTTTTGATTGTGTCAATGAATATCAGGTTTAGTCCACTTCCACCATCCATGAAGACTTTGCTCATCTTGAACCCCCCCGATTTGCACCTCGACTACTAAGGCAGCGTGTCCTGGTTTTGGTATGGTCATCGGGTGATCTACTCGGCTGAATGTATTGTTCTGAGAGGACCGCTCGACATACTCAGGGATGTTCGCCATGATACTTTCTGCCAGATTTATTTCTCGGGTGAGCTTCTTCATTTCTCTTCTTGAAACACCTGTCCTGTGGATCATGCTCATCTGCCCACGTGGTGGTGGAAACGCCTCATTGGGTTGGTGAGGCTGAGCCTGCTGGATCTGGTGTTGCGGTGGGGATGGTGGTGGTGGCGGCTGTGGCTGCTGCTGGATGAGTTTCTGCATTTCAATGAACTGCCTACAATCTCCGAGCAGGTGGCTTGACTTCGTTTTGTTGTCCTTGGAGTCGACGTACGAGTGCAAGTAGCAAGGGGCGTTTATCTATTCGGCGAAGGGTAGCTCGAGAGTCCTCTGTGGTCGCGGTTTGTAGTTGCCGCGGTTTCCAGAGTTGTTCCGATTGCCGTCCTGCCGATCGTCTCGTCTGTCGTCGTACCGATCGTCCTGCCAATCAGAATATCCTGCGGCTACCAGGTTACTATCGTTGTAGCTGCGGTTTTTCCTTTTCTTATGGCGATCTCTTCGTCCACCCGAGTCATGCTTCGGCTGGTCGTCGTCTTCGTCGTCACTGCGCTGTCGCGGCCTTCGGATGTTGTCCTCGCCATCAGCCTAGCTGTTGGCAATTTCCATTAACTTGGTTATAGTTTTTGGCTTTTTGCGCCCAAGTTCCTCTATGTAGGTTTCACGTCGGATGCCATCGCTGAAGGCATCAATTGCTCTGTCGACAGAGACATCTTCGGTAGCATTTAAGAGCTTGGTGAATCTCCCGATGTATGCACACATCGATTCCTTCTGCTTTTGCTGGCAGTGCCGTAATTCCTCAATCCCGACATGCCTTTTGTATGTTGCTTGGAAATTGGCGACGAAAGCGTCTACTAGGTCGTCCCATGACTTGATGGAACCCTTCGGTAGGCCTCTTAGCCAAGCTCGCGTTGAATCCTTCAGGTAAAGCTGCAGGCATTGCATTGCTGCTATCTGATTTCCCTTGTGCAGAATCACAGTCTGCAAGTAGTCGTCTATCCAAGACCTCGGCTCCTGCTGTCCATCGTATTCGGCAGCGTCAGTAGGGGTGGGCTTGAACTTTTTGGGAGGCATCGCCTCGCGGATTTTTTAGCTTACGCAATCGGCTCCCCTTAACTCGCCGTCGTTCTCCTGGCTTTCATCCGAAGAATCACTATCATATTCCTCCCTAGCGGCACGTCGCCGTCTCGCTTTGTCGATTCTACTCTGAGTGATCTCATCTCGAGCATCTCTCGCACGATGCTTTGAGCCGCTGGCCTGTAGCGTAGTTTTCTCCTTCCGTGGGACCAGGTTGTCTCCTAATATCGCGAGACTTTCTAGGGCACCCCAATGGGCTTGGGCCATAGAACCTTCAGGGCGCTGATTGATGAGGTATGCTGCCAGATTGGCAGTTGCTCCCGCGAGTCTGGATAACCTTGGTCAGATTCGACGTTATTTCTCTGGCGTCATCTTCCGAAAGTCTGGATAACCTTGATCGGTGCTTGCCTGCTCCTTGAATGCTTCGAGAGGTGCTTCCTCGTGAGCCCCTCCGTCGTTCACTAGATTGGTCTGCAGCGGATAGGCGTCTTTCGAGGGTGGCTTGCTCCTTCGACAGGCGCTCCCGGTTTTTCTCCAATATAGAGCGATAAGCGTTGAGGGTTCCAACCGAGGTTCCTGCGGGGAGCGGTGTGTTGTTAAGCACGGCTGCCTTGGCTGCTGCCCACTCTTCCTCTGCGATGGTGTAATCGCTGTTGTTGTTACTGGCGCTGCTTCCAAAACTCGCTCGTCTGCTGGAGCGGGGGGTGTGATCTCCATCTCCCCTGTTCCTTGCGTTTCCTGTGTTATTGGCGACATAGACCTGGTGGTGTGCCTCTTTCCGGGTGGCACCTTGGACGATGCTGTCGACACTGTCCTCTCCCGATGAATACTGGGCGTTGCAGATGAACGGTGTGTCGCTTGATCCTAGCCCGTGCCTGGTATCGTAGTTCAAGCAATAGTACGAGGTCATCTCCGAAGATGCGGGATTATCGGATCCAACCGACATCAAAGACGTCGAACGAGGAGTTGATGGCGAAGGCGAATTCGTTGAGTCCGTTAGACCAGCCGAAAGGTCGACTGATGACGACGCGCCTAGACCTGTCGATCTGGAGGCGAGTGGTTTTAGCAGTCGAAGGACTCCTTCCGAGTTGACGTTGTAGTGGACGTTGCCGAAGGTCATCTCCCTGTTTCATTGTAGATCAGAAAAGGTCGAGCAAGAAGAGTCGCGGTGCGGGGTGAATTCGTAGGAGCCGAATCGAATCGGGCTTCCTAGACTTGGCGATGATGGCGTCGATGAAGCTGCTGATGACATGACTGGATCTGCCGATGACCGATCTTGTGCCGACAGGTTTCCCACAGACGGCGCCAATTGTCGAGGGTACTCCTCGGCAATGCCCTCCGATTGGGGCTTAGGGTTGATGGAATCCTGTAGGCTGACACGAGACATCGGTTCGCAAATAAGCGGGGAGAGCAATTTACCCAGGTTCGGGGCCCTCGATGAGGTAAAACCCTTACATCTTGCCTGTCTGATCTTGATTATGAGGATATTGGGTTACAATGGGGTGCCGAAGGTTTCGGCTATGTTCTCGTCGAAGTACTACGATGACCTAGCTCTAGACTTCTGGTGGCTAAGATTGCTATGATTGATTGTGTCCCTCGGTAGTCCCTCTCCTAGCCTTTATATAGGAGGCCAGGTCCCAAGAGATCCAACCGGGTACGACTAGGTTTACAGTAGTCCTAGCTCTAAACTTTCCTTGTTCGGCTCCTTCCTTGTCTTGTCCGCCAAGGAATCTTCTGCTGTGCCATCCAAGTGGCCCGCCTTGCCATCGAGTACCTTCATGGGCCTCCAGTTAGATTCTATAGGATAGGGCAATGTCGGTTACCCGAAGGGTAATGCCCACGTCAAGGGGCTCTATCGAGGCATACAAATCGATGTCATGAGACCCCCGCGCCTCCTCTCACCTTCGGTTCGGGACACAGCTTTCCTGAGCATTCTTTCCTCTCACTAGCCCATCCTATCTGCCACTGCCGCTAGCTCTAGCCACAATGGCGGAGGGCCTCGCTTCCCAAAGGGATAGGGTTCTCTAGCCATGCTCGACACGAGAGAGCTCAGGATCAGGGGCGGTGGCGGCCGGTCGTGGTCGTTTGGATGGCTCAGTGAATGGATCCCATCAATGACCTCCTGCGGGTAGTAAGGCGCTTCCAGCTGCCCAAAAGCTCGGCGGCCTAGCGGTCGTGACTTCATGTGTTGGCTCGCTCCTTGCGGTACCTTTTTTAAGTTGATGTATATTGGTGTATGTTGTAACCTGTTTGCGTCATTGCAAATGAAGGCTGAGATGGAAAAGCGGCTAACTATACCTACGACAGATGGAGGACGCAAGACTAAGATCCAGGTTTTATCTGAGGTCCTCTCAAAAAATACAGCAAAACCTGGCTTTCTTTAGAATGTGGAACTTATTATTCCTTCTGGATCGAAAATAAGCAATCTGGCTACAGAACTGGAGACAGAGAAGAGGGGTAGTGCAAAGCTACAAGATGTTGTTAAGAACCAGCATGATCAAATGGTTGAGCTGACCAGCCAGGTACAAGACACTACAAGAAAAGTTCTGATAGACAACGTCTCAAAATCGTCCGCTAAGGGGTGTTTTTCGTCGCCTATGGGCCTAACCCGACGATATGGGTTCTGTTGTCGAAACTGCGTCAGGCAAAGTCCTACCACGTTTTTTTCGGTCCGTCGCGCTTGGGTGCCCTTCCGCCACGGAAAATCGGACCGTTGCAGAAGTGTTTTCGGGAGCCCGTTGACTGCTGACGTCATGCAAACTGCCACGTGGCAGACGCCGTTAATCGCGCGATTAACGGTGTTAACGTGAAACCCGTGGTAGATGGTAGGCCCACACGAGGCCTGCCACGTCTTAAGCGGGCCAGCCCATTAAGTTTGCGGGCGGGCCGGTGACTTAGTTTGACCGGTCAACTATATAGCTGGGCTGGTCCATTAGTTACGTGGGCCGGGCCTAACCTCTAAGGTTGACTGGTCAAAACATTAATGGGCCGGCCCACTAAGCATGTGGGCCGGGCCGAATGCACTCGTTTGACCGGTCAACAAGCAAAAGGGCCGGCCCACAAAACATGTGGGACCCACTTTCATGTTATCGGGCCGGCCCATTTACCATGTGGGGTCCACCTTAAAGCAAGTGGGCCGGCCCAAGAAATTATTGGGCCGGCCCAATTAGCATGTGGGCCCCACTTTCCTGCTATCGGGTCGGCCCATTTAGTACGTGGGGTCCACATTAGATCAAATGGGCCGGCCCACCAAGCCAGTGGACCGGGCCAAAAGCACAGGTGGGTCCCACTTTCCTGTTAATGGGCCAGCCCATTTAGTATGTGGGGTCCACCATATAGCAAGTAGGCCGGCCCAACAAGATAGTGGGCCGGGCCAAAAACACAGGTGGGTCCCACTTTCCAGTTAAAGGGCCGACCCATTGAGTATGTGGGGTCCACCATATAGCAAGTGGGCCGGCCCAACACGCTAGTGGGCCGGGCCAAAATCACAGGTGGGTCCCTCTTTCCTCTAAAAGGGCCGGCCCATTTAGTATGTGGGGTCCACCATGTAGCAAGTGGGCCGGCCCAACAAGATAGTGGGCCGGGCCAAAAGCAAAGGTGGGTCCCACTTTCCTGTTAAAGGGCCGGCCCATTTAGTATGTGGGGTCCACCATGCAGCAAGTGGGCCGGCCCAGCAATATAGTGGGCCGAGCCAAAAGCACAGGTGGGTCCCACTTTTCTGTTAAAGGGCCGGCCCACCTTAAAGCAAGTGGGCCGGCCCAATTAGAGTGTGGGGTCCACCGTAAATCAAGTGGGCTGGCCCAATAAGTTAGTGGGCCAGCCCGTTTAGTTGCTGTTTATATGCCGGCATAATAGGCGCTTTAGGATTTTGCGGGCCGGCACATATGTGATTTCGGTTAATTGGGCCGTTTAAGGGATGGGAATTCGTGTTTTAGATACTGAGAATATTTACGCAGCAATGATTTCTGTCGGATAGCCTCACTTACCACAAGCAACAAAGAAAAAAAATGCGTGAAAGAACTATAAAAACTAACTAAATATTACATCAGCTGCACGGCTTTGAAAAAATATTACAGAACCCAGAGAAATTGAATGGTAATTAAACCTAGCAATATAATGAAGCGATCCGGCAATCTTTTAAGTTGTCCATGCAGCACCTATATCTGAAACAAAGACATTACAAGTTAAGACAGCAACAATGGAAAGGCAAAGACACTACAATATTGTTTGCCAAAGAATTTGGAACTCATCATTTCGTCGTTATAACAAGATCATTGTAATGCGCACAATAAGCAAACAAAGAGTGCATGCCGCATACCAACAGCCAATATAACAGCATGTTAGAATGAAACAACAGACTTACTACTGTCGAGTCCCATGCAAACCAACATGTTCAGGGAGTACAAAATTGGCATGAACAACATAGTAGCAGGCTATAAATTTTGTAACAACGACTGAGCAAGATGAAGTTATGATGGCTACATCTAGAGAGCAGGGAATGTAAACCAAACATAGTAGCAGGCTATAAATTTTGTAACAACGACTGAGCAAGATGAAGTTACGATGGCAAAAGCTAAAGAGGAGGGAATGTGAACCAACATGTGCCAAGTGCAATTACTTCATTTTGGCCGTGAACTAAATAATACTCCTGAACTTATAGTGAAGGGGATGCAAATCAAGATGTTTCGGGATATAAACTTGTAATGAGCAACACATAGAGGATAGTTAATGCTTTGGAGCTTAGGATGGACCAGATACGAATATAGTGGGATCACCTGTGAACTTGTATAAGAGGGAATGCAAACCAATATGTTCAGCATTCCATATGTGAGCGTCATGCCAAGTCAGAGAAACAAGTCAATAATGCAGCTTTTGAAGAACAAGATGGCACGCAAAATTATTATCTAGTAATATGACAAGTTTATTTGTACTACATGCTAGATAGCAGAGTGATAGCAGGCCAAACTAAGTCCTTACTTTGTTAGCTTACAATGAAGTAGATACAAAACAATGGCATCACCTGTAGTACAGGGAATGCAAGCCAACATGTTCATGGAGTAAAAAATTGGCACAAACAACATAGTAGCAGGCCATAATTTTTGTAACAACGACTGAGCAAGATAAAGTTATGATGGCTAGATCTACAGAGCAGGCAATGTAAACCAAATATAGAAGTTACGATGCCAAAAGCTATAGAGCAGGGAATGCGAACCAACATGTGCAATTACTTAAAATTGGCCATGAACTAACTAATAGCAGGATGTTACTATAATACCTATAATTTTTGTAACAACGACTGAGCAAGATAGAAGTTATGATGGCTACATCTACAGAGCAGGGAATGCAAACCAAAATGTTCAATCGCTTAAAGTTAGCAATGAACTAGAAAATAGCAAGGTGTTACGGTCATAGCTAGGAATGAACTAAAAGAGCTTCAGACAAACAAGCATCTGAACCCAGAACATGGCGCTAAAACAAGGGACTTACATTAGGAGAAGCACTCTGTGGGAGTCACAGCAGATCTTCCTGGGGTTGATAGATCCGGTGATGAAGTACGCAACATGTGCTACTTGGGGTTGGAGAGACGGCCATTACACTTCATGGTTACTCATCTCATCTGCAAAAACGTAACGGCGCGTCGTTAGCACAAACAGGTTCCCCCAAGATTAAACAAGAACTTGCAGGCAAGCAATAGAAAAGCGACAGTAGAAGAGTTTAGATCATGCACAGCGCCGGTGAAGCAGATCTGGTTCATGCACAGCGGTGTCGGTGAGCAAGATCCGATGCGGTGGACGACGGATCCGGCGAAGCGGCTCCGGTGGGGTGGACGATACCGCAGCTGAAGCGACTGCGGTAGACTGCTGGATGAGCATATGGTTTCGAGGTTCGGCGGGGATGATCCGGTCCGGTTGATGACGGCGTCGATGAAGCGGCTCCGGCAGGCAGCCGGAAGACGAGGATCGCGAGGCCTCGGGTAGGCCAGGGAAGTCCGGCGGGGATGTTCCGGTGCGGTGGTCGTGGAGGTGGGAGAGAGGGACTTGGGAAGTTCCGGTGGGTGGTCTGACGGAAATGAATTTTTTTTGGGAGGGTTTCTGGGCTAGGGAGGTGGTGATCCAAAAAATGACGGGCAGACCCCCCCACCAACCGACTTTGCTGTCATCTCCACAGGGGTAGAATGGGAATTTGAAAGCGTGTGAAATTTTTGTATTTTGTGGGCGGGAAGATTTGCCGCTATGAGATTTTGAATTTGGCTACCGTCAAATTATAATGATAAAAAACTGTGACACCGTACTAGTACCTCTGTTCAAGGCCGAGTGATACGTCTCCGACGTATCGATAATTTCTTATGTTCCATGCCACATTATTGATGTTATCTACATGTTTTATGCACACTTTATGTCATATTCGTGCATTTTCTGGAACTAACCTATTAACAAGATGCCGAAGTGCCAGTTCCTGTTTTCTGCTGTTTTTGGTTTCAGAAATCCTAGTAACGAAATATTCTCGGAATCGGACGAAATCAACGCCCAGGTTCCTATTTTACCCGGAAGCATCCAGAACACACGAGAACCGCCAGAGAAGGGAGGCAGGGCCACCACACCACACCCCGGCGCGGCCTAGGGGGGGGCGCGCCCCCCTAGGGTGTGGGCCCCCCTTCGACCTTCCTGCGCCGCCTCTCCGCCTATAAAAAGCCCCTGGATCAGAAAACCCTACACCAATTGACGAAACTCCAGAAAGACTCCAGGGGCGCCGCCGCCATCACGAAACTCCAATTCGGGGGACAGAACTCTCTGTTCCGGCACCCTGCCGGACGGGGAATTGCCCCCGGAGCCATCTCCACCGCCGTCTCCACCGCCATCTTCACCGCCATCGCTGCCTCCATGATGAGGAGGGAGTAATCCACCTCCGAGGCTGAGGGCTCCGCTGTAGCTATGTGGTTCATCTCTCTCCCATGTACCTCAATACAATAATCTCATGAGCTGCTTTACATGATTGAGATTCATATGAGTTTGTATCACAATTTATCTATGTGCTACTCTAGCAAAGTTATTAAAGTAGTTCTATTCCTCCTGCACGAGTGTAAAGGTGACAGTGTGTGCACCGTGTTAGTACTTGGTTTATGCTATGATCATGATCTCTTGTAGATTGCGAAGTTAACTATTGCTATGATAATATTGATGTGATCTATTCCTCCTACATATGCATGAAGGTGACAGTGTGCATGCTATGTTAGTACTTGGTTTAGTCTGTTGATCTATCTTACACTATAAGGTTACTTAAATATGAACAAATTGTGGAGCTTGTTAACTCCGGCATTGAGGGTTCGTGTAATCCTACGCAATGCGTTCATCATCCAACAAAAGTGTAGAGTATGCATTTATCTATTCTGTTATGTGATCAATGTTGAGAGTGTCCACTAGTGAAAGTGTAATCCCTAGGCCTTGTTCCTAAATACTGCGTTACTACTGCTTGTTTACTGTTTTACTGTGTTACTACTGCTGCAATACTACCACCATCAACTACACGCCAGCAAGCTATTTTCTGGCACCGTTGCTACTGCTCATACTTATTTATACCACCTGTATTTCACTATCTCTTCGCCGAACTAGTGCACCTATTAGGTGTGTTGGGGACACAAGAGACTTCTTGCTTTGTGGTTGCAGGGTTGCATGAGAGGGATATCTTTGACCTCTTCCTCCCTGAGTTCGATAAACCTTGGGTGATCCACTTAAGGGAAAACTTGCTGCTGTTCTACAAACCTCTGCTCTTGGAGGCCCAACACTGTCTACAGGAAAAGGAGGGGGAAGTAGACATCACCGAGTGCAAAATCAAATCATCATAACAGTAAATAACGGTCACTACCATGATCATGTTCTATCTCTGAAATTAGCGTATCCGCTAGATCTTGCAAAGTATAATGATAAAAATAATTGTGAGACCGTACTAGTACTTCTCTTCTAGGCCGAGTGCAACAGCAAATCATCATCACGTTGAAAAATTGTTACCATGATCATGATCTATCTCTAAAATTGGCACATCCACTATATCTTGCAAAGTATAATGATAAAGAATTTGTGAGACGGTACTTCTGTTCAAGCCCGAGCGCAACATCAAATCATCATCACGTTGAAAATTTGTTACCATGATCATGATCTATCTCTAAATTTGGCGCATCCGGTAAATCTTGCAAAGTATAATGATAAAGAAATTGTGAGACAGTAGTAGTACTTCTGTTCAAGGTCGAGTGCAACATCAAATCATCATCACGTTGAAAATTTGTTACCATGATCATGATCTTCTACATGGCGCGGCGCACCGCCCGTCGAGAACCAGTCACATGTGATACCGATGTGGAGACGTTGCCGGCATCCTCGAGGTGCGACCGCCCTTCTTCGAGCCAGCGTCGACTCAAGGTATGAATCCTTGCGTTGTCGCGCCCGAACATGTGTCCTCTTTCTCTGAATATATTGCTTGAAAAGCTAACCAAGTTACTTAAATTCACTTCATTCTTAATCTTGCATGCTAATTTTGTTATTTTTGCTGACAGTGGTGCGCGCAAGGAGATTTATTTGTGGGTGTGTTGAGCTGTTAGGCAGTGGCGGACGCAGCAAAGAATTGGAGGGGGGCACACCCCCCAAAAAAAAATTGCACCGTCAAAATTGTGAAAAACGTTTGCCAAATGAACAATATATAAGGCTCTGTTGGGATGTTTATATTGGGAGACTTGTCATTGCGTTTAGTTGAATGTTGATAACCTAGGATATTGAGATTGAATGCCAATATTTCTGTTTGGATATTTAGATATTTAGAAGCTCGACTTAATATGGAGGGTGAATGCCAAAATAGTCGGATCAACTTTGAAATTCTGAAAAACTAAGAAACAATGTGTACAACACAAGGAGCTCAGTGGAACCACGCGCTAGGGTTTCCGTCTTGCCGCCGCCGCTCCGGCCGCCGGCGGGGTGGGCGCCGCGTGTCCGCGTTTTTGAGATCGTCCACAACCACCTCAACATTTTGCTACATATATGCAACTCAGTGATGAAAATATCTTCAGTACTTTACATTTTTGTGACATACAACAAGCACCCATTTTCTGAACATCATTATTTTAGGAATTATTAAAAACTAAACTTTTCAATGTGGGGAGAATAGCTGAATATGGGCAATTTTAAGTTTTGAACACTTAACACTAACATACAGTATAGCACATGGAAATAGAAACAGAGAATGGGGAGGCGGAAGCGGACACTGGACGTGGACCTGCTAGAGCGCAGTGGTGTGGCGGCCGGCGGGAAGAGCCGGGGAAGGTGTACAATGGCGGTCGGTGGCCAGCGCTGCGACGGCCGAGCCCCAGCCCGCTTATTTTTGAGCGTCGAGCGGCGGCCATCCGCAAGCCTCAGAAGTGCAGAGGGAGTCCAGAAAGGGGGCAGTGACGAGCGGATAGGCTAACAGGCGGGCGACAGCCCCGGACGGGAGAGAGTGTAGAGGGCGAAGCGAGAGATTGGCGGCGGCGCGGCGGGGAATTGTGTGGTCGCTCACCTGGTCTCTCGTCGATCCTTGATACGAGACAGGCTTATTGGGCCTTTTTCAGCACTTAAATTAGGTGTATCAAAAACGTTTTCAACAATTCTGGGTGCCCCCCCCCCCGCTGTGTACGCCCATGCTGTTAGGCCTAAGTCGAAATCCTCAGCTAAACGAGGCCTCAGCTTAACACATGAAAAAGGTGTTCAATCTCGCCCACAATGTCCTCTTCTTTCCTCTTCCTTTATTGGAACTTGTTTTGCAGACAAGGAAAGTGGCACATGTAATGTGAGAAAAACCCTCTTAGCCAAAATCAGCTACGAGCAAGATTTTTACGTATTGTAGATGCCCCAATTGACTCTCATCCCCAATGTAGTCTTTTTTTATGTCAGTATAGACTTCTTTACATGGCATGCATTTGCCTAATGAGCAGCATTGTATTGCCATTCTAGCCAACCTGATCGATATGTCAAGCTTCATGCAGGAGATGCCATGTTTAATTTACTCCCTCACTCCGATCCATATTTCTTGGTGTAAAATGAATGTGAATCGAAGGGAGTACTTTTCTTGGATAGTACTATACCAGTTCAAAAAAAAGTACTACTCCTACTACATCACAAATGCATCAAAAGAGTACTACATCACAAGACCACCACGGTTGTACTAGTAGAGTTTAATGCTGAACTTCCAAAGGGAATAAGATTACACATATGAACTTTAAACAGGACCAGGAGCATGAGGGCCGACAACGGGGCGTTGACCGGGAACAAGCCAGGCAAGACGTAATTCTGGAGGAAGAGGCCATATGCTGCGTGCTTGGCCTTGGTTGCAGGGCGGTGCTTCCCCGATGTACTTAGGCCTACACCCGTCGCATGTTGGATCAGGCTGCGGATGTCCTTCTGGAGGATTTTGCCACAGAATGGGCAAAATAGCTCCCCGCGCATGCGGAAACGAATTTCACCACCCTTCAGCCACTTCAGAACGTAGCGGCTCTTCTGGTCCCTGCGCTCCTTGTTGTTGTCCATGTCATCAGAATATTCCTGTGAATTATAAAGTACATAATAATCAGGTGTTTAATGACAGATCGAATAAATACTGCACTATCATAAGCAAACCTTAGAAACCCTAAAATTAAATGTGTAGAACAAGTAAATGGCAGAAGAAATCATACTAAATCACGAGAAAACCCTATGAACAGCAATGAACATAAGCCACAACAATTGCAAGTCCACTAAGTATGAACACATAAATTAATTATATGACTAATCAAGCCAACTACATGGCAGATTAGTCGAAATTAAACTAGAATCTGACCGTACGAGCCGTAGAATCAAGTACGTCTACAAGAACAAGGTAGGAGATCAAATCAATCAAGAACCAGGTTCGTGCAAACCACGTGAACAGTAATATGACACAAAGAGGATCGGGACAGTTTCGGTAAAAGAGCAGTACCTCCTCGTCGTCACCCTCGACATCCTCCTGGAACTGAACGTTTGGGCCGAAATCGTCGAAGGGGTCGAGGTCCGCGTCCAGCACCGGGTCTAGGAAGACCTCGCCGTGGTGGCCTGCAACGCCTTGCAGATCTTCGGCGGGAGCAACGGCGTTGCTATCCACCTTCTCCTCGACGGCCAGGACGCCCGTTTCGACCGAGGTCGAAGAATCAGACAAGCAGAGGAGATGAGCGGCCTGGGTGCCCGGTGAAGCGACGGCCACTACCGCAGAGGAATCCTCTGCGCGAGCGGCCGCCGATTGCTCCGCCTCGTACGCAAGACCTGTCTTCATGCTGCTGCGGTTGGAAACGAGGAAGTCGATGCCTCGGAGGTGCGGTGAGTTGATGGGGGTTTTCACAGTGTGGGGGAGGGGAGAGGACGAGCTCGCGAGAGACGATGAGGCCGATTATTTTATAGCCTCTGACTCTCTGTATCGAGTTGTGGACGCGTGAAGTCGTGCATGTACTCGATTTTCCACTTTCTGAGAAACGTGTACGAAACCTTTTTTTCTTGGACCATTTAACTTCATGTGGGGCTCATGTATACCAATACTTCTAAACGTCATAAGTAATTCACAATCATTCAGAAAAATATGAGACCTTAACATTTTATTGTTTGTGTCAGATATTGTCCATGAAAAATAACATCCTTCAAAAAATAAATCCCCTATGCCAATCCGGCCATGCCCGTCTACTCCAACTAGCTTCCTCGAGTAATTTGTCACCTTACATTCTTAAAATGAACCAAAATTTGGCACAGGGGCAACACGTGGAAAATGATGTTACCATTCTCTCTTCCCATTTTTGTTTGAATTTTTCAAAATTTTCATGCCCTAACGGAAAAAATGTATGTTCCTTCTATGAAGCATGTATCAAATGGCATTACCAAAACCTGGGGGTGGCGGGGCACATGGTGGTGTGATGATACATCACATTTGGACCACACAACACAATTTGGACCAACAAAAAAAATCAACCACCCTACACAAACCCTGGTCAAAACTAGTTTGACCAATATTACAAAAGTTGTACATAATTCAGAAACCGTCAGAAATATACGAAGCATTCCGGAGTCAATACTGAAGACAAAGCAATTATGCCAAAAGACGAAGGCTGGAGAGGAACAGGTCTTGCTATATTGCATAGCAAAGCCAAATTCAACTTTTCATTGATTGCAAAATTCTGGCTGCAATTAGCACACCCTGGTCTCCTGATGATGTCGCAATAGTTGGCTGCTGGGAGCGGAGACACTCGACTTCCTTCTTCAACTTATCGCACTCTGTGCGAACTTTCAAGTACTTCGTCTCGAAATATTGCGCATGTTCAGCATGCAACTCCACTTCTGTCGAAAACTTTCACGATCCACGGTTGCAATCACACTGACCAGCCTTGTCAGTGACCACACTCATCGGTGGCTGGGCGCATAGTTCCTTGACTTCCTTCTTCAACTTCTTACACTCAGCGACAACGTCTGAGTATCGTTTATCAAAAGAAGATTGCACGGAACGGGCATTCTCCTCCGACATGGCACGATCTAAAATGCACCTGCCCACGAGGTGGCGGATTTTCTTATGAAGGATGGTGTTGTGGCCCTTGATCTGGTCCAGTTTCACGGAGAATCGTGTTATCACATCCTGCATTGCAAATTCAAGAGCAATGAAGTATGCAGAGTGCAGATGAGGGGGGAGAAATAAACAAATGGAGTGCCAACCTCTTCAATATGCCTGAGAGCTGCAAAGTCCTTGTCCATAGGAACCTCTTCAACGATGGAACCGCCATTCCTGGAAGAAAGACAGTTAAGTAGTTGGATCTGGCATCCAACAAGGAGGCGATGAAACTGCGGCACGGCAATGGAAACATACATGGCCGAAGATGCATACACGCGCACTGGCTGCTCCTCTCCCGGAGACTGAGCATTCGTCTCTGATTCTGCATTCAGGATACCAAACCTATGCATGTTCTGGCCCTTGATCTCGGCGGCTGTCGCCGATAATCTCATAATCCCTTCCTGCATTGAAAAATTCACCAGTAACGAATCAGGGATCCTTTTTCATTCACAGGATAGGAAAATCATAAGATTAGGAAAAGCATAGGATTTTGTATACATTAGAGTGGGTGTATGCGCTATTTTATGGACTATTTGGAATGTACAAAATGAATTCGTGTTTAATAAACCTAAATCTCATCCCTTCTTGCAGGTTATCCCTATGATTATTCACTAGATCCGTATGTTTCTTATCTCCCACCCGAGGATCAGCAGGATATCATGGAGTCTGGGTGCAACTGACTAGAGACAGCCGCACGGGATTTTTACAGCCAGGGTTGCTGGCAGTTTCCTTATAGAATTACTTACTGGTGTGTTTTTGCCTTTTTGGCACCCGCTGTTTTCTATGTTTCGTTGGTGGATCTTTGTGTCGACTCTAGCTGATCCGTGAGAAGTTGTCATAATTTGTGTATGAACTGAAGAAAGCAATAAAGCAGCCATATACATCATTTTGATGCAGAGGCTGTGGTATGTCCCCCATTTCGAAAAAAGGAACAAACATAGGATTGAGATGTCATGGCTAGTTGAATTAATGTTTTATTCCTATATTATTCGCACTACTAGATTCCTATAGGATTAGTTCCTATAGGATATGTTCCTATAAATCAAACAACTAATGTAGGAAAAAATCCCATAGGATCTAAATGCTACACAATTCTTATAGGAGTCCTACGAATTAAAGAAGCCCTCATGCAGTACGGAGATGAAGAGGAAGAAAAAAAAAGCAATGGATATATATTATATAGTGCATACATTATTAATGCTCTTGAGAGCTAACAAGTGCTCATCAAACAACGGGTCCTCGATAGCTAAGTACGAAGTGGATCCTGCGGTAGAAAGCACGAGCCTGGAACCGTCGGACCTGGAAGATGATAGCCGGTTTAGTTGGCACCGCCTGCCAGCAAGGACTCAACAAAAATCCGGCATGGCGATGGAAACATACCCAGGAGCTTCGTACCCACCAGGTTGGCGAGAAACGAGCGATTTCTCAACTTGGGTAGGAATGGCGCTGAAACCAGCCGCCATGGAAGAAAGACGGTTAAATTGTTTGATCCGCTAGCCCGCCAGAAGGCAGAGAAACTTCGGCATGGCGATGGAAACATACCGGGGAGCTTCGTACCCACCATCTTGGCAAAACACGGGCGATTTCTCGGCATCGGTAGGAAGGGCGACACTTGAACGGGCGGCCCTGGAAGAAAGACGGTCAAATAGCTGGTTCTCCCGGGTAAAAAAAATAGTTGGATCTGTTTGCCTTGCTGTAATCTGCGTTCATGGGAGCAAAGAAAGCACATGGCGATAAAAACCTACCAGGACACTTGCTGGATTACTCTTCCCTGACCCAACAAGCCCGAAGCAGACTGAGCTTGCGATGGAAGCGCAGACATGCCTGTCCGCCGGCGCCGCTGGTACACTTTCAAAGTCGGAGTTTGCAGGACTTTCAGTGGGATGGATTTCACCGCGGATTTAGTCTCAGACACCAACGCATCCTTCCTCTTCTTACTCTTCTTCATGTTCTTCTTAGGCAACTTGTTGAACGAGGGATGAATCGCTGGAGGAAGAAGGAAGGGACAAGCAGGTGGGGATAGAAGGGGTCGGTGTAGAGCTCTCCGAGGAGGGTTCCCCGGGGAGGAGGATGAAACTGGAACGAACAGGACAGGGATGGGACTGGGCAATCTTGTCCGTCCATCCAAAATCGAAGGGCGGGAGCGCATAAGACTTTGGGCCATTGACAGGCTGGTCCTGCCACAGGCGGACCCCAAGTTTCAGCGATTCAATGTCAGTGAAAAGATATATCGGCAATGTAAAAGATGAAGGAGATATGCCCTAGAGGCAATAATAAAGTGGTTATTATTTATATCTTTATGTTTATGATAAATGTTTATATATCATGCTATAATTGTATTAACCGAAACATTAGTACATGTGTGATATGTAGACAACAAGAAGTCCCTAGTATGCCTCTTAAACTAGCTTGTTGATTAATGGATGATTAGTTTCATAATCATGAACATTGGATGTTATTAATAACAAGGTTATGTCATTGTATGAATGATGTAATGGACACACCCAATTAAGCGTAGCATAAGATCTCGTCATTAAGTTATTTGCTATAAGCTTTCAATACATAGTTACCTAGTCCTTATGACCATGAGATCATGTAAATCACTTATACCGGAAAGGTACTTTGATTACATCAAACGCCACTGCGTAAATGGGTGGTTATAAAGGTGGGATTAAGTATCCGGAAAGTATGAGTTGAGGCATATGGATCAACAGTGGGATTTGTCCATCCCGATGACGGATAGATATACTCTGGGCCCTCTCGGTGGAATGTCTTCTAATGTCTTGCAAGCATATGAATCATAAGAGACCACATACCACGGTACGAGTAAAGAGTACTTGTCAGGAGACGAGGTTGAACAAGGTATAGAGTGATACCGAAGATCAAACCTCGGACAAGTAAAATATCGCGTGACAAAGGGAATTGGTATCATATGTGAATGGTTCATTCGATCACTAAAGTCATCGTTGAATATGTGGGAGCCATTATGGATCTCCAGATCCCGCTATTGGTTATTGGTCGGAGTGAGTACTCAACCATGTCCGCATAGTTCACGAACCGTAGGGTGACACACTTAAAGTTGGATGTTGAAATGGTAGAACTTGAATATGGAATGGAGTTCGAATATTTGTTCGGAGTCCCGGATGAGATCCCGGACATCACGAGGAGTTCCGGAATGGTCCGGAGAATAAGATTCATATATAGGATGTCATTTTATGTGAATTAAAATGATCCGGAAGGTTCTACGGAAGGTTCTAGAAGGTTCTAGAAAAGTCCGGAAGAAATAAGGATGGAAGGTGGAGTCCCAGAGGGACTCCACCCACCTTGGCCGGCCAACCCAAGGGAGGAGGAGTCCTAAGTGGACTCCCCACCATGGTGGCCGGCCACCCCACCAAGGAAAGGGGGGAGTCCCACTCCCCCTAGGTTTGGACACTTGGAAGGTTTTGTTGGGGTCTTATTCGGACTCTTTGACCTAAACCTTGGGGCCTCCACCTATATAAAGAGGGGGAGAGAGGGGCTGGCTGGCCACTCAAGCCACCACCATGGCCGCACCCCTCAAGGGTGCCCTAGCCGGCGCCCCTCTCCCCAAACCCTAGCGGTCTCTCTCCTCCACCACATCCCGCACGCTTAAGCGAAGCTCCGCCGGATTTCTCCACCACCACCGACACCACGCCGTCGTGCTGTCAGATTCAAGAGGAGCTACTACTTCCGCTGCCCGCTGGAACGGGAGGTGGACGTCGTCTTCATCAACAACCGAACGTGTGACCGAGTACGGACGTGCTGCCCGTTCGTGGCGCCGGAAGCGATCGTGATCAAGATCTTCTATGCGCTTTTGCAAGCGGCAAGTGAACGTCTACCGCAGCAACAAGAGCCTCATCTTGTAGGCTTTGGAATCTCTTCAAGGGTGAGACTCGATACCCCCTCGTTGCTACCGTCTTCTAGATTGCATCTTGGCTTGGATTGCGTGTTCGCGGTAGGAAATTTTTTGTTTTCTATGCAACGTTATCCTACAGTGGTATCAGAGCCGTGTCTATGCATAGATGGTTGCACGAGTAGAACACAATGGTTTTGTGGGCGTTGATGCTCTTGTTGTCTTTAGTTTGAGTACTTTGCATCTTTGTGGCATAGTGGGATGAAGCGGCTCGGACTAACTTTACATGACCGCGTTCATGAGACTTGTTCCTCGTTCGACATGCAACTTGTATTGCATAAGAGGCTTTGCGGGCGTCTGTCTCTCCTACTATGGTGAAGATTCAATTTACTCTTCTATTGACAACACTAGTATCACCGTTGTGGTTCATGTTCGTAGGTAGATTAGATCTTACTCGAAAACCCTAAACCACGTAAAATATGCAAACCAAATTAGAGACGTCTAACTTGTTTTTGCAGGGTTTGGTGATGTGATATGGCCATAATGTGATGATGAATATGTATGAGATGATCATTATTGTATTGTGGCAACCGGCAGGAGCCTTATGGTTGTCTTTAAATTTCATGTTAAGTAGTATTTCAAAGTAGTTGTAATAGTTGCTACATGAGGTGAACAACCATGAAGACGGCGCCATGGACCTTGACGCTACGTCGACGATGATGGAGATCATGCCCGTTGATGATGGAGATCATGTCCGTGCTTTGGAGATGAAGATCAAAGGCGCAAAGACAAAAGGGCCATATCATATCACATATGAATTGCATGTGATGTTAATCCTTTATGCATCTTATTTTGCTTAGTACGCGACGGTAGCATTATAAGATGATCCCTCACATTAATATCAAGATAATAAAGTGTTCTCCCCTCGTATGCACCGTTGTAACAGTTCGTCGTTTTGAAGCATCTCGTGATGATCGGATGTGATAGATTCAACGATTCACATACAATGGGTGCAAGCCATGTTGCACAGGCGGAATACTTGGGTTTGCTTGACGAGCCTAGCATGTATAGACATGGCCTCGGGACCACGGAAACCGAAAGGTTGAACACGAGTCATATGGATGATATGATCAACATGTTGATGTTCACCATTGAAGCTACATCATCTCACGTGATGATCGGTTTTGGTGTAGTGGATGTGGATCGTGTACCACTTAACAACTATGAGGGATATTGTATTAAGTGGGAGTTCATTAGTAATTAGATTAAAATATGAACTAATTATCATAAACATAGTCTGAGTAGTATTTTGAATTAATTTTGTAGTATTGGCATCCGTTTTTCTACCATGCACTAGTCTTGTTATTGAGATAGAAATACTGTTAAAATCTGACAAGAAACTTTACGGATTGGTACCGTATTGTTAAAGAATCAAGAATTGATTAAGTCCTATTGCAAACTTTTAGTAAACCTCATATTGTTGATTCAAAGAGCTATGGTTTCAATTAGTACCTAAAGTTATCTTGTCTCCGTGAAACTTGAAGTTCAAATCTGTTTGAAAAGTATGGAGCTGAAAATTTAGTTTTCAGAAATAATCAAGGAATGAGATATATGTGATATCTAAGACCTTATTGCAAGATGATAGAATATAATTTGGTGAGACTACATAAACTCATAAGATTTATGGGAATGTACGAAGGTTGACGACGCAAGGCGTCCCAATCCTCCAACCATTGGGACACTAACGATATTCGCATATCCATGAAGTAATCATCCTTAGTATGCACCGTTGGTAAGACTCGTCGTTTCGAAGCATCACGTGATGATCGGATGTTATAGATTCTACGTGTGCTTACAACGGATACAAGCCAGATTTACACATGCAAATACTAAGGTTAAAACTTTACGAGCCTAGCATGTACAGACATGGTCTCGAAAATTCGTCATGATATGATGGATAAAATTATGAGTGAAATTGTTCATCATATTACAAAGTTACTAATAGTGAAATCTGAAACACTTGTCATATGATGATCAACTTCAAAGTAAGAACCTCAAGGTTATTGGTATTTGACCAACAAACCTAGAAGTTATTGATGTTGAATTGTTTTTCTGAATAATGAGGAAAGCTAAAAGAGAAACTGCAAAAGATATTTTGGCAAAAAGAAAAGAAAAGACTAGAAAGTCTAGCTCAGGTGTATATAAATGATATACATGTTATGGTTGTATTCCTAGTTAAGTCACACTATGAAATTCTTGGGTATTAGTACTATATTGATTGGTATGAAGTGTCATACAAAACAACGCAATACAAGAATACAATGGCCTAAGTGACTGACAAGGAATATGATAAGGATGCACGTCTGGAACAAAATAAAATGTTATTATGTTCGTCGTTAGCATTTTATCTAGCCCTTACAATTTATAATAAAGAACTTAATAATTGTTATTTTGCTCTGGTCAAATGAAAACAATGAGTTGTTCAAATTATGACATTACTCCATGTACGATGGATGAGTTATTATAAATCTTAATGGTGAAACACACATACATAACACTGACGCTAAAATGCCATAAGGCAAATGATTTGAATTCCACTTATTTGTGGAACCGCCATTTAGGTCATGTTAGAAAGGAACGCATGAAGGAACTCCATGCAAATGGATTTTTGGAGTCATTTGATTTATGAATCATTTGGCGCTTGCAAATTTCTTCTAAAAGGAATGACTGAAATACCTTTCATAGGGCAAGATTTGAACGGGCAACTAACTTAGTGGAAAACATACATGATGATGTATATGGGCATAGTTGTGTGCGGGAGATTCTTCTACTTCATGAAAACTTCAAACAATGAATTGAATATATATATGTGGATATATTCGATAAGGAAGAAGTTTGAAACATTTGAATAGATTCAAATAAATTCAGCATGAAGTGGAAATCATCGTAATAGAAAAGTCAAATATCTATGATTGGATCATGGTGGAAATATTTGAATTACGAGTTTTAGCGAACATCTAAAGAGAGTTATGAAGTTGTTCTACAACTCACGTTTCTTGGAGTATCATAGTGATGATGAAGTATCCAAAAGACGTATCCAAACCTTGTTGGATTAATGATGAGATAAAATATTGATGCCATTATATTTTTGTGGATTATGCTTTAGAGACTACCGCTTTTACACTAAATAAGAGCATCATCATGATCCGTAGAAATGACACCATACGAGTTATGGCATGGGTATAAACCCTAATAGTCCTTTCTTTAAATTTTGGTTTAAAAAGTTTACAACCGAAATCGGATAAATGTCTTTGTTGGATATCCCAAAGAATTGATTGGGAATTCTTTCCACTATGAAGTAAAAGACAAAAGTGTTTGTTAATGTTACTTGATTATTTCCAAGAAATTGTTTTCTAGCGAAGTATTTGAGTGGGAGGACAATAGAACTTGATAAGGTTTATGAACCTGAGCATAATAATCAGAGTAGCGCAACATCGGAATTGGTTTCGGAAGCGGCCACAACGATCATGGCTCCCATGACTACAAAGTGTTTTAGCCATGGAGATCGAAGTACATATTGAACCTTGTAGGTATGGTTTACTTTGTGATCAAATAAATGATTTGTGAACAAAGGATTGATTTTGAACAATGATAAACCAACTACAAACAAAGAAGTTATGATGGGCCCTGACTCCGCTAAAATGGCTATACGCCATGAAATCCAAAATAGATGAATACTTTTTGAAAGTAAATGGATCTATAAAAATTGATGAAAGCTTGACTTGTTGAAAAGTTGTTTACGACAAAGTTCAAAGAGTTGACTACGATAAGATTAGATCTTCCGTAGCAATGCTTATAGTCTATGTGGATTATTCTAGTAATCACTACATATTTCTTTTATGAGATATGCTAGTAGGATGGCAAAATACACTACTTAACAGAAGTGTGTATTAAAGGTGTATACAAGATACAACCAATTGTTTTGCTAGTCCGTAGAATACTAGATAGGTATACGAACTTCAATTGGATGAAGTGAGTATCACGGAGTTGGAATCTTCACCAGATGAAATAGTCAAAGAGTTTTTGATTTCATCAGAGACGATGAAGAGGCTTGCATTTGCAAGAAATTAAGTGGGAGTGCTGAGACATATTTATAATACTTTATGTAGATGACATATAGTTGGTTATAAATGATGTAATTATATACTTGATTAAAAGGTTTCATTGAGAAATTAATTTCAATGAAAGGATATGGACTGAAACATATCTAGTGTCAAGATCTATGAAGATAGATTGAAACACAAAATAAGTTTAAGTCAAAGTACATAGAATGGATATTGAAATAGTTCAATATAGAAATATTAAGAAAATGTTCTTGTCATGTGAAGTTTTAACAAGACTTGAGTGTATCTGATACTCAATGAGTAAAAACACATGAGTGATTATGGATCATGAATAATATGTACACAATCAGATGTCCTGTGCTCTAAAATGTTATGAGCATATACCAGAATGATTCATGAGATGATCATTGGACGACAGTAAGAGTATCCTTGAGTACTTTAGAAGAACCAAGGATATATATAGTTTTGTATGGAGAAATGACAAACAAATCACTGTAATGTGATTACGCTGATATTTGTTTTGTCACATATAAAAATAGAATTTCAATCTCAAATTAGACTAAGTGTTGTTTTAAAAGTAGCACAATGAGCTAGAAGTTGTCTATGTTAGATTTAGAAGAGTTCTAAATATTGTGACGGATTCTACAAACGAAGGCAGAGAATGTCATTGTTTTGACAAATGACTGAGGATGTTGAGTCAAGAAGTTCTTTGAGAACTTGGTGTAGTTCCGACAGAGTCAGAACTTTGAAGCTATATTGTGTGTGACAATATTAGTGACATATTTCAGACCGCGGAATTAAGGTTCCACCAGAAGACCAAACATATTTAATGCCGACTCATTTGGAAATGAGTGATGCGTTGAGATGCAAATGAATTACAAAATACATACGGTTCTGAGCATGTCAGATCCGTTGACTAAAACCTCTCCTGTGAGCAAAACATGATAAAGCACCGGAAGGCCAAGGTGTTATATCTTTACAAATGTAAACTAGATTATTGACTCTAGTGCAAGTGGGAGACTGAAGGAGATATGCCCTAGAGGCAATAATAAAGTGGTTATTATTTATATCTTTATGTTTATGATAAATGTTTATATATCATTCTATAATTGTATTAACCGAAACATTAGTACATGTGTGATATGTAGACAACAAGAAGTCCCTAGTATGCCTCTTAAACTAGCTTGTTGATTAATGGATGATTAGTTTCATAATCATGAACATTGGATGTTATTAATAACAAGGTTATGTCATTGTATGAATGATGTAATGGACACACCCAATTAAGCGTAGCATAAGATCTCGTCATTAAGTTATTTGCTATAAGCTTTCAATACATAGTTACCTAGTCCTTATGACCATGAGATCATGTAAATCACTTATACCGGAAAGGTACTTTGATTACATCAAACGCCACTGCGTAAATGGGTGGTTATAAAGGTGGGATTAAGTATCCGGAAAGTATGAGTTGAGGCATATGGATCAACAGTGGGATTTGTCCATCCCGATGACGGATAGATATACTCTGGGCCCTCTCGGTGGAATGTCGTCTAATGTCTTGCAAGCATATGAATAAGTTCATAAGAGACCACATACCACGGTACGAGTAAAGAGTACTTGTCAGGAGACGAGGTTGAACAAGGTATAGAGTGATACCGAAGATCAAACCTCGGACAAGTAAAATATCGCGTGACAAAGGGAATTGGTATCATATGTGAATGGTTCATTCGATCACTAAAGTCATCGTTGAATATGTGGGAGCCATTATGGATCTCCAGATCCCGCTATTGGTTATTGGTCGGAGTGAGTACTCAACCATGTCCGCGTAGTTCACGAACCGTAGGGTGACACACTTAAAGTTGGATGTTGAAATGGTAGAACTTGAATATGGAATGGAGTTCGAATATTTGTTCGGAGTCCCGGATGATATCCCGGACATCACGAGGAGTTCCGGAATGGTCCGGAGAATAAGATTCATATATAGGATGTCATTTTATGTGAATTAAAATGATCCGGAAGGTTCTACGGAAGGTTCTAGAAGGTTCTAGAAAAGTCCGGAAGAAATAAGGATGGAAGGTGGAGTCCCAGAGGGACTCCACCCACCTTGGCCGGCCAACCCAAGGGAGGAGGAGTCCCAAGTGGACTCCCCACCATGGTGGCCGGCCACCCCACCAAGGAAAGGGGGGAGTCCCACTCCCCCTAGGTTTGGACACTTGGAAGGTTTTGTTGGGGTCTTATTCGGACTCTTTGACCTAAACCTTGGGGCCTCCACCTATATAAAGAGGGGGAGAGAGGGGCTGGCCGGCCACTCAAGCCACCACCATGGCCGCACCCCTCAAGGGTGCCCTAGCCGGCGCCCCTCTCCCCAAACCCTAGCGGTCTCTCTCCTCCACCACATCCCGCACGCTTAAGCGAAGCTCCGCCGGATTTCTCCACCACCACCGACACCACGCCGTCGTGCTGTCAGATTCAAGAGGAGCTACTACTTCCGCTGCCCGCTGGAACGGGAGGTGGACATCGTCTTCATCAACAAGCGAACGTGTGACCGAGTACGGAGGTGCTGCCCGTTCGTGGCGCCGGAAGCGATCGTGATCAAGATCTTCTACGCGCTTTTGCAAGCGGTAAGTGAACGTCTACCGCAGCAACAAGAGCCTCATCTTGTAGGCTTTGGAATCTCTTCAAGGGTGAGACTCGATACCCCCTCGTTGCTACCGTCTTCTAGATTGCATCTTGTCTTAGATTGCGTGTTCGCGGTAGGAAATTTTTTGTTTTCTATGCAACGTTATCCTTCAAAAGAATCTTGTTCGGGGTTGGCCGCGGAAGCCAAATCTCTGTGTCGCAAAGTCTACTACGAGTAGTAGTCTACTTCTATATAGGTATAGCTGCATAGCCATCATACCATTGCATTGATCGAGCTGTACGCCTTCACCACTCTGATTCATGTCCAAAATATTAGTGTTCTCTTGTCAAATCAAAGGCCATGTCAGTTTGACGAAAGGGACGTTCTTTACGGACTACTCAGTTCGGCAAAAAGATTCTTGAAGCCATGTACATATTTTCTGGATCGATTTAAGTAATTTGCTACAACTGTAATATTATTTCCAATTTTCAGCAATTTATTTGAATTTTAGGATTTTACTTATAAATTTCACTAATTGACATGTGTAGGGAAAGATAGAAAACAACTAGTGTATGCATGACCAATTAATCTGACTAAATAAATCTTATAGTGGCCACTTTGCATCACTCAAACTGAGAGGGCATGTTCATATGATAGAAAAATGGAGAATCACTATGACATATGCCTCCTTGAATCCTATGGGAAAATCTACGGGAATTGGTAAAGCTAGGTGTGTGATGGTATCATAGGAAAGCCAAAGGAAATTTCTACTAGAGATTGAGAGTGCATAGCATAGTTGTCACAAATGCATATGAATTTTTCCAAGAGGTCTAACCTCTTATTAGAAATCCTATAGGGTTGTACTAGTATAAGAAAACAATACATAGAAATTTTGGAGGATTCAATTCTTCAAATCAAACAAGCTATATAGAGGGGAAATCATATCCTTTGATTCGTACAATTTGTATAGGAGTTATGTAGGATTTGACTATAGGAGTTATGTAGGATTTGACTATAGGATTTGAATATTTGTACGGTTGTGTAATATTTTTACCCAGATCAATTCACATACCACCGGTTATGTTTTTTTGGGCTATAAAAATAGGATGTGTGGTATATTTGATGTGTGTAGAGATAATCTCACCATCTTATAGCCACCCATAACACTTCGAGCAAACAAAAAAAATCTATACTACCACTAACCACCTCTCGTCCTACACTCAATTCCTACACAACCAAACAACAAAAATTGGCTATCCCTAGCCAGGTGGTTGGGGATACTCTCATCCCATAAACCTATCCCCTAAACCAAACAACCCCTAATAGGGAGGGAAGGAAAACCTAGTATCTGATACTGTACAAAAAACACATAAAGCAATCTGGAACCGTCCACATAGAATCAACGGGCCAGAGCAGATGCCTTCTTTAGGAAGGGTCTTGCGCGGAAGCCAAGGAACCTCTGCGTCGACAATCTGCTGTAGCAGTAAAATTGACCATCATAGCGGAACATTGATGGAGCCACTGCAATGCGTCCAAATCCGGGTATAGTCTTGTCATATCAATGGCTATGTCAGTTTCTCCAGATATAATCTACTATCCGTTAGCTAGTACTACTACTCTAGAGGCTTCTACAACCATCTTTTACGCCACATGCAGAAGTTGTACAGTACTACGACTACTATCAGGTATCGACTAGTCCGATCACGTCCAGGTCGCAACTACTAAAATATGGCCGTAAAGAAAATGTAGAAGTAGGATGGGGCCACGACAAAAGACATATCATATCAGCATGCATAGCATCTCATTTGCAACTAGTTGCACCCGCATCCTATTATCGGATATCACACTTCTGCACTTTTAAAAAATATGAAGAAAATCAAAACTGGGACACATATTATGTTGTGTATTGCTCCACGCCTCCACAGGTCACAGATGAGTATGCATCTGTGAAGTTTCATCAAAAAAATGAAATTTTCTATCTTGCACAAAAAAGACAAATGATATGTGAATAGTTAAGGAATATTATTAACTTTGGTCTTTTCTTTTTTCCACAGCTCACATATGGTCACTTTTTGAAAGTTTTCGACGATTACCAAGGCATCTAGGATACCTTAAAAGCACTTTTTTGTGATGTTGATCAAATTGTACTCTAAAATCGTCACTGGACAACAGGCCGGCCTATTGCAAACTTGTTTGAATGAGCTAAAATAGTTAGAATTCTAGAAAATTTGTCAATTTAGTGAATTTTCATCCTATAACATTTACTTAATTTGAAAAACGAATGGGGACATTTGCCATAATGGGAAATCATTTCTACAAAAAAGAATAAGATGGAAAGTCTCGCAATGTTATTTATCATGACAACATTGACAATGTCACAACCGTGGGGTGATTAGGGAATCCACTCTGCTAGTAAAAACAAACTTATATAAGGCATGTGTGGCAATGCAGTTTGTCTACCTTATACAAATATCTCGATGTGGAGCTATATATGGATTTTATTTTCCAACTTTAGATGATCAGTTTTTAGTTCACCATTTAATTAGAATTCATAATTTTGGGGAATAAAATACTTGGAGGTACGTACCCTGCAAGTGTGGTACCACAAACAAAGCCCAAACATGGGTCCCAATAGTACAACATATATAGCACGCATAGGAAGTTTGAGCAAATTTGAAACCAACCAAATGAGGTAGAAACAAATCAAAAAAAAAGTTGTGAAACATGTGCATGGAGCCATCACATGACATGTACTTACTACTAACAAGTAAAAAATATAAAACCCAATCATACATAGAGGTTTGGGGTGAAGAGTCATTATTCACACACATATACAATAAATATGGACTGCTTTTGGCTTTCTACCCATTAATTTGAGCAAGCTTCATGCATTGTCCACTTCAAACATGACAACATTGGAACCATAGCTGCTTGAGTTCGCCTCGCTAGCCTCTTCCCATATGTAAGCTTAATTAATTGGTTACACTACGAAAACCACAGTCAACTTCTGAATAATGCATGCATTTCCCCCCTTTTGCACATATGCAACTTTGCAAATTAGGGATGTTTGGTTTACCACACATTAGTGTGTTGTTTTATTTTTATTAGGACCCCTGTTTGGTAGCC
This sequence comes from Lolium perenne, assembly GCF_019359855.2. NCBI lineage: Eukaryota > Viridiplantae > Streptophyta > Magnoliopsida > Poales > Poaceae > Lolium > Lolium perenne. The sequence goes on along the minus strand of NC_067244.2, from coordinate 156,180,181 downwards.
ACATTTTTTCGAAAGCCAAAGTGTGGTTAGCCAAAAAAAAATACTCCAAATTGTGTGGCTAGCCACCAAATTGTGGCTTAAAATATTAAAGCCAAACTTTGGCAAAACTTTGTAAAAAAAAAGTTGAGTCTATGACAAATGGACCATACATGCAATAAAGCATGATAAGCCAAATTGTAGCAAAAACCAAACACATGCCTAGTAAACTATATGGCTGCCAAATTTTGGCTTCTTGGCAAATTGTGGCTAGGAACCAAATATGCCCTTGCTAGCCAAAGGGGTCCAAATAGGTGTTTTTTTATTCGCTATCATGTGCAGTGTGTGCACAATACCACAAATCAAAATTTCCCAGGTAGGCCAAACATGCATGCATGGTAGGCGAATCGCCATTTCGAAGGTTAATTTGTCAAACTAGCTTACCATGAAACCATAAACTAAATCATTTGTACTCCAATTAATTAAGTTCGGATATGAATGGTGGTCATCAACCAAACTAATAAGAATTCAAAATTTGGGATGATATAGGGATGTGCCCTATTGTTGTGGAATCAGAAAACATTAGCCAACGAAAATGTGGGTTGCATCCAAGTATAGTAGATCACAAGTCGATTGCCAAGAAGTTTTTGCCTAAATTTGAAATAAAGCCAAAATGAGGTTCAAACTTATTGAAATCAGCAAGCAAGGCAATCAAGAAGTCGCCAATTACTACTTTTATCTAGGAAAAATAACAAACATCATGGCATGCAAATATTCTTGAGAAGCAGAATCATTCTGTAAGATATATATTTTTGGAACCATGCATGTTGGACATTGATTCGCTTCTTGCCACATGGGTGAGCTAGCTTGGTTACCGCAAGAACCATGCATGGCGAACGTTTGAATCATGACCCCTTTTTTAAGAGATCAATGAAAAACTTCATATTTTCAACTATACTTTGCCAAATACAGTTTTTTTGGTTTTCCACGTAAAGTCTTTTCATTTTTATTGGCCGATTTAAGGGGGGAAAAATTAAAAGGATGTATTTGTGAAGTGGCTACCGTGTGTATTGCGCACACTACCACCTATACAATTTTCACAAGCGGGTGACATGGTTGGATGGCCATCCATTTCCATGGTTTGTTGGATTATCTCATCATGTAGTATATAATAAATTAATTTTGTAAATATTTTTCAATTCAAGTATTAACGATGGTTATATTACAACTCAAATAAATTGGGAAAATACTGGGATTCACCTCCCTAGAATCAATCTTGCCCGTCCATTTCCTATCAACTGACTATAGGGAGTACTAGATTTAAATGGTGGTTGGAGTTAATTCCTCAACCTCGTCGCAGTATTATTCCCATCTGTCCCCACTAAACAACCCCTGGCGGTTCGTTCTCCCGTACATTTCGGCAAGTTCCAAAAAACCCCATTGTTTGCAGTTGCTCTCCCTCCCTCCCCCTCAATCCCTCCGATCAGTTCGACGTGCTTCAGCGCTGCCATGGCCGACGGCGGCCTGTTTACTCTAAAGAGGAGCGTCGTTCCCCATGGGACGACCAAGGTGAATGTGGTCTACACGAATGACCCTTCCATTCTCGAGCGCACCCTCAAGATGTACGAACAAAAGCTTCTAGAGGACAGGCCCAGGTTCGTCGGCCTCGACCTAGAATACACTTCGGACCAAGTAAGTACCGCCGTCGTTCAGTTGGCCATGGACGACCACGTCCTGGTGTACCATTTCTGCAGGTATGTTCTTCACATGCCTTCCTTTATCTTGGATCTACTTTTCTATTTCGAAATAGACTAGGTTCTAACTTGTATGAAAACACGAACAAACTAACTTGTATGAAAAATGTGGTCTGGAACGTAATATCCAACAAACTTGTATTTTTTTTTGGATTGACAACGATATCTAGTTTCATGATTTTGGTACTCAAAATTTGCACAAATTTCATGTACTCATACTCACCGATAATCGGCATGGATGTCAAGATATTTCTATTTTACATATAGTAACTGAATCTTAACTTGACACTTAAATAATTAGATCATATAGTTGTAGGATAACGTTGCATAGAAAACAAAAATTTTCCTACGGCGAACACGCAATCCAAGCCAAGATGCAATCTAGAAGACGGTAGCAACGAGGGGGTATCGAGTCTCACCCTTGAAGAGATTCCAAAGCCTACAAGATGAGGCTCTTGTTGCTGCGGTAGACGATCACTTGCCGCTTGCAAAAGCGCGTAGAAGATCTTGATCACGATCGGTTCCGGCGCCACGAACGGGCAGCACCTCCGTACTCGGTCACACGTTCGGTTGTTGATGAAGACGACGTCCACCTCCCCGTTCCAGCGGGCAGCGGAAGTAGTAGCTCCTCTTGAATCCGACAGCACGACGGCGTGGTGTCGGTGGCGGTGTAGAAGTCCGGCGGAGCTTCGCTAAGCAATGCGGGCAATATGGAGTGGAGGAGCTTGGCTAGGGTTTGGGAGGGGGTGGCCGGCCACTCTATGGGGGGCGGCCAGCTTATGGTCTTGGGGTGGCCGGCCCCCTCCCTTGGCCCCTCATTATATAGGTGGATCCCAAGTGTTGGTGTCCAAGTCTTCGAATAAGACCCGAAACCAAAACCTTCCATAGGAGGGGGAAACCTAGCCCAACTAGGACTCCCACCCAAAGGTGGGATTCCCACCTCCCATGTGGTGGGTGGCCGGCCCCCTATGGTGGAGTCCACTTGGGACTCCACCCCATCTAGGGCTGGCCGGCCATGGAGGTGGAGTCCCTTGTGGACTCCACCTTCCTTGGTGGTTTCTTCCGGACTTTTCTAGAACCTTCTAGAACCTTCCATAGAACCTTCCGCGACATTTTATTTCACATAAAATGACATCCTATATATGAATCTTATTCTCCGGACCATTCCGGAACTCCTCGTGATGTCCGGGATCTCATCCGGGACTCCGAACAAATATTCGAACTCCATTCCATAATTCAAGTGCTACCATTTCAACATCCAACTTTAAGTGTGTCACCCTACGGTTCGAGAACTATGCGGACATGGTTGAGTACTCACTCCGACCAATAACCAATAGCGGGATCTGGAGATCCATAATGGCTCCCACATATTCAACGATGACTTTAGTGATCGAATGAACCATACACATATATTACCAATTCCCTTTGTCTCGCGATATTTTACTTGTCCGAGGTTTGATCTTCGGTATCACTCTATACCTTGTTCAACCTCGTCTCGACAAGTACTCTTTACTCGTACCGTGGTATGTGGTCTCTTATGAACTCATTCATATGCTTGCAAGACATTAGACGACATTCCACCGAGAGGGCCCAGAGTATATCTATCCGTCATCGGGATGGACAAATCCCACTGTTGATCCATATGCCTCAACTCATACTTTCCGGATACTTAATCCCACCTTTATAGCCACCCATTTACGCAGTGGTGTTTGGTGTAATCAAAGTACCTTTCCGGTATAAGTGATTTACATGATCTCATGGTCATAAGGACTAGGTAACTATGTATCGAAAGCTTATAGCAAATAACTTAATGACGAGATCTTATGCTACGCTTAATTGGGTGTGTCCATTATATCATTCACACAATGACATAACCTTGTTATTAATAACATCCAATGTTCATGATTATGAAACTAATCATCCATTAATCAACAAGCTAGTTTAAGAGGCATACTAGGGACTTCTTGTTTGTCTACATATCACACATGTACTAATGTTTCGGTTAATACAATTCTAGCATGATATATAAACATTTATCATAAACATAAAGATATAAATAATAACCACTTTATTATTGCCTCTAGGGCATATCTCCTTCAGTCTCCCACTTGCACTAGAGTCAATAATCTAGATTACATTGTAATATACCTAACACCCATGGCATTCTGGTGTTGGTCATGCTTTGCCCTAGGGAGAGCTTTAGTCAACGGATCTGCTACATTCAGATCGGTGTGTACTTTGCAAATCTTTACTTCTCCATCTTCGATGTACTCGCGAATCGAGTGGTAACGCAGCTTGATATGCTTCAGCCTCTTGTGTGACCTTGGCTCTTGTGCATTGGCGATGGCACCCATGTTATCACAGTAAATGATTAATGGGTCCAATGCACTAGGAACCACACCGAGCTCTACAATGAACCTTTTCATCCATACCGCTTCTGATGAAGCCTCTGAAGCCGCTATGTACTCTGATTCTGTTGAAGACTTCGCCACCGTGCACTGCTTCGAGCTTGCCCAGCTTACTGCAGCACCATTCAATATAAACACGTACCCAGATTGTGACTTAGAGTCATCGGGATCGGTGTTCCAACTTGCATCGGTGTAACCGTTTACAACGAGCTCTTGGTCACCTCCATAACAAAGAAACATATCCTTAGTTCTTTTCAAGTACTTCAGGATATTCTTGACCGCTGTCCGAGTGTTCCATTCCTGGATCACTTTGATATCTCAAGTAGTCAAACTAACGACATGTGCTATATCCGGTCTAGTACATAGCATGGCATACATGATAGATCCCTCGCCGAGGCATAGGGGATGTTACACATCCTTTCTCTTTCTTCTGCCGTAGCCGGTCCTTGAGTTTTACTCAATACCTTGCCTGGTAACATAGGTAAGAACCCTTTCTTACTTTCGTCCATTCTAAACTTCTTTAGAATCTTGTCCAGATATGTACTCTGTGATAGCCCTATTAGGCGTCTTGATCTATCTCTATAAATCTTGATGCCTAATATATACGATGCTTCACCAAGGTCTTTCATTGAAAAACTATTATTCAAATAACCCTTAACACTGCTTAATAGTTCTATATCATTCCCGATCAATAATATGTCATCTACATATAATATCGGGAATGCTACAGAGCTCCCACTCACTTTCTTGTAAATACAGGCCTCTCCATGACATCGTATAAACCCGAAGTCTTTGATCACCTTATCAAAGCGTCGGTTCCAACTTCTTGATGCTTGCTTCGGTCCATAGATTGAACGCTGAAGTTTGCATACTTTGTCGACATTTTTAGGATCGACAAAACCTTTGGGTTGTACCATATACAACTCTTCCTCAATATCTCCATTAAGGAACGCCGTTTTGACATCCATCTCGCCAAATCTCATAATCGAAAAATGCAGCTATTGCTAACAAAATCCTCACAGATTTTAGCTTCGCTACAGGTGAGAAAGTCTCATCGTAGTCAACTCCTTGAATTTGTCGGAAACCCTTTGCGACAAGTCGAGCTTTATAGACAGTAATATTACCATCAGCATCTGTTTTTCTCTTGAAGATCCATTTATTCTCGACAGCCTTTCGGCTATCAGGTAAGTCTACCAAAGTCCATACTTTGTTATCATACATGGATCCCATTTCGGATTTCATGGCTTCTTGCCATTTGTTGGAATCTGGGCTCATCATCGCTTCTTCATACGTCGCAGGTCCTCATCATTGTTATCTACAATCATGACATTTAGACAAGGATCATACCAATCAGGAGTGGCACGTTCCCTTGTCGATCTGCGAGGTTCAGTAGTTTCCTCGTTCGAAGTTTCATGATCATTATCATTAGCTTCCTCTGTTGCCGGTGTAGGCGGTACAGTACAACTTCCTGATCGCGCTACTCTGATCAACGAGTATAGATTCATCAATCTCATCGAGTTCTACTTTTCTTCCAGTCACTTCTTTAGTGAGAAATTCTTTCTCAAGAAAGGTTCCGTTCTTAGCAACAAAGATTTTGCCTTCGGATTTGTGATAGAAAGTGTACCCTATAGTTTCCTTAGGGTATCCTATGAAGACGCATTTCTCCGCTTTGGGTTCTAGCTTGTCCGGTTGTAACTTCTTTACATAGGCTTCGCAACCCCAAACTTTCAGAACGACAGCTTAGGTTTCTTATTAAACCATAATTCATACGGTGTCGTTTCTACGGATTTTGATGGTGCTCTATTTAAAGTGAATGCGGCTGTCTCTAATGCATAACTCCAAAATGATAACGGCAAATCAGTAAGAGACATCATACTACGAACCATATCTAAGAGAGTTCGATTACGACGTTCGGACACACTGTTTCGTTGAGGTGTTCCGGCGGTGTCAATTGTGAAAGTATTCCGCATTTCTTTAAATGCATGCCAAACTCATAACTCAGATATTCACCTCCACGATCAGATCGTAGAAATTTGATCTTCTTGTTACGTTGATTTTCTACTTCACTTTGAAATTCCTTAAACTTCTCGAAAGTTTCGGATTTATGTTTCATGAAATAGATATACCCATATCTACTCGGATCATCTGTGAAGGTTAGAACATAACGATAACCACCGCGCGATGCTACGCTCATTGGTCCACATACATCTGTATGTATGATTTCCAATAAGTCGTAGCTCGCTCCATCATACTGAAAATGGAGTCTTTGTCATTTTACCCATTAGACATGCTTCGCATCTATCAAGTGACTCAAAGTCAAGTGATTCAAGTAATCCATCAAGATGGAGTTTCTTCATGCGTTTCACTCCAATATGACCAAGACGCAGCAGTGCCACATATAAGTAGAATTATCATTAAGTTTAATTCGCTTAGCATCAATGTTATGTATATGCGTATCACTACTATCGAGATCTAATAGAAATAAGCCATTCTTTTGTGGTGCTCGACCATAAAAGATATTATTCATAAAAATAGAACAACCATTATTCTCAGACTTGAATGAATAACCGTCTTGCATTAAACAAGATCCAGATATAATGTTCATGCTCAACGCAGGTACATAATAGCAATTATTTAGGCTTAAAACTAATCCCGAAGGTAGATGTAGAGGAAGTGTGCCGACTGCGATCACATTGACCTTGGATCCGTTTCCAACGCGCATCGTCACTTCATCTTTCAAATAGCTTGTCGTTTATTCTTTAGTTCCTGTTTCGAGTTACAAATATGAGCAACCGAACCAGTATCAAATACCCAGGTACTAGAACGAGAACCAAGAAATGAACATCTATAACATGTATATCAAATATACCTTCTTTCTTCTTCTTTACAAGGCCGCTTTTCAGATCAGCCGAGATACTTGGAGCAATTACGCTTCAGTGTCCCTTCTCCTTGCAGTAATAGCACTCAGCATCGTGCTTAGGGCCGTTCTTAGGTTTCATAGGAGGCGTGGCAGCTTTCTTGCCACCCTTCTTGAATTTTCCCTTAGACTTGCCCTGTTTCTTGAAACTGGTGGTCTTGTTGACCATCAACACTTGGTGCTCTTTCTTGATCTCAATCTCAGCAGCTTTTAGCATGCCAAAAAGTTCAGGTAACTCCTTGTTCATGTTCTGCATATTGTAGTTCATCACAAAGTTCTTGTAACTTGGTGGCAGTGATTGAAGGACACGATTAATCCCCAGTCTGTTAGGAATCACTATTCCCAAGTCACTGAGTTTCTTCGCATGCCCGGTCATGGCGAGCATGTGCTCACTAACGGAGCTGCCTTCTTCCATCATACAATTTGAAGAAATGTTTCGATGCTTCATAGCATTCCAGGGCCGCATGAGTCTCGAATATAGCTTTCAGCTCATTCATCAACTCATGAGGATCATGGTGCTCAAAACGTTTTTGAAGATCGGATTCCAGACTGCACAGGATGGCACACTGAACTTGAGAGTACCGAGTTTTCCGAGTCGCGTAAACAGCTTTTACTTCATCGGATTCATCTTCTGCAGGAGGGTCACCTAGCGGTGCATCAAGCACAAATTGCAGATTTCCGCCAGAGGAAGATCCTCACATGACGGAACCGATCGGTGAAGTTGCTACCGTTGCTCTTAAGTTTCTCTTTCTCTAGGAACTGATTAAAATTGATTGGGGACGCCATCTCTACAACATATATTTGCAATAGTTTAGACTAAGTTTATGACAAATTGAGTTCAAATTTTAATTCAACATAATTAAAAACCTAAGTGAACTCCCACTCAAAACAATATCCCTCGCATTGTCTTAGTGATCACACGAACCAAATCCACCGCACCTAAACCTGATCATCACGAGAAAAGGTGTGATTTCAATGGCGAACACTCAAAGTGTTCATCATATCAACCATATGATTCATGCTCTACCTTTCGGTATCACGTGTTCCGAGACCATGTCTGTACATGCTAGGCTCGTCAAGGCCACCTTAGTATCCGCATGTGCAAAGCTGTCTGGCACCCGTTATATGTACTTATTGAATCTATCACACCCGATCATCACGAGGTGCTTCAAACGACAAGACTTGGCAACGGTGCTACTAAGGATGAACACTTTATTATCTTGAGATTTTAGTGAGGGATCATCTTATAATGCTACCGTCGCGATCTAAGCATAATAAGATGCATAAAAAGGATTAACAGCACTTGCGGTTCATATGTGATATGATATGGCCCTTTTGTTCTTGCGCCTTTGATCTTCATCTCCAAAGCACGGATATGATCTCCATCATCTTCGGGCATGATCTCCATCATCGTCGGCGTAGCGTCAAGGTCAATGGCGCCGTCTTCATGATTGTCCTCCATGTAGCAACTATTACAACTACTTTGAAATACTACTCAACATGAAATTTAAAGACAACCATAAGGCTCCTGCCGGTTGCCACAATACAATAATGATCATCTCATACATATTCATCATCACATTATGGCCATATCACATCACCAAACCCTGCAAAAACAAGTTAGACGTCTCTAATTTGGTTTGCATATTTTACGTGGTTTAGGGTTTTCGAGAGAGATCTAATCTACCTACGAACATGAACCACAACGTTGATACTAATGTTTTCAATAGAAGAGTAAATTGAATCTTTACTATAGTAGGAGAGACAGACACCCGCAAAGCCTCTTATGCAATACAAGTTGCATGTCGAACGAGGAACAAGTCTCATGAACGCGGTCATGTAAAGTTAGTCCGAGCCGCTTCATCCCACTATGCCATAAAGATGCAAAGTACTCAAACTAAAGATAACAAGAGCATCAACGCCCACAAACCATTGTGTTCTACTCGTGCAACCATCTATGCATAGACACGGCTCTGATACCACTGTAGGATAACGTTGCATAGAAAACAAAAATTTTCCTACGGCGAACACGCAATCCAAGCCAAGATGCAATCTAGAAGACGGTAGCAACGAGGGGGTATCGAGTCTCACCCTTGAAGAGATTCCAAAGCCTACAAGATGAGGCTCTTGTTGCTGCGGTAGACGATCACTTGCCGCTTGCAAAAGCGCGTAGAAGATCTTGATCACGATCGGTTCCGGCGCCACGAACGGGCAGCACCTCCGTACTCGGTCACACGTTCGGTTGTTGATGAAGACGACGTCCACCTCCCCGTTCCAGCGGGCAGCGGAAGTAGTAGCTCCTCTTGAATCCGACAGCACGACGGCGTGGTGTCGGTGGCGGTGTAGAAGTCCGGCGGAGCTTCGCTAAGCAATGCGGGCAATATGGAGTGGAGGAGCTTGGCTAGGGTTTGGGAGGGGGTGGCCGGCCACTCTATGGGGGCGGCCAGCTTATGGTCTTGGGGTGGCCGGCCCCTCCCTTGGCCCCTCATTATATAGGTGGATCCCAAGTGTTGGTGTCCAAGTCTTCGAATAAGACCCGAAACCAAAACCTTCCATAGGAGGGGAAACCTAGCCCAACTAGGACTCCCACCCAAAGGTGGGATTCCCACCTCCCATGTGGGGGGTGGCCGGCCCCCTATGGTGGAGTCCACTTGGGACTCCACCCCATCTAGGGCTGGCCGGCCATGGAGGTGGAGTCCCTTGTGGACTCCACCTTCCTTGGTGGTTTCTTCCAGACTTTTCTAGAACCTTCTAGAACCTTCCATAGAACCTTCCGCGACATTTTATTTCACATAAAATGACATCCTATATATGAATCTTATTCTCCGGACCATTCCGGAACTCCTCGTGATGTCCGGGATCTCATCCGGGACTCCGAACAAATATTCGAACTCCATTCCATAATTCAAGTGCTACCATTTCAACATCCAACTTTAAGTGTGTCACCCTACGGTTCGAGAACTATGCGGACATGGTTGAGTACTCACTCCGACCAATAACCAATAGCGGGATCTGGAGATCCATAATGGCTCCCACATATTCAACGATGACTTTAGTGATCGAATGAACCATACACATATATTACCAATTCCCTTTGTCTCGCGATATTTTACTTGTCCGAGGTTTGATCTTCGGTATCACTCTATACCTTGTTCAACCTCGTCTCCTGACAAGTACTCTTTACTCGTACCGTGGTATGTGGTCTCTTATGAACTCATTCATATGCTTGCAAGACATTAGACGACATTCCACCGAGAGGGCCCAGAGTATATCTATCCGTCATCGGGATGGACAAATCCCACTGTTGATCCATATGCCTCAACTCATACTTTCCGGATACTTAATCCCACCTTTATAGCCACCCATTTACGCAGTGGTGTTTGGTGTAATCAAAGTACCTTTCCGGTATAAGTGATTTACATGATCTCATGGTCATAAGGACTAGGTAACTATGTATCGAAAGCTTATAGCAAATAACTTAATGACGAGATCTTATGCTACGCTTAATTGGGTGTGTCCATTATATCATTCACACAATGACATAACCTTGTTATTAATAACATCCAATGTTCATGATTATGAAACTAATCATCCATTAATCAACAAGCTAGTTTAAGAGGCATACTAGGGACTTCTTGTTTGTCTACATATCACACATGTACTAATGTTTCGGTTAATACAATTCTAGCATGATATATAAACATTTATCATAAACATAAAGATATAAATAATAACCACTTTATTATTGCCTCTAGGGCATATCTCCTTCAATAGTCGCAACAATAATTCATGTTATTTTGATGTGTATCACTGATGCAAAATCATTGTTTCACTGCAACAAGTATACAGTTTACTGGAAGAAAAATATGTGTACTATTTCAGCATATACGATCTTACAAGATTGATTTGTGTTAACATGCAGGAGTCCTGACAATGTGGCACTGCGAGAATTCCTTCAACATAAAGGAATTTGTTTCACAACTGTTGACATCAGCGGTGACTCTAGAAGGTTTGCTAGAGATGGCATTAAAATTCCTGAACATAATTGGATTGACATTCAGGATATGATCAATTTCAATGGTCCTGGCAATAGGACTGGCATGGCTGATTTGGCAGCCACCATCATTGACCCATCTTACAAAGACATGAAGACCAAGTTCCCTACTAGTAGCCACAATCAATGGGAGTGCATGCCATTGCCTCAAGTAAACTTGAGGTATGCTGCGATTGATGGGTATGTCAATTTTGAGTTGTACAGGCGACTCAAAAAAATCAATGATGGGCTGCGTCAAGCACAACCAATTCCAAGGGAAGTGATTTGCCCGGATTGCAAGGAAGCGGCTAGGTTGGCCGCTCTTCCCCCTGCCTGGCGCGACGAGAAGAAGCAGTTTGTCGGGACAACCTACTGGGAATTTGTATCTTATTGCTTTAGGCACAACATACCATTTGATCCGAAGAATATGCCACCATGGATAAAGGACCCGTGTGAGCCTACTTCGGGGTCTCTGTGGGATGGCGGTTCACATGGTGAGCAAGCTAGGGCAACGGCTAGATGTGGTGAGCTAGCAAGGGTAGGGCCTGTATCTGGTTGGGAAGCTCCCGACACACGAAGTGCGGACGAGTGCAGAACTTGGACTGCCAACCCATGGGAGGCAGGTACAAGCGGCACCGGCAAGCGCATCAAGAGGGATGATGATAATTGGTGAACTAGGCTGGCGTTATATGTTTCCAAGATTGTACATAAGTTTAGAATTATTAACTAGTAGTATTGTTTAGGTGATGTAATTACTTTTGCAACAATGTGTATGAGCTTTCAGAACCACGCTTCCTTATTTAAACATGTTTAAAACATGAAAATGAAGACGTAAGCCTGCATCCTTCTTAGTCACTCCAAAATGAAGCTTTTGGGAAGGTATTTGAAATTTCCATGTTTGAAACCCAAAACGACTTCTCTTCGTGATTAACTTCATAAGACAAAGTTCAGGCTTAGGGGTAGATACATGATTTTTCTGGTTTGAATATGTCTAGACCTTGTTTATCAACTTGAGTGCCTACTATATGACATAAGAAGGCTATGTGCTTTGTTTTTTCATTTTTTTTGAAATTTTATGCCCATTTGAATCTTGGTCAAATCCTAGGTACGGTTTGAACAAGATTTGAACAAGTTTAAATATGAAAATAAAATGTAAGCCCGGTCTAGATCCTTCTTAGTCACTCTGAAATGAAGCTTTTGGGAGATTTTTGAAATTTCCATGTTTGAAACCCAAAACCACTTCTCTTCATGCTTGACTTCGTAAGATAGAGTTTAGGGTTAGGGTAGATACATGATTTTTCTGGTTTGAATATGTCTACACCTTGTTTATCAACTTGAGTGCTTATTATATGACATAAGAAGGCTATGTGCTTTGTTTTTTCATTTTTTTTGAAATTTTATGCCCATTTGAATCTTGGTCAAATCCTAGGTACAGTTTGACCAAGATTTGAACAAGTTTAAATATGAAAATAAAATGTAAGCCCGGTTTGGATCCTTCTTAGTCACTCTGAAATGAAGCTTTTGGGAGATTTTTGAAATTTCCATGTTTGAAACCCAAAACCACTTCTCTTCATGCTTGACTTCGTAAGATAGAGTTTAGGGTTAGGGTAGATACATGATTTTTCTGGTTTGAATATGTCTACACCTTGTTTATCAACTTGAGTGCTTATTATATGACATAAGAAGGCTATGTGCTTTGGTTTTTCAATTTTTTATGCCCATTTGAATCGGTCAAATCCTAGGTTTGACCAAGATTTGAACAAGTTTAAAACATGAAAATAAAAGGTAAGCTCGACCTGGATCCTTCTTAGTCACTCTAAAATGAAGCTTTTGGGGTGTTCTTGAAATTTCCATGTTTGAAACCCAAAACCACGTCTCTTCATTCTTGACTTCATAAGACAGAGTTTAGGGTTAGGGTAGATACATGATTTTTCTGGTTTGAATATGTCTAGACCTTGTTTATCAACTTGGATGCTTAATATATGACATAAGAATACTATGTGCTTTGGTTTTGATTTTTTGATTTTTTTTCTGAATTTTTATGCCCATTTTCTCTTGGTCAAATCATAGGTTTAACCAAGATTTAAACAAGTTTAAAACATGAAAATGAAAAGGTAAGCCTGCATCCTTCTTTGTCACTCCAAAATGAGGCTTTTGGGAAGGTATTTGAAATTTCCATGTTTGAAACCCAAAACGACTTCTCTTCGTGCTTGACTTCATAAGACAAAGTTTAGGGTTAGGGGTAGATACAAGATTTTTCTGGTTTGAATATGTCTAGACCTTGTTTACCAACTTGAGTGCTTACTATATGACACAAGAAGGCTATGTGCTTTGGTTTTTCAATTTTTTTGAATTTTTGTGCCCATTTGAATCTTGGTCAAATCCTATGTACGGTTTGATCAAGATTTGAACATGTTTAAAACATGAAAATAAAAGGTAAGCATGGATCCTTCTTAGTCACTCTAAAATGAAGCTTTTAGGAGGTTTTTGAAATTTCCATGTTTGAAACCCAAAACCACTTCTCTTCATGCTCGACTTCGTAAAATATATAAAGTTTATTAGGGTTAGGGGTAGATACATGATTTGTCTGGTTTGAAAATGTTTATACCTTGTTTATCAACTTGAATGCTTACTATATGACATAAGAATACTATGTGCTTTGGTTTTCATTTTTTTGATTTTTTCTGATTTTTTATGCCCATTTGATCTTGGTCAAATCCTAGGTTTAACCAAGATTTAAACAAGTTTAAAACGTGAAAATGAAAAGGTAAGCCTGCATCCTTCTTAGTCACTCCAAAATGAAGCTTTTGGGAAGGTTTTTGATATTTCCATGTTTGAAACCCAAAACGACTTCTCTTCATGCAAGACTTCATAAGATTAACATGGGGTAGATACATGATTTGTTCGGTTTGGATATATCTCGACCTTGTTTATCAACTTGAATGCTTACGATATGACATAAGAAGACTATATATGTGCTTTTGTTTTTCATTTTTCTGATTTTTTTTTATTTTGTGCCCATATTTGTATCTTGGTTAAATCCTAGGTTTGACAATGATTTAAAAAAGTTTAAAATATGAAAATGAAAAGGTAAGCATGGATCCTTCTTAGTCACTCTAAATGAAGCTTTTGGGAGGTTTCTGATATTTCCATGTTTGAAACCCAGAACCACTTCTCTTCATGCTTGACTTCATAAGGTAGAGTTTAGGGGTTAGGGGGTAGATACATGATTTGTTTGGTTTGAATATGTCTAGACCTTGTTTATCAGCTTGAATGCTTACTATATGACATAAGAAGACTATGTACTTTGGTTTTCATTTTTTTATTTTTTATTTTATGCCCATTTGAATCTTGGTCAAATACTAGCTATGACCAAGATGTAAACAAGTTTAAAACATGAAAATGAAATGGTAAGCATGGATACTTCTTAGACACTCTAAAATGAATATTTTGGGAGGTTCTTTAAATTTCCATGTTTGAAACCCAAAACCACTTCTCTTCATGCTTGACTACATAAGATAGAGTTTAGGGTTAGGGGTAGATACATGATTTTTCTTGTTTGAATATATCTAGACCTTGTTTATCAACTTTAATGCTTACTATATGACATAAGAAAACTATGTGCTTTGGTTTTTAATTTTTTAATTTTGATGCACATTTGAATCTTTGTCAAATCCTAGGTTTGACCAAGATTTAAACAAGTATAAAACATGAAAATGAAAAGGGGAAGCATGTATCCTTCTTATAGTCACTCTAAAATGAAGTTTTTGGGATGTTCTTGAAATTTTCATGTTTGAAACCCAAAACCACTTCTCTTCATGCTTGACTTCATACGATAGAGTTTAGGGGCTAGGGGGTAGATACATGATTTGCCTAGGTTTGAATATGTCCAAACCTTGTTTATCAACTTGAATGCTTACTATATGACATAAGAAGACTATATGCTTTTGTTTTTCATTTTTCTGATTTTTTTTTAATTTTATGCCCATTTGAATCTTTTGGTCAAATCATAGGTGTAAGTTGACACACAGATTTAAACAAGTTTAAAATATGAAAATGAAAAGGTGGTAAGCATGTATCCTTCTTATATTAGTCACTCTAAAATGAAGCTTTTGGGAGGTTTTTGAAATTTCCATGTTTGAAACCCAAAACCACTTCTCTTCATGATGTTGACTTCATAAGATAGAGTTTAGGGGTTAGGGGTATAGATACATGATTTGTCTTGTTTGAATATGTGTCTAGACCTTGTTTATCAACTTTAATGCTTACTATATGACATAAGAAAACTTTGTGCTTTAATTTGGTTTTTAATTTTTCTATTTTTTTTTGAATTTTGATGCACATTTTGAATCTTGGTCAAATCCTAGGTTTGACCAAGATTTAAACAAGTATAAAACATGAAAATGAAAAGGGAAGCATGCATCGATCCTTCTTAGTCACTCCAAAGTGAAGCTTTTGGGAAGTTTTTGAAATTTCCATGTTTGAAACCCAAAACGACTTCTCTTCGTGCTTGATCGACACTTCAGAAGACAAAGTTTAGGGTTAGGGGTAGATATATGATCGATTTCTCTGGTTTGAATATGTCTAGACCATGTTTATCAACTTGAGTGCTTACTATATGACATAAGAAGGCTATATATGCGCTTTGGTTTTTCATTTTTTTTTGAATTTTTATGCCCATTTGAATCTTGGTCAAATCCTAAGTTTGACCAAGATTTGAACAAGTTTAAAACATGAAAATGAAAAGGGTAAGCCTGGATCCTTCTTAGTCACTCTAAAATGAAGCTTTTGGGAGGTTTTTGAAATTTCCATGCTTGAAACCCAAATTAAACCACTTCTCTTCATGCTTGACTTTACAAGACATAGTTTATGGTTAGGGGGTAGATACATGATTCGTCTGTTTTAAATATTTCTAAACCTTGTTTATCAACTCGAATGTCTTACTATATGACATAAGAAGACCATGCGCTTTTTTTTGAATTCTTATGCCCATTCGAATCTCTTGGTCAAATCCTAGCTAGGTTTGACCAAGATTTAAACAAGTTTAACACATGAAAATGAAAAGGTAAGCTTGTATCCTTCTTAGTCACTCTAAAATGAAGCTTTTGGGAGGTTTTTGAAATTTCCATGTTTGAAACACAAAACCACTTCTCTTCATGCTTGACTTCATAAGACAGAGTTTAGGGTTAGGGGGTAGATACATGATTTGTCTTGTTTGAATATGTTTAGACCTTGTTTATCAACTTGAATGCTTACTATATATATGTGACATGAGAATACTATGTGCTTTGGTTTTCATTTTTTTCATTTTTATTTATTTTGATGCACATTTGAATCTTGGTCAAATCCTAGGTTTGACCAAGATTTAAACAAGTATAAAACATGAAAATGAAAAGGGAAGCATGCATCGATCCTTCTTAGTCACTCCAAAGTGAAGCTTTTGGGAAGTTTTTGAAATTTCCATGTTTGAAACCCAAAACGACTTCTCTTCGTGCTCGATCGACACTTCAGAAGACAAAGTTTAGGGTTAGGGGTAGATATATGATCGATTTCTCTGGTTTGAATATGTCAGACCTTGTTTATCACCTTGAATGCTTACTATATGACATAAGAAGACGACGTGTTTTTTTTTTATTTTTTTGAATTTTTATGCCCATTTGAATCTTGGTAAAATCATAGGTTTGACCACGATTTAAACATGTTTAAAACATGAAATTGAAAAAGTAAGTCTGGATCCTTCTTAGTCACTCCAAAATGTACCAATTGATATATGAGTTAACTTGGCTTCATGGAAAAAATAATGTCATGTAAATGAGTTAACTTGGCTTTCCTACCCTTGAATCCATAGGAGTAGTATAATAATCAACCGAGTTTTTAAACCAACAGGTCTGTCACTTACATGTGGTGCCCATGCGTGAGGTCCCACACTTCAGTGAGCACAAGCCAAGTGCGGTAGGTACGCAAACTCATCAGGATGCGTACTGGAAGTCTCTGGGTCCTTCAGGATTCGGTTGTCCCTCTCACAAAAAAAAACTCTCATTCTCGGCCTCGCTCGACTCGCTCGCTCGCTCGCACCTCCTGCTCACTGACAAAACCTGCAGAACAGTCAACATCATCACCCGAAAAAGGGCAGACACCATAATTCTCTCCCTTCTTCTCTCCTTCCGAGTGATCCCTCTTCCTCCGAGTTTCACTCGACGGGCAAACACACGTGTGCTGCTGTTATCACCAGAATTTGACCACGTCGGAAGTGGGCCACGATCAAGATAAGCTTGAAGGTTATATATGGAGAGAATACGAAGATCGGCCTTATATGCAAAGTTGGGCTAGATTGCCCATTTATCTGTAATTTATTAGATCGTATCTTAAGTTAGAAGTTAGAGTTTTACCCGTGCACGGTTAGGTGCACGTCCGAATTAGAAAGTCCGCTGGACTATAAATATGTATCTAGGGTTTATGGAATAAACAACAACACAACGTTCACCCCAAAACAAACCAATCTCGGCGCATCGCCAACTCCTTCGTCTCGAGGGTTTCAATCAGGTAAGCGACATGCTGCCTAGATCGCATCTTGCGATCTAGGCAGCACAAGCTCCACGTTGTTCATGCATTGCCCGTACTGAAGCGTCTTTGATGGCGGGCAACGTAGTTATCATAGATGTGTTAGGGTTAGCATAGTTCTCCGTATAACATGCTTACGTAGTGCAACCCTTGCATGTCTAGCCGCCCTCACACCTATCTCAGGTGTGGGGGCGGCACCCTGCTTGTTCAATATTCAGTAGATCTGGTCCGTTACGATTGCTCCTTGCTCTGCAAGGATTAGTTTAATAT
Source organism: Lolium perenne (assembly GCF_019359855.2). NCBI lineage: Eukaryota > Viridiplantae > Streptophyta > Magnoliopsida > Poales > Poaceae > Lolium > Lolium perenne. The sequence continues at coordinate 156,162,262 of NC_067244.2, read as the reverse complement.
CTGCAATAGTTAGGCCTTACAAAGGGGGGGAGGATCCAGCGGCACGTAGGGTGGCGTTCGCAAGTCCTAAACAGGATGTTCCGAGGATCAACGCCATGTTGGTTTTTTGGCCCTGTTTAGGATCGGCTTATGAGCACCGTGCGTGGCCGCGAGGCCCAACCTGGAGTAGGATGATCCGATTATGCGGTGAAAACCCTAAATCGTCGTAGATCTCATTAGCTTTATCTTGATCAAGCAGGATCACCAAGTATTCGTGCACCCTGTACGAATCATGGGTGGATCGGCTCTTTGAGCCGATTCACAGGATAACCTGAGAGCCGATCGAGGCTCTTATTTAATGTTTACGTGTATGCCATGCAGGAACTAAGCGAGGCATCCCCATCACCTTCCTGACCAGGTATAGGTCAGGTGGCACGCCTTGCACTTCGCATCGCCGCGTGTGACCAGACGAGCATTGCGGGCCGTCGCTCGGAGGGGTCTCAGCCAGCCGCAGCTCTAGGCTCTTCCCGGCTCTACACTGTGTTGACAGGCCGCTGCCCGCCGGTGGGTTTTGGCAGTCAACACATTCTGGCACGCCCGGTGGGACAATCGTCTACATCAACCACATCGCCATCTGCATCTGAGATGGCGGCGGACGGCACGCCAGTCACCTACGAGGAACTGCCTGACGAGCTCAAGAAGCGATATGACGAAACCAAGGCCACCCTCGAAGCCGACCTCATCGGCTCATATCACAGAACTCGTTCACATGGCGTCAGGCGGAAGGGGTTCTCACCGGAAGGCGCACTCGATGAAGTGGATCTATCTGTCCCGTCAGAGGAACGTACCAGGGCCGTGCGCCAGGAGATTGGTGGCATGGTGGCTCACTCGTTGCGTCTCCATTCTGAGAGCCTGGTGAATACTTTGGAGCACGTCGCCGTTCGGATGGTCAAGGAGGTCATGAAGAATCAGCACTCTCTATTAGAGCCAGCTCTCAGGACCTACCGAGGAAAAGTGCCACTCCAGCCCTGTCTGCCGTTGTCGTGCACATCGGCGGCACCGGGAGTGCCTCATTCACCGTCGCGCACCGTTGGCAGGACCAACGGTACTTACCCTGGGAGGTGCCAACCAGGACACTCGTTCAACATCAACATGATAGAACTGGGACACCCCCTTGATGGAGATAAAGGCGAGGGCAGCTGCTCTCGTGGCAAAGATAAGGAAGAGGCTGCTCCACGCGATCGGCCCCAACACCGCCAAAACATCTTGGTGATGATCAAGGTAGAAGCCGATGCTAGCGATCGGCCCGTAGTATCCGTATCACATGCTCTCCCGGTATGTGGCGTCGACCTCACAGGTGACGGAAAGCTAGGGTACGGGTTTACATCAGCTGATGAGCTAGAAGAAGTCGACATCGGTCCTGGGGATAAGCCTCGACCTACTTTTATCAGCAAGAAGTTAGATCCACAGCTCAGGGGACGGATGATAGCCCTGTTGAAGGAATACCCAGATTGCTTTGCATGGGATTACACGGAGATGCCTGGGTTGGACAGGAGCATCATTGAGCATCGGCTCCCCCTTAAGAAAGGATTTCGGCCGTTCCAACAGCGAGCACGTCAGATGAAGGCCGAGATCCTGGAAGAAGTCAAGAAGGAGATCGAGAAAATGTTGGCCGCTGGATTCATCGGAGCCATGCGGGTATGCTGAGTGGATCTCCGATGTCGTTCGGTGGAGAAGAAGGACGGCCGATGGCGCGTGGCCATCGATTTCCGAGATCTTAACAGAGCCACCCCAAAGGACGAATATCCAATGCCCGTGGCAGAAACGTTGATAAACGCTGCTGCTGGCCACAAGGTGTTGAGCTTCATGGATGGCAACGCCGGTTATAACCAGATTTTCATGGCTCCGAAAGATATACACAAGACCGCATTCAGAGTACCAGGGGCAGTAGGCTTGTTTGAATACGTGGTCATGACCTTTGGACTGAAGAATGCTGGTGCGACATACCAACGAGCCATGAATTATATATTTCATGATCTGATCGGCAAGTTGGTGGAGATCTATATCGACGACGTGGTGGTCAAATCGGTCTCCATGGAGGGGCATTTGGACGATCTACGGCGCGTCCTAGACCGAACTCGGAAATTCGGGCTGAGAATGAATCCGAAGAAGTGCGCCTTTGGCGTGACGGCTGGTCAATTCCTAGGTTTTCTGGTTCATGAGCGGGGAATTGAGATCGGCCTGAAAAGTCAGGAGGCGGTGCGTACCATGCAGCCGCCCACCACGAAAAAGGAGCTCCAACGCCTCATCGGCAAGATCAATTTCGTCCGGCGGTTCATCTCTAATTTGTCAGGACGAATCGAGCCGTTCATGGCGTTGGTGAAGACTAAATCTGACGACGAGTTTCAGCAGGGGCGTAACCAACGAGCGTTTGATGAAATTAAGCGATATCTGACAACACCGCCTGTATTAGTTCCGCCCCAGCAAGACAGGCCATTTTACATCTACCTGTCAGTAGCTGACACGTCCATTGCTTCGGTAGTGGTGCAACTCTACGAGGGCGTTGAGAGAGTCGTTTTCTACCTCAGCAGAAGGATGCTGGACGCGGAGACAAGATATCCTGAGGTCGAGAAACTTTGCCTCTGCCTGTTCTTTACCTGCACCAAGCTTCATCACATCCTTCTGACGGCAGAAATCATCGTCATCTGTAAATCGGACGTTGTCAAGCACATGTTGTCGGCTCCTATTTTGAAAGGCCGACTCGGTAAGTGGATGTTGGCGCTGTCAGAATTTGATCTCCGGTACCAGCCGGCGAAGGCAGTCAAGGGCCAAGCGTTGGCCGATCTCATCGCTGAACGAATCAGTACCAATATAGCGGCACTATCTATACGAGCATGGGCTATGTTCTTCGATGGATCGGTTTGTGACGGTGGTTGTGGCATCGACATTCTGCTTGTGTCGCCTCGGGGGGCAGAATACTCCTTCTCCATCAGATTATCTACCCCTTGCACCAACAACGTAGCAGAATATGAGGCAATACGCAAGGGAATGGAATTGTTATTGGAAGCTGGAGCGGAAGCTGTGGAGCTCTTTGGAGACTCAAAGTTGGTGATTAACCAGCTCACGGATGAATATAATTGCGAAAGTGAATCGCTTTTCCCATATTGGATGGAATGCCGTGAGTTGATGACACAGTTTCGGTACATCAACTTTAATTGGATCCCAAGATCCCAGAATACCGATGCCAACAATCTCGCACAAATGGCGTCAGGCTACATAGATATAGCCGACGGACCGGAAGTTCAGATACAATTCCTGGAACAGAATGATTGGAGAGCCGAGATCTTCGATTATTTAAAAGATTCGGCTCGGGGGGCACCTAAACGGGTTAGATACAAAGCCATGAAGTATGTCCTTATAGGAGACGACATGTTTTACAGGACATTGGAGGGGTTGCTACTCAAGTGCCTAGGACCATTGAATCTAATCGGATTTTACATGAGGTGCATGAAGGCGCCTGTGGAACGCATCAGTCGGCTCATAAGATGAAGTGGTTGATCAGGCGATCAGGGTTTTATTGGCCCACTATGCTTGAAGATTGCTTTAATTATTACAAGGGGTGCCAAGCGTGTCAGATGTTTGGAAAGATTCAGATGGTGCCGGCATCAGCGATGAACCCAATCATCAAACCTTGGCCGTTTCGGGGGTGGGGCATGGATATGATCGGCAAAATCCATCCGGCGTCAGGTAAAAAACATGAATGGATTTTGGTTATCACAGATTACTTCACTAAGTGGGTGGAAGCCGTCCCTATGAAAAAGGTGAAATCAGAAGATGTGATCAAGTTTGTGAAAGAACACGTCATTCATAGATTTGGGATTCCCCAAACTATCACGACCGATGGAGGTTCGGTCTTTACTTCTAAAGAATTCAGGAAGTTCTGTGATGACTTAGGGATTAAATTGATCCGATCATCCCCGTACTATGCTCAAGCTAACGGGCAGGCTGAGGCGTCCAATCGTAGTCTGATCAAGTTGATCAAGAGAAAAATCGACGAGAACCCTCGGGATTGGCATGAGAAGTTATCAGAAGCATTATGGGCCTACCGCATGTCGTGCCATGGAGCCATAAAGACTTCGCCGTACCAGCTTGTCTATGGACAGGAAGCTGTATTGCCTTGGGAAATTGCGGCTGGATCAAGACGTGTCACGTTTCAGAATGATCTGACAGCTGAAGAATATGCAGCTTTGATGAGCGACACTATTGAAGACGCAACAGAACTCAGGCTTTGGTCGTTAGAGAAGATTAAGGAGAACAAAGCCAGGGTGGCTCGTGCTTACAACAAAAAGGTTAGGCCAAAGGAGTTCCAAGTTGGTGATCTTGTGTGGGAAGCTGTGTTGCCATTGGGAACCAGGGATAAGGCATATGGCAAATGGTCTCCTAATTGGCACGGTCCGTACAAAGTTGTCCAGGCCTTAAAGGGTAATGCATACATGCTGGAAGAGTTGAGCGGCGAAAAATTCCCAGTGGCTGTAAATGGTCAACACCTCAAGAAATATTTCCCAAGCATGTGGGATGATGGACAGTAAGATGTGGGGGCCGATTTCAGAATCGGCCAGTAAAAAAATAATAATAAGGAAAATCACAGCCGATGCACAGACATCGACTTGAGAAGACATATGGAGATTAACAGTATGCAAGTACAGCCGATGCGCGGGCATCGACTTCAGAAAACAAAGCCGATACGCTGATATCGACTTTAGCGAAATAAGTTTATACAACAGCTTGGCCTCAGGCGGCGATATGAGCCGATGTTCTGCTATCGGCTCCCTGTACGACGACTCCATTCGACAATCGGCAAGGGAGCGAAATTAATTAAGGGATTTTCTTCATTGATAAGAGGATTTCTTACAAAGAAAGAGCCGATTTCTTAGGAAGGAAGAACAAAAGAAGGGTCTATTGACCAATCTACTACTGCTAGGCCTACACTAGTAGATCCTAATCTATGGGCCGTCGCTTCCTTCGTCGTCATCCTCGGAACTCTCATCGGCATTGCTGCCGATGGGTTCCTCGTCGCTGCTCCCATAGCCCTCTACGGGAGCTTCATCTTCGTCTTCATCGTCGCTGCTGTCGTCGTCCCACCACATGCGGAGGCGCTTCGCTGGCGGGTAGCCCTCGAGGGAGTCGTCGTCGTCATCGTCGTCTTCCTCTTCCTCTTCTTCAGAGGTGGGGCAGCCGTCCCAGGGGAACTGATCGTCCTCGCTCTCCGACTCCAGTTCCCGACGGCAAGGAACTGAAGATCTTCGTCCCCGCTGGTCAGGGACTGGTCGTCTTCGGACCAAACCGAGGAGGCGTGGTCTTCCAGGTCCCATGCTTCTGGGGCGCGGATGTCCGGCGGCGTCTCACGGGAGGAGGAGGACCCGTAGGAAAGCTCGGAGGAGGAGTCGTGGAAGGCCGACGACGAAGAGGAAGAAGAGGAAGACATGGCTGTGGGAGATTGGGGTTTTTTGGTGCCGATGGCCAGAACAGAGCAGGATGGTGAAGTGGCGAATTGTTCAGAGCGGTTAAATAAAAGGGGGCTACGGTGAAAAAATTCAATGCCACAGCAGTTTTCGAGGAGACAGGGCATCATGACGAAAAATACTGCAATGGTTCTGCTCTGCCACGACATGACCCGACGGACAAAGCATAATGATTTTGGAAATGTCATTTCCAAAACCAGGGGGGCATGTGTTATCACCAGAATTTGACCACGTCGGAAGTGGGCCACGATCAAGATAAGCTTGAAGGTTATATATGGAGAGAATACGAAGATCGGCCTTATATGCAAAGTTGGGCTAGATTGCCCATTTATCTGTAATTTATTAGATCGTATCTTAAGTTAGAAGTTAGAGTTTTACCCGTGCACGGTTAGGTGCACGTCCGAATTAGAAAGTCCGCTGGACTATAAATATGTATCTAGGGTTTATGGAATAAACAACAACACAACGTTCACCCCAAAACAAACCAATCTCGGCGCATCGCCAACTCCTTCGTCTCGAGGGTTTCAATCAGGTAAGCGACATGCTGCCTAGATCGCATCTTGCGATCTAGGCAGCACAAGCTCCACGTTGTTCATGCGTTGCCCGTACTGAAGCGTCTTTGATGGCGGGCAACGTAGTTATCATAGATGTGTTAGGGTTAGCATAGTTCTCCGTATAACATGCTTACGTAGTGCAACCCTTGCATGTCTAGCCGCCCTCACACCTATCTCAGGTGTGGGGGCGGCACCCTGCTTGTTCAATATTCAGTAGATCTGGTCCGTTACGATTGCTCCTTGCTCTGCAAGGATTAGTTTAATATCTGCAATAGTTAGGCCTTACAAAGGGGGGGAGGATCCAGCGGCACGTAGGGTGGCGTTCGCAAGTCCTAAACAGGATGTTCCGAGGATCAACGCCATGTTGGTTTTTTGGCCCTGTTTAGGATCGGCTTATGAGCACCGTGCGTGGCCGCGAGGCCCAACCTGGAGTAGGATGATCCGATTATGCGGTGAAAACCCTAAATCGTCGTAGATCTCATTAGCTTTATCTTGATCAAGCAGGATCACCAAGTATTCGTGCACCCTGTACGAATCATGGGTGGATCGGCTCTTTGAGCCGATTCACAGGATAACCTGAGAGCCGATCGAGGCTCTTATTTAATGTTTACGTGTATGCCATGCAGGAACTAAGCGAGGCATCCCCATCACCTTCCTGACCAGGTATAGGTCAGGTGGCACGCCCTTGCACTTCGCATCGCCGCGTGTGACCAGAAGAGCATTGCGGGCCGTCGCTCGGAGGGGTCTCAGCCAGCCGCAGCTCTAGGCTCTTCCCGGCTCTACACTGTGTTGACAGGCCGCTGCCCGCCGGTGGGTTTTGGCAGTCAACAGCTGCATAGTAATAATATAAAAGTAGAAAAATCGACCTACGAATCTATGATTAAATAGGTTAATCTAGGGTTTTGCCCACTACTACAGATCAAGTTCAAAAATATCCAACTACTGGTTCGATTTCGGGCTACTAATATAAAATTAAATAAGTTGAACTAGTATTCCTCTAAAAAAATCATTTTGGTATGCATTGTTTTATACTTTTCATAGCTATAGTGCATCACAAATTCATGATTTCATGCTTTGCGTTGCCAATTTCGATTTTTTCTAACCACCTTCTCTTTGATTTCAAATTTAGGTCAAACTATTGGTGCCTGGTATGTGTTCTACTTGAATTGGATGTTGCGTCTGCACATGTTTTGCCATTGTTTTGGGCTTCCACACATCTTTGGGGCATCCAAGTATTTAAGTTACCTTGTGTTTTCTTGAATTGTAATTCATGTACCATTCCTCCCAATTTTTATGCCCATTTGAATTTGGTCAAATCATAAGTTTGACCAAGATTTGAACAAGTTTAAAACATGAAAATGAAAAGGTAAGCCTGGATCCTTCTTAGTCACTCTAAAATGAAGCTTTTGGGAGGTTTTTGAAATTTCCATGTTTGAAACACAAAACCACTTCTCTTCATGCTTGACTTCATAAGACAGAGTTTAGGGTTAGGGGGTAGATACATGATTTGTTGTTTGAATATGTTTAGACCTTGTTTATAAACTTGAATGCTTACTATATGTGACATGAGAATACTATGTGCTTTGGTTTTCATTTTTTTGATTTTTTCTGAATTTTTATGTCCATTTGATCTTGGTCAAATCCTAGGTTTAACCAAGATTTAAACAAGTTTATAACATGAAAATAAAAAAAGGTAAGCCTGCATCCTTCTTAGTCACTCAAAAATGAATCTTTTGGGAAGGTTTTTGAAAATTCCATGTTTGAAATCCAAAACGACTTCTCTTCGTGCTTGACTTCATAAGACAAAGTTTAGGGTTAGGGGTAGATACATGATTTTTTTCTGGTTTCAATATGTCTAGACCTTGTTTACCAACTTGGGTGCTTACTATATGACATAAGAAGGCTATGTGCTTTGGTTTTTCAATTTTTTTGAATTTTTGTGCCCATTTGAATCTTGGTCAAATCCTAGGTACGGTTTGATCAAGATTTGAACATGTTTAAAACATGAAAATAAAAGGTAAGCATGGATCCTTCTTAGTCACTCTAAAATGAAGCTTTTAGGAGGTTTTTGAAATTTCCATGTTTGAAACCCAAAACCACTTCTCTTCATGCTCGACTTCGTAAAATATATAAAGTTTATTAGGTTTAGGGGTAGATACATGATTTGTCTGGTTTGAAAATGTTTAGACCTTGTTTATCAACTTGAATGCTTACTATATGACATAAGAATACTATGTGCTTTGGTTTTCATTTTTTTGTTTTTTTCTGATTTTTTACACCCATTTGATCTTGGTCAAATCCTAGGTTTAACCAAGATTTAAACAGGTTTAAAACGTGAAAATGAAAAGGTAAGCCTGCATCCTTCTTAGTCACTCCAAAATGAAGCTTTTGGGAAGGTTTTTGGTTTTTCTTTTTTTTTTGAATTTTTATGCCTATTTGAATCTTGGTCAAATCCTAAGTTTGACCAAGATTTGAACAAGTTTAAAACATGAAAATGAAAAGGGTAAGCCTGGATCCTTCTTAGTCACTCTAAAATGAAGCTTTTGGGAGGTTTTTGAAATTTCCATGTTTGAAACCCAAAACAACTTCTCTTCGTGCTTGATCGACACTTCAGAAGACAAAGTTTAGGGTTAGGGGTAGATATATGATCGATTTCTCTGGTTTGAATATGTCTAGAGCATGTTTATCAACTTGAGTGCTTACTATATGACATAAGAAGGCTATATATGTGCTTTGGTTTTTCATATTTTTTTTTGAATTTTTATGCCCATTTGAATCTTGGTCAAATCCTAAGTTTGACCAAGATTTGAACAAGTTTAAAACATGAAAATGAAAAGGGTAAGCCTGGATCCTTCTTAGTCACTCTAAAATGAAGCTTTTGGGAGGTTTTTGAAATTTCCATGTTTGAAACCCAAATTAAACCACTTCTCTTCATGCTTGACTTTACAAGACATAGTTTATGCATGGTTAGGGGGTAGATACATGATTCGTCTGTTTTAAATATTTCTAAACCTTGTTTATCAACTCGAATGTCTTACTATATGACATAAGAAGACCATGCGCTTTTTTTTGAATTCTTATGCCCATTTGAATCTCTTGGTCAAATCCTAGCTAGGTTTGACCAAGATTTAAACAAGTTTAACACATGAAAATGAAAAGGTAAGCTTGTATCCTTCTAAGTCACTCTAAAATGAAGCTTTTGGGAGCACTACAAGAAAAGTTGCCATGGCCGACGAAGTTGAAGTCGCGCCGTGGTTGCTGGTGTACCATGGCCAACGATTTTGGGTCCCTCCGTGGTGCATGTCAAAACTTTTTTTTTCTCGTTTTTGAGGCCACCTAGCCCGACGAAAGCGGCCAAAACGTCGCGTATGGTGGCCCGGGACGTGGTGCATCTCGAAATCTCGGGTTCGCCGGCCGAGTCAACGCAAATCCGCACCGCCGAGGGATGTAGGGCCCAGATGGCAGCCTCTCTGGCATTGTTTTTTTTCTAGATCGCGCCATCTCGTTCAACGTTCTCCGATCGAGCCGTTTACGATGCAGGATCATGGGTCCCGCATGTCATCCTCTATGAACCAAAATTCTTTCTATTCTTGGATTTTTTTTGACCCCCTGATTTCTGGCTACTTCCTTTTTCTTTTGATCCCTTGCCGCCTTGGAAACGTTGAGACCGCTGCTGCTAAATGGGACCCGCATGTCATCCTCTATGTGCAATCAACTTTCTTTTCTTGGAGTTTTTTTTGGCACCTCAAATTTGGTCACTTGCCTTTTTCTTTCGATCCCCTGCCGCCTCTCAAACGGTGATACCGCTGCTGCTAATCGGGACCCGCATGTCATCCTCTATGTACTATAAAACTTTCTTTTCTTGAATTATTTTTGGCACCTCATATTTGGTCACTTACCTTTTTCTTTCGATCCCCTGCCGCCTCTCAAACGGTGATACCGCTGCTGCTAAATGGGACCCGCATGTCATCCTCTATGTACTATAAAACTTTCTTTTCTTGAATTATTTTTGGCACCTCATATTTGGTCACTTACCTTTTTCTTTCGATCCCCTGCTGATACGTCTCCGACGTATCGATAATTTCTTATGTTCCATGCCACATTATTGATGTTATCTACATGTTTTATGCACACTTTATGTCATATTCGTGCATTTTCTGGAACTAACCTATTAACAAGATGCCGAAGTGCCGATTCTTTGTTTCTGCTGTTTTTGGTTTCAGAAATCCTAGTAACGAAATATTCTCGGAATTGGACGAAATCAACGCCCAGGGTCCTATTTTGCCACGAAGCTTCCAGAATTCCGAAGAGGAGACGAAGTGGGGCCACGAGGTGGCCACACCCTAGGGCGGCGCGGCCCCCCCTTGGCCGCGCGGCCCTGTGGTGTGGGGCCCTCGTGCCGCCTCCTGACCTGCCCTTCCGCCTACTTAAAGCCTCCGTTGCGAAACCCCCAGTACCGAGAGCCACGATACGGAAAACCTTCCAGAGACGCCGCCGCCGCCGATCCCATCTCGGGGGATCCAGGAGATCGCCTCCGGCACCCTGCCGGAGAGGGGATTCATCTCCCGGAGGACTCTACGCCACCATGGTCGCCTCCGGAGTGATGTGTGAGTAGTCTACCCCTGGACTATGGGTCCATAGCAGTAGCTAGATGGTTGTCTTCTCCCCATTGTGCTTCATTGTCGGATCTTGTGAGCTGCCTAACATGATCAAGATCATCTATCTGTAATTCTATATGTTGCGTTTGTTGGGATCCGATGAATAGAGAATACTTGTTATGTTGATTATCAATTCATGTCTATGTGTTGTTTATGATCTTGCATGCTCTCCGTTATTAGTAGATGCTCTGGCCAAGTTGATGCTAGTAACTCCAAGAGGGAGTATTTATGCTCGATAGTGGGTTCATGTCTCCGTGAATCTGGAGGGGTGACAAGAACCTCTAAGGTTATGGATGTGCTGTTGCCACTAGGGATAAAACATTGGTGCTATGTTCAAGGATGTAGTCACTAATTACATTACGCGCAATACTTAATGCAATTGTCTGTTGTTAGCAACTTAATACTGGAGGGGGTTCGGATGATAACCTGAAGGTGGACTTTTTAGGCATAGATGCATGCTGGATGGCGGTCTATGTACTTTGTCGTAATGCCCAATTAAATCTCACTATACTCATCATAATATGTATGTGCATGGTCATGCCCTCTTTATTTGTCAATTGCCCAACTGTAATTTGTTCACCCAACATGCTGTTTATCTTATGGGAGAGACACCTCTAGTGAACTGTGGACCCCGGTCCAATTCTCTATACTGAAATACAATCTACTGCAATACTGTTCTACTGTTTTCTGCAAACAATCATCTTCCACACAATACGGTTAATCCTTTGTTACAGCAAGCCGGTGAGATTGACAACCTCACTGTTTCGTTGGGGCAAAGTACTTTGGTTGTGTTGTGCAGGTTCCACGTTGGCGCCGGAATCTCTGGTGTTGCGCCGCACTACATCCCACCGCCATCAACCTTCAACGTGCTTCTTGACTCCTACTGGTTCGATTAAACCTTGGTTTCTTACTGAGGGAAACTTGCCGCTGTGCGCATCACACCTTCCTCTTGGGGTTCCCAACGGACGTGTCAACTACACGCATCAAGCAAATTTCTGGCGCCGTTGCCGGGGAGATCAAGACACGCTGCAAGGGGAGTCTCCACTTCTCAATCTCTTTACTTTGTTTTTGTCTTGCTTAGTTTTATTTACTACTTTGTTTGCTGCACTAAATCAAAATACAAAAAAATTAGTTGCTAGTTTTACTTTATTTGCTATCTTGTTTGCTATATCAAAAACACAAAAAAAAATTAGTTACTTGCATTTACTTTACTTATTATTCATCATGTTCCCTTTTAATTTTACCACGAAAGATATACCGGTAGGACGAGGGTCTATAGTTGGGAGAAATAATATAGAAGAATTTTTCAATCATGTTAGTACCGTTGAAGATTTTGAAGATAGACACTTGGTAGACGTTGCTCCTACTTATGAAATTGCTGCTGCTGCTTTAGTTCGCATGTTGGAAACTAAATTTGTTAATCTCAATCCTATAATCCAACACATGTTTCTCACACTTGGTGATATGGAAGAAGGGGAAAAGAAAGATTTTGTTTTAGAAACCCTCCTTAGAGAATTTGGTGGTATAGCAAGAGAGGCTAGAAAGGTCTTTGCTAAATATGATATGCTTGGTTCTTATACCAATTTTGTTAGTCTCCTTGAAAAGATGGATATGGATAGAATAAAGTATACTAATAATATTAATGATGGAGGGGAGATCAAAGCACCAATACCATGTAAACTCTTAGCTATGAATGATGCACTAGAAAATAACTATGCTTGGCTTGTTCCTGAAAATTTGTTTGATGAGAGTAGCACGCCTAAGACTAATGAAAAGGGATATGCTAAAACTTATGTATCTAATATACTATGTCTGGTTGAGAAAACTCCACACCCCGCTGAGAATGCACCACCCTTTGATAATACTCGATACACACTTTCTGCGCCTAGCTGAAAGGCGTTAAAGAAAAGCGCTTATGGGAGACAACCCATGTTTTTTACCTACAGTACTTTGTTTTTATTTAGTGTCTTGGAAGTTGTTTACTACTGTAGCAACCTCTCCTTATCTTAGTTTAGTGTTTTATTGTGCCAAGTAAAGTCGTTGATAGAAAAGTTCATACTAGATTTGGATTACTGCGCAGAAACAGATTTCTTTGCTGTCACGAATCTGGCCTGTTTTCTCTGTAGGTAACTTAGAAAATTATGCCAATTTACGTGAGTGATCCTCAGATATGTACGCAACTTTCATTCAATTTGAGCATTTTCATTTGAGCAAGTCTGGTGCCTCGATAAAATTCGTCAATACGAACTGTTCTGTTTTGACAGATTCTGCCTTTTATTTCGCATTGCCTCTTTTGCTATGTTGGATGAATTTCTTTGATCCACTAATGTCCAGTAGCTTTATGCAATGTCCAGAAGTGTTAAGAATGATTGTGTCACCTCTGAACATGTTAATTTTTATTGTCACTAACCCTCTAATGAGTTGTTCTAAGTTTGGTGTGGAGGAAGTTTTCAAGGATCAAGAGAGGAGTATGATGCAACATGATCAAGGAGAGTGAAAGTTCTAAGCTTGGGGATGCCCCGGTGGTTCACCCCTGCATATACTAAGAAGACTCAAGCGTCTAAGCTTGGGGATGCCCAAGGCATCCCCTTCTTCATCGACAACATTATCAGGTTCCTCCCCTGAAACTATATTTTTATTCCATCACATCTTATGTGCTTTGCTTGGAGCGTCGGTTTGTTTTTGTTTTTTGTTTTGTTTGAATAAATGGATCCTAGCATTCACTTTATGGGAGAGAGACACGCTCCGCTGTAGCATATGGACAAGTATGTCCTTAGTTTCTACTCATAGTATTCATGGCGAAGTTTCTCCTTCGTTAAATTGTTATATGGTTGGAATTGGAAAATGATACATGTAGTAATTGCTATAAATGTCTTGGGTAATGTGATACTTGGCAATTGTTGTGCTCATGTTTAAGCTCTTGCATCATATGCTTTGCACCCATTAATGAAGAAATACATAGAGCATGCTAAAATTTGGTTTGCATATTTGGTTTCTCTAAGGTCTAGATAATTTCTAGTATGAGTTTGAACAACAAGGAAGACGGTGTAGAGTCTTATAATGTTTTCAATATATCTTTTATGTGAGTTTTACTGCACCGGTTCATCCTTGTGTTTGTTTCAAATAAACCTTGCTAGCCTAAACCTTGTATCGAGAGGGAATACTTCTCATGCATCCAAAATACTTGAGCCAACCACTATGCCATTTGTGTCCACCATACCTACCTACTACATGGTATTTTCCGCCATTCCAAAGTAAATTGCTTGAGTGCTACCTTTAAAATTACATCATTCACCTTTGCAATATATAGCTCATGGGATAAATAGCTTAAAAACTATTGTGGTATTGAATATGTAATTATGCACTTTATCTCTTATTAAGTTGCTTGTTGTGCGATAACCATGTTCACTGGGGACGCCATCAACTACTCTTTGTTGAATTTCATGTGAGTTGCTATGCATGTTCGTCTTGTCTGAAGTAAGAGTGATCTACCACCTTATGGTTAAGCATGCATATTGTTAGAGAAGAACATTGGGCCGCTAACTAAAGCCATGATCCATGGTGGAAGTTTCAGTTTTGGACAAATATCCTCAATCTCATATGAGAAAATTATTAATTGTTGTTACATGCTTATGCATAAAAGAGGAGTCCATTATCTGTTGTCTATGTTGTCCCGGTATGGATGTCTAAGTTGAGAATAATCAATAGCGAGAAATCCAATGCGAGCTTTCTCCTTAGACCTTTGTACAGGCGGCATAGAGGTACCCCTTTGTGACACTTGGTTAAAACATGTGCATTGTGATGATCCGGTAGTCCAAGCTAATTAGGACAAGGTGCGGGCACTATTAGTATACTATGCATGAGGCTTGCAACTTGTAAGATATAATTTACATGATACATATGCTTTATTACTACCGTTGACAAAATTGTTTCATGTTTTCAAAATCAAAGCTCTAGCACAAATATAGCAATCGATGCTTTTCCTCTATGGAGGACCATTCTTTTACTTTCAATGTTGAGTCAGTTCACCTATTTCTCTCCACCTCAAGAAGCAAACACTTGTGTGAACTGTGCATTGATTCCTACATATTTGCTTATTGCACTTATTATATTACTCTATGTTGACAATATCCATGAGATATACATGTTACAAGTTGAAAGCAACCGCTGAAACTTAATCTTCCTTTGTGTTGCTTCAATGCTTTTACTATGAATTATTGCTTTATGAGTTAACTCTTATGCAAGACTTATTGATGCTTGTCTTGAAGTGCTATTCATGAAAAGTCTTTGCTTTATGATTCACTTGTTTACTCATGTCATATACATTGTTTTGATCGCTGCATTCACTACATATGCTTTACAAATAGTATGATCAAGGTTATGATGGCATGTCACTCCGAAATTATACGTGTTATCGTTTTACCCGCTCGGGACGAGCGTAACTAAGCTTGGGGATGCTGATACGTCTCCGACGTATCGATAATTTCTTATGTTCCATGCCACATTATTGATGTTATCTACATGTTTTATGCACACTTTATGTCATATTCGTGCATTTTCTGGAACTAACCTATTAACAAGATGCCGAAGTGCCAGTTGTTGTTTTCTGCTGTTTTTGGTTTCAGAAATCCTAGTAACGAAATATTCTCGGAATTGGACGAAATCAACGCCCAGGGTCCTATTTTGCCACGAAGCTTCCGTAAGTCCGAAGAGGAGATGAAGTGGGGCCACGAGGTGGCCACACCCTAGGCGGCGCGGCCCCCCTTGGCCGCGCGGCCTGTGGTGTGGGGCCCTCGTGCCGCCTCTGACCTGCCCTTCCGCCTACTTAAAGCCTCCGTTGCGAAACCCCCAGGACCGAGAGCCACGATACGGAAAACCTTCCAGAGACGCCGCCGCCGCCGATCCCATCTCGGGGGATCCAGGAGATCGCCTCCGGCACCCTGCCGGAGAGGGGATTCATCTCCCGGAGGACTCTACGCCGCCGTGGTCGCCTCCGGAGTGATATGTGAGTAGTCTACCCCTGGACTATGGGTCCATAGCAGTAGCTAGATGGTTGTCTTCTCCCCATTGTGCTTCATTGTCGGATCTTGTGAGCTGCCTAACATGATCAAGATCATCTATCTGTAATTCTATATGTTGCGTTTGTTGGGATCCGATGAATAGAGAATACTTGTTATGTTGATTATCAATTCATGTCTATGTGTTGTTTATGATCTTGCATGCTCTCCGTTATTAGTAGATGCTCTGGCCAAGTTGATGCTAGTAACTCCAAGAGGGAGTATTTATGCTCGATAGTGGGTTCATGTCTCCGTGAATCTGGAGGGGTGACAAGAACCTCTAAGGTTATGGATGTGCTGTTGCCACTAGGGATAAAACATTGGTGCTATGTTCAAGGATGTAGTCACTAATTACATTACGCGCAATACTTAATGCAATTGTCTGTTGTTAGCAACTTAATACTGGAGGGGGTTCGGATGATAACCTGAAGGTGGACTTTTTAGGCATAGATGCATGCTGGATGGCGGTCTATGTACTTTGTCGTAATGCCCAATTAAATCTCACTATACTCATCATAATATGTATGTGCATGGTCATGCCCTCTTTATTTGTCAATTGCCCAACTGTAATTTGTTCACCCAACATGCTGTTTATCTTATGGGAGAGACACCTCTAGTGAACTGTGGACCCCGGTCCAATTCTCTATACTGAAATACAATCTACTGCAATACTGTTCTACTGTTTTCTGCAAACAATCATCTTCCACACAATACGGTTAATCCTTTGTTACAGCAAGCCGGTGAGATTGACAACCTCACTGTTTCGTTGGGGCAAAGTACTTTGGTTGTGTTGTGCAGGTTCCACGTTGGCGCCGGAATCTCTGGTGTTGCGCCGCACTACATCCCGCCGCCATCAACCTTCAACGTGCTTCTTGACTCCTACTGGTTCGATTAAACCTTGGTTTCTTACTGAGGGAAACTTGCCGCTGTGCGCATCACACCTTCCTCTTGGGGTTCCCAACGGATGTGTCAACTACACGCATCACCTGCCGCCTCTCAAACGGTGATACCGCTGCTGCTAAATGGGACCCGCATGTCATCCTCTATGTACTATAAAACTTTCTTTTCTTGAATTATTTTTGGCTCCTCATATTTTTTCACTTGCCTTTTTCTTTCGATCCCCTGCCGCCTCTCAAACGGTGATACCGCTCCTGCTAAATGGGACCCGCATGTCATCCTCTATGTACTATAAAACTTTCTTTTCTTGAATTATTTTTGGCTCCTGATATTTTTTCACTTGCCTTTTTCTTTCGATCTCATGCCACGTTTGAAACGTTGAGGAACCTGCAGGCTCATGGGACCCGCATGTCATCCTCTATGTACTATAAAAGTTCATTTTCTTGGTTTTTTTTCACCCTCTGATTTTTGGCAATTTATTTTTTCTTTTGATCCCCTGCCGCCTCTCAAACGGTGATACCGCTGCTGCTAAATGGGACCCGCATGTCATCCTCTATGTACTATAAAACTTTCTTTTCTTGAATTATTTTTGGCTCCTCATATTTGGTCACTTGCCTTTTTCTTTCGATCTCATGCCACGTTTGAAACATTGAGGAACCTGCTGGCTCATGGGACCCGCATGTCATCCTCTATGTGCTATAAAAGTTTATTTTCTTTATTTTTTTTCACCCTCTGATTTTTGGCTATTTCCTTTTTTTTCGATCCCCTGCCGCCTTGGAAACGTTGGGTAAGCTGCTGACTCATGGGACCCGCATGTCATCCTCTATGTACAATCAACTTTCTTTTTCTTTTGATCTCAAGCCGCATTTGAAACATTGAGACCGCTGCTGCTAAATGGGACCCGCATGTCATCCTCTACGTACAATAAAGTTTCTTTTCTTGGATTATCTTTGGCTCCTGATATTTTGTCACTTGCCTTTTTCTTTCGATCTCATGCCGCCTTTGAAACGTTGAGTAAGCTGCTAGCTCATGGGTCCCGCATGTCATCCTCTACGAACAATAAAAGTTTCCTTTCTTGGAGTTATTTTTTACCCCTAATTTCTGGCTATTTGCCTTTTTCTTTTGATCTCCTGCCCCCTCTGAAACGATGAGGACGCTGTTGGCAGGTCGGTCCCACATGTCATCCTCTATGAACAATAAAAGTTTCCTTTGATGGATTTATTTTGAACCCCTAATTAATTTCTGGATATTTCCCCTGCCGCCTTGGAAACGTTGAGACCGCTGCTGCAAAATGGGACCCGCATGTCATCCTCTCAGAACGGTAAATGTTTATTTTCTTGGATTTTGTTGACCAAACGATTTTTGGCTTATTTTTTCTTTCGATCACGTGCAGCCTTTAAAACGTTGAGGACGCTGCTGGCTCACGGGTCCCACATGTCAACCTCTATGAACAATAAACGCTGAGGATGCTGCTGCCTCATGGGTCGCGCATGTCATCCTCTCGTAACGAAAATGTTTCTTTTCTTGGATTTTTTACCAACTGATTTATGGTTTATTTTTTCTTTCCATCCCCTCGCCGCCTTTAAAACGTTGACGACGCTGTTGGCTCATGGGTCCCCGATGTCAGCCTCCCGTACAAGAAACATATGATATCTTGATTATTTTGCAGACAATAAACAATGTATTGCGCTCTGAGCTATTTCAAACGGATAATTAAATCTTTATTTTTACATAAACAAACTTATATGTTGAATCTCCTTGTTTTTTTGTCTTTGCGAAGCATAGGACTTTCCTGTTTTTTTAGAAAATTCGGAACTTTCCTGTTTTGGAGTGGGCTGAAATTGTACGAGTCAAAAGGCCAAGCAGGATAGTTCGAAGGCCCAGATGTCCAGATGCAGCCCAATTGAAATCTTTCTTCTTGGATTTTTTTCACCCCCTGATTTCAAGCTACTTCATTTTTCTTTTGGTTCTGTGCCGCCTTGGAAACGTTGAGACCGTTGCTGCAAAATGGGACCCGCATGTCATCCTCTACGTACAATAAAATTTCTTTTCTTGGATTATTTTTGGCTCCTGATATTTGGTCACTTGCCTTTTTCTTTCGATCCCGTGCAGCCTCTCAAACGGTGATACCGCTGCTGCTAATTGGGACCCGCATGTCATCCTCTATGTACAATCAAGTTTCTTTTCTTGAATTATTTTTGGCTCCTGATATTTGGTCACTTGCCTTTTTCTTTCGATCTCATGCCACGTTTGAAACGTTGAGGAACCTGCTGGCTCATGGGACCCGCATGTCATCCTCTAAGTACTATAAAAGTTCATTTTCTTTGTTTTTTTTCACCCTCTGATTTTTGGCTATTTCCTTTTTCTTTTGATCCCCTGCCGCCTTGGAAACGTTGAGTAAGCTTCTAGCTCATGGGACCCGCATGTCATCCTCTATGTCCATCAACTTTATTTTCTTGGATTTTTTTTTACCCCCTAATTTCTGGCTACTTTCTTTTTCTTTTGATCTCAAGCCGCATTTGAAACGTTGGGACCGCTGCTGCAAAATGGGACCCGCATGTCATCCTCTATGTAAATAAAGTTTCTTTTCTTGGATTATCTTGGGCTCCTGATATTTTGTCACTTGCCTTTTTCTTTCGATCTCATGCCGCCTTTGAAACGTTTAGTAAGCTGCTGGCTCATGGGTCCCGCATGTCATCCTCTACGAACAATAAAAGTTTCCTTTCTTGGAGTTATTTTTTACCCCTAATTTCTGGCTATTTGCCTTTTTCTTTTGATCTCCTGCCCCCTTTGAAACGATGAGGACGCTGTTGGCAGGTCGGTCCCACATGTCATCCTCTATGAACAATAAAACTTTCCTTTGATGGATTTATTTTGAACCCCTAATTAATTTCTGGCTATTTCCTTTTTTTCTTTGATCCCCTGCCACCTTGGAAACGTTGAGGATGCTGCTGCCTCATCGGTCCCGCATGTCATCCTCTCAGAACGATAAATGTTTTCTTTTCTTGGATTTTTTTACCAACTGATATTTGGTTTTTTTTTATTTTCGATCCCCTGCCACCTTTGAAACGTTGACGACGCTGCTGGCTCATGGGTCCTCGATGTCGCCTCCCCGTACAAGAAACATGTGATATCTTGATTATTTTGCAGACAATAAACAGTGTATTTCGCTCTGAGCTATTGCAAACGGATAAATTAAATCTTTATTTTTACAACTTATATCTTGAATCTCCTTGTTTTTTGTTTTGGCGAAGCATAGGACTTTCCTGTTTTTTTTTTTGAGAAAAATCCGAACTTTCATGTTCTGGAGTGGGCTGAAATTGTACGAGTCAAAAGGCCCAGAAGGATAGTTCGAAGGCCCAGATGTCCAGATGCAGCCCAATTGAAATCTTTCTTTTCTTGGATTTTTTTCACCCCCTGATTTCTGGCTACTTCATTTTTCTTTTGGTCCTGTGCCGCCTTGGAAACGTTGAGACCGCTGCTGCAAAATGGGACCCGCATGTCATCCTCTATGTACAATAAAGTTTCTTTTCTTGGATTATTTTTGGCTCCTGATATTTGGTCACTTGCCTTTTTCTTTCGATCTCATGCCACGTTTGAAACGTTGAGGAATCTGCTGACTCATGGGACCCGCATGTCATCCTCTATGTACAATAAAAGTTTGATTTCTTGGATTTTTTTCACCCTCTGATTTTTGGCTATTTCCTTTTTCTTTTGATCCCCTGCCGCCTTTGAAACGTTTAGTAAGCTGCTGGCTCATAGGTCCCACATGTCAGCCTGTATGAACGATAAAGCTTTCCTTTCTTGGAGTTTTTTTGACCCCCTAATTTACGGCTACTTTCATTTTCTTTTGATCTCAAGCCGCATTTGAAACGTTGGGACCACTGCCGCACAATGGGACCCGCATGTCATCCTCTATGTACAATCAAGTTTCTTTTCTTGGATTATTTTTGGCTCCTGATATTTGGTCACTTGCCTTTTTCTTTCGATCTCATGCCACGTTTGAAACGTTGAGGAACCTGCTGGCTCATGGGACCCGCATGTCATCCTCTATGTACTACAAAAGTTTATTTTCTAGGGGTTTTTTTCACTCTCTGATTTTTGGCTATTTCCTTTTTCTTTTGATCCCCTGCCGCCTTGGAAACGTTGAGTAAGCTGCTAACTCGTGGGACCCGCATGTCATCCTCTATGTACAATCAATTTTCTTTTCTTGGAGTTTTTTTTACCCCCTAATTTCTGGCTACTTTCTTTTTCTTTTGATCTCAAGCCGCATTTGAAACGTTGGGACAGCATGTCATCCTCTATGTACAATAAAAGTTTCTTTTCTTGGATTATTTTTCACCCTCTGATTTTTGGTCACTTGCCTTTTTCTTTCGATCTCATGCCGCCCTTGAAAACGTTGAGGAACTTGCTAGCCCATGGGACCCGCATGTCATCCTCTATGTACTACAAAAGTTTCTTTTCTTGGATTTTTTTCACCCTCTGATCTTTGGCTATTTCTTTTTTTCTTTTCATCCCCTGCCGCCTTGGAAACGTTAGTAAGCTGCTGACTGGTGGGACCCGCATGTCATCCTCTATGTACAATCAAGTCTCTTTTCTTGGATTTTTTTTACCCCCTTATTTTTGTCACTTGCCTTTTTCTTTCGATCTCATGCAGCCTCTGAAACGTTGAGGAAGCTGCTGGCTCATGGGACCCACATGTCATCCTCGATACTATAAAAGTTTCTTTTCTTGGATTTTTTTTTCACCCTCTTATTTTTGGCTGTTTCCTTTTTCTTTTGATCCCCTGCCGCCTTGGAAACGTTGATTAAGCTGCTGACACAAGGGGCCCGCATGTCATCCTCTATGTACAATCAACTTGCAAGATCTTGGGGCGGAAGAGCTTGTATAAGTGGGACCCATATGTCATCCTCTATGTACAATAAAAGTTTCTTTTTCTTGGATTATTTTTTGCTCCTGGTATTTGGTCTCTTTCCTTTTTCTTTCGATCTCATGCCGCCTCTGAAACGTTGAGTAAGGTGCTGGGTCATGGGACCTGCATGCCATCCTCTATGTACAATCAACTTTCTTTTCTGGGAGTTTTTTTTTACCCCTAATTTCTGGCTACTCTTTTTCTTTTGATCTCAAGCCGCATTTCAAACTTTGACACCGCTGCTGCAAAATGGGACCCGCATGTCATCTTTTATGTACAATAAAGTTTCTTTTCTTGGATTATTTTTGGCTCCTGATATTTGGTCACTTGTCTTTTTCTTTCGATCTCATGCCCCCTTTGAAACGTTGAGGAAGCTGCTAGCGCATGGGTCCCGCATGTCATACTCTATGAACAATAAAAGTTTCCTTCCTTGGAGTTATTTTGACCGCTAATTTCTGGCTACTTCCTTTTTCTTTTGATCCCCTGCCGCCTTGGAAACGTTGAGTAAGCTGCTGACACAAGGGGCCCGCATGTCATCCTCTATGTACAATCAACTTGCAAGATCTTGGAGCGAAAGAGCTTGTATAAGTGGGACCCATATGTCATCCTCTATGTACAATAAAAGTTTCTTTTCTTGGATTATTTTTTGCTCCTGATATTTGGTCACTTTCCTTTTTCTTTCTATCTCATGCCGCCACTGAAACGTTGAGTAAGGTGCTGGCTCATGGGACTGTACAATAAAGTTTCATTTCTTAGATTTTTTTTACCCACTGATTTTTGCTAACTTGCCTTTTTCTTTTCGATCATATGCCGCCTTTGAAATTGAGGTCGCCGCTGGCTCATGGGTCCCACATGTCAGCCTCTATGAACAATAAACCTTTCCTTTGTTGGATTTATTTTTACCCCTAATTTACGGCTATTTGCCTTTTTCTTTTGATCCCCTGCGGCCTTTGAAACGATGAGGACGCTGCTGGCAGGTCGGTCCCACATGTCATCCTCTATTAAGAATAAAAGTTTCCTTTTTGGATTTATTTTTACCCCTAATTTCTGGCTATTTGCCTTTTTCTTCTGATCCCTGCCGACTTTGAAATGATGAGGATGCAAATGCGGATCGGTCCCACATGTCACCTCTATGAACTATAAATGTTTCCTTAGTAGGATTTAATTTTTACCCCTATTTTTGGGCTACTTGCCTTTTTCTTTGAAACGTTGAGGACGCTCTTGTCTCATGGGTCCCACATGGCATCCTTCTCCGAACGATAAACCTTCATTTCTTGTTAACGACATGTGTTTATCGCATTATTTTCGTTGACTAATACAAGCTCTTTGGCTCCAAGATCTTGCAAGTTGATAGATTAAATCAAGGAATTATTAGGATATGTTTTAAATTTCAAATCCACTTTATGAATTTTTAAAAATACCGTTATCCATGTGGGTATGGAGCGATCAAGGATTTTCATATTGGGCATGAGCAGTTTCAAAAATTGGAACCCTATAATTCAAAATAAATAAAAACAACTTTTATGTAGAATCTCCGTGTATTTTTATTTGCCAATCATAGGATCTGTGTTTCATTAGAAAAGGGCCGAAATTGCATGAGCAGAAAGGCCCATTTGTAGTTATTGGGCTTCGACAGCCGGATCAAGTAGACCGATAACAATTACCATGTAGATGTTCCTTGGCAACCCAAAAGTGAAATATTGGGCCCAATAGGGGAAGGTTGAACAGTACTTTTTCTATTGGGAAGGTGGTACATGGGGTTATCCTGACAAAAAAAAATGGAACATGGGTTACTGAAGGTTGCCCATTTGTGCCTAATATGTTTGTCAGCAGGAGCTTTACCTTCCGCTGCCGCCGCTCCGCTTCCGCCGCCGCCGCCATGCCTCGTCGCGGGTCGAGCTACCGGTACGGAGGCGTCTCGAGCTCGGGGTACCGCAGCGTCCGCGCGCGCCGCAAATTAAGGTACTTCCTCCTCGGGACGGCACCTACGATAGGCTCAGCTGGCCTTGGGGCATTTACCCCTAGCCTCTTCCATGCTCAAGTTTTTGAAATGTTTCTGGCTCTGTTCAACACTGGATCAAATTTGTCAACATGACCATTCTTATGGAGTAGCAACGAGTTGAATCTCTCAAAACTCTTTAAGTTCTGCAATATAACGACTAATTGGTACTACCTTATACAAAATGATTACATATCCTTATTTTGGAAGCAAGCAATCACACACTTATAGTTTGCTAGTCAGCTGCACGTAACGTTAAAAATCGGCAATTATAATGAATAAACCTGTAATTTTCACTTAAAATGCATTAAGGAGCATCAAATTTGACAAATCAAACCATGTCGTACTGAAAATTGACATGTCTTTCTCATGCAGAAATGTAAAATTATCCATGCATGTGCGTTTATACAGGTTAAGTTTTGCACGTATTATTTTTTGTAACTTTTCTGACTACCTTCAAAGCTCCAATCCTTCTTCATCATCTTTGTTGTACCGCACTGATGCAAGTGAATGCGAGCTGCTCGCCAGACGCGACTTCGTGTCCGATATGTGTACTATGCCTTCTCCATCTAGTGCTAGTTACGCCTCTGTGCTAATTAATTCAGCACAAACCTCTGTCATTGCAGCTGTGACTCACCTCGACCATTGGAGCCCAATCACAAGAGCGAGCTCAGTCTCAACCAGAGAGGCATGTGTCTCATGGTTAGCTATCTACAACTTGCTGTCTTACTAAAACCGTGCCTATCATAGAGATCACCTCGCTGGTGTAGCAATGGCTGCAAGTAGCTGCTAGCATGAGCGAAGGGGATAAGGAAGAAAAGATTAAAAAAATGGGTTGGGGCCAACAAGCAGGAAAGCTATCTACTAGCTTTATGGATGTTTCGGAATTGGGTAGAAAATAGTAGATGACACTATAGCAAATAATCCCGAGAGACCAAGGCCGTTGGATGATGTCTAATGAACGGCAGAACAAAATCGGCGAAATTAGCTTGAATTTTGATAATAAATCTTGGGCATTTTCCCTCGAACATGATTTATCAACTTTGGGTAGTCTCTGGACTAGTCTCCCTCGTCCACCAATTATTATCATACTACTGCGGAAAGTTGAGGGCAGTCCCTAGTCCCGAGCACTTCGCCCACTTCCCCTGGCCTCATCCCAGAGATCTCACACCAACCACCTCACCGTCGACTAGCCGCCAGGCTACAGCCCTCCGTAGTCTCCCCACTGGCGGCGACGCCCCTACTAGAGCGCTCCTCACGCGAGCGCATCATCGAGTCTGGCCCACATGTCTTCCGTGCCTGCCGTGTGTCGGCAAGCACGACCGACTTCTCCGTCGGCGAGCCGCCGGCCGTGGGCGAGGGCGAGGCATCCCCGTACACTATGACAGTGCACATCTTCTTCTCGAGGACTGGATGAGGACGATATCACCACTACACCCTGCGAAGAGGTGGTGCTGGATCTTGGCTTGCCTCCGAGGGAGCTGCGTAGTGGGGGCAATGTCGTGCGAACTATGCGCGAGATTCTTGCCCGTGTATGGCTGCTCAAGAACCTGAACCTCACGGAGGAGGAGTGGGACATCATCATGCCTTACGATGTTATGCACCTGATGTGGCAGCAGGCGTGTCGTCGGCTCGGTGGCCTCCACTTCGACCTCACCCTTAGGGTGGACCACCGGCTCATCGTCAACTTGCCGGCGCTGCAGGACAGTTGGGTCCTAGTTGCGCCGGAGGACGGCCACTGCAGCATATGCATGCTGGGGCTGTCGCAGCGCACAACGGTGCGTCTCCGGGGATGCAAACACCCGTTCCATAGGAAGTGCATCTTCTCCTGGTTTGTAACGAACGCCAGCTGCCCTATCTACCGCGATAAAGTGCTGACTCATCTTATTTTCGATTTGTAGCATAGTATGAATAAAACCCCTGTATGATAGGGATGCCATGCCAACTTGAATCCTATGTCAAGAGAAATTCTATTTGATTGTGGTTATAAGATATTCTGCATTAGTTTGATCAAGTATTATCATTCTATTTTCCTATGGGATATGACCCTATGAATCAAACAGCATGGGATTACTTCCACACAATTAAGTTTGACCAACTTTTAGTAGGACAACAAACATAAATAATTAGTCATCATGGGATTACAATCCAACAGATAATTGTCTTCAGGACTCATACATTTTCCAAATAGAAAAATCAAAACAAATCATGGTTCTTCATCTCACAAAGATGATACAGAGACAAGAGTCTAATCATCATCATCATCATCATCATCATCATCACCTCCGTCTTCATTCTGATATTCGTGCATGGTCTCATCCTGCTCGTCGTGTCCATTCTCCTCCTGAGATTCACCAGGTAGCTTCAGTTTATCCATCTCTTTGTCGACTATGCTAACCTCAACAGTGAAATCTACTTCTCCATCATGTGCAGGGATACCTGTATCCAACGAGGTTTCATCAATGTCAGCAACTTTAGTTTGCATACAACCAGCGAAATCATCTTGCTGGGCACCAATTATTGGATCCGCATTCTCATCCAAATCATATATGTTCCTTGCCACAAACTTTTGCACATACTGCCATCCTTTTCTAGATCTGTCTTCCAAGAAAAGTACCTTGGCCGCTTGAGGTACCAAAATATAAGGATCATCCTTGTACCACTCAGCAATAGTATTAACTGATATGAAATACCCATCATTTCTGGCACCTTTGCCCTTGTTTGGATCTTGGTTGTACCAATAACACTTAAATAGAACCACAGATCGGACAGTAACCTTATCGCTATAGAACAACTGAATAACCTCTTCTATGTGACCATAATGGTCAAATGACTCTGATCTCTTCTTTCTGGTTGTCAAGTGATCTCCACTGGTTGTGATGCCACTATTTCGTGTCTTCAAATGTTTTTCACGCTCATAGGAGCTGTAATGGACACCATTGGCATTGCAAGCTGCAGCTACCAACACCCTCTTATCTGGACCACGTGATAGGACAAGGAGATCAGCACTAACAGCGCCTGGATTCTCCGCATGGCGTTTCGAGATCTACGATTACAAAATAGACAAGAGGTCATCTAATGTGAAAACACATAGACAAGTCAGAGTGCAATTGAACATCTTACATATTTCTCAAACCAGTCCTGAAACCCACTCCCACGTGCCGATAGTTTTCCATTCGTTTCCATGTACAACCTGCAAAACATAGCCAAGTCAGCTGAATATATTTCATTTTGATACAAGTTCATAGTATATGCAAGGAACTGAGTATTTCGTGTGCATAGTACTCACTTAACATATTCATCAGCCTCTGTAGCATTATTCAGCACATACCAAGACAGCTGTTCAAATTCAGACTGCTCTAATGTTTTTTCGGTCCTCTTTCCTATTAGCTCAACACCATGATTAAAAACAGATCCTCCAACTTCCAAAATTCTGCGACCCCGGTTGAATCTGGTCTCAATATCAGGAATATATCTTGAGGCAAATGTATATGCTTCAGCAGCAATATACGCCACTGCAATGCAAGCCTCCGGTCTAGCTTTGTTCCTAACTGTATTCTTGAAAGTGCACAGTCGACGTTCTATAGGGTACATCCATCCATACTGTACCGGACCTCTTAAAAGTGCCTCATCAGGTAGATGAACAGCCAAATGCACCATCACATCAAAGAAGGCTGGAGGAGATATCAGCTCCAGCTTGCACAGGATTACTGCTATGTCCACCTTAAGACGTTCTACAACAGCTCTGCTTAGAGTTTTACTACATATTTCCCTAAAGAACCTTCCCAACTCTGCAATCACGTTGTACATATTTGGCTTCACTAAATCTTTAATGCCAATAGCTAAAAGCCTTTGCAGCAGGATATGACAATCGTGAGTTTTCAACCCTTGGAGCTTGTTTCCTTCAGCATTGAGACAATTTGCAATGTTGGAAGCAAATCCGAATGGGAACATCACACCTCGGAGGTACTCACAAAATAATCTCCTTTTAGGCATCGGCAATGTGAATCCCGCGCCTCGAAATTTATAATGTTTTTCCTTGCCTTTGTTCACTTTGTCATTATGATCCAGTTGCAAGTGCCTGTTAACATTCAATGTTGCACAATCAATCCTAGCATTTGAGCTATCTTTTGTCTTGGATGGAATGTTGAGTAATGTGCCGACAATGCTGTCACATATATTCTTCTCCATGTGCATGATATCAATATTATGCCGAAGCTTCTTACCAGCCCAATACGGCAAGTCCCAAAGAGTGGTCCTGCGCTTATAAAATATTCTCGGTCTATCATTTTCCATTTCCTTCCTCTTGGTACATGCAGCTATTTCACCTCCCATCTTCCTTTTGGTAGCTGCTAGACTCAGTTCATCTCCTCTCTTCTTCCTTTTTCTATCTGCTACTACCGCTGCTGCATCTTCTGTATCCTTCTCTGCTGTACCTGCTGTGGCAGCTGGTGGTTTTCCTGGTTTAACATTTCTGACCGCTTCTAGGTGCGCCTCCAACTCGTGACTCTTAAAGTGCTGCGGTTTAGTCTTTTTACAGGCCTGATCACCAATAAATTGCAATTTTTTTCTATTTTTTCGGAAACTGTGATCTAATGGAAGGAAACGGCGATGGCCCATATAGCATATCTTGTTTATTATCCTCACTGCCAGCTGATCGATATCACGGTGAACACATGCATTATAACCTGATGTTACTCTGCA
Organism: Lolium perenne; assembly: GCF_019359855.2. NCBI lineage: Eukaryota > Viridiplantae > Streptophyta > Magnoliopsida > Poales > Poaceae > Lolium > Lolium perenne. The sequence continues at coordinate 156,133,980 of NC_067244.2, read as the reverse complement.
CGACATAGTGCCCAAAGCTGGATAATCATGGGTGCAATACAAGACAAAGAAAGACGTAATAGAAAATTTTGTTCTTTAGGTTGACACACATCCCGTGTAGGGACACCCTCCCATAATGTTTGCAAGTCTCTAATAAGAGGCTGCATGAACACATCAAAATCCTTCCCAGGAGATTTGGGACCTGGGATGAGTAAGGCCATCATACAGTTCGACTGATCGGTGCATGTCCAGGGAGCCTGGTTGTAAGATGTAACTAGTACTGGCCACATGCTATACGAGTTGCTCATGTTGCCAAATGGGTTGAATCCATCTGTAGCAAGGCCAAGTCTCAGGTTCCTTGGATCTGCAGCAAAATCTGGATGATCCAGGTCGAATTGCTTCCATTCATCGCCATCAGCAGGATGCCTCAGTAAATCAGGGTCGGGCGTGAGAATCTCTTTGTGCCATCTTGTTTCCCGAGATGTTTGTTCTGAAGCAAACAACCTCTGCAATCTTTGTACAAGTGGAAAGTTTCTCAGAACCTTCCAAGGAATCTTTTTCTTACCACCAGCTCCATCATGTTTCCATCTTGATTCCTTACATACTGGACATTCATCGAGGTCATTATACTCCATCCAAAACAGTGCATAGTTATTTTTGCAAAAATCAATCTTCTCATATCCAAGTCCCAGTACCTTGATGTACTGCTTCACCTCATAAAAGGATTTTGGCAGTCCAGCCCCAGGGAGTGCATCATTTGTATGTCTTCGCAATCGCATTGAACGCTTTATTGGTAATCCCCTGGTATGACTTGTCATGAAGTAATTTCACAATTAATTCGAATCTTGACACAACAGAACCAGGGGCCACTAAGCGCTTAGCATCTTCTATCAGGTCATGGAAAAGAGGCTTTTTGTGATAACCATGGGGCTGTTGGCTTGCATATGGATACAGATCCCGTAACAAATTAGCAGTAGTCTCATCCTGGACGAGATCTTCAGGCTGATAACCATCGTAATAAAGAGGATCAATAATGTCAGGCTGATCATAGTGTTCACCATGGTTAATCCACCTGATATATGTCTGGTCCATCCCATAAACGAATAAATGATCTGAGACTACATGTTGAGGCTTGGACCCAATATTCAAACATAAGCGGCATGGACAAATCACTTCCTTTGTCTTGTCGCCGTCAGTAAAATCACTAACGTGCTTCATGAAGTCTTCAATACCACTCAAATATGTTGGTGTGTTTAATGAGTGAAATAATATCCAAGTTCTGTCCATCTGTTGAGGAGATAGATGGTCAGAGAAGCGATAAGCTATTTCAACAAACAGGTCACCTACGAATGTAAGCAAACATACCTGAGCAAACAGGTCGAATATAAAACTATAAATGCTACATTATTTGAGCCGATTTCAGCAAACGAACTGAGTGCAAAACTACGGCTACCTAGCGAACAGATTTTTTTTAGGCTGACCACTGGGTTTCCCCACTTTGTATTTTTTTATTAATAAAAAGAGGGAAATATGTACAAAAGTTGCTGGAGAGCAGCAACTAAAAGGATCATAGATCCCAAACAGCAAAATATATATAAAATGTTCTACCCATGATATGATTTCCTCTTTGCCTTATGAACAAGGAGAGCAATTTCATCCTTGAATCTCTTGTGCCATCTGTAAATGCTTGGGGGGGAGGGCGAACAGATCTATCGAAAGCAATACAATACCAACACATTCTTTCTTCTTTTTTGCCGTAATTCCGCCGATCTATTAGCAGTGCAAAGAAGCCAAAAGTAATAAGATTACATACAGGTTCATAGACCACCAGGGACGTACATGAGAATACGGAGGGCCTGAGCAAAACAAGAAATAGAGGCCCTCAACATGATCATTGGCAACTAAAATGATTTTATATATACTACTCACTCCATTTCAATAAACAATGCACCCTTGTTTTTCGTATTTTATCTTCGAAAAAATATTAATCTATATCTCTCTATTTAAAAATGATGTTTCAATTTTATGTAGATATACATGTATTTAGATGAGTTTAGTTTGCAGATACATGCAAGTTTTGATGAAGTTGAAACATATTTTTCAGGATGAAGTATATAAAAAAAATTGATATAAAACTGGTATCATTAGAAAGTATTTTCCAACACGATTCTAACAATGCTGCTTATGTATTATATGATCGTGATATTGTTGTCCTATTTATTTGGTCAAGGTTCACATTGAAATGTGGTAAAATAAATTAAAAGAAGTGCATCGTGTGAAAAAGCAATCTAAGAATTCAAAAGTGCTAATTGTTAGTCGAAACATGACATCATTGAGACAAAATATTAATATTCATTGGAAGACTAACTGAATTAGCTGCACTCGCGATGAAAGAGAAAGAGAAGATATGGGTAAGAGCAAGTACAATAAGGTACAGTCTTATTTTGTTTGTTTGGGTTGCTCATCAAGCTTATCGCTCGATACAATAAGGTACAGTCAGCGGGAGTGGTGTTTGGAACATGGGTGCATAGTGGGTGGTATCATAGAGTACTATCATAGATATGCTATATTTATTATAGTGGAGTATTGAAAATGGCATATATAGAAGGGGATATTGAGAATTGAGAGTGGCATAAACACAACTTCAGTTTTTGTAATGGCATAAACACAACTTGTGAATTGAGGAGTGGCATAGAACCAATTAACACTTGTTTCAATAACAGCCATCAAAAGCCAATCGAACGCACGAGAATGGATCCAAAATTTACCATTTTAAGTTTCACGAGAAAATTTTAAACTTAAAATTCGTACTGCCTAGAAGTTTTTGAAACAAAAATCCAGTAAATCTTATATGTCGGGTTATGCATTCTGGGGGAGTTTCATCAGATTCAGCCATATTGTTTATCAATAAACCTCATTTTATGTTTTACAACCAACTTTAAACTTAAAATTCAAACTGTCCCAATAAAAAGAACAACATTCCAGTAAATCTTATATATTTCTTCTGCATTCCGGGAAAGATTGGTCGGATTCAAAAAAATAGTTTGGGAATAAACATTGTTTTAGTCTGGAAACGACTTATTGTAGAGTGATTTTTGGTTGGATACATTCATGTGTGTTCGATTGGCTTTGGATGGCTGATATTGAACCAAAGTCAACGCTGGGCTTTTGACCTGAACGTCACTGGAGCTGCGTCAAAAGTCCAGCCATGACTTTGTCTCAATAACAGCCATCAAAAGCCGATCGAACGCACAGGAATGGATCCAACCAAAATCACTCAACCGCTGGAATTTTGACACGAAAGTCACTGAAGCTGTGTCCATACTTGCCCAACAGGTTGCGTATGAATGTAAACCAACATATCTGAGCAAACAGGTCGAATATAAAACTATATAACTAAATGCCACGTTATTTGAGCCGATTTCAGCAAACCAACTGAGGTCTATTTTTTTAGGCTGGACAGTGGTTTCCTCGTTGTGTATTTTTCACTGTAATAAAAAAGAGGGAAAATGTTACTGGAGAGCAGCAACTAAAAGGATCATAGATCCCAAACAGCAAAATCTAGCTAAAAAGGTTATACCCATGATGATAAGCCATGATATGATTTCCTCTTTGCCTTACAAACAAACGATTACAAAGTCTGAACGAATTCGAGCAAATAGGTAAAGCGGAAAACAATGTCAAACAAACACATCGAGAGGAAAACAATATCAACCGATCGATTCGAACGAACTAACGAACTTATAAGGGCTGGGCGACGGCGACTGACTTCGATTGAGCTATAATGAATCGTACTTGCCCAGGCCTGAAGATAGCATGCATACCGTGAGGATCTACCAGCTGACCGCGCCTGCCGGTGCGGCTGGAGAAGAACGGCGCCACCAGCAGTCGCCGGCTGACGCGGCTGATAGACAGCGTGGGGAAGTTTTGGTGCGCGGCCTGGTTCACCGAGGGTGTGTCTAGAGAAGAACAGGGTGCCGAAGGAGGTGTCTAGAGAAGAACAAGGTGGGCTGGGTGCTGAGTTAAAGGCGAGCGTTCGAAATATTGGGCGCGCGTTCGAAAGTTTAGGTGCGCGAGGGAGGTGTCTGCTGAGTTAAAGGCGAGCGTTCGAAATTTCCCCGTCCTCTTCTTTTTTGGGCTAATCTATCTATACCTCTATTCTATCTACATGTTTTTTATTTTTTCTATTCTATACATGAGTTTTTGAATTTGAATTTTTTCACTCTGTCAGCCTTCCGGCCAATGCTCATTTGAAGTAATTGAAGCTGTTGATTTGCAGCTTAGAGGTGCTATCTACCGCTCATCATACAAGGACTCTTCGGATCTAACAATTTGTGAATGCACGGATTCGTCACCCATCCTTCCCTTGGACTGGCGATGCTGAAAGCCTGAAACACTGAAACCCTCTAGATACTTCGGGATACCACATGCCCCACATTATTAAACAGGCCTTTTCCGACACGGGAAGTCAAAAGTTGGGGGCTCCATGCAGTACATATGAATACTCGCTAGCTGCATGGTCTAGAAGCAGACTAGAGTAAATCATCAATTCGTCAAATCAATTGGTGTATAATTTTTTTAGGAGCTAAGACGCCGGCATGAACCATTTTATCAACTTGAATGCTTACTACATGACATAAGAAGACTATGTACTTTGGTTTTTCATTTTTCTGATTTTTTAAATTTTGTGCCCATTTGAATCTTGGTCAAATCCTAGGTTTGACCAAGATTAAACAAGTTTAAAACATGAAAATGAAAAGGTAATCATGGATCCTTCTTAGTCACTCTAAAATGAAGCTTTTGGGATGTTCTTGAAATTTCCATGTTTGAAACCCAAAACGACTTCTCTTCATGCTTGACTTCATAAGACAGAGTTTAGGGGTTAGGGGGTAGATACATGATTTGTCTAGTTTGCTTATGTCTAGACCTTGTTTATCAACTTTAATGCTTACTATATGACATAAGAAGACTATGTGCTTTGGTTTTTCATTTTTCTATTTTTTTTGAATTTTATGCCCATATATTTGAATCTTTGTCAAATCCTAGGTTTGACCAGGATTTAAACAAGTTTAAAACATGAAAATGAAAAGGTAAGCCTGTATCCTTCTTAGTCACTCTAAAATGAAGCTTTTGGGAGGTTCTTGAAATTTCCATGTTTGAAACCCAAAACCACTTCTCTTCATGATTGACTTCATAAGACAGAGTTTAGGGTTAGGGGTAGATATATACATGATTTTCTGGTTTGAATATGTCTAGACCTTGTTTATCAACTTGAATGCTTACTATATGACATAAGAAAACTATGTGCTTTGGTTTTCATTTTTCTGATTTTTTATGCCTGTTTGAATCTTTTGGTCAAATCTTAGGTTTGACCAAGAATTAAACAAGTTTAAGACATGAAAATGAAAAGGGGAGCATGCATCCTTCTTAATTAGTCACTCTAAAATGAATTTTGTAAGAGGTTTTTGAAATTTCCATGTTTGAAACCCAAAACCACTTCTCTTCATCTTTGGACTTCATAAGACAGAGTTTAGGGGTTAGGGGTAGATACATGATTTGTCTAGGTTGAATATGTCTAGACCTTGTTTATCAACTTTAATGCTTGCTATATGACATAAGAAGACTATGTGCTTTGGTTTTTCATTTTTCTATTTTTTTGAATTTTATACCCATATATTTGAATCTTTGTGAAATCCTAGTTTTGACCAGGATTTAAACAAGTTTAGAACATGAAAATGAAAAGGTAAGCCTGGATCATCCTTATTAGTCACACTCTAAAATGAAGCTTTTGGGAGGTTCTTGGAATTCCAATGTTTGAAACCCAAAACCACTTCTCTTCATGATTAACTTCATAAGACAGAGTTTAGGGTTAGGGGTAGATATATACATGATTTTTCTGGTTTGAATATGTCTAGACCTTGTTTATCAACTTGAATGCTTACTATGTGACATAAGTAGACTATGTGCTTTGGTTTTCATTTTTCTATTTTTTATATTTTATACACATATATTTGAATCTTTGTGAAATCCTGGGTTTGACCAGGATTTAAACAAGTTTAGTACATGAAAATGAAAAAGGTAAGCCTGGATCCTTCTTAGTCACACTCTAAAATGAAGCTTTTGGGAGGTTCTTGAAATATCCATGTTTGAAACCCAAAACCACTTCTCTTCATGATTGACTTCATAAGACAGAGTTTAGGGTTATGGGTAGATATATACATGATTTTCTGGTTTGAATATGTCTAGACCTTGTTTATCAACTTGAATGCTTATATATGACACAAGAAGACTATATGCTTTTGTTTTTCATTTTTCTGATTTTTTTTTTGAATTTTATGCCCGTTTGAATCTTTTGGTCAAATCTTAGGTTTGACCAAGATTTAAACAATTTTAAGACATGAAAATGAAAAGGAAAGCTTGCATCCTTCTTAGTCACTCTAAAATGAATTTTTAAGAGGTTTTTGAAATTTCCATGTTGGAAACCCAAAACCACTTCTCTTCATGCTTGACTTCATAATACAGAGTTTAGGGGTTAAGGGGGTGATACGTCTCCGACGTATCGATAATTTCTTATGTTCCATGCCACATTATTGATGTTATCTACATGTTTTATGCACACTTTATGTCATATTCGTGCATTTTCTGGAACTAACCTATTAACAAGATGCCGAAGTGCCGTTCTCGTTTCTGCTGTTTTTGGTTTCAGAAATCCTAGTAACGAAATATTCTCGGAATCGGACGAAATCAACGCCCAAGTTCCTATTTTCACCGGAAGCATCCAGAACACCCGGGAAGGACCAGAGGGGGGGGCACTGGGCCCCCAGACCATAGGCCGGTGCGGCCCAGGCCCTGGCCGCGCCGCCCTATGGTGTCGTCGCCCCTTCGACCCTCCTGCGCCGCCTCTTCGCCTATATAAGGCCCCTGGATCGAAAACCCTGATACGTTCGACGAAAACCACAGAAACCTTCCAGAGCCGCCGCCATCGCGAGGCCAAGATCTGGGGGACAGGATTCTCTGTTCCGGCACGCTGCCGGAGCGGGGAAGTGCCCCCGGAAGGCTTCTCCATCGACACCGCTGCCATCTCCACCGCCATCTTCATCACCGCTGCTGCTCCCATGAGGAGGGAGTAGTTCTCCATCGAGGCTCAGGGCTGTACCGGTAGCTATGTGGTTCATCTCTCTCCCATGTACCTCAATACAATAATCTCATGAGCTGCTTTACATGATTGAGATTCATATGAGTTTGTATCACAATTTATCTATGTGCTACTCTAGCAAAGTTATTAAAGTAGTTCTATTCCTCCTGCACGTGTGTAAAGGTGACAGTGTGTGCACCGTGTTAGTACTTGGTTTATGCTATGATCATGATCTCTTGTAGATTGCGAAGTTAACTATTGCTATGATAATATTGATGTGATCTATTCCTCCTACATATGCATGAAGGTGACAGTGTGCATGCTATGTTAGTACTTGGTTTAGTCTGTTGATCTATCTTACACTATAAGGTTACTAAATATGAACAAATTGTGGAGCTTGTTAACTCCGGCATTGAGGGTTCGTGTAATCCTACGCAATGCGTTCATCATCCAACAAAAGTGTAGAGTATGCATTTATCTGTTCTGTTATGTGATCAATGTTGAGAGTGTCCACTAGTGAAAGTGTAATCCCTAGGCCTTGTTCCTAAATACTACTGAGTTACTACTGCTTGTTTACTGTTTTACTGCGTTACTACTGCTGCAATACTACCACCATCAACTACACGCCAGCAAGCTATTTTCTGGCACCGTTGCTACTGCTCATATATATTCATACCACCTGTATTTCACTATCTCTTCGCCGAACTAGTGCACCTATTAGGTGTGTTGGGGACACAAGAGACTTCTTGCTTTGTGGTTGCAGGGTTGCATGAGAGGGATATCTTTGACCTCTTCCTCCCTGAGTTCGATAAACCTTGGGTGATCTACTTAAGGGAAAACTTGCTGCTGTTCTACAAACCTCTGCTCTTGGAGGCCCAACACTGTCTACAGGAAAGGAGGGGGAACGTAGACATCAAGCACTTTTCTGGCGCCGTTGCCAGGGAGGAAAGGTAAAAGGTACTCACACTCCGGACCTCGGCTACCAAGCTATTTTCCGTTGTTGTAAGTACTCGAAGCTATTTCCTTTAGATCCTGCAATTGCATCTTTTTGTTTCTTGTTTACACTAGTTTGGCATAATGGACAACAATGAGCTTTTTATTCTATTTCCTGAGTTAAGACATGGATGGTTTGATCCGAAAATTAAAAAACCCATGGAACATGTTAGTATGAACACTTTGAATACCATTGTTGCTAATGATATGGAAAATTCTAAGCTTGGGGAAGCTGGTTTTGATGAGCATGATCTTTTTAGTCCCCCAAGCATTGAGGAGAAAATTTTCTTTGATGATATTTTGCCTCCAATTTATGATGATTATAATGATAGTGGTCTTTTGGTACCACCTGTTATGGAGAGTAAATTTGATTATGATTACAATATGCCTCCTATATATGATGATGAGAATAATAATGATAGCTACTTTGTTGAATTTGCTCCCACTATTACTAATAAAATTGATTATGCCTATGTGGAGAGTAATAATTTTATGCATGAGACTCATGATAAGAATGCTTTATGTGATAGTTATATTGTTGAGTTTGCTCATGATGCTACTGAAAGTTATTATGAGAGAGGAAAATATGGTTGTAGAAATTTTCATGTTACTAAAATACCTCTCTATGTGCTGAAATTTTTGAAGCTACACTTATTTTATCTTTCTATGCTTGTTGCATTATGCTTCTTGAACTTGTTTATTTACAAGATTCCTTTTCATAGGAAGCATGTTAGACTTAAATGTGTTTTGTATTTGCCTCTTGATGCTCTCTTTTGCTTCAAATACAATTTCTTGCGAGTGCATCATTAAAACTGCTGAGCCCATCTTAATGGCTATAAAGAAAAGAACTTCTTGGGAGATAACCCATGTGTTATTTTGCTACAGTACCTTGTTTTATATTTGTGTCTTGGAAGTTGTTTACTACTGTAGCAACCTCTCCTTATCTTAGTTTTGTGTTTTGTTGTGCCAAGTGAAGCCTCTAATCGAAGGTTGATACTAGATTTGGATTACTGCGCAGAAACAGATTTCTATCTGTCACGAATCTGGGCTGTTTTCTCTGTAGAGAAATCAGAAAAATATGCCAATTTACGTGCGTGTTCCTCAGATATGTACGCAACTTTCATTAGTTTTGAGTTTTCTGATCTGAGCAACGGAAGTATTTATTAAAAATTCGTCTTTACGGACTGTTCTGTTTTGACAGATTCTGCCTTTTATTTCGTATTGCTTCTTTCGCTGTGTTGGGTGGATTTCTTTGTTCCATTACCTTCCAGTAGCTTTGAGCAATGCCCAGAAGTGTTAAGAATGATTGTGTCACCTCTGAACATGTGAGTTTTTGATTATGTACTAACCCCTCTAATGAAGTTTATGAGAAGTTTGGTGTGAAGGAAGTTTTCAAGGGTCAAGAGAGGAGAATGATATACTATGATCAAGAAGAGTGAAAGCTCTAAGCTTGGGGATGCCCCGGTGGTTCACCCCTGCATATATCAAGAAGACTCAAGCGTCTAAGCTTGGGGATGCCCAAGGCATCCCCTTCTTCGTCGACAACTTATCAGGTTCCTCCCCTGAAACTATATTTTTATTCCGTCACATCTTATGTGCTTTGCTTGGAGCGTCTGTGTGCTTTTGTTTTTGTTTTTGTTTGAATAAATGCTTTTGTGGGAGAGAGACACGCTCCGCTGGTTCATATGAACACATGTGTTCTTAGCTTTTAATTTTCATGGCGAAGTTTCTTCTTCGATAAATTGTTATATGGTTGGAATTGGAAAATGATACATGTAGTAATTGCTATTAATGTCTTGGGTAATGTGATACTTGGCAATTGTTGTGCTCTTGTTTAAGCTCTTGCATCATATACTTTGCACCTATTAGTGAAGAAATACATAGAGCTTGTTAAAATTTGGTTTGCATGAGTGGTTTCTCTAGAGTCTAGATATTTTCTAGTGAGGTGTTTGAACAACAAGGAAGACGATGTATAGTCTTATAATGCTTGTAATATGTCTTTTATGTGAGTTTTGCTGTACTAGTTCGTGCTTGTGTTTGCTTCAAACAACCTTGCTGGCCTAAACCTTGTATCGAGAGGGAATACTTCTCATGCATCCAAATCCTTGAGCCAAACAACACTATGCCATTTGTGTCCACCATACCTACCTACTACATGGTATTTCCTGCCATTCCAAAGTAAATTGCTTGAGTGCTACCTTTAAAATTCCATCATTCACCTTTGCAATATATAGCTCATGGGACAAATAGCTTAAAAACTATTGTGGTATTGAATATGTAATTATGCACTTTATCTCTTATTAAGTTGCTTGTTGTGCGATAACCATGTTTACTGGGGACGCCATCAACTAGTCTTTGTTGAATTTCATGTGAGTTGCTATGCATGTCCGTCTTGTCTGAAGTAAGAGAGATCTACCACCCTATGGTTAAGCATGCATATTGTTAGAGAAGAACATTGGGCCGCTAACTAAAGCCATGATCCATGGTGGAAGTTTCAGTTTTGGACATATATCCTCAATCTCAAATGAGAAAATTATTAATTGTTGTTACATGCTTATGCATAAAAGAGGAGTCCATTATCTGTTGTCTATGTTGTCCCGGTATGGATGTCTAAGTTGAAGAATAATCAATAGCGAGAAATCCAATGCGAGCTTTCTCCTTAGACCTTTGTACAGGCGGCATAGAGGTACCCCTTTGTGACACTTGGTTAAAACATGTGCATTGTGATGATCCGGTAGTCCAAGCTAATTAGGACAAGGTGCGGGCACTATTAGTATACTATGCATGAGGCTTGCAACTTGTAAGATATAATTTACATGATACATATGCTTTATTACTACCGTTGACAAAATTGTTTCATGTTTTCAAAATAAAAGCTCTAGCACAAATATAGCAATCGATGCTTTCCTCTTTGAAGGACCATTCTTTTACTTTTATTGTTGAGTCAGTTCACCTATCTCTCTCTACCTCAAGAAGCAAACGCTTGTGTGAACTGTGCATTGATTCCTACATACTTGCATATTGCATTTATTATATTACTCTATGTTGACAATATCCATGAGATATACATGTTACAAGTTGAAAGCAACCGCTGAAACTTAATCTTCTTTTGTGTTGCTTCAATACCTTTACTTTGAATTATTGCTTTATGAGTTAACTCTTATGCAAGACTTATTGATGCTTGTCTTGAAGTGCTATTCACGAAAAGTCTTTGCTTTATGATTCACTTGTTTACTCATGTCATATACATTGTTTTGATCGCTGCATTCACTACATATGCTTTACAAATAGTAAGATCAAGGTTATGATGGCATGTCACTCCAGAAATTATCTGTGTTATCGTTTTACCTGCTCGGGACGAGCAGAACTAAGCTTGGGGATGCTGATACGTCTCCGACGTATCGATAATTTCTTATGTTCCATGCCACATTATTGATGTTATCTACATGTTTTATGCACACTTTATGTCATATTCGTGCATTTTCTGGAACTAACCTATTAACAAGATGCCGAAGTGCCAGTTCCTGTTTTCTGCTGTTTTTGGTTTCAGAAATCCTAGTAACGAAATATTCTCGGAATCGGACGAAATCAACGCCCAAGTTCCTATTTTCACCGGAAGCATCCAGAACACCCGGGAAGGACCGGAGGGGGGGCACTGGGCCCCCAGACCATAGGCCGGCGCGGCCCAGGCCCTGGCCGCGCCGCCCTATGGTGTCGTCGCCCCTTCGACCCTCCTGCGCCGCCTCTTCGCCTATATAAAGCCCCTGGATCGAAAACCCTGATACGTTCGACGAAAACCACAGAAACCTTCCAGAGCCGCCGCCATCGCGAGGCCAAGATCTGGGGGACAGGAGTCTCTGTTCCGGCACGCCGCCGGAGCGGGGAAGTGCCCCCGGAAGGCTTCTCCATCGACACCGCTGCCATCTCCACCGCCATCTTCATCACCGCTGCTGCTCCCATGAGGAGGGAGTAGTTCTCCATCGAGGCTCGGGGCTGTACCGGTAGCTATGTGGTTCATCTCTCTCCCATGTACCTCAATACAATAATCTCATGAGCTGCTTTACATGATTGAGATTCATATGAGTTTGTATCACAATTTATCTATGTGCTACTCTAGCAAAGTTATTAAAGTAGTTCTATTCCTCCTGCACGTGTGTAAAGGTGACAGTGTGTGCACCGTGTTAGTACTTGGTTTATGCTATGATCATGATCTCTTGTAGATTGCGAAGTTAACTATTGCTATGATAATATTGATGTGATCTATTCCTCCTACATATGCATGAAGGTGACAGTGTGCATGCTATGTTAGTACTTGGTTTAGTCTGTTGATCTATCTTACACTATAAGGTTACTAAATATGAACAAATTGTGGAGCTTGTTAACTCCGGCATTGAGGGTTCGTGTAATCCTACGCAATGCGTTCATCATCCAACAAAAGTGTAGAGTATGCATTTATCTGCTTGCATTATGTGATCAATGTTGAGAGTGTCCACTAGTGAAAGTGTAATCCCTAGGCCTTGTTCCTAAATACTGCTGAGTTACTACCGCTTGTTTCTTGTTTTCTTTGCGTTACTCTGCTGCAATACTACCACCATCAACTACACGCCAAAGAAGCTATTTTACGGCACCGTTGCTACTGCTCATATATATTCATACCACCTGTATTTCACTATCTCTTCGCCGAACTAGTGCACCTATTAGGTGTGTTGGGGACACAAGAGACTTCTTGCTTTGTGGTTGCAGGGTTGCATGAGAGGGATATCTTTGACCTCTTCCTCCCTGAGTTCGATAAACCTTGGGTGATCCACTTAAGGGAAAACTTGCTGCGGTTCTACAAACCTCTGCTCTTGGAGGCCCAACACTGTCTACAGGAAAGGAGGGGGAACGTAGACATCAGGGGGAGATACATGATTTGTCTAGTTTGAATATGTCTAGACCTTGTTTATCAACTTTAATGCTTACTATATGACATAAGAAGACTATGTGCTTTCGTTTTTCATTTTTCTATTTTTTTGTATTTTATACCCATATATTTGAATCTTTGTGAAATCCTAGGTTTGACTAGGATTTAAACAAGTTTAGAACATGAAAGTGAAAAGGTAAGCCTGGATCCTTCTTAGTCACACTCTAAAATGAAGCTTTTGGGAGGTTCTTGAATTTCCATGTTTGAAACCCAAAACCACTTCTCTTCATAAGACAGAGTTTAGGGTTAGGGGTAGATATATACATGATTTTTCTGGTTTGAATATGTCTAGACCTTGTTTATCAACTTGAATGCTTACTATATGACATAAGAAGACTATATGCTTTTGTTTTTCATTTTTCTAATTTTTTTGAATTTTATGCCCGTTTGAATCTTTTGGTCAAATCTTAGGTTTGACCAAGATTTAAACAAGTTTAAGACAAGAAAATGAAAAGGGAAGCCTGCATCATATCCTTCTTAGTCACTCTAAAATGAATTTTTAAGAGGTTTTTGAAATTTCCATGTTTGAAACCCAAAACCACTTCTCTTCATGCTTGACTTCATAAGACAGAGTTTAGGGTTAGGGGGTAGATACATGATTTGTATGGTTTGAATATGTCTAGACCTTGTTTATCAACTTGAATGCTTACTATATGACATAAGAAGACTATGTACTTTGGTTTTTCATTTTTATGATTTTTTTAATTTTCTGCCCATTTGAATCTTGGTCAAATCCTAGGTTTGACCAAGATTTAAACAAGTTTAAAACATGAAAATGAAAAGGTAAGCCTGGATCCTTCTTACTCACTCTAAAATGAAGCTTTTTGGGATGTTCTTGAAATTTCCATGTTTGAAACCCAAAACGACTTCTCTGTACTACGGTTGTACATACTCTCAGATAATCTGGACCGTACTTTGCACCTATGTTTAATGGATCATATGTGCCCAGAAATGGCTCATATTAGAATAGTAGACTCATATTAGTGTTCTTGACATTCTGTAAAATTATCAGATTTTTCGAAGTTTGTTTTTTTGGACAAAATTTTACCAATTTCTAGACAGAACAGAAAATGTCAGTCTTTTTATGCAAATCTGCACATAAATGGCTCAAATTAAAATAGTATACTCGTTTCAGTGTTTTTGATTTCCTATAAAAAATAGATTTTCCTGAGAAGTTCTAATTTTTGCCAGAATTTGAAAATTTTGGATTTCTTGTGTGCCCGAAACACCCAAAAGTCGCTCCAAATCTGAACACAGGATTATTTTGGTCAATACAAAAGTATAAACTGAAATACGACTATTTATTGAACCGTTTTCATGTTGTATTGTTGAAAATGGCATAGAAGGGGGTATTGAGAATTGAGAGTGGCATAAACACAACTTCAGTTTTTGGAATGGCATAAACACAACTTGTGAACTGAGGAGTGGCATAGAACCAATTAATCCTAGAACCAATTAACCCCACCAAAAATGGGTGATGCATGTCTCCTTCACCAAAACAGCAATACCTGTCTGAAACAAGTACATGAACACAAGTACACCACCATAATAATAATACTAGGTGACTCAACGACTCAACATTGACTCGACTCAGACACAACTACTACATTGACACAAGTACTAATATAATAAAGTAAGAGTACTAGTTTGTTTACATTTCCACAGGCCAATTTTACGAACAAAATTTCGAAAATTAACCTTCAGAAACTTGGAAGCCAGGTGACACAGCAGTCATCAAGGATTGCAGCTAGTGGTACACAGTGACCTGGTCAAGATCTACCTTGAGCCTGCTTGACGCTTCAGCTCGGAGTTGAGAGCCTTAACCTGTGACAGCTCGGCCTCTAGTTTGTCCGTCCTAACTGTGAGGTTCAGGATCAGTCCGGCGAGTTTGTCCATGGTCTCCGCCTGGCCGAGGCTCCGCCGCTGGATCTCATTACTCGCAGTGAATGATTTCATGGCGATATCGTTGAGAATGCCAATCCGGATCTTCTCAGTGGCGAGCTCAGAATAAAGTCTCATGCACTCATCGGCGAGGGCGCTTCTGTCCACCGTCTCGACGCAGAAATCTCCCATAACCATTTCTAAAATGGGCCCGATCTCGTAGCGGGGCTTCTATCAGATGGGGATGGAGCACAAAATCAGAAGTGTACCCAGAGAAGTACCAAGAAAGAGAAAATGGGAATCCCAATTTGCACGAATGTCTATACCTCGCTGCTTTGAGAACTTGGCTCCGTGGAAGATGTTTCCGCAGGCAGGAGGGCTGCGGGAAAACTAAGGCCGCCCGACCTGAATATACGATTGAGAGAATGTAAGAAAAGGAGGGGATGATAAGTTGTGAAAGACATAGAAATATGCGCAAGAACGGAGGATTGCCTGAAGGTGGCAGTCGCGGGCTGCGACGCCCTTGAAGACTCTTGCGCAGAAGGCACCTCGACAGCAGCACAGGGACGGCATTGCTGGGATTCCCTCAGCTTCGCCGCAGCCGCACGAGCCCTTCTGTGGCGAGACTTGCTCCCGGTCATGGTGGCGAAGTAGTATTCCAAGAGGTAAACAAAGTGGTGAACTGAGGAAGACGGCAAGAGCAAAGGTTAGTCCTTAAATTTGGCCTCCCCGTCTCCTCGGCACCTCGCGAGTAGTAATACTTATCTGGTCAAAGAGCAAACTTCGAGGCAGAGACTTGGTGGGCCATTCATCTCCAACTATACTTCCTCCGATCCGAATGATACCAAATTTTTGAATGACAAATCACCCAAAACAGTATTCCAAGAGTATATGTAAGCTTTCATTTTGGAGTGACTAAGAAGGATGCAAGCTTACCTTTTCATTTTCATGTTATAAACTTGTTTAAATATTGGTTAAACCTATGATTTGACCAAGATCAAATGGGCATAAAAATTCAGAAAAAATCAAAAAAATGAAAATCAAAGCACATAGTATTATTATGTCATATAGTAAGCATTCAAGTTGATAAACAAGGTCTAAACAACAAACCAGACAAATCATGTATCTACCCCCAACCCTAAACTCTGTCTTATGAAGTCAAGCATGAAGAGAAGTGGTTTTGGGTTTCAAACATGGAAATTTCAGAAAACTCCCAAAATCTTCTCATTTTAGAGTGACTAAGAAGGATTCATGCTCACCTTTTCATTTTCATGTTTTAAACTTGTTCAAATCTTGGTCAAACTTAGGATTTGACCAAGATTCAAATGGGCATAAAAATTGGGAGGAAGGGTATGAATTACAATTCAAAAAAAACAAGGTAACTTAAATACTTGGATGACTCATATTAGTGTTCTTGACATTCTGTAATTTATCAGATTTTTCGAAGAAGTTTGATTTTTTGGACAAAATTTTACCAATTTCTAGACAGAACAGAAAATGTCAGCCTTTTTATGCAAATCTGCACATAAATGGCTCAAATTAAAATAGTATACTCGTTTCAGTGTTTTTGATTTCCTATAAAAAAATTAGATTTTTCTGAGAAGTTCTAATTTTTGCCTGAATTTGAAAATTTTGGATTTCTTGTGTGCCCGAAACACCCAAAAGTCGCTCCAAATCTGAACACAGGTTTATTTTGGTCAATACGAAAGTATAAACTGAAATACGACTATTTATTGAACCGTTTTCATGTTGTATTGTTGAAAATGGCATATAAGGGGGTATTGAGAATTGAGAGTGGCATAAACACAACTTCAGTTTTTGGAATGGCATAAACACAACTTGTGAATTGAGGAGTGGCATAGAACCAATTAACCCTAGAACCAATTAACCCCACCAAAAATGGATGATGCATGTCTCCTTCACCAAAACAACAATACCTGTCTGAAACAAGTACATGAACACAAGTACACCACCATAATAATAATACTAGGTGACTCAACGACTCAACATTGACTCGACTCAGACACAACTTGATATAGTAAGCACTCAAGTTGATAAAAAAAGTCTAGACATATTCAAACCAGAAAAATCATGTATCTCTACCCCTAACCCTAAACTTTGTCTTAATTATGAAGTCAAGCACGAAGAGAAGTCGTTTTGGGTTTCAAACATGGACATTTCAAAAACCCTCCCAAAAGCTTCATTGTGGTGTGACGTACTAAGAAGGATACATGCTTACATTTTCAACAACCCCCCTAAAAGCTTCATTATAGAGTGACTAAGAAGGATCCCCTCTGGCGGGCTTACCTTTTATTTTATTGTTTAAAACTTGTTAAAATCTCGTTCAAACCTAGGATTTGCCCAAGATTCAAAATGTGCATCAAAATTCAAAAAATATAAAAATTAAAAACCAAATTAAAGCACATAGTGTTCTTATGTCATATAGTAAGCATTAAAGTTGATAAACAAGGTCTTGACACATATTCAAACAAGACAAATCATGTATCTATACCCCTAACCCCTAAACTCTATCTTATGAAGTCAACAACATGCATGAAGAGAAGTGGTTTTGGGTTTCAAACATGGAAATTTCAAAAACCTCCCAAAAGCTTCATTTTAGAGTGACTAATATATATAAGAAGGATCCATGCCTGCTTACCACCTTTTCATTTTCATATTTTAAACTTGTTTAAATTAATCCGTGTCAAATTAAACCAAGGTTTTGACCAAAAGATTCAAATGGGCATAAATTTTTTAAAAAAAAATCAGAAAAATGAAAAAAAAGCATATAGTCTTCTTATGTCATATAGTAAGCATTCAAGTTGATAAACAAGGTTTGGACATGCATATTCAAACCTAGGCAAATCATGTATCTATCCCCTAGCCCCTAAACTCTATCTTATGAAGTCAAGCATGAAGAGAAGTGGTTTTGGGTTTCAAACATGAAAATTTCAAGAACATCCCAAAAACTTCATTTTAGAGTGACTAAGAAGGATACAGGCTTCCCCTTTTCATTTTCATGTTTTATACTTGTTTAAATCTTGGTCAAACCTAGGATTTGAGAAAGATTCAAATGTGCATCAAAATAAAAAATCAGAAAAATTAAAAACCAAAGCACATAGTTTTCTTATGTCATATAGTTAGCATTAAAGTTGATATAAACAAGGTCTAGATATATTCAAACAAGAAAAATCATGTATCTACCCCTAACCCTAAACTCTGTATGTCTTATGTAGTCAAGCATGAAGAGAAGTACGTGGTTTTGGGTTTCAAACTTGGAAATTTCAAGAACCCCCAAAAGCTTCATTTTAGAGTGACTAAAGGATCCAGGTTGGGCTTACCTTTTATTTTCATGTTTTAAAATTGTTCAAATCTTGGTCAAACCGTACCTAGGATTTGATCAAGATTCAAATGGGCATAAAATTCCAAAAAAATGAAAAACCAAAGCATATAGCCTTCTTATGTCATATAGTAAGCACTCAAGTTGATAAACAAGGTCTAGACATATTCAAACCAGAAAAATCATGTTTCTACCCCTAGCCCTAAACTTTGTCTTATGAAGTCAAGCACGAAGAGAAGTCGTTTTGGATTTCAAACATGGAAATTTCAAAAACCTTCCCAAAAGCTTCATTTTGGAGTGACTAATTAAGAAGGATACAGGCTTACCTTTTCATTTTCATGTTTTAAACTTGTTTAAATATTGGTTAAGCCTAGGATTTGACCAAGATCAAATGGGCATAAAAATTCAGAAAAAATCAAAAAAAATGAAAACCAAAGCACATAGTATTATTATGTCATATAGTAAGCATTCAAGTTGATAAACAAGGTCTAAACAACAAACTAGACAAATCATGTATCTACCCCTAACCCTAAATTAACTCTGTCTTATGAAGTCAAGCATGAAGAGAAGTGGTTTTGGGTTTCAAACATGGAAATTTCAAAAAACTCCCAAAAGCTTCTCATTTTAGAGTGACTAAGAAGGATTCAGGCTTACCTTTTCATTTTCATGTTTTAAACTTGTTCAAATCTTGGTCAAACTTAGGATTTGACCAAGATTCAAATGGGCATAAAAATTGGGAGGAAGGGTATGAATTACAATTCAAAAAAACAAGGTAACTTAAATACTTGGATGCCCCAAAGATGTGTGGAAGCCCAAAACAATGGCAAAACATGTGCGCACGCTGCATCCAATTCAAGTAGAACACATAGTAGGCATCGATAGTTTGACCTAAATTTGAAATCAAAGAGAAGGTGGTTAGAAAAAATCGAAATTGGCAAAGCAAAGCATGAAATCATAAATTTGTGATGCACTATAGCTATGAAAAGTATCAAACAATGCATACCAAAATGATTTTTTAGAGGAATACTAGTTCAACTTATTTTAATTTTATATTAGTAGCCCAAAATCGAAGTAGTAGTTGGATATTTTTGAACTTGATCTGTAGTAGTGGGCAAAACCCTAGTTTAACCTATTTAATCATAGATTCGTAGGTCGATTTTTCTACTTTTTTATTATTACTATGCAGCACATGTGTGTTTGCCCGTCGAGTGAAACTCGGAGGAAGAGGGATCACTCGGAAGGAGAGAAGAAGGGAGAGAATTATGGTGTCTCCCCTTTTTCATGTGATGATGTTGACTTTTGTGCAGGGTTTGTCAGTGAGCAGGAGCAAGCGAGCGAGCGAGTCGAGCGAGGCTGAGAATGAGAGAGATTTGTTTTTTTTGTGAGAGGGACAACCGAAGGATCCAGAAGGATCCACATACTTCCGATACGCATCCTGATGCGTCTTCTCTTGACAAAGAAAATGGCTGGGAGTTTGCGTACCTATTGCACGTGACTTGTGCTCACTGAAGTGTGGGACCTCACGCATGGGCACCACACGTAAGTGACAGACCTGTTGATGTAAAAACTCGGTTGATTATTATACTACTACATTTATACAAAGTTTCCTATGGATTCAAGGGTACGAAAGCCAAGTTAAATCATTTACATGACATTATTTTTTCCATGAAGCCAAGTTAACTCATTTATCAATTGGTACATTTTGGAGTGACTAAGAAGGATCCAGGCTTACTTTTTCATTTTCATGTTTTAAACATGTTTAAATCTTGGTCAAACCTATGACTTGACCAAGATTCAAATGGGCATAAAAATTCAAAAAAATGAAAAAACAAAAGCACGCCGTCTTCCTATGTCATATAGTAAGCATTCAAGGTGATAAACAAGGTCTGGCATATTCAAACCACAAAAATCATGTATCTACCCCCTAACCCTAAACAAGGATCCAGGCTTACCCTTTTCATTTTCATGTTTTAAACTTGTTCAAATCTTGGTCAAACTTAGGATTTGACGAAGATTCAAATGGGCGTAAAAATACTTAGAAAAATCATGTACGTATCTACCCCAAACCCTAAACTCTATCTTACGAAGCCATGCATGAAGAGAAGTGGTTTTGGGTTTCAAACATGGAAATTTCAAAAACCTCCCAAAAGCTTCATTTTAGAGTGACTAAGAAGGATCCATGCTTACCTTTTATTTTCATGTTTTAAACATGTTCAAATCTTGGTCAAACCGTACGTACCTAGGATTTGACCAAGATTCAAATGGGCATAAAAATTCATAAAAAAAATGAAAAACCAAAGCACATAGCCTAGCTTCTTATATATGCCATATAGTAAGCACTCAAGTTGATAAACAAAGTCTAGACATATTCAAACCAGAAAAATCATGTATCTACCCCTAACCCTAAACTTTGTCTTAATTATGAAGTCAAGCACGAAGAAAAGTCGTTTTGGGTTTCAAACATGGACATTTAAAAAACCCTCCCAAAAGCTTCATTGTGGTGTGACGTACTAAGAAGGATACATGCTTACATTTTCAACAACCCCCCTAAAAGCTTCATTATAGAGTGACTAAGAAGGATCCAGTCTGGCGGGCTTACCTTTTATTTTCTTGTTTTAAACTTGTTCAAATCTCGGTCAAACCTAGGATTTGACCAAGATTCAAAATGTGCATCAAAATTCAAAAAAAATTATAAAAATTCAAAACCAAATTAAAGCACATAGTGTTCTTATGTCATATAGTAAGCATTAAAGTTGATAAACAAGGTCTAGACACATATTCAAACAAGACAAATCATGTATCTATACCCCTAACCCCTAAACTCTATCTTATGAAGTCAACAACATGAAGAGAAGTGGTTTTGGGTTTCAAACATGGAAATTTCAAAAACCTCCCATAAGCTTCATTTTAGAGTGACTAATATATATAAGAAGGATCCATGCCTGCTTACCACCTTTTCATTTTCATATTTTAAACTTGTTTAAATCCGTGTCAAATTAAACCAAGGATTTGACCAAAAGATTCAAATGGGCATAAAATTTAAAAAAAAATCAGAAAAATGAAAAACAAAAGCTTATAGTCTTCTTATGTCATATACTAAGCATTCAAGTTGATAAACAAGGTTTGTACATGCATATTCAAACCTAGGCAAATCATGTATCTATCCCCTAGCCCCTAAACTATATCTTATGAAGTCAAGCATGAAGAGAAGTGGTTTTGGGTTTCAAACATGAAAATTTCAAGAACATCCCAAAAACTTCATTTTAGAGTGACTAAGAAGGATACAGGCTTCCCCTTTTCATTTTCATGTTTTATACTTGTTTAAATCTTGGTCAAACCTAGGATTTGACAAAGATTCAAATGTGCATCAAAATAAAAAATCAGAAAAATTAAAAACCAAAGCACATAGTTTTCTTATGTCATATAGTTAGCATTAAAGTTGATATAAACAAGGTCTAGATATATTCAAACAAGAAAAATTATGTATCTACCCCTAACCCTAAACTCTGTCTTATGTAGTCAAGCATGAAGAGAAGTGGTTTTGGGTTTCAAACTTGGAAATTTCAAGAACCCCCCAAAAGCTTCATTTTAGAGTGACTAAAGGATCCAGGTCGGGCTTACCTTTTATTTTCATGTTTTAAAATTGTTCAAATCTTGGTCAAACCGTACCTAGGATTTGATCAAGATTCAAAAATGGGCATAAAATTTCAAAAAAATGAAAAACCAAAGCATATAGCCTTCTTATGTCATATAGTACGTAAGCACTCAAGTTCATAAACAAGGTCTAGACATATTCAAACCAGAAAAATCATGTTTCTACCCCTAGCCCTAAACTTTGTCTTATGAAGTCAAGCACGAAGAGAAGTCGTTTTGGATTTCAAACATGGAAATTTCAAAAACCTTCCCAAAAGCTTCATTTTGGAGTGACTAATTAAGAAGGATACAGGCTTACCTTTTCATTTTCATGTTTTAAACTTGTTTAAATATTGGTTAAGCCTAGGATTTGACCAAGATCAAATGGGCATAAAAATTCAGAAAAAATCAAAAAAATGAAAACCAAAGCACATAGTATTATTATGTCATATAGTAAACATTCAAGTTGATAAACAAGGTCTAAACAACAAACTAGACAAATCATGTATCTACCCCTAACCCTAAATTAACTCTGTCTTATGAAGTCAAGCATGAAGAGAAGTGGTTTTGGGTTTCAAACATGGAAATTTCAAAAAACTCCCAAAAGCTTCTCATTTTAGAGTGACTAAGAAGGATTCAGGCTTACCTTTTCATTTTCATGTTTTAAACTTGTTCAAATCTTGGTCAAACTTAGGATTTGACCAAGATTCAAATGGGCATAAAAATTGGGAGGAAGGGTATGAATTACAATTCAAAAAAACAAGGTAACTTAAATACTTGGATGCCCCAAAGATGTGTGGAAGCCCAAAACAATGGCAAAACATGTGCGCACGCTGCATCCAATTCAAGTAGAACACATAGTAGGCATCGATAGTTTGACCTAAATTTGAAATCAAAGAGAAGGTGGTTAGAAAAAATCGAAATTGGCAAAGCAAAGCATGAAATCATAAATTTGTGATGCACTATAGCTATGAAAAGTATCAAACAATGCATACCAAAATGATTTTTTAGAGGAATACTAGTTCAACTTATTTTAATTTTATATTAGTAGCCCAAAATCGAAGTAGTAGTTGGATATTTTTGAACTTGATCTGTAGTAGTGGGCAAAACCCTAGTTTAACCTATTTAATCATAGATTCGTAGGTCGATTTTTCTACTTTTTTATTATTACTATGCAGCACATGTGTGTTTGCCCGTCGAGTGAAACTCGGAGGAAGAGGGATCACTCGGAAGGAGAGAAGAAGGGAGAGAATTATGGTGTCTCCCCTTTTTCGTGTGATGATGTTGACTTTTGTGCAGGGTTTGTCAGTGAGCAGGAGCGAGCGAGCGAGCGAGCGAGTCGAGCGAGGCCGAGAATGAGAGAGATTTGTTTTTTTTGTGAGAGGGACAACCGAAGGATCCAGAAGGACCCACATACTTCCGATACGCATCCTGATGCGTCTTCTCTTGACAAAGAAAATGGCTGGGAGTTTGCGTACCTATTGCACGTGACTTGTGCTCACTGAAGTGTGGGACCTCACGCATGGGCACCACACGTAAGTGACAGACCTGTTGATGTAAAAACTCGGTTGATTATTATACTAC
Source organism: Lolium perenne (assembly GCF_019359855.2). Taxonomy (NCBI): domain Eukaryota; kingdom Viridiplantae; phylum Streptophyta; class Magnoliopsida; order Poales; family Poaceae; genus Lolium; species Lolium perenne. Next base: position 156,110,472 of record NC_067244.2, on the reverse strand, counting down.
TACATTTATACAAAGTTTCCTATGGATTCAAGGGTACGAAAGCCAAGTTAAATCATTTACATGACATTATTTTTTCCATGAAGCCAAGTTAACTCATTTATCAATTGGTACATTTTGGAGTGACTAAGAAGGATCCAGGCTTACTTTTTCATTTTCATGTTTTAAACATGTTTAAATCTTGGTCAAACCTATGACTTGACCAAGATTCAAATGGGCATAAAAATTCAAAAAAAAATCAAAAAAAAAGAAAAAACAAAAGCACGCCATCTTCCTATGTCATATAGTAAGCATTCAAGGTGATAAACTGTTGTCGTCAGAAACCCACCGGCGGGCAGCGACGGGCAACACCGTAGAGCCGGGAACAACCTAGAGCTGCGGCTGGCTGAGGTCCCTCCGAGCGACGGCCCGCAAAGCCTTCTGGTCACACGTCCGATGCTGATGCAAGGGCGTGCCACCTGACCTATACCTGGTCAGGAAGGTGATGGAGATGTCTCGCTTAGTTTCCTGCATGGCATACACGTAAACATTAAATACGAGCCTCGATCGGCTCTCAGGTTATCCTGTGAATCGGCTCAGGGAGCCGATCCACCCATGATTCGTACGAGGTGCACGAATATATGGTGGTCCTGCTTGATCAAGATAAAGCTAATGAGATCTACGACGATTTAGGGTTTTCACCGCATAATCGGATCATCCTACTCACGGTTGGGCCTCGCGGCCACGCACGGTGATCGTAAGCCGATCCTAAACAAGGCCTAAAAACCAACACAAGGTTGATCCCCGGAACATCCTGTTTAGGGCCAGCGAACGACACCCTACGTGCCGCTGGATCCTCCACCCCTTTGCAAGGCCTAACTATTGCAGATATTAAACTAATCCTTGCAGAACAAGGAGCAATCGTAACGGATCAGATCTACTAAACAATGATCAAGCGGGGTGCCGCCCCCACACCTAAGATAGGTGTGAGGGCGGCTAGACATGCAAGGGTTGCACTACGATAGCATGTTACGCGAAGAACTATGCTAACCCTAACACATCTATGATAACTACGCTGCTCGCCATCAACAAGGCTTCAGTACGAGCAACGCATGAACAACGTGGAGCTTGTGCTGCCTAGATCGCAAGATGCGATCTAGGCAGCATGTTGCTTACCGGTAGAAACCCTCGAGACGAAGGAGTTGGCGATGCGCCGAGATTGATTTGTTGGTTGAACGTTGGTTGTTGTTTATTCCATAAACCCTAGATACATATTTATAGTCCAGCGGACTTTCTAATTTAGGCGTGCACCTAACCGTGCACGGGTAAAATTCTATCTAAGATACGATCTATTACATTACAGATATATGGGCAATCTAGCCCAACTTTGCATATAAGGCCGATCTACATATTTTCTTCGTATATAATCTTCAAGCCCATCTTGATCGTGGCCCACCTCTGACTTGGTCAAATTTTGGTGATAACACATGCCCCCCTGGTTTTGGAATTATCAATTCCAAAATCACTCCGTTTTTTCTTCGTCGGGTCATGTCATGGCAGAGCAGAACCGTCGCAGCATTCTTCATCATGATGCCCTGTCTTCTCAACTATTCCGCGTGATTTGACCGTTGTCTTTGGGCACCGCCTCCTCGGAAACTGCTGTGGCATTGAATTTCTTTTACCATAGCCCCTTTATTTAACCGCTCTGAGAAGTTTGCCACTTCATCATCCTGCTCTGTTCTGGCCATCGGCACCCAAAAAACCCCCAATCTCCCATAGCCATGTCTTCCTCTTCCTCCTCTTCCTCGTCGGTCCTTTATGACTCCTCTCCCTCCCGCGAGCCGACGCCGGAGTGGGGCTCGTTGGCGGCACACGACATTCTCGCCCCGATGACGTGGGACAAGGAGGAACACGATTCCTCCATCTGGTCTGAGGATGACAAATCCCTGACCGACGGAGAGGGTGACCTTCAATTCCTCGTCGAAGGGGAAGAAGAGGCGGAGAGCGTAGACGACCGCTTCTCCTGGGACGATTTCACCTCTTCCGAGGAAGAGGCGGAGGAGGAGGGCGACGACGACGACTCCCTTGAAGGTTACCCACCAGCGAAGCGCCTCCGCACCTGGTGGGACGACGACAGCGAGGACGACGATGAGGAAGATGAAGCCCCCATAGAAGGCTACGGAAGTTCCGATGAGGAGCCTCTCAGTAGCTACGCCGGAGGCAGCGACGACGAGGGCAGCAACGGCCCCTAGATTAGGGATAAGTAGTAGTAGTTGGCTTTTGCCCTCTTCTCCCTTGAGCCATCGGCTCTTTCTTTGTAAGGAATCCCCCTATTAATGAAGAAAAATCCCTTAATTAATTTCGCTTCCTTGTTAACCTTGCCGATTGTCGAATGGCGCTGTCGTACAGGGAGCCGATAGCAGAACATCGGCTCATATTGCTATCCGAGGCCAAGCTGTTGCCTAAACACCTCAACAGGCCTAATTCTCGCCCAAACCATCAGATTGAATCCCTCAGCAACCATTAGGAGATTCGTCTCTCATATCATGATTTCTGGCTTGAACCGATCCCGTTAACTTGCTAATCTGAGCTTATTCCTCTAGAGTCGATATCAGTGTATCGGCTCTGTTTTTCTGAAGTCGATGCCCGTGCATCGGCTGCATTTGCATACTGTTATCTCCATACGTTTTCTCAAGTCGATGTCTGCGCACCGGCTGTGATTTTTTTTTGGCCGATTTTTAAATCGGCCCCCACATCTTACTGCCCATCGTCCCACATGCTTGGGAAATATTTCTTGAGGTGTTGACCATTGACAGCCACTGGGAACTTTTCGCCGCTCAACTCTTCCAGCATGTATGCATTACCCTTCAAGGCCTGGATAACTTTGTACGGACCGTGCCAATTAGGAGACCATTTGCCATATGCCTTGTCCCTGGTTCCTAATGGCAACACAGCTTCCCATACTAGATCACCAACTTGGAACTCCTTTGGTCTAACCTTTTTATTGTAGGCACGAGCCACCCTGGCTTTGTTTTCCTTAATCTTCTCCAACGACCAAAGCCTAAGCTCTGTTGCGTCCTCAATAGTGTCGCTCATCAAAGATGCATATTCTTCAGCTGTCAAATCATTCTGAAACGTGACGCGTCTTGATCCAGCCCTAATTTCCCAAGGCAATACGGCTTCCTGTCCATAGACGAGCTGGTACGGCGAAGTCTTTATAGCTCCATGGCACGACATGCGGTAGGCCCATAATGCTTCTGACAACTTCTCATGCCAATCCCTAGGGTTCTCGTCAATTTTCCTCTTGATCAGCTTGATTAGACTCTGATTGGACGCTTCAGCCTGTCCATTAGCTTGAGCATAGTATGGGGATGAGCGGATCAGTTTAATCCCCATGTCATCGCAGAACGTCCTGAATTCTTTAGAAACAAAGACCGAACCTCCATCGGTCGTAATCGTTTGGGGCATTCCGAACCTATGAATGACGTGTTCTTTCACAAATTTGATCACATCTTCCGATTTCACCTTCTTCATAGGGACGGCTTCCACCCACTTGGTGAAGTAATCTGTGATGACCAAAATCCATTCGTGTTTTTTGCTCGACGCCAGATGGATTTTGCCGATCATATCCATGCCCCACCCCCGAAACGGCCATGGCTTGATGATGGGGTTCATCGCTGATGCTGGTACCATCTGAATCTTCCCGAACATCTGACACGCTTGGCACCCCTTGTAATAATTGAAGCAATCTTCAAGCATGGTGGGCCAATAAAACCCTGATCGTCTGATCAACCACTTCGTCTTATGAGCCGACTGATGCGTTCCACAGGTGTGGTGACCCTGCATACCACTGCATGTTGTAGTATGCCAGTCGTTGATATAACATTCGCGAAGTACCATTCCGCAAATATTACATCCCTCAGAGTGGTACAACAGAACATAGCAGGGTCCATAACTCATTCACATATTATTACAAGTAGCATACACAAGTCGTCTCGGAGCTCCTCTTGGGTCCTAAGAGGATAACTCCTGGGTTCGAGGCGAACCCAACTTAACTTACAATATCATAGTCTCGTTAAACTAAACATTTATTTTATCGAGCAGCTAAATAGTAAGAGTTCGTGCTGCTCGGCTATTACTACTCCTCCTGATATCTCTAGGCTTGTTCTCCTCCGGAAGCCTCCCCGGATCCGTAGACTATGATGTAGTCTACGCCTTCAACACCTCCTGAGAGGTCTGGTTCCTCGTAGCCGATGATCTCGGCTCCTTCATTGCTGTCGTAGTCCTCCTCCAGATGGTTCAGACAATCTAAGCATGGGGTTTAAGAGTGGTATGAGTACGAGCGTACTCAACAAGTTCATTATCGATAAGAGGTGTTTTATGCACTAGCTACGATATTAGACCAGAAAGTCTAATACCAATGCAAGTTTTGATAAACATTTCTTCAAGAGATTGCTTTTATTTCAAAGAGCTATGTCCGTCAGCCTTCACCGGTTTACTAGAACTTCATGGAGCTCCTTTCCGGCCGCGTTCGCAGTTCCTCAATCCCGGAACAGGGAGTGACAGGTCACAGTTCTTTACACTCTGCAGAGGTGTGTTGCTTTACCCATAAGAGATCTTAACCTTGGTGCCAACCGGGCAGCTTTCCCGTCCACACTTCCTTTGGTGTGAGGCCCGGTATAAGGTCTAGCCAATCATGTTCCTCCGCTACCTCGAACACCCACCCTTTGTTGCATGCCCCGACCCTGGGTCCTCGCCGGTCCCATTATTCCCGTAATTTCAGGGTGGACCCCGACCACGACGACGATGCAGGATCGAACCAAACTCCTTCGCCGGTAGCTGCAACCCATCATAGACCGCAATACCGTGGGGACTTAGAATGGGTTCCCCACCCACAAGTTGTTCCGCAAGCCGCAACCGCTACGGTATGCACAGCATAACCGTGGGGACTTAGAATGGGTTCCCCACCCACAAGTTGCTCCGCAAGATACAACCGCTACGGTAAGCGCATCCGTTGATGAACGAGAGGTGGAAACACTTTTGACTACTCCGTTCCACTCCGGATCTTATGGTTAACACGGATATTACGGCACAAGAATCATCAAGCAGCTTGTTGTTTAATCCTAGATGGATATAAACCCGTGCAATGGAACCTCCACCATATCAACACAATCCATGGTTCCATTGCCCACCACATAGTCATATTCATAGTTATGAAAGTAGTGGTTTTGATTTTTATGCAATAGTGATAACCATAATACTTTGCAAGTAATTTGATAGAAATAATCAAATGACATGAGCAAGTGATGAACTTGCCTGAACACTGCAAAGTTCTGCAGTTGGAAGGTTATGGACTGACCCTTGTCCTCTTGTTCTGAAAAATAGCATCATTGTCCGATAAGGGCAATGGTTAAAGAAGCAATTATGCATGATTCCATTTTTAGGGTTTGTTCCCCCCTTCCGATATCGTTATTATTTCATGTAAGAGGTTAATACTAAGAATGATTTGGGGATACTTGTTTAAGAGTAAAATACTACCTTGAAATGTTGTCAAGGTGTTTTTGAAGTCCAAATGCATTAATGGACTTATTTTCATTATTGAAAATAATATGTGTGATTTAAATCATTATTTAAATCATCAAATTAAGATTCATTCTTATTTGTCTTCAAAAATTCTCTTTGATATTTTATTTAGTTAGAGAATTTTATGTTGATCTATTTTCATATTTTTTATTATTTTTTTAGAGCTATTTAACATTTCTTACATAATTTCAAAGTTTCTGTATTTCTTGGAATTAGGAAATGACCTAAATGCCCTTGGGCCCCACCTGTCAGGGTGGCCCAACGGGTTAGGTCGCACCCGAGCCACCCTTTGGGCTCGGTCGGCCCATTCGTTCTCTCCCCTTTCCTCGCGCAGAAACCCTAATCTCTCTCTTGCTCTCGCGACACCGTGGTCGCCTCGCCGTCGCCGAATTATTCCGACCGCCACCGGCCGTCCCCGCCGGTGAGATCGGACGCAATCGAACGGCCGCACGACGGCGCGTCGATTGGTCCGCGCCGATCTGTGTTTCCTCGCCGCCACCGCTCTTCCCCAACATCTCTGCGACATGGCCGAGGTTTTCCGCGGCCACCTCGTCGCAGCCGTTGATCCTGACGCCGTGGCGTGGACGTGTGCCCCGCCGTGGTTGCGCTGGAGCCCCGCGCCTCGGCGACCGCCTGGCTTGGCCGCGGCTTGGTGCTGCCGTGGCCGGTCCGTGCCGCCGTGCCGCCATGGCACGCTGTAGTGCTGCTGCTCCAGGTAAGTGTTCCGCCACCCTCTTTCTCCTGTGCCTCTCTTCTTCCTCCTCCAGTATCCCTGGCCATGGCTTCCCTCCTTGTGGAGGTGCTGGCCGTGCTCAGCTACTGCGCTGTTGCTGTTATTACCATGCTTCTGTGCTACCTAGCTATTTCTGTTTATTGTAATTTCTGGCTGTGGCCCTCCTGTGATTGCTCATGAGCATCCAGTGATGCTCATGGCCTACTGGCATGCTCCTATTCTTTTTACTGTCACTTGGGCATACTGTGTGTGCTTAATCTTGTCCCTGGCTTGATTGTGGTGGTTAATCCTTGCATATTTGCAAGTGCCAGTGCCTCTGGGCTAGTTCATTGAGTTCAGATTCATGATTATGCTCATTTGAGCATTACTGTTGGCTTAGCAATGTGATTCTGTGATGAATTGATATGTGCTTTTCTTGTGTATTATGATCCTTGGGTTCATCAAGCCTTTGATGTGCTTCTGGATACAATTATAAAGCCTGATGCCCTTATCTGTGATGCAATTGTTCAGTTATTTAATTATCTGTTCATGTGTTAATTGCTTAGAATGAGTTCTAGTATGCAGTAGCATGCTTTAACAAGCTTCTGGTGCTCATATGATCACCAGTTGCTTGTATCAGCTGCTCTTTGGTGTCTGTGCCTCACTGTTACTCACATGTGTATCACACAGGCCTGGCCTGATGTGTGCTGTAGCTTGCTTAAGCATCAATTGATGCCTGTCATGATCCATTTGATCATTTGCAAGACCCTGGTGCCTCAATTGCTTTTCTGTTTCATTTATTTGTTTATCCTTGCTTGATTAGATGGATAAATGATGTGAACTGTGATTCAGTGATGATCATCTCAATGAATTTGTTAGGGCTAGCAGGATGCCAACCACTGGTTGTGTACCCTAGCCCTCCTTCTGAACCCTACTGGGTGATGATATCTGTGCATGGTTTCTTTGTTGGAATTGGTTAAGTGGTTGAGGTGATCCTGGCAGTATTCATGTGTCGCCCGGGATGGCTCCCCTGTTTGGTGGCTTTCTGTGATGGATAAATGCTCACTGGCTAGTCACTTAGTGAAATTCCAGTAGCTTTGATGTTGATAATTAGGATAGGCACATGTTGCCTGTCAATCTGATGGTTTAGCTAGGTCAATAGGTGCTTTGTGATTCTGATTGGCTGCAAGGAATAAATCCATGCTGGATTTCTCTGGCTTTGACACTGTGTTGTCATAACCAGTGTTCCCTGGTTTATTTTCCTTTTAGCCTTGGTTGTACTTGCTGGCACCAATTGGTTTAGTAACCAAATGATGATACACCCAGGGTTTTCTACCCTTCTTTGCTCCTGTGATGCAAGCATGCTTAATTATGAGCAAGATATGATCTTGCTCAGGCTCTTGTGTGGTATACCTCACTCCAGCTCCTAGAATTAAGTGTTGTTGTAGAGGATTGCTTCTGTGATGCTTGGTTTGCTTGCCCTTCTCCTCCTTTCAAGCTTGTGGTGCTTTACTCCATCTGGTACTTGCTCACAGCTGACAGTTCTTGGTGAAACTGTCCCTGGATGATTTCTGGTGGCTTGTTGTTCTTCCTGTTCTAAGTGTTCTTGGTGTTCTTGGTGAACTTACCACTGCTGCTTGTCGATGACTGAACAAATGGCTAGGGTTTGGGCTCTGAAAAGGTTATATATGATGCTTCTATGCTCTCCCTGGTCGACAGCTTGGCCTGGTCACTTTGGTGACTCACTGATGATGTGTGAGTGTGTTGTGCCACATGCACATCCAGTGACTTGGTGTTGAGCATGCACACATGCTGTGTGTGCTGCTAGTGTGTATGTGTGTACCAAATCCTGTGAACTTGGCTTGGAGAGGATCAGCTCGGCAGCCTGATCATATCCCCTCCATTTGCTTTATTTTTTAACCTGCCAAGTGGCTTTGCCACTTGGCTTACTTCTGTTTTTGCTTTGTTTTGTGCAGGGATCATCAATTGAGCAAAATGGACATGGAATTCATCAAATACAAGATCAAGTGAAGATGATCTTGTAGTAATTAGACTAGGATCATTAACTTGTAATTTTTCTTTATTTTTCTTTCTTCTATTCTGCCCATTTATGTAATGTGTTGTATTATTCAGTTATTTCACTTATGAATATTGTAATGACAATGTATCTTGTGTGTTATTCAATAAAGCTCAAAGTTTTCCCTAATGAGCTTTACTTTATTATAATTGTTCGTCTTGTTTATTATTGATTATTTACTTAATGAATTTCCTCAATTGAATTATTTAAGGTAATTATTTAATGTTTGAATTTTGAAATTCAAATTCAACCTTGGTTTGAATTCAACCATGTCATATCATTTATAATTCAATCAAGCAAACTCTCCCCTCTCTTCTCAAAACCCTAAACTAGTGAAGTGAGATGCAAGTTTGTCGCACTCTCGAAACCCTAACCCTGTAAGGTGTCGAGAGAGAAACTTGTCCCCCTTCGATGCAGTTTTTGTTTAAAAGCGCGAAATTTCCCCAGAATTTACTATGCAATGCACATCCCTTTCTAAAATCTACCCCTCGATCGTCTCTAAACCTGGGACATTACAGCCTTTCCCCCTTAAAGAAAACTTCGTCCCGAAGTTGTGGTTGTAATACCTGAACAGCTCGGGGTATGTTTTCCTCAGGTCTTCCTCTTTTTCCCAGGTGGCTTCCCTCTCAGGGTGATGCTTCCATTGTATCTTGCAATACTTGATCGCCTTGTTTCTGAGTTGTTTCCAGCTCTCCTCGAGAATCTTGGCTGGCTTCTCGATATATGTCAAGTCTGGTTGTAACTCGAGCTCCTCATGTGATATTGGTTCATCTGGGGTCTTCAAACATTTCCGAAGTTGTGACACATGGAATACATTGTGAACTTGATCTAACCTTCCTGGTAAATCCAATTCAAAGGCTAAACCTCGATTCTGACTCAGTATCTTGAAAGGTCCTATATACCTAGGACTGAGTTTCCCTTTAACTCCAAATCTCTGGAGTCCTTTCATCGGGCTTACCTTAAGATAAACCATATCTCCAACTTGTGGTTCCCATGTCCTTCTCTTCTGATCGGCATAACTCTTTTGCCGACTCTGGGCTATCTTGAGCCTGTCTCTGATAATGTCAATGATTTGTTATTTTTCCTTGACATAATCAGGGTTGAACTCTTTGCTTGCTCCGGCTTCATACCAACATATCGGTGATCTACACTTCCTTCCATACAGAGCTTCAAATGGTGCCATCTTGATGCTGCTTTGATAACTATTGTTGTATGAAAACTCTGCTAAAGGTAGATGCTCCTCCCATGATCCTCCGAAGTCTAGGGCACAAGCCCTAAGCATATCTTCTAAGATCTGGTTGGTTCTCTCGGTTTGTCCCCCGGTCTGAGGATGATAGGCGGTACTATAATCCAACTTAGATCCTAAAGCTTCGTGAAGTTGCTTCCAGAATGCTGATGTGAACACGGATCCTCGATCCGACACTATCTTCTTAGGCACTCCATGCTTACTCACGATCTCTTTGATGTAAAGATCGATAAGTTTCTCTCCTTTATCCTGCTGGTTTACCGCTAAGAAGTGTGCACTTTTTGTCAACCGGTCCACGATTACCCATATCATGTCCTTCTTTTTGTTAGTCATGGGTAGTCCGGTGATGAAATCCATCCCTATCTCCTCCCATTTCCACTCTGGAATAGGTAAAGGTTGTAACTTCCCTGCCGGACTCTGGTGTTCTGCTTTCACTCTTTGGCAGGTATGGCATTCTGCCACATATTGTGCTATCTCCCTCTTCATGTTATTCCACCAGAATAGTTCCTTTAGGTCCATGTACATCTTTGTACTTCCCGGATGTATGGAATAAGGGGTTTGATGAGCTTCCCGGAGTATTACTTCCTTAATTTCAGCAATATCCGGAACGCAAATTCTTTTCTGGAACCACAAAGATCCAGATTCTCCTCGGTGAAATTCTGATGGTCTTCCCTCATCTATTCTTCTCATCTCTTCTACAATGAATGGATCGTCCATCTGACCCATCATTATCTCATTCTTCAAGTTGACATTAAGCTCATCGGCTACTTGCAACGCCGATAATCCTTCATGGGCTTCCTTCTCCCAAAGTTGTATTTGGGCTTGGCTTATTTCCTTCCTCAACTCCGGTGATATTTCTTGTTCTGCTCCTCCGGTGCTTTTCCTACTCAGGGCGTCTGCTACAACATTAGCCTTCCTCGTGTATAGTTGATCGTCGATCATAATCCTTGATCAATTCTAGCCATCTTTTATGCCTCATGTTGAGTTCCTTCTGTGTGAAGAAATATTTGAGGCTTTTATGATCTGTATAGAGCTCACACTTAGCTCCATAGAGAAAATGTCTCCAAGTTTTGAGTGCAAATACGACCGCTGCTAATTCCAAGTCATGTGTTGGATAGTTCACTTCATGAGGTCTGAGTTGCCTCGATCCATAAGATATCACTTTCCTATCTTGCATGAGTACGCAACCCAATCCATGTTTGGACGCGTCACAGTACACGGTGTAATCCTTGCCAACTTCCGGAACTGCTAACACCGGTGCCGTGGTGAGTTTCTCCTTCAGAGTTTGAAAACTCTTCTCACATTCCTCGGACCACACGAATGGTGTGTTCTTCCTTAACAACTTTGTCATAGGTCCTGCTATCTTAGAGAATCCTTCAATGAATCTCCGATAGTATCCTGCCATTCCTAGGAATCCTCGGATTTCCTTGACAGTCTTGGGTGCTTCCCATTCTAGAACTGCTGCTACCTTGCTCGGGTTGACAGCGATTCCATCTTTACTTATGACATGACCAAGAAATTCCACTTGATCCAGCCAAAATTCACACTTGCTGAATTTGGCGTAAAGTTGGTGTTCCCTTAGTGTTTGCAACACTACCCTCAAATGTTCGGCATGTTCTGCCTTGTTCTTGGAGTATATCAGAATATCATCGATAAATACGATGACAAACTTGTCTAGATATGGCATGAAAATCTTATTCATGAGATTCATGAATATTGCTGGGGCATTGGTCAATCCAAAAGGTACTACAAGGTATTCATGGTGTCCATACCTTGAGACAAAGGCAGTTTTCGGAACGTCCTCCTTCTTGATCTTTATCTGGTGATAACCCGATCTTAGATCAATCTTGGAAAAGACTCCCGCGCCTCTCACTTGATCAAATAGATCTTGTATTCTTGGAAGTGGATACTTGTTCTTGATTGTGACGTTGTTCAGATTCCTGTAGTCTCCGCACATCCTTCTTCCTCCATCTCTTTTATCCACGAAGATCACAGGTGATCCCCATGGTGAAACACTCTCCTGAATGAATCCCTTTTGTTCCAAGTCATCCAATTGCTCCTTCAGTTCTTTCAATTCCTTAGGCCCCATCTTATATGGTGCTTTGGCAATCGGAGCTGTTCCTGGAATTAGGTCGATAGTGAATTCTATCTCCCTATCTGGTGGCATACTGTAATTCCATGAGGAAACACATCCTGGAATTCATTTACTACAGGTATATCTTCTAACTTCACCTCCTTCATGCTGTTCAGCTGTAGCTCAACTTCAATTTGAGTGTGTTTGTCGCCTTGGTAGATCATTCTACTTCCATCGGGGCTCTTCAAAGACACCGTCTTATTAACACAGTCGATCAATGCTCCATTAGCTTCCAACCAGTTCATACCAAGAATGACATCAATGTCCTTCATCGGTAAAATGAACAGGTCCGCGTCAAACGCGCACTTATTGATCATAATGACTTGTTTTTGTTTGACATGGGTTACTACTATCGTTCCCCCCGCAGAAAGTATGGTTATGGGTGTATCTAACTTAGTGCAACTAATCCCATGTTTGATGATGAATTGTTGAGAAATGAATGATGTAGTTGCACCAGTATCAAAAAGTACTTTGCCAGGATGAGTGAGTATCTGGAGCGTACCTATCACCGCCTGGTCAGAGTTGACCACCTCCTCCAGACTGGTACAGTTCAGCTTGCCGAAGGGCTTCTTATTCTTCCAGTTGCCTCCGGTGTTTCCTCCTCGGTTTCCTCCTCCTCCTAACTGACCTCCTCCACTATTCTTCTTGGGGCAATCCTTCAGCATGTGCCCCTCCTGACGACACCCAAAACATATGATCTTGGGTTTCCGGCAATCTTGTGAAAGATGCCCCTTAAACCCACAAATGCGGCAAACAATCTGGTTTGCAGCTTGGTTCCCTTGGTTCCTCCTGTTGTTGTAGCTGTTGTTGTTGTTGTACCTTGGTTTGAAACTCAAACCAGTATTAGGCTTGTTACTGATATATCTCTTAGGCTCAAACTTGGCCTTCTTCCTCTTCTCTTCTTGCAGTTGTTTGAAGTCATCTTCAAGAGTGATGGCTGCATCCACCAACTCTTGGAATTCCGTTGCTCTCATCATCCGCAGCTGTACCTTGAACTGGGGACTTAACCCCCTCAGAAATCTCTTCTTCTTCTTGTCCTCGGTGTTGACTTCCTCAACCGCGTACCGAGACAGCTTTGAAAACTCCCTGACATAGGTCAGGATTGCCTTGTCCTTCTGCTCGAGACTCTCAAACTCTCGACGCTTCAGTTCCACTATACTTTCAGGGACATTGGATTCCCTGAACTTCCTTGCGAACTCCTCCCAGGTAAATACCTTTCCAGCCGGGTAAACGGCTACAATATTGTCCCACCATGATGCTGCAGGTCCACATAACAGATGGGTAGCATATCTAACCTTCTCTTGGTCGTTGCATCCAACAGTGTTGAGCTTGTGCTCAGTATCCATCAGCCAATCTTCCGCGTCCATAGGCTCTGGCGCGTATGCGAAAGATATCGGCTTGGTGTTTTGGAAGTCTGCTAATGTGACTCCCTGGTTCTCAGGTCTCTCCACCCTATTCTGCTGCATCAGATCCTGAAGGAATTTGTTCTGCAGCTCCAGTGTTACACGCTGCCTCTCTTCCGCCAACTGCATGTACTGGATAAAGTTCTGCTGGGTCATGGGTGGTGGTGGTGGTGGAAACTGATCTCTGGCTGCACCCTCAGCCTCTTCCTTTTCTTTTGCTTCGCGCTCCATGCGCTGTGCTTCAGTCTCGTTTCCTAACGTTCCCGACATAATCCCCCTAGTTCTGCAACACAAGATGATACTCATAATTACTCCATGCGCAAGTTTTCTGAGCTCAACTTTGTGCACAGAACTAGTCACGCAATGGAAATCAAGAAGCAAATCCAAATCATACAAAACATATACCCTGTATATACATACATAAGTGGTCTTATTACAATACTCAAATCGATGTGAGTATGCAAACTCACTTATTAAAGTATATGTACAAATTTATACAAATATTACAAACTATAATACACGTGGTACTTGTGTATTATAGCCACGCCTCCCTTGGTGGACTCTAGTCGATCTTCACTCCCGGTACATTCCAGGCTTCCATCCGGTCGAACGTGTCGTCCTCCTGATAGACCCTGGAACATAAGGTCTCCCCGTTGGCTTGTAATCCGAATCGGATGATGATCCTAAGGAGAAATCAGTGTTCACAAACTGATCGTTGAGTGCATCATAGTCCACCCATCGAGTGTACTCTCCTGTAGCCCCACCATAAGGGTTACCAAAACCCATACCCGACTCAACCTGTGTCGGATATCCTCCATCCACTCCTTCATTACTAGGATAGCTCTGGTTCTGGGTTGTTGCGTCATCGTTCATCTCTCCATCATAATACTCAGTAGTACTATGGGTTCCAGTATCATTTCCCCAACGCCAACCCCTGGAATTCTCAATTGGAGTCTCGGAACGCTGGTTGTTTCCGGATTCCTCTCCGCCTTCGTATCCCCCATAGGAACTACCCAGAAAGTTCCCAGGTGTAACAGGTGTAGGTTCACGTGCAAGTGGATCAAAACTGATGTAGTCACCAGCTGAATAAACTGGTGTGTGCACTACATTCTCCATAGGTTCTTTCCCCCTACTCTCCTCCTTGGGTTCAGTAAATTCCTCTAGCATCGTATCAATAGCTCCTATCAGATGATGATTTAGCTGAAAGAGTAATGATATGAAGTTACGGCTATTATCCATATATTTTGCCGCTGCTATGGGTTTGCGTTTGGCGTATTTGTAGTGGTTGAGCATGGGATCTTCCTCCTCCTGATTATGAGGAATATGGGAGAACTCGGAATCCATAAGCTCTGTTGTCTTATGTTCCCGTATGTCGGTTATGGCTCTCATAACAGCTATATGGTAGGCTGTGTTGGTTGTCCTAGCTTCTCCAGCTGGCATGACTACGCTCATTCCCAATGATTCGGGAAGTCGCAGTCCTACTCTGCACTTGGCCAATACCGGTCCATCATAGAACATGTACTTCTTTACTGGAATCTGGGGATCGCACCCAAATTCCAATAACATGGCTCGTAGGATATCAGCAAGTCCTCCTTGGTATTCGTTCAGTGTGGAATCCATAACTTTCACGTTTCTTCCCGGTCGTGAACTTGCCATGTTGGCTGTAGAAATAGAAAGATGATAAGATTAGTGATAATGCATCATAATAGAGATAATAAAGAATTATCGCACTAAAAGATATGATTGTTGTATTCTCAATTGAATATACACCATATTTTTAGAGAATTCTTTACTAATCCTATTTGACTCCTAACGTTTGGTCCCATTTACTAGGTTCCAACCTAAGGTCAAAGCTTTTGCTCTGATACCAACTGTGGTGACCCTGCATACCACTGCATGTTGTAGTATGCCAGTCGTTGATATAACATTCGCGAAGTACCATTCCGCAAATATTACATCCCTCAGAGTGGTACAACAGAACATAGCAGGGTCCATAACTCATTCACATATTATTACAAGTAGCATACACAAGTCGTCTCGGAGCTCCTCTTGGGTCCTAAGAGGATAACTCCTGGGTTCGAGGCGAACCCAACTTAACTTACAATATCATAGTCTCGTTAAACTAAACATTTATTTTATCGAGCAGCTAAATAGTAAGAGTTCGTGCTGCTCGGCTATTACTACTCCTCCTGATATCTCTAGGCTTGTTCTCCTCCGGAAGCCTCCCCGGATCCGTAGACTATGATGTAGTCTACGCCTTCAACACCTCCTGAGAGGTCTGGTTCCTCGTAGCCGATGATCTCGGCTCCTTCATTGCTGTCGTAGTCCTCCTCCAGATGGTTCAGACAATCTAAGCATGGGGTTTAAGAGTGGTATGAGTATGAGCGTACTCAACAAGTTCATTATCGATAAGAGGTGTTTTATGCACTAGCTACGATATTAGACCAGAAAGTCTAATACCAATGCAAGTTTTGATAAACATTTCTTCAAGAGATTGCTTTTATTTCAAAGAGCTATGTCCGTCAGCCTTCACCGGTTTACTAGAACTTCATGGAGCTCCTTTCCGGCCGCGTTCGCGATTCCTCAATCCCGAACAGGAGTGACAGTCACGATTCTTTACACTCTGCAGAGGTGTGTTGCTTTACCCATAAGAGATCTTAACCTTGGTGCCAACCGGGCAGCTTTCCCGTCCACACTTCCTTTGGTGTGAGGCCCGGTATAAGGTCTAGCCAATCATGTTCCTCCGCTACCTCGAACACCCACCCTTTGTTGCATGCCCCGACCCTGGGTCCTCGCCGGTCCCATTATTCCCGTAATTTCAGGGTGGACCCCGACCACGACGACAGTCTGGGATCGAACCAAACTCCTTCGCCGGTAGCTGCAACCCATCATAGACCGCAATACCGTGGGGACTTAGAATGGGTTCCCCACCCACAAGTTGTTCCGCAAGCCGCAACCGCTACGGTATGCACAACATAACCGTGGGGACTTAGAATGGGTTCCCCACCCACAAGTTGCTCCGCAAGATACAACCGCTACGGTAAGCGCATCCGTTGATGAACGAGAGGTGGAAACACTTTTGACTACTCCGTCCCACTCCAGATCTTATGGTTAACACGGATATTACGGCACAAGAATCACTGGCGACAGTTGTTGTTTAATCCTAGATGGATATAAACCCGTGCAATGGAACCTCCACCATATCAACACAATCCATGGTTCCATTGCCCACCACATAGTCATATTCATAGTTATGAAAGTAGTGGTTTTGATTTTTATGCAATAGTGATAACCATAATACTTTGCAAGTAATTTGATAGAAATAATCAAATGACATGAGCAAGTGATGAACTTGCCTGAACACTGCAAAGTTCTGCAGTTGGAAGGTATGGACTGACCCTTGTCCTCTTGTTCTGAAAAATAGCATCATTGTCCGATAAGGGCAATGGTTAAAGAAGCAATTATGCATGATTCCATTTTTAGGGTTTGTTCCCCCCTTCCGATATCGTTATTATTTCATGTAAGAGGTTAATACTAAGAATGATTTGGGGATACTTGTTTAAGAGTAAAATACTACCTTGAAATGTTGTCAAGGTGTTTTTGAAGTCCAAATGCATTAATGGACTTATTTTCATTATTGAAAATAATATGTGTGATTTAAATCATTATTTAAATCATCAAATTAAGATTCATTCTTATTTGTCTTCAAAAATTCTCTTTGATATTTTATTTAGTTAGAGAATTTTATGTTGATCTATTTTCATATTTTTTATTATTTTTTAGAGCTATTTAACATTTCTTACATAATTTCAAAGTTTCTGTATTTCTTGGAATTAGGAAATGACCTAAATGCCCTTGGGCCCCACCTGTCAGGGTGGCCCAACGGGTTAGGTCGCACCCGAGCCACCCTTTGGGCTCGGTCGGCCCATTCGTTCTCTCCCCTTTCCTCGCGCAGAAACCCTAATCTCTCTCTTGCTCTCGCGACACCGTGGTCGCCTCGCCGTCGCCGAATTATTCCGACCGCCACCGGCCGTCCCCGCCGGTGAGATCGGACGCAATCGAACGGCCGCACGACGGCGCGTCGATTGGTCCGCGCCGATCTGTGTTTCCTCGCCGCCACCGCTCTTCCCCAACATCTCTGCGACATGGCCGAGGTTTTCCGCGGCCACCTCGTCGCAGCCGTTGATCCTGACGCCGTGGCGTGGACGTGTGCCCCGCCGTGGTTGCGCTGGAGCCCCGCGCCTCGGCGACCGCCTGGCTTGGCCGCGGCTTGGTGCTACCGTGGCCGGTCCGTGCCGCCGTGCCGCCATGGCACGCTGTAGTGCTGCTGCTCTAGGTAAGTGTTCCGCCACCCTCTTTCTCCTGTGCCTCTCTTCTTCCTCCTCCAGTATCCCTGGCCATGGCTTCCCTCCTTGTGGAGGTGCTGGCCATGCTCAGCTACTGCGCTGTTGCTGTTATTACCATGCTTCTGTGCTACCTAGCTATTTCTGTTTATTGTAATTTCTGGCTGTGGCCCTCCTGTGATTGCTCATGAGCATCCAGTGATGCTCATGGCCTACTGGCATGCTCCTATTCTTTTTACTGTCACTTGGGCATACTGTGTGTGCTTAATCTTGTCCCTGGCTTGATTGTGGTGGTTAATCCTTGCATATTTGCAAGTGCCAGTGCCTCTGGGCTAGTTCATTGAGTTCAGATTCATGATTATGCTCATTTGAGCATTACTGTTGGCTTAGCAATGTGATTCTGTGATGAATTGATATGTGCTTTTCTTGTGTATTATGATCCTTGGGTTCATCAAGCCTTTGATGTGCTTCTGGATACAATTATAAAGCCTGATGCCCTTATCTGTGATGCAATTGTTCAGTTATTTAATTATCTGTTCATGTGTTAATTGCTTAGAATGAGTTCTAGTATGCAGTAGCATGCTTTAACAAGCTTCTGGTGCTCATATGATCACCAGTTGCTTGTATCAGCTGCTCTTTGGTGTCTGTGCCTCACTGTTACTCACATGTGTATCACACAGGCCTGGCCTGATGTGTGCTGTAGCTTGCTTAAGCATCAATTGATGCCTGTCATGATCCATTTGATCATTTGCAAGACCCTGGTGCCTCAATTGCTTTTCTGTTTCATTTATTTGTTTATCCTTGCTTGATTAGATGGATAAATGATGTGAACTGTGATTCAGTGATGATCATCTCAATGAATTTGTTAGGGCTAGCAGGATGCCAACCACTGGTTGTGTACCCTAGCCCTCCTTCTGAACCCTACTGGGTGATGATATCTGTGCATGGTTTCTTTGTTGGAATTGGTTAAGTGGTTGAGGTGATCCTGGCAGTATTCATGTGCTGCCCTGGGATGGCTCCCCTGTTTGGTGGCTTTCTGTGATGGATAAATGCTCACTGGCTAGTCACTTAGTGAATTTCCAGTAGCTTTGATGTTGATAATTAGGATAGGCACATGTTGCCTGTCAATCTGATGGTTTAGCTAGGTCAATAGGTGCTTTGTGATTCTGATTGGCTGCAAGGAATAAATCCATGCTGGATTTCTCTGGCTTTGACACTGTGTTGTCATAACCAGTGTTCCCTGGTTTATTTTCCTTTTAGCCTTGGTTGTACTTGCTGGCACCAATTGGTTTAGTAACCAAATGATGATACACCCAGGGTTTTCTACCCTTCTTTGCTCCTGTGATGCAAGCATGCTTAATTATGAGCAAGATATGATCTTGCTCAGGCTCTTGTGTGGTATACCTCACTCCAGCTCCTAGAATTAAGTGTTGTTGTAGAGGATTGCTTCTGTGATGCTTGGTTTGCTTGCCCTTCTCCTCCTTACAAGCTTGTGGTGCTTTACTCCATCTGGTACTTGCTCACAGCTGACAGTTCTTGGTGAAACTGTCCCTGGATGATTTCTGGTGGCTTGTTGTTCTTCCTGTTCTAAGTGTTCTTGGTGTTCTTGGTGAACTTACCACTGCTGCTTGTCGATGACTGAACAAATGGCTAGGGTTTGGGCTCTGAAAAGGTTATATATGATGCTTCTATGCTCTCCCTGGTCGACAGCTTGGCCTGGTCACTTTGGTGACTCACTGATGATGTGTGAGTGTGTTGTGCCACATGCACATCCAGTGACTTGGTGTTGAGCATGCACACATGCTGTGTGTGCTGCTAGTGTGTATGTGTGTACCAAATCCTGTGAACTTGGCTTGGAGAGGATCAGCTCGGCAGCCTGATCATATCCCCTCCATTTGCTTTATTTTTTAACCTGCCAAGTGGCTTTGCCACTTGGCTTACTTCTGTTTTTGCTTTGTTTTGTGCAGGGATCATCAATTGAGCAAAATGGACATGGAATTCATCAAATACAAGATCAAGTGAAGATGATCTTGTAGTAATTAGACTAGGATCATTAACTTGTAATTTTTCTTTATTTTTCTTTCTTCTATTCTGCCCATTTATGTAATGTGTTGTATTATTCAGTTATTTCACTTATGAATATTGTAATGACAATGTATCTTGTGTGTTATTCAATAAAGCTCAAAGTTTTCCCTAATGAGCTTTACTTTATTATAATTGTTCATCTTGTTTATTATTGATTATTTACTTAATGAATTTCCTCAATTGAATTATTTAAGGTAATTATTTAATGTTTGAATTTTGAAATTCAAATTCAACCTTGGTTTGAATTCAACCATGTCATATCATTTATAATTCAATCAAGCAAACTCTCCCCTCTCTTCTCAAAACCCTAAACTAGTGAAGTGAGATGCAAGTTTGTCGCACTCTCGAAACCCTAACCCTGTAAGGTGTCGAGAGAGAAACTTGTCCCCCTTCGATGCAGTTTTTGTTTAAAAGCGCGAAATTTCCCCAGAATTTACTATGCAATGCACATCCCTTTCTAAAATCTACCCCTCGATCGTCTCTAAACCTGGGACATTACAACAGGCTCCTTCATGCACCTCATGTAAGAGCCGATTAGACTCAGTCGGTCCCAGGCACTTGAGTAGCAACCCTTCCAACGTCCTGTAGAACATGTCGTCTCCTAAAAGGACATACTTCATGGCTTTGTATCTTATCCGTTTAGGTGCCCCCCGAGCCGAATCTTTTAAATAATTGAAGATTTCGGCTCTCCAATCATCCTGTTCCAGGAATTGTATCTGAACTCCTGATCCGTCAGCTGTATCTATGTAGCCTGACGCCATTTGTGCGAGATTGTTGGCCTCAGCATTTTGGGATCTTGGGACCCAATTAAAGTTGATGTATCGAAACTGTGTCATCAACTCACGGCATTCCACCCAATATGGGAAAAGCGATTCACTTTCGCACTTATATTCATCCGTGAGCTGGTTAATCACCAACTTTGAGTCTCCAAAAAGCTCTACTGCTTCAGCTCCGGCTTCCAATAGCAACTCCATTCCCTTACGTATTGCCTCATATTCTGCTACGTTGTTGGTGCAAGGGGTGGATAATCTGATGGAGAAGGAGTATTCTGCCCCCCGAGGCGACACGAGCAGAATGCCGATGCCACAACCATCGTCACAAACCGATCCATCGAAGAACATAGCCCATGCACGTATAGATAGTGCTGCTATATTGGTACCGATCCGTTCAGCGATAAGATCGGCCAACGCTTGTCCCTTGACTGCTTTCACAGGCTGATACCGGAGATCAAATTCTGACAACGCAAACATCCACTTACTAAGTCGGCCTTTCAAAACAGGGGCCGACAACATGTGCTTGACAACATCCGACTTGCATATGACGATGATCTCTGCCGTCAAAAGGATGTGATGAAGCTTGGTGCAGGTAAAGAACAGGCAGAGGCAAAGTTTCTCGACCTCAGGATATCTTGTCTCCACGTCCAGCATCCTTCTGCTGAGGTAGAAAACGACCTTCTCAACGCCATCGTAGAGTTGCACCACCACCGAAGCGATGAACGTGTCAGCTACTGACAAGTAGATGTAGAACGGCCTGTCTTGCTGGGGCGGAACTAGCACAGGCGGCGTCGTCAGATACCGCTTAATCTCATCGAACGCCTGTTGCTGTTCTGCCCCCCAGTGAAACTCGTCATCAGATTTAGTCTTCACCAGCGCCATGAACGGCTCGATTCGTCCTGACAGGTTAGAGATGAATCGACGGACAAAATTGCTTTTGCCGATGAGGCGTTGGAGCTCCTTTTTCGTGGTCGGCGGCTGCATGGTACGCACCGCCTCCTGACTTTTCAGGCCGATCTCAATTCCCCGTTCATGAACCAGAAAACCTAGGAATTGACCAGCCGTCACGCCAAAAGCGCACTTCTTCGGATTCATTCTCAGCCCGAATTTCCGAGTTCGGTCCAGGACGCGCCGTAGATCGTCCAAGTGTCCCTCCATGGAGACTGATTTGACTACCACGTCGTCGATATAGATCTCCACCAACTTGCCGATCAAATCATGAAATATATAATTCATGGCTCGTTGGTACGTTGCACCAGCATTCTTCAACCCAAAGGTCATGACCACGTACTCGAACAAGCCTACTGCCCCTGGTACCCTGAATGCGGTCTTGTGTATATCTTCCGGAGCCAGGAAAATCTGGTTATAACCGGCGTTGCCATCCATGAAGCTCAACACCTTGTGGCCAGCAGCGGCGTTTATCAACGTTTCTGCCACGGGCATTGGATATTCGTCCTTTGGAGTGGCTCTGTTAAGATCTCGGAAATCGATGGCTACGCGCCATCGGCCGTCCTTCTTTTCCACAGGAACGATACTGGAGATCCACTCAGCATACCTGCATGGCCTGATGAATCCGGCGGCCAACATTTTCTCGATCTCTTTCTTGACTTCTTCCAGAATTTCGGCCCTCATCTGACGTGCTCGTTGTTGGAACGGCCGAAATCCTTTCTTAAGGGGGAGCCGATGCTCAATGATGCTCCTGTCCAACCCAGGCATCTCCGTGTAATCCCATGCAAAGCAATCTGGGTATTCTTTTAACAGAGCTATCATCTGTCCCCTGAGCTGTGGATCTAGCTTCTTGCTGATAAAAGTCGGTCGCGGCTTATCCCCAGGACCAATGTCGACTTCCTCCAGCTCGTCAGCCGATGTAAACCCATACCCTAGCTTTCCGTCCCCTGTGAGGTCGACGCCATATACCGGGAGAGCAGGTGGTACGGATGATACAGGTCGATCGCTAGAATCGGCTTCCATCTTGATCGTCACCAGGATCTTTCGGCAGTGTCGGAGCCGATCGCGTGGAGCAGCTTCTTCCTTATCTTCGCTATGAGAGCAGTTGCCCTCGCCTCTATCCTCATCAGGGGGGTGCCCCAGTTCTATCATGTTGATGTTGAACGAGCATCCTGGTTGGCACCTCCCAGGGTAAGTGTCGTTAACCCTGTCAACGGCGCACGACGGTGAATTAGGCACTTCTGGTGCCGCCGATGTGAATGACGACGGTGGACGGGACTGAAGTGGCACTTTTCCTCGGTAGGTCCCGAGAGCTGGTTCTAATAGAGAGTGCTGATTCTTCATGACCTCCTTGATCATCCGAACGGCGACATGCTCCAGAGTATTCACCAGGCTCTCAGAATGGCGATGCAACGAGTGAGTCACCATGCCACTAATCTCCTGGCGCACGGCCCTGGTGCGTTCCTCCGACGGGACAGATAGGTCCACTCCATCTAGTGCGCCTTCCGGTGAGAACCCCTTCCACCTGACGCCATGTGAACGGGTTCTGTGATATGAGCCGATGAGGTCGGCTTCGAGGATGACTTTGATCTCGTCATACTTCTTCTTGAGCTCGTCCGTCAGATCCTCGTACGTGACTGGCGTGCCGTCCGCCATCTCGTATGTAGATGGCGATGTGGTTGATGTAGACTCTGGTCCCACCGGGCGTGCCATAATGTGTTGTCGTCAGAAACCCACCGGCGGGCAGCGACGGGCAACACCGTAGAGCCGGGAACAACCTAGAGCTGCGGCTGGCTGAGGTCCCTCCGAGCGACGGCCCGCAAAGCCTTCTCGGTCACACGTCCGATGCCGATGCAAGGGCGTGCCACCTGACCTATACCTGGTCAGGAAGGTGATGGAGATGCCTCGCTTAGTTTCCTGCATGGCATACACGTAAACATTAAATACGAGTCTCGATCGGCTCTCAGGTTATCCTGTGAATCGGCTCAGGGAGCCGATCCACCCATGATTCGTACGAGGTGCACGAATATATGGTGGTCCTGCTTGATTAAGATAAAGCTAATGAGATCTACGACGATTTAGGGTTTTCACCGCATAATCGGATCATCCTACTCACGGTTGGGCCTCGCGGCCACGCACGGTGATCGTAAGCCGATCCTAAACAAGGCCTAAAAACCAACACAAGGTTGATCCCCGGAACATCCTGTTTAGGGCCAGCGAACGACACCCTACGTGCCGCTGGATCCTCCACCCCTTTGCAAGGCCTAACTATTGCAGATATTAAACTAATCCTTGCAGAACAAGGAGCAATCGTAACGGATCAGATCTACTAAACAATGATCAAGCGGGGTGCCGCCCCCACACCTAAGATAGGTGTGAGGGCGGCTAGACATGCAAGGGTTGCACTACGATAGCATGTTACGCGAAGAACTATGCTAACCCTAACACATCTATGATAACTACGCTGCTCGCCATCAACAAGGCTTCAGTACGAGCAACGCATGAACAACGTGGAGCTTGTGCTGCCTAGATCGCAAGATGCGATCTAGGCAGCATGTTGCTTACCGGTAGAAACCCTCGAGACGAAGGAGTTGGCGATGCGCCGAGATTGATTTGTTGGTTGAACGTTGGTTGTTGTTTATTCCATAAACCCTAGATACATATTTATAGTCCAGCGGACTTTCTAATTTAGGCGTGCACCTAACCGTGCACGGGTAAAATTCTATCTAAGATACGATCTATTACATTACAGATATATGGGCAATCTAGCCCAACTTTGCATATAAGGCCGATCTACATATTTTCTTCGTATATAATCTTCAAGCCCATCTTGATCGTGGCCCACCTCTGACTTGGTCAAATTTTGGTGATAACACAAACAAGGTCTGGCATATTCAAACCACAAAAATCATGTATCTACCCCCTAACCCTAAACAAGGATCCAGGCTTACCCTTTTCATTTTCATGTTTTAAACTTGTTCAAATCTTGGTCAAACTTAGGATTTGACGAAGATTCAAATGGGCGTAAAAATACTTAGAAAAATCATGTACGTATCTACCCCAAACCCTAAACTCTATCTTACGAAGCCAAGCATGAAGAGAAGTGGTTTTGGGTTTCAAACATGGAAATTTCAAAAACCTCCCAAAAGCTTCATTTTAGAGTGACTAAGAAGGATCCATGCTTACCTTTTATTTTCATGTTTTAAACATGTTCAAATCTTGGTCAAACCGTACGTACCTAGGATTTGACCAAGATTCAAATGGGCATAAAAATTCAAAAAAAAAATGAAAAACCAAAGCACATAGCCTAGCTTCTTATATATGCCATATAGTAAGCACTCAAGTTGATAAACAAAGTCTAGACATATTCAAACCAGAAAAATCATGTATCTACCCCTAACCCTAAACTTTGTCTTAATTATGAAGTCAAGCACGAAGAGAAGTCGTTTTGGGTTTCAAACATGGACATTTAAAAAACCCTCCCAAAAGCTTCATTGTGGTATGACGTACTAAGAAGGATACATGCTTACATTTTCAACAACCCCCCTAAAAGCTTCATTATAGAGTGACTAAGAAGGATCCAGTCTGGCGGGCTTACCTTTTATTTTCTTGTTTTAAACTTGTTCAAATCTCGGTCAAACCTAGGATTTGACCAAGATTCAAAATGTGCATCAAAATTCAAAAAAAATTATAAAAATTAAAAACCAAATTAAAGCACATAGTGTTCTTATGTCATATAGTAAGAATTAAAGTTGATAAACAAGGTCTAGACACATATTCAAACAAGACAAATCATGTATCTATACCCCTAACCCCTAAACTCTATCTTATGAAGTCAACAACATGAAGAGAAGTGGTTTTGGGTTTCAAACATGGAAATTTCAAAAACCTCCCAAAAGCTTCATTTTAGAGTGAATAATATATATAAGAAGGATCCATGCCTGCTTACCACCTTTTCATTTTCATATTTTAAACTTGTTTAAATCCGTGTCAAATTAAACCAAGGATTTTACCAAAAGATTCAAATGGGCATAAATTTTAAAAAAAAATCAGAAAAATGAAAAACAAAAGCATATAGTCTTCTTATGTCATATACTAAGCATTCAAGTTGATAAACAAGGTTTGGACATGCATATTCAAACCTAGGCAAATCATGTATCTATCCCCTAGCCCCTAAACTATATCTTATGAAGTCAAGCATGAAGAGAAGTGGTTTTGGGTTTCAAACATGAAAATTTCAAGAACATCCCAAAAACTTCATTTTAGAGTGACTAAGAAGGATACAGGCTTCCCCTTTTCATTTTCATGTTTTATACTTGTTTAAATCTTGGTCAAACCTAGGATTTGACAAAGATTCAAATGTGCATCAAAATAAAAAATCAGAAAAATTAAAAACCAAAGCACATAGTTTTCTTATGTCATATAGTTAGCATTAAAGTTGATATAAACAAGGTCTAGATATATTCAAACAAGAAAAATCATGTATCTACCCCTAACCCTAAACTCTGTCTTATGTAGTCAAGCATGAAGAGAAGTGGTTTTGGGTTTCAAACTTGGAAATTTCAAGAACCCCCCAAAAGCTTTATTTTAGAGTGACTAAAGGATCCAGGTCGGGCTTACCTTTTATTTTCATGTTTTAAAATTGTTCAAATCTTGGTCAAACCGTACCTAGGATTTGATCAAGATTCAAAAATGGGCATAAAATTTCAAAAAAAATTAAAAACCAAAGCATATAGCCTTCTTATGTCATATAGTACGTAAGCACTCAAGTTCATAAACAAGGTCTAGACATATTCAAACCAGAAAAATCATGTTTCTACCCCTAGCCCTAAACTTTGTCTTATGAAGTCAAGCACGAAGAGAAGTCGTTTTGGATTTCAAACATGGAAATTTCAAAAACCTTCCCAAAAGCTTCATTTTGGAGTGACTAATTAAGAAGGATACAGGCTTACCTTTTCATTTTCATGTTTTAAACTTGTTTAAATATTGGTTAAGCCTAGGATTTGACCAAGATCAAATGGGCATAAAAATTCATAAAAAATCAAAAAAAATGAAAACCAAAGCACATAGTATTATTATGTCATATAGTAAGCATTCAAGTTGATAAACAAGGTCTAAACAACAAACTAGACAAATCATGTATCTACCCCCTAACCCTAAATTAACTCTGTCTTATGAAGTCAAGCATGAAGAGAAGTGGTTTTGGGTTTCAAACATGGAAATTTCAAAAAACTGCCAAAAGCTTCTCATTTTAGAGTGACTAAGAAGGATTCAGGCTTACCTTTTCATTTTCATGTTTTAAACTTATTCAAATCTTGGTCAAACTTAGGATTTGACCAAGATTCAAATGGGCATAAAAATTGGGAGGAAGGGTATGAATTACAATTCAAAAAAACAAGGTAACTTAAATACTTGGATGCCCCAAAGATGTGTGGAAGCCCAAAACAATGGCAAAACATGTGCGCACGCTGCATCCAATTCAAGTAGAACACATAGTAGGCATCGATAGTTTGACCTAAATTTGAAATCAAAGAGAAGGTGGTTAGAAAAAATCGAAATTGGCAAAGCAAAGCATGAAATCATAAATTTGTGATGCACTATAGCTATGAAAAGTATCAAACAATGCATACCAAAATGATTTTTTAGAGGAATACTAGTTCAACTTATTTTAATTTTATATTAGTAGCCCAAAATCGAAGTAGTAGTTGGATATTTTTGTACTTGATCTGTAGTAGTGGGCAAAACCCTAGTTTAACCTATTTAATCATAGATTCGTAGGTCAATTTTTCTACTTTTTTATTATTACTATGCAGCACATGTGTGTTTGCCCGTCGAGTGAAACTCGGAGGAAGAGGGATCACTCGGAAGGAGAGAAGAAGGGAGAGAATTATGGTGTCTCCCCTTTTTCGTGTGATGATGTTGACTTTTGTGCAGGGTTTGTCAGTGAGCAGGAGCGAGCGAGCGAGCGAGCGAGTCGAGCGAGGCCGAGAATGAGAGATATTTTTTTTTGTGAGAGGGACAACCGAAGGATCCAGAAGGACCCACATACTTCCGATACGCATCCTGATGCGTCTTCTCTTGACAAAGAAAATGGCTGGGAGTTTGCGTACCTATTGCACGTGACTTGTGCTCACTGAAGTGTGGGACCTCACGCATGGGCACCACACGTAAGTGACAGACCTGTTGATGTAAAAACTCGGTTGATTATTATACTACTACATTTATACAAAGTTTCCTATGGATTCAAGGGTACGAAAGCCAAGTTAAATCATTTACATGACATTATTTTTTCCATGAAGCCAAGTTAACTCATTTATCAATTGGTACATTTTGGAGTGACTAAGAAGGATCCAGGCTTACTTTTTCATTTTCATATTTTAAACATGTTTAAATCTTGGTCAAACCTATGACTTGACCAAGATTCAAATGGGCATAAAAATTCAAAAAAAATCAAAAAAAAAAAAAAAAAAAAAGCACGCCGTCTTCCTATGTCATATAGTAAGCATTCAAGGTGATAAACAAGGTCTGGCATATTCAAACCACAAAAATCATGTATCTACCCCTAACCCTAAACAAGGATCCAGGCTTACCCTTTTCATTTTCATGTTTTAAACTTGTTCAAATCTTGGTCAAACTTAGGATTTGACGAAGATTCAAATGGGCGTAAAAATACTTAGAAAAATCATGTATGTATCTACCCCAAACCCTAAACTCTATCTTACGAAGCCAAGCATGAAGAGAAGTGGTTTTGGGTTTCAAACATGGAAATTTCAAAAACCTCCCAAAAGCTTCATTTTAGAGTGACTAAGAAGGATCCATGCTTACCTTTTATTTTCATGTTTTAAACATGTTCAAATCTTGGTCAAACCGTACGTACCTAGGATTTGACCAAGATTCAAATGGGCATAAAAATTCATAAAAAAAATGAAAAACCAAAGCACATAGCCTAGCTTCTTATATATGCCATATAGTAAGCACTCAAGTTGATAAACAAAGTCTAGACATATTCAAACCAGAAAAATCATGTATCTACCCCTAACCCTAAACTTTGTCTTAATTATGAAGTCAAGCACGAAGAGAAGTCGTTTTGGGTTTCAAACATGGACATTTAAAAAACCCTCCCAAAAGCTTCATTGTGGTGTGACGTACTAAGAAGGATACATGCTTACATTTTCAACAACCCCGCTAAAAGCTTAATTATAGAGTGACTAAGAAGGATCCAGTCTGGCGGGCTTACCTTTTATTTTCTTTTTTAAACTTGTTCAAATCTCGGTCAAACCTAGGATTTGACCAAGATTCAAAATGTGCATCAAAATAAAAAAATTATAAAAATTAAAAACCAAATTAAAGCACATAGTGTTCTTATGTCATATAGTAAGCATTAAAGTTGATAAACAAGGTCTAGACACATATTCAAACAAGACAAATCATGTATCTATACCCCTAACCCCTAAACTCTATCTTATGAAGTCAACAACATGAAGAGAAGTGGTTTTGGATTTCAAACATGGAAATTTCAAAAACCTCCCAAAAGCTTCATTTTAGAGTGACTAATATATATAAGAAGGATCCATGCCTGCTTACCACCTTTTCATTTTCATATTTTAAACTTGTTTAAATCCGTGTCAAATTAAACCAAGGATTTGACCAAAAGATTCAAATGGGCATAAAATTTAAAAAAAAATCAGAAAAATGAAAAACAAAAGCATATAGTCTTCTTATGTCATATACTAAGCATTCAAGTGGATAAACAAGGTTTGGACATGCATATTCAAACCTAGGCAAATCATGTATCTATCCCCTAGCCCCTAAACTATATCTTATGAAGTCAAGCATGAAGAGAAGTGGTTTTGGGTTTCAAACATGAAAATTTCAAGAACATCCCAAAAACTTCATTTTAGAGTGACTAAGAAGGATACATGCTTCCCCTTTTCATTTTCATGTTTTATACTTGTTTAAATCTTGGTCAAACCTAGGATTTGACAAAGATTCAAATGTGCATCAAAATAAAAAAATTAGAAAAATTAAAAACCAAAGCACATAGTTTTCTTATGTCATATAGTTAGCATTAAAGTTGACAAACAAGGTCTAGATATATTCAAACAAGAAAAATCATGTATCTACCCCTAACCCTAAACTCTGTCTTATGTAGTCAAGCATGAAGAGAAGTGGTTTTGGGTTTCAAACTTGGAAATTTCAAGAACCCGCCAAAAGCTTCATTTTAGAGTGACTAAGAAGGATCCATGCTTACCTTTTCATTTTCATGTTTTAAACTTGTTTACATCTTGGTCATAGCTAGTGTATTTGTCCAAGATTCAAATGGGCATAAAATTAAAAAAATGAAAAAATGAAAAACCAAAGTACATAGTCTTCTTATGTCATATAGTAAGCATTCAAGCTGATAAACAAGGTCTAGACATATTCAAACCAAACAAATCATGTATCTACCCCTAACCCCTAAACTTTATCTTATGAAGCCAAGCATGAAGAGAAGTGGTTCTTGGTTTCAAACATGGAAATATCAAAAACCTCCCAAAAGCTTCATTTTAGAGTGACTAAGAAGTATCCATGCTTACCTTTTCATTTTCATATTTTAAACTTGTTTAAATCATTGTCAAACCTAGGATTTGACCAAGATACAAGTATGGGCACAAAACCCTCTTAGCCAAAATCAACTACGAGCAAGATTTTCTGTATTCTAGATGCCCCAATTGACTCTCATCCCCAATGTAGTCTTTTTTTATGTCAGTATAGACTTCTTTACTGGATGTATACTATCGTACATGGCATACATTTGCCTAATGAGCAGCATTGTTTAGCCGTTCTAGCCAACCCGATCAATCTGTCAAGCTTCATGCACGAGATGCCAATTTACTCCCTCGCTCCGATCCATATTTCTTGGTGCTAAAAAGAATGTGAATCGGAGGGAGTACTTTTCTTAGATAGTACTATATCAGTTCAAAAAAAAGTATAGTACTACTACATCACAAATGCATCAAAAGAGTACTAGTACTGTACATCACAAGACCACGACAGTTGTATAGTAGAGTTTAATGCTGAACTTTAAACAGGACCAGGAGCATCAGGGCCAGCAGCAGGGGCGTTGACCGGCAACAAACCAGTCAAAAGACGTAAGGAAGAGGCCATATGCTGCGTGCTTGGCCTTGATTGCAGGGTGGTGATTCTTCGCCGCTCGCCATGTATTCACGCCGTACCAGTTCCGCGTCGCCCGCGTGCGGATCGAAGCGATCCCGCACGCCGGACACGCTCGAGGAGGCGTGGTGGCTCCAGTGCAAGCAGTCCGCCGCCGGGAGTCGGCGCGCGACGTGCAGGTACAGAGGCTCCCTGTACATGCCGTCGTCGCTCCGCGAGTTCGCCCCGGGCGGGCTCTGGTACAAGGCGGATCCGCCGCTCAAACTGATGAGCGGCCCCGTCTTCAACAAATGGCGCGCCGACCGGGAGAGGAACCGCCGGTCGAAGGCGGCGTGGGAGGCGAGCACCAGCGGCGGATTCGCGCCACCAGCCGGCGAGGAGGCGGAGGAGGCGGAGGAAGGGGAAGACCCCCTCTTCTTGAAGGCGCTGGCCGCGTCCCTCAAGGACGATGCCGACAAGAAGAGGGCGGAGGAAGAAGACAAGGCGGCGGCCATCGCCGCTGTGAAGGAGAAGGAGGCGTGGGATGCAGAGGAGAACGCGACCATCATCTTCCTCGACGACTAGATAGGTTAGAAGTCGCGATAAGGATCGCGCAATTCTGTATGTATGATCCGTATGTATGATCAACTATGAATTATGAACAATGAACTATCAAACCAAACCACATAGTTTTTTTTATGTCATATAGTAAGAATTCAAGTTGATAAAACAAGGTCTAGACATATTCAAACTAGACAAATCACGTATATCTACCCCTAACCCTAAACTCTGTCTTATGAAGTAAAGCATGAAGAGAAGTGGTTTTGGGTTTCAAACATGGAAATTTCAAAAACCTTCCCAAAAGCTTCATTTTGGAGTGACTAAGAAGGATGCAGGCTTACCTTTTCATTTTCATGTCTTAAACTTGTTTAAATCTTGGTTAAACCTAGGATTTGACCAAGATCAAATGGGCAAAAAAAATCAGAAAAAATCAAAAAAATGAAAACTAAAGCACATAGTATTCTTATGTCATATAGTAAGCATTCAATTTGATAAACAAGGTCTAAACATATTCAAACCAGACAAATCATGTATCTACCCACTAACCCTAAATTTTGTCTTATGAAGTCGATCAAGCATGAAGAGAAGTGGTTTTGGGTTTCAAACATGGAAATTTCAAAAACCTCCCAAAAGCTTCATTTTAGAGTTACTAAGAAGGATCCATGCTTACCTTTTATTTTCATGTTTTAAACATGTTCAAATCTTGGTCAAACCGTACCTAGGATTTGACCAAGATCAAATGGGCATAAAATTTCAAAAAAAAAGAAAAACCAAAGCACATAGCCTTCTTATGTTATATAGTAAGCACTCAAGTTGATAAACAAGGTCTAGTCATATTCAAACCAGAAAAATCATGTATCTACCCCTAAGCCTGAACTTTGTCTTATGAAGTTAATCACGAAGAGAAGTCGTTTTGGGTTTCAAACATGGAAATTTCAAATACCTTCCGAAAAGCTTCATTTTGGAGTGACTAAGAAGGATGCAGGCTTACCTTTTCATTTTCATGTTTTAAACATGTTTAAATAAGGATGCGTGGTTCTGAAACCTCATACACATTGTTGCAAAAGTAATTACATCACCTAAACAATACTACCAGTTCATAATTCTAAACTTATGTACAATCTTGGAAACATATAACGCCAGCCTAGTTCACCAATTATCATCATCCCTCTTGATGCGCTTGCCGGTGCCGCTTGTACCTGCCTCCCATGGGTTGGCAGTCCAAGTTCTGCACTCGTTCGCACTTCGTGTGTCGGGAATCCTTGTTGGAGCTTCCCAACCAGATACAGGCCCTGCCCTTGCTAGCTCACCACATCCAGCCGTTGCCCTAGCTTGCTCACCATGTGAACTGCCATCCCACGGAGACCCCGAAGTAGGCTCGCACGGGTCCTTTATCCATGGTGGCATATTCTTCGGATCAAATGGTATGTTGTGCCTAAAGCAATAAGATACAAATTCCCAGTAGGTTGTCCCGACACACCGCTTCTTCTCGTCGCGCCAGCAGGGGGAAGAGCGGCCAACCTAGCCGCTTCCTTGCAATCCGGGCAAACCACTTCCCTTGGAATTGGTTGTGCTTGACGCTGCCCATCATTGATTTTTTTGAGTCGCCTGTACAACTCAAAACTGACATACCCATCAATAGCAGCATACCTCAAGTTTACTTCAGGCAATGGCATGCACTCCCATTGATCGTGGCTGCTAGAGGGAACTTGGTCTTCATGTCTTTGTAAGATGGGTCAATGATGGCGGCTGCCAAATCACCCATGCCAGTCCTATTGCCAGGACCATTGAAATTGATCATATCCTGAATGTCAATCCAATTATGTTTAGGAATTTTAATGCCATCTCTAGCAAACCTGCTAGAGTCACCCCGATGTCAACAGCTGTGAAACAAATTCCTTTATGTTGAAGGAATTCTTGCAGTGCCAGATTATCGGGACTCCCGCATGTTAACACAAATCAATCTTGTAAGATCGTATATGCTGAAATAGTACACATATTTTTCTTCCAAAGAACTGTATACTTGTTGCAGTGAAACAATGATTTTGCATCAGTGATACACATCAAAATAACATGAATTATTGTTGCGACTATATGATCTAATTATTTAAGTGTCAAGTTAAGATTCAGTTACTATATGTTAATATCTTGACATCCATGCCGATTATCGGTGAGTATGAGTACATGAAATTTGTGCAAATTTTGAGTACCAAAATCATGAAACTAGATATCGTGGTCAATCCAAAAAAATTATACAAGTATGTTGGATATTACGTTCCAGACCACATTTTTCATACAAGTTAGTTTGTTCGTGTTTTCATACAAGTTAGAACCTAGTCTATTTCGAAATAAAAAAGCATATCCAAGATAAAGGAAGAGTTTCTATATTAAAAAACAAAAGGATAAAGGAAGGCATGTGAAGAACATACCTGCAGAAATGGTACACCAGGACGTGGTCGTCCATGGCCAACTGAACGACGGTGGTACTTACTTGGTCCGCAGTGTATTCTAGGTCGAGGCCGACGAACCTGGGCCTGTCCTCTAGTAGCTTTTGTTCGTACATCTTGAGGGTGTGCTCGAGAACGGAAGGGTCATTTGTGTAGACCACGTTCACCTTGGTCGTCCCAT
Source organism: Lolium perenne (assembly GCF_019359855.2). Classification (NCBI taxonomy): domain Eukaryota; kingdom Viridiplantae; phylum Streptophyta; class Magnoliopsida; order Poales; family Poaceae; genus Lolium; species Lolium perenne. Next base: position 156,076,871 of record NC_067244.2, on the reverse strand, counting down.
GGGGAACGACGCTCCTCTTCAGCGTAAACAGGCCGCCGTCGGCCATGGCAGCGCTGAAGCACGTCGAACTGATCGGAGGGATTGAGGGGGAGGGAGGGAGAGCACCTGCAAACAATGGTGTTTTTTGGAACTTGCCGAAATGCGGGGAGAACGAACCGCCGTGGGTTGTTTAGTGGGGACAGATGGGAATAATACTGCGATGAGGTTGAGGAATTAACTCCAACCGCCATTTAAATCTAGTACTCCCTATAGTCAGGTGATAGGAAATGGACGGGCAAGATTGATTATAGGGAGGCGAATCCCAGTATTTTCCCAATTTATTTGAGTTGTAATATAACCATCGTTAATACTTGAATTGAAAAATATTTACAAAATAAATTTATTATATACTACATGATGAGATAATCCAACAAACCATGGAAATGCATGGCCATCCAACCATGTCACCCGCTTGTGAAAATTGTATAGGTGGTAGTGTGCGCAATACACGCGGTAGCCACTTCACAAATACATCCTTTTAATTTTGCCCCCCTTAATTCGGCCAATAAAAATGAAAAGACTTTATGTGGAAAACCAAAAAACTGTATTTGGCAAAGTATAGTCAAAAATAAGAAGTTTTTCATTGATCTCTTAAAAAAGGGGTCATGATTCGAAAGTTCGCCATGCATGGTTCTTGCGGTAACCAAGCTAGCTCACCCATGTGGCAAGAAGAGAATCAATGTCCAACATGCATGGTTCCAAAAAAAAAAAATTTACAGAATGATTCTGCTTCTCAAGAATATTTGCATGCCATCATGTTTGTTATTTTTCCTAGATAAAAGTAGTAATTGGTGACTTCGTGATTGCCTTGCTTGCTGATTTCAATAAGTTTGAACCTCATTTTTGGCTTTTTTCAAATTTAGGCAAAAACTTCTTGGCAATCGACTTTGTGAGTTACTATACTTGGATGCAACCCACATTTTCGTTGGCTAATTAATGTTTTCTGATTCCACAACAATAGGGCACATCCCTATATCATCCCAAATTTTGAATTCTTATTAGTTTGGTTGATGACCACCATTCATATCCGAACTTAATTAATTGGAGTACAAATGATGGTTTCATGGTAAGCTAGTTTGACAAATTAGCCTTCGAAATGGCGATTCGCCTACCATGCATGCATGTTTGGCCTACCCGTGAAATTTTGATTTGTGGTATTGTGCACACACTGCACATGATAGCGAATAAACAAAACACATATTTGAACCCCTTTGGCCAGCAAGGGCATGTTTGGTTCCTAGCCACAATTTGTCAAGAAGCCAAAATTTGGCAGCCATGCATATAGTTTATTTGGCATGTGTTTGGTTTTTGCCACAATTTGGCTTATCACACTTCATTGCATGTATATATGGTCCATTTGTCATAGACTCAACTTTTTTTACAAAGTTTTGACAAAGTTTGGCTTTAATATTTTAAGCCACAATTTGGTGGCTAGCCATACTAGCTTTTTTTTGTTGCTAACCACACTTTGGCTTTGGAAAAATGTGGCTACCAAACATGGGTCCTAATAAAAAGAAAACAACACACTAATGTATGGTAAACCAAAAATCCCTACTTTGCAAAGTTGCATATGTGCAAAAGGGGGGCAATGCATGCATTATTCAGAAGTTGACTGTGGTTTTCGTAGTGTAACCAATTAATTAAGCTTACATATGGGAAGAGGCTAGCGAGGCGAACTCAAGCAGCTATGGTTCCAATGTTGTCAAGTTTGAAGTGGACACTGCATGAAGCTTGCTCAAATTAATGGGTAGAAAGCCAAAAGTAGTCCATATTTATTCTATATGTGTGTGAATAATAACTCTTCACCCCAAACCTCTATGTATGATAGGGTTTTATATTTTTTACTTGTTAGTAGTAAGTACATGTCATGTGATGGCTCCATGCACATGTTTCACAACTTTTTTTTTGATTTGTTTCTACCTCATTTGGTTGGTTTCAAATTTGCTCAAACTTCCTATATATGCGCGCAATGTTGTACTATTGGGACCCATGTTTGGCCTTTGTTTGTGGTACCACACTTGCAGGGTACCTCCAAGTATTTTACTCCCAAAAATTATGAATCTAATTAAATGGTGAACTATAAAGTGATCATCTAAAGTTGGAAAATAAAATCCATATATAGCTACACATCGAGATATGTGTATAAGGTAGACAAACTGCATTGCCACACATGCCTTATATAAGTTTGTTTTTCTAGCGGAGTGGATTCCCTAATCACCCCACGGTTGTGACATTGTCAATGTTGTCATGATAAATAACATTGCGAGACTTTCCATCTTATTCTTTTTTGTAGAAATGATTGTCCCATTATGGCAAACGTCCCCATTCGTTTTTCAAATTAAGTAAACGTTATAGGATGAAAATTCATTGAAGTAACAAATTTTCTAGATTTCTAACTATTTTAGCTCATTCAAACAAGTTTGCAATAGGCCGACCTGTTGTCCAGTGACAATTTTAGAGTACAATTTGATCAACATCACAAAAAAGTGCTTTTAAGGCTCGTAAGTAGTATCATACATGCCATGATGGCAAAAATCTAATGTGTCACATCAATTATCAGGTGAGAGATGAGAGTAGTATTATAACACATAAACCTAGAAAACTTAGAAAACTTCATGACAAATACATCATGTACACACATTTGCATTGAGATTCTACAAAACTTTAAATATGACATAAGTATGAACCATATTATGATACTATGCATTGTGGAGGTAGTATCACAAACTAGTAGTGTATGATACTACGTACTACGTACTTCCCATTGTGACTAGTCTTAATCACTCTGACCTCGCCGTCTCGCCGTCTTACTATAGTACATACTACACCCCCACTCCGTCTCTCATACATCGCCCCACTCGTTTCCCACTCCGTCTCTCATACAGCGGCTGCACCTGTAGATATCTTCGAGGATCTGGGCGATTTTGACCCGCTTTTCGGCGCTCGCCGTTTCAAGGTGAAGACCCCAATCTTAGCATGCATGTTGGACCAATTAGGAGTACAAAATTATGTTCTAAATGTTGCTCAAACTTTCCATACAACTAATATATAACTTATACTACGTAGGTTACACCATCGAAAAAGGTATGACCAGTTGAGAAATGGGAACAATAACTTGGAACCTTTCTTACTATCGAGTGGGACGTGTGATATTGGTGTGACCCTGCTTTTTTCTTCTTCTACATAATGGCTACATGATGGTTCTAGAAAGAAGTGTATGCTGTTGTGGTATCTCTTGACGCGAATCCCTCTAATCACAAGCGTTAGATTTTGGAAACCAACGGTTAGTACTGCTGTTACATATCTAGTTCAAAACTGGTGCATTTTGTATGTTGTTGTAGTAGTCTAGTAGATAGATTCAGATGCATGGTCAGGAGTGCAAACATTTCGCAACTAGTTGATCCCTCATCTTATTGTCGGATGTCACATTTCGAGTTTGTAAAAAAATGTAAATTCAAATCATAATCACGGGTTATGTTGTATCTTGCGCACATCTAAACATTTGTTTCAAAAAGTGACCATATGTGAGCTGTGGAAAAAAGAAAAGACCAAAGTGAATAATATTCCTTAACTATTCACATATCATTTGTCCTTTTTGTGCAAGCTAGAAATTTTTTTTTACATACTCATCTGTGACCTGTGGAGCAATACACAACATAATATGTGTCCCAGTTTTGTTTTTCTTCATATTTTTTAAAAGTGCAGAAGTGTGATATCCGATAATAGGATGCGAGTGCAACTAGTTGCAAATGAGATGCTAATGCATGCTGATATGATACTACCTCTGTCCATAAATAGATGTATGTCTTTTGTCGTGGCCCCATCCTACTTCTGCGTTTTCTTTACGGCCATTTTTGAGTAGTTGGGACCTGGACGTGATCGGACTAGTCGATACTCCCTCCGTCCTCAAATAAGTGGACATCTAGCCTCTAAACTTTGTCCACAAAAGAGTGTACTCCTATCTTCCCAATGCAATTTAATTGCTTCTCTCTCATCGCACGGAAATCAAACCCAATAATATTAAGCACATATTCTTCTTGCTTTTTACATGCAATTAGCTTATTGGAGGTGAAATAATTAAAGAGGAGAGATGCATGTTCCTAATGTACTTTTCACTCCACCCCATAATTTATCTTGAAAACCCCGCAGGTACACTTATTTGTGGACGGAGGGAGTACTCGATAGTAGTCGTAGTACTGTACAACTTCTGCATGTGGCATCTGCCTCTAGAGTAGTAGTACTAGCTAACGGATAGATTATATCTGGAGAAACTGACATGGCCATTGATATGACAAGACTATACCCGGATTCGGACGCATTGTAGTGACTCCATCAATGTTCCGCTATGATGGTGTATTTTATCGCTACACCGTATTGTCGACGCAGAGGATTCCTTGGCTTCCGCGCAAGACCCTTCCCAAAGAAGGCATCCGCTCCGGCCCGTTGATTCTATGTGGACGGTTCCAGATTGCTTTATGTGTTTTTGTACAAGATCGTATACTAGGTTTTCCTTCCCTCCATATTAGGGGTTGTTTGGTTTAGGAGATAGGTTTATGGGGTGAGAGTATCCCCAACCACCTGGCTAGGGATAGCCAATTTTTGTTGTTTGGTTGTGTAGGAATTGAGTGTAGGACGAGAGGTGGGTAGTGGTATAGATTTTTTTTTGTTTGCTCGAAATGTTAGGGGTGGCTATAAGATGGTGAGATTATCTCTACACACATCAAATATACCACACCTCCTATTTTTATAGCCCAAAAAAATACATAACCGGTGGTATGTGAATTGATCTGGGTAGAAATATTACACAACCGTACAAATATTCAAATCCTATAGTCAAATCCTACATAACTCCTATAGTCAAATCCTACATAACTCCTATACAAATTGTACGAATCAAAGGATATGATTTTCCCCCTATATAGCTTGTTTGATTTGAAGAATTGAATCCCCCAAAATTTCTATGTATTGTTTTCTTATACTAGTACAACCCTATGGGATTTCTAATAAGAGGTTAGACCTCTTGGAAAAATTCATATGCATCTGTGACAACTATGCTATGCACTCTCAATCTATATAGAAATTTCCTTTGTCTTTCCTATGATACCATCACGCACCTAGCTCTACCAATTCCCGTAGATTTCTTTCCCGTAGGATTCAAGGAGGCATATGTCATAGCGATTCTCCATTATTCTATCATATGAATCTAACATGCACTCTCGCTTGAGTGATGCAAAGTGGCCACTATAAGATTTATTTAGTCGATTAATTGGTCATGCATACACTAGTTGTTTTCTATCTTTCCTACACATGTCAATTAGCGAAATTTATAAGTAAAATCCTAAAATTCAAATAAATTGCTGAAAATTGGAAATAATATTACAGTTGTAGCAAATTACTAAATCGATCCGTAAAATATGTACATGGCTTCAAGAATCTTTTTGCCGAACCGAGTAGTCCGTAAATGATGTCCTTGGAGTAGTTTGTGAGTTAAAGAACGTCCATTTCGTCAAACTGACAAGGCCTTTGATTTGACAAGAGAACACTAATATTTTGGACCTGAATCAGAGTGGTAAAGGCGTACAGCTCGATCAATGCAATGGTATGATGGCTATGCAGCTATACCTATATAGGAGTAGACTACTAGTAGACTTTGGGACACAGAGATTTGGCTTCCGCGGCCGACCCCGAACAAGATTCTTTTACATTGCCCATCTTTTCACTGACATTGAATCGCTGAAACTTGGGGTCCGCCTGGACCAGCCTGTCAATGGCCCAAAGTCTTATGTGCTCCCGCCCTTTGATTTTGGATGGACGGACAAGATTGCCCAGTCCCATCCCTGTCCTGTTCGTTCCAAGCTTTCATCCTCCTCCCCGGGAACCCTCCCCGAGAGCTCTACACCGACCCCTTCTATCCCCACCTGCTTGTCCCTTCCTTCTTCCTCCAGCGATTCATCCATCGTTCAACAAGTTGTCTAAGAAGAACATGAAGAAGTGTAAGAAGAGGAAGGAGGCGTTGTTGTCTGAGACTAAATCCGCGGTGAAATCCATCCCGCTGAAAGTCCTGCAAACTCCGACTTTGAAAGTGTACCAGCGGCGCCGGCGGACAGGCATGTCTGCGCTTCCATCGCAAGCTCAGTCTGCGCTTCCATCGCAAGCTCAGTCTACGCTTCCATCGCAAGCTCAGTCTGCTTCGGGCTTGTTGGGTCAGGGCAGAGTAATCCAGCAAGAGTCCTGGTAGGTTTTTATCGCCATGTGCTTTCTTTGCCCCCATGAACGCAGATTACAGCAAGGCAAACAGATCCAACTATTTTTTTTACCCGGGAGAACCAGCTATTTGACCGTCTTTCTTCCAGGGCCGCCCGTTCAAGTGTCGCCCTTCCTACCGATGCCGAGAAATCGACCGTCTTTCGCCAAGATGGTGGGTACGTAGCTCCCCGGTATGTTTCCATCGCCATGCCGAAGTTTCTCTGCCTTCTGGCTGGCTAGCGGATCAAACAATTTAACCGTCTTTCTTCCATGGCGGCTGGTTTCAGCGCCATTCCTACCCAAGTTGAGAAATCGCTCGTTTCTCGCCAACCTGGTGGGTACGAAGCTCCTGGGTATGTTTCCATCGCCATGCCGGATTTTCGTTGAGTCCTTGCTGGCAGGCGGTGCCAACTAAACCGGCTATCATCTTCCAGGGCCGACAGATCCAGGCTCGTGCTTTCTACCGCAGGATCCACTTCGTACTTAGCTATCGAGGACCCGTTGTTTGATGAGCACTTGTTAGCTCTCAAGAGCATTAATAATGTATGCACTATAATATACGAAGTATATCCATTGCTTTTTTTCTTCCTCTTCATCTCCGTACTGCATGAGGGCTTCTTTAATTCATAGGACTTCTATAAGAATTGTGTAGCATTTAGATCCTATGGGTTCTTCCCTACATTAGTTGTTTGATTTATAGAAATATATCCTATGTTTGTTCCTTTTTTCGAAATGGGGGACATATCACAGCCTCTGCATCAAAATGATGTATATGGCTGCTTTATTGCTTTCTTCAGTTCATACACAAATTATGACAACTTCTCACGGATCAGCTAGAGTCGACACAAAGATCCACCAACGAAACATAGAAAACAGCAGGTGCCAAAAAGGCAAAAACACATCAGTAAGTAATTCTATGAGGAAACCGCCACCCACCCTGTCGCAAAAATCCCGTGCGATCGTCTCTAGTCGGTTGCACCTGCACTCCATGATATCCTGCTGATCCTCGGGCCGGAGATAAGAAACATACGGATCTAGTGAATAATCATAGGGATAACCTGCAAGAAGGGATGAGATTTGGGTTTATTAAACACGACTTCATTTTGTACATTCCAAAATAGCCCATAAAATAGCGCATACACCCTCTCTAATGTATACAAAATCCTATGCTTTTCCTAATCTTATGATTTTCATATCCCGTGAATGAAAAAGGATCCCTGATTCGTTATCGTGAATTTTTCCATGCAGGAAGGGATTATGAGATTAAAGGGCCACAACACCACCCTTCGTAACAGAAACCTCAAACTCTTGCATAGGTTTGGTATCCCGAATGCGTAATCGAGACGAATGCTCGCCTCCGGAGAGGAGCAGCCAAGGCACGTGTGTGCATCTTCGGCCGTGTATGTTTCCATTGCCGTGCCGCAGCTTTCATCGCCTCCTTGTCGGCTGCCGCATCCAACTACTTAACTGTCTTTCTTCCAGGGATGGCGGTTCCATAGTTGAAGAGGTTCCTATGGACAAGGACTTTGCAGCTCTCGTGCATATTGAAGAGGTTGGCACTCCATTTGTTTATTTCTCCCCCTCATCTCGCACTCGCATACTTCATTGCTGTTGAATTTGCAATGCAGATGTGATAACACGATTCTCCGTGAAACCGACCAGATCAAGGGCCACAACACCATCCTTCATAAGAAAATCCGCCACCTCGTGGGCAGGGGCATTTTAAATCGTGCCATATCGGCGGAGAATGCCCGTTCCGAGCAATCTTCTTTTGATAAACGGTACTCAGACGTTCTCGCGGAGTGTAAGAAGTTGAAGAAGGAAGTCGAGGAACTACGCGCCCAGCCACCGATGAGTGTGGTCACTGACAAGGCTGGTCAGTGTGATTGCAACCGTGGATCGTGAAAGTTTTCAACAGAAGTGGAGTTGCATGCTGAACATGCGCAATATTTCGAGACGAAGTATTTGAAAGTTCGCACAGAGTGCGATAAGTTGAAGAAGGAAGTCGAAAGTGTCTCCGCTCCCAAAGCAGCCAACTATTGCGACATCGAGACCAGGGTGTGCTAATTGTAGCCGTAATTTTGGAATCGATGAAAAGTTGAATTTGGCTTTGTTGTGCAATATAGCAAGACCTGTTCCTCCTCTCGCCTTCGTCTTTTGGCATAATTGCTTTGTCTTCGTATTGACTCCTGAATGATTCGTATATTTCGACGGTTTCTGAATTATGTACAACTTTTGTAATATTGGTCAAACTAGTTTTGACCAGGGTTTGTGTAGGGTGGTTGAATTTTTTTGGTTGGTCCAAATTGTGTTGTGTGGTCCAAATGTGATGTATCATCACACCACCATGTGCCCCGCCACCCCCAGGTTTTGGTAATGCTATTCTGATACATGCTTCATAGAAGGAACATATACATTTTTTCCGTTAGGGCATGACAATTTTGAAAAATTCAAACAAAAATGGGAAGAGAGAATGGTAACATCATTTTCCATGTGATGCCCCTGTGCCAAATTTTGGTTCATTTTAAGAATGTAAGGTGACAAATTACTCGAGGAAGCTAGTTGGAGTAGACGGGCATGACTGGATTGGCATAGGGGATTTATTTTTTGAAGGATGTTATTTTTCATGGACAATATCTGACACAAACAATAAAATGTTAAGGTCTCATATTATTCTGAATGATTGTGAATTACTTATGACGTTTGGAAGTATTGGTATACGTGAGAATCGAGTACATGCACGACTTCACGCGTCCACAACTAATCGGCCTCATCGTCTGTCGCGTCCACAACTAATGCCATTCTGATACAGAGAGTCAGAGGCTATAAAATAATCGGCCTCATCATCTCTCGCGAGCTCGTCCTCTCCCCTCCCATCAACTCACCGCACCTCCAAGGCATCGACTTCCTCGTTTCCAACCGCAGCAGCATGAAGACAGGTCTTGCGTACGAGGCGGAGCAATCGGCGGCCGCTCGCGCAGAGGATGCCTCTGCGGTAGTGGTCGTCGCGGCGGGTGAGGCTTCACCGGGCACCTAGGCCGCTCGTCTCCTCTGCTTGTCTGATTCTTCGACCTCGGTCGAAACGGGCGTCCTGGCCGTCGAGGAGAAGGTGGATAGCAACGCCGTTGCTCCCGCCGAAGATCCGCAAGGCGTTGCAGGCCACCACGGCGAGGTCTTCCTAGACCCGGTGCTGGACGCGGACCTCGACCCCTTCGACGATTTCGGCCCAAACGTTCAGTTCCAGGAGGATGTCGAGGGTGACGACGAGGAGGTACTGCTCTTTTACCGAAACTGTCCCGATCCTTTTTGTGTCATATTACTGTTCGCGTGGTTTGCACGAACCTGGTTCTTGATTGATTTGATCCCCTACCTTGTTCTTGTAGACGTACTTGATTCTACGGTTCGTACGGTCAGATTCTAGTTTAATTTCGACTAATCTGCCATGTAGTTGGCTTGATTTGTCATATAATTAATTTATGTGTTCATACTTAGTGGACTTGCAATTGTTGTGGCTTATGTTCATTGCTGTTCATAGGGTTTTCTCGTGATTTAGTATGATTTCTTCTACCATTTACTTGTTCTACACATTTAATTTTAGGGTTTCTAAGGTTTGCTTATGGTAGTGCAGTATTTATTCGATCTTTCATTAAGCACCTGATTATTATGTACTTTATAATTCACAGGAATATTCTGATGACATGGACGACAACAAGGAGCGCAGGATTGTAAGAGCCGCTACGTTCAAGCGGCTAAAGGGTGGTGAAATTCGTTTCCGCATGCGCTGGGAGCTATTTTGCCCATTCTCGTGGCAAAATCCTCCGTAGGACATCCGCAGCCTGATCCAAGATGCGACGGGTGTAGGCCTAAGTACATCGGGGAAGCACCGCCTGCAACCAAGGCCAAGCACGCAGCATATGGCCTCTTCCTCCAGAATTACGTCTTGCCTGGCTTGTTCCCGCCAACGCCCCTGCTGCTGGCCCTCATGCTCCTGGTCCTGTTTAAAGTTCATATGTGTAATCTTATTCCCTTTGGAAGTTCAGTATTAAACTCTACTAGTACAACCGTGGTGGTCTTGTGATGGTAGTACTCTTTTGATGCATTTGTGATGTAGTAGTACGAAGTACTAGTATTTTTTTTGAAATGGTATAGTACTATCTAAGAAAAGTACTCCCTTCGATTCACATTCATTTTACACCAAGAAATATGGATCGGAGTGAGGGAGTAAATTAAACATGGCATCTCGTGCATGAAGCTTGACATATCGATCAGGTTGGCTAGAATGGCAATACAATGCTGCTCATTAGGCAAATGCATGCCATGTAAAGAAGTCTATACTGACATAAAAAAAGACTACATTGGGGATTAGAGTCAATTGGGGCATCTACAATACAGAAAATCTTGCTTGTAGCTGATTTTGGCTAAGAGGGTTTTACTCACATTACACGTGCCACTTTCCTTGTCTGCAAAACAAGTTCCAATAAAGGAAGAGGAAAGAAAAGGACATTGTGGGCGAGATTGAACACCTTTTTTATGTGTTAAGCTGAGGCCTCGTTTAGCTGAGGATTTCGACTTAGGCCTAACAGCTCAGCATACCCACAAATAAATCTCCTTGCGCGCACCACTGTCAGCAAAAATAACAAAATTAGCACGCAAGATTAAGAACGAAGTGAATTTAATTAACTTGGTTAGCTTTTCAAGCAATATATTCAGAGAAAGAGCACACATGTTCGGCTCGAAATAATCGTAAGAGAAGAACAATAAATCTAAGGCACCCCACTTCATCGGAAGAAGGGGCGCGACAACGCATGGATTCATACCTTGAGTCGACGCTGGCTCGTAGAAGGGCGGCCGCGCCTCGAGGATGCCGGCGACGTCTCCACCTCGGTATCACATGTGACTGCTTCTCGACGGGCGGTGCGCCGCACCATGTAGAAGATCTATCAAAAGAGAAGAGCCCGATGACGCTACTGACGCCTCAACCTTGATAGCACCGGCCTGTTGCTCCGCACTGAGATGCGCCACATGCAAGATTTAGCGGATGCGCCAATTTCAGAGATATGTCATGATCGTTGTAACAAATTTCACCGTGATGATGATTTGATCCTGCACTCGGCCTTGAACACAAGTACTAGTACAGTCTCACAATTTTTTTTATCATTATACTTTGCGAGATTTAGCGGATGCGCTAATTTTAGAGATATGTCATGATCGTTGTAACGAATTTCAACGTGATGATGTTTTGATCCTGCACTCGGCCTTGAACATAAGTACTAGTACATTCTCACAATTTTTTTATCATTATACTTTGCGAGATTTAGCGGATGCGCCAAATTCAGAGATAGATCATGATCATGGTAACACACTTTTCAATGTAATGATGATTTGATGTTGCACTCGACCTTGAACATAAGTCCTAGTACGGTCTCACAATTTTTTTATCATTATACTTTGCAAGTTTTAGCGGATGCACCCATTTTCAGAGGTAGATCATGATCATGGTAACAAATTTTAAACGTGATGATGATTTGATGTTGCACTCGACCTTGAACAGAAGTACTACTACTGTCTCACAATTTCTTTATCATTATACTTTGCCAGATTTAGCGGATGCGCCAAATTTAGAGATAGATCATGATCATGGTAACAAATTTTCAACGTGATGATGATTTGATGTTGCACTCGGGCTTGAACATAAGTACTAGTACGGTCACTCAAAATTTTAGCATTATACTTTGCAACGGATGCACCAATTTCAGGTGCATGTCACCAGATATGTGTCCGATGATGATCATGGTAGTAACCGATGTTCAACTTGATGATGATTTGATTTTACAGTCGGCCTTGAACAGAGGTACTAGTACGGTCTCACAATTTTTTATCATTATACTTGGACCTTAGCGAAATTCAAAATCTCATAGCGGCAAAACTTCCCGCCCACAAAATACAAAAATTTCACACGCTTCCAAATTCCGATTCTACCCCTATGGAGATGACAGCAAAGTCGGTTGGTGGGGGGTCTGGCCATCATTTTTTGGATCACCACCTCCCTAGCCCCGGATACCCTCCCAAAAAAATTCATTTCCCTCAGTCTCTCATCTGAGACCACCCACCGGAACTTCTCAAGTCCCTCTCTCTACCACCTCCACGACCACCGCACCGGAACATCCCCGCCGGACTTCCCTGGCCTACCCGAGCCCTCGCGATCCTCGTCATCCGGCTGCCTGCCGGAGCCGCTTCATCGACGCCGTCATCAACCGGACCGGATCATCCCCGCCGAACCTCGAAACCATATGCTCATCCAGCAGTCTACCGCAGTCGCTTCAGCTGCGGTATCGTCCACCCCACCGGAGCCGCTTCGCCGGATCCGTCGTCCACCGCATCGGATCTTGCTCACCGACACCGCTGTGCATGAACCGGATCTGCTTCACCCGCGCCGTGCATGATCTAAACTCTTCTACTGTCGCTTTTCTATTGCTTGCCTGCAAGTTCTTGTTTAATCTTGGGGGAACCTGTTTGTGCTAACGACGCGCCGTTACGTTTTTGCAAATGAGATGAGTAATCATGAAGTGTAATGGCCGTCTCTCCAACCCCAAGTAGCACATGTAGCGTACTTCATCACCGGATCTATCAACCCCAGGAAGATCTGCTGTGACTCCCACAGAGTGCTTCTCCTAATGTAAGTCCCTTGTTTTAGCGCCATGTTCGGGTTCAGATGCTTGTTTGTCCAAGCTCTTTTAGTTCATTCCTAGCTATGACCGTAACACATTGCTATTTTCTACTTCATTGCTAACTTTAAGCGATTGAACATTTTGGTTTGCATTCCCTGCTGTAGATGTAGCCATCATAACTTCTATCTTGCTCAGTCGTTGTTACAAAAATTATAGGTATTATAGTAACATCCTGCTATTATTTAGTTCACGGCCAATTTTAAGTAATTGCACATGTTGGTTCGCATTCCCTGCTCTATAGCTTTTGGCATCGTAACTTCTATATTTGGTTTACATTCCCTGCTCGTAGATCTAGCCATCATAACTTTATCTTACTCAACGTTGTTACAAAAATTATGGCCTGCTACTATGTTGTTTGTGCCAATTTTTACTCCGTGAACATGTTGGCTTGCATTCCCTGTACTACAGGTGATGCCATTGTTTTGTATCTAGTTCATTGTAAGCTCACAAAGAAAGGACTTAGTTTGGCATGCTATCACTCTGCTATCTAGCCTCGTAGTACAAATAAACTTGTCATACTACTAGATAATAATTTTGCGTGCCATCTTGTTCTTCAAAAGCTGCATTATTGACTTGTTTCTCTCGACTTGGCATGACGCTCACATATGGAAAGCTGAACATATTGGTTTGCATTCCCTCTTATACAAGTTCACAGTGATCCCACTATATTCTCGTATCTGGTCCATCCTAAGCTCCAGCATTAACTATCCTCTATGTGTTGCTCATTACAAGTTTATATCCCGAAACATCTTGATTTGCATCCCCTTCACTATAAGTTCAGGAGTATTATTTAGTTCACGGCCAAAATGAAGTAATTGCACTTGGCACATGTTGGTTCACATTCCCTCCTCTTTAGCTTTTGCCATCGTAACTTCTATTTTTGGTTTACATTCCCTGCTCTGTAGATGTAGCCATCATAACTTCATCTTGCTCAGTCGTTGTTACAAAATTTATAGCCTGCAACTATGTTGTTCATGCCAATTTTGTACTCCCTGAACATGTTGGTTTGCATGGGACTCGACAGTAGTAAGTCTCTGTTTCATTCTAACATGCTCGTTATATTGGCTGTTGGTATGCGGCATGCACTCTTTGTTTGCTTATTGTGCGCATTACAATGATCTTGTTATAACGACGAAATGATGAGTTCCAAATTCTTTGGCAAACAATATTGCAGTGTCTTTGCGTTTCCATTGTTGCTGTCTTAACTTGTAATGTCTTTGTTTCAGATATAAGTGCTGCATGGACAACTTAAAAGATTGCTGGATCGCTTCATTGTATTATAGGTTTAATTACCATTCAATTTCTCTGGGTTCTGTAATATTTTTTCAAAGCCTTGCAGCTGATGTAATATTTAGTTAGTTTTTATAGTTCTTTCGCGCATTTTTTCTTTGGTGCTTGTGGTAAGTGAGGCTATCCGACAGAAATCAATGCTGCGTAAATATTCTCAGTATCTAAATCACGAATTCCCATCCCTTAAACGGCCCAATTAAGCGAAATCACATATGTGCCGGCTCGCAAAATCCTAAAGCGCCTATTACGCCGGCATATAAACAGCAACTAAACGGGCTGGCCCACTTACTTATTGGGCCAGCCCACTTGATTTACTGTGGACCCCACACTCTAAGTGGGCCGGCCCACTTGCTTTAAGGTGGACCCCACCCACTACCTGGCCGACCCACTAACTAGTTGGGCCAGCCCAATTGCTTTTGTGGTGGACCCCACATACTAAATGGGCCGGCCCTTTAAGACGAAAGTGGGACCCACCAGTGTTTTTGGCCCGGCCCACTCTCTTGTTGGGCCGGCCCACTTGCTATATGGTGGATCCCACATACTAAACGGGCCGGCCTTTTAAGAGGATAGTGGGACCCACCTGTGTTTTTGGCCCGGCCCACTAGCGTGTTGGGCCGGCCCACTTGCTATATGGTGGACCCCACATACTAAATGGGCCGGCCCTTTAACAGGAAAGTGGGACCCACTGATGACCCACAAGTATAGGGGATCGCAACAGTCTTCGAGGGAAGTAAAACCCAATTTATTGATTCGACACAAGGGGAGACAAAGAACACTTGGAAGCCTTAACAGCGGAGTTGTCAATTCAGTCGCACTGAAACAGACTTGCTCGCAAGAGTTTATCGTAGTAATAGCTTTATAGCAAGAGGCAGTAGTGAAATAACAGCAGAACAGAGTAATGAGACAGCAGTAGTGATTTTAGTAAACAGCAGGATTAAAATACTGTAGGCACGGGGACGGATGACGGGCGTTGCATGGATGAGAGAAACTCATGTAACAATCATAGCAGGGCATTTGCAGATAATAATAAAACGGTGTCCAAATACAAAGCAATCAATAGGCATGTGTTCCATATATAGTCGTGCGTGCTCGCAATGAGAAACTTGCACAACATCTTTTGTCCTACCAGCCGGTGGCAGCCGGGCCTCAAGGGAAACTACTGGATATTAAGGTACTCCTTTTAATAGAGTTCCGGAGCAAAGCATTAACACTCCGTGAACACATGTGATCCTCACATCGCTACCATTCCCTCCGGTTATCCCAATTCTTGTCACTTCGGGGCCATTGGTTCCGGACAACGACATGTGTATACAACTTATAGGTAAGACCATAAACAATGATTATCTTGATGAAACAATAACATGTTCAGATCTGAGATCATGGCACTCGGGCCCTAGTGACAAGCATTAAGCATAACAAGTTGCAACAATATCATCAAAGTACCAATTACGGACACTAGGCACTATGCCCTAACAATCTTATGCTATTACATGACCAATCTCATCCAATCCCTACCATCCCCTTCAGCCTACAGCGGGGGAATTACTCACACATGGATGGGGGAAACATGGCTGGTTGATGTAGAGGCGTTGGCGGTGATGATGGCGATGATCTCCTCCAATTCCCCGTCCCGGCGGAGTGCCAGAATGGAGACTTCTGGCTCCCGCGACAGAGTTTCGCGATGTGGCGGCGTTCTGGAGGGTTTCTGGCGACTTCGACTTCCCTCCGTGCGTTTTTAGGTCGAGGCCGATAAATAGTCCGAAGGAGGGCATCGGAGGCCGGCCGAGGGGGCCACACCACATGGCCGCGCGGCCCCCCCTGGGCCGCGCCGCCCTATGGTGTGGGGCCCTCGGGCCTCCACCTGGTTTGTCCTTCTGGCTCCGTCGCCTTCTGGGAAAA
Source organism: Lolium perenne (assembly GCF_019359855.2). Lineage (NCBI taxonomy): Eukaryota > Viridiplantae > Streptophyta > Magnoliopsida > Poales > Poaceae > Lolium > Lolium perenne. The sequence continues at coordinate 156,060,669 of NC_067244.2, read as the reverse complement.
TAGGGCCTTCGCATAAATTCCGAGGATTTTCCCGAAAGTTGGATTTCTGCACAAAAACGAGACACCGTAAACGCTTCTGCTGAAAACAGCGTTAGTCCGTGTTAGTTGCATCCAAAATACACAAATTAGAGGCAAAACAATAGCAAAAGCGTTCGGGAAAGTAGATACGTTTTGGACGTATCAACTCCCCCCAAGCTTAGCTTATTGCTTGTCCTCAAGCAATTCAGTTAACAACTGAGCGATAAAAGAACTTTCACGATCACATTTGCTCATATGATGTATATATTCTCATGCTATGGCTAATACTTAAGCAGTTCATAATGAGATACATGCAAATAAGATCATCTAACAGCTATGTCAATCGTGGAGAGGTACCAACAATTAATAATAAGCATCATGAATCATGTATATAAGCAGGATTGCAATGTTCATAAGAGAGTATGATAAAGTGGTATCTCGCTTGCCTGTATTTGATTGGCAAAACATAAATGCCCGGGCACCTCTGGAGTTCATAGAAAGACTAGAAGTAGTGATTGTCAAAGATAAAAGCATCAAAGTTATACCACAATTAATCATATTTTGAGACAGGCATATTATACTAAGAATGACAGTTGTGCTCTCAAGATAGTGCTCAAAGAAATAATGGAGACACAACATAAAAGTAAAAGATTGACCCTTCGCAGGGGGAAGCAGGGATTAACATGCGCTAGAGCTTTCCATTTTTGAAATCAGGAGTAAAATTATTTTGAGAGGTGTTTGTTGTTGTCAACGAATGGTAATGGGTACACTAACTACCTCGCCAACCGGACTTTCAAGAGCGGCTCCCATGAATTATTTGCATATTTATTTGGCACTCCTTCCAACCTTTCTTACACAAACCATGGCTAACCGAATCCTCGGGTGCCTGCCAACAATCTCATACCATGAAGGAGTGCCTTTTTATTTTATTTTTATTATGATGATGACACTCCCCCCAACCTTTGCTTACACAAGCCATGGCTAACCGAATCCTTCGGGTGCCGTCCAACAATCACAAACCATGGAGGAGTGTCTATTTAAGTTAATTAATTCGGGACTGGGAATCCCATTGCCAGCTCTTTTTGCAAAATTATTGGATAAGCGGATGTGCCACTAGTCCATATGAGAGTCCGTCAAAAGTAAATGACAAGGTTGAAAGCTAAACACCACATACTTCCTCATGAGCTATGAAACATAAACACAAATTGAGAAGCATTTTGAAGGTTTTAAAGGTAGCGCATGAGAATTTACTTGGAATGGTTTGAAATGCCATGCATAGGTATTTATGGTGGACACTTTTGGAACAACTTGGTTTTCATGTGTTTGGAAGCACGAGCAGCGTTCCCGCTCAGTACAAGTGAAGGCTAGCAATAGACTAGGGAGCGACAAATCAAGAGAGCAGTAACTGTCATAATCATGCTTGCGGCAAAGTAAATTAACGGAGGCATAAAAGTGATACAAGAACTCTGAAGCAATATAGATCATCGAGGCTTAATTGACTTTTTGTTCAGTCATATGCATGCGTGAGCATGTGCCAAGTCGATATAAATGAATTATTCAGAGGAGGATACCACAATGCCATACTTACTTATGAATAAAACAATGCAAGCAAACATCCATGACATGCTACTCATATTAATAAATTGGAGCTAAACATGAGAGATCATAAACTACTAGACTTTCTCAAATAACATATACCTCACATGAACCAACTAAGCATGCTCACATGGATGAGTATATGTACAAAAATGAAAACAAATAGAGTTCATACCAGCCTCTCACCACAATCAGATTGTCGTAGATCGTCATTATTGCCTTTTCACTTGTATAGCTTGGATAATATGAAATGAAAACCACGCTCCAGCCACCGAAGACCATTGAACTCAAGATGAACTTTACAAAACCAAAGAAGAACAGCAAATATTTTTGGTGTTTTCGAATTAGAAACAAGAACAAAAGGAAACAAGCAAACAAAGCAAAATCTTTTTGGGTTTTCTTGTAGCAAACTAGCAATAGCAAATAAAGCGAAACAAATGCAAGAAACCAAAGCAAACAAATGGTAAAGAGAAACAACAGAAATATTTTTGGTCTTTTTATGTTTTGGAAAGGAAACAAAGCAAAAACAAGAAATAGCAAACTAGAAGAAACACAGAAAAGCGAGATGGCAGAAATCTGCCAAAACCTGACAGCAGTACAGAAATCGATTTTTACAAAAATCTTACGTTGCTCAGCTCGAAAAGTGTTCAACTAATGAAAGTTAGATAACAACCTGGGGAACCTGCACAAAAATTGGCAGCTCAAAATAACGCTCTGCCTGTGCGCACGAATTTTTCTAGTAACAGTCCAGAATCTGTTTTCAGGCAGCACTTCCCCAAATATCATCTTCCTCTCATTAGAAAACCACTCAAACGAACAAAACAAATATGTACAAGTATCCAGCAACCATAATATGCAAAGAATGAGTGATGCCAGTATACCTCCCCCCAAGCTTAGGCTTTTGGCCTAAGTGGAGTTCAACCCCAACGAGGATCGTTGTTCCTTGCCGGTGGGTAATTCATGGAGTAGTCATAGTAAAGTTCCTGTGCAGAAGAAAAGCGTGGAGGCTCCACATGTCCAACATGTTGATGCGAGGAACTTGCTGCATCGGATGATGAGTCGAGGTGCTCCTCGACCTCCGTGTCGTCTCTTGCATGTTGACCTCCTCTCTCTATGTGTGCATCCAGTGCACCTTCTGTGACCGACCAATCTCCCCTGGAATCAAGGTTAGACAAAACAGGCACAGGCAATTTTACTAGTTTCTCAGTTTTCTTAGTTATTCTCCAGACTTTCTTATAAAATATCATCTTGTAAAATAGGTTACCCAAGTTGGAGGAATCAGAAACAAATTCATGTTTAATCATAGAGGCTATGTCAAGTTTTTCTATGGGGAATGGGATATCAAAATGATGAGGTTCTACATTATGAAAAGCTAGTAAACGAGAGGCGATGAGACCTCCACAAATTCCACCTTTCTCACGGTTAGTAGCAAGTCTATAAGCTATCAATGCCCCCAAATTATAAGTCCTACTACTTTGCAGTGCCGCAGCTAGAAAAGCTAAATCCGGGATAGAAAGTTTACCACCAATCTTTTTAGCAAGAACGCATTTGGTAATAAAATAGGCAAAGTAGCGGATAGCCGGGAGCTGAATGCTAGTGATTTTACCACTATCCTCTGAGAAACTCCTTCCATAGCAAATCATCTTGAAGAGGGTCAAGAGTTCTTGCGGCGATCCCCTTATCTTCTCGCATGATCCCCATTGCGGTACTCTAATTGCTGCACAAAAATCACTGAATGGCAAGTTGACAGCTTTATTGTAAATTTTATACTGGACCGTGGGGTTAGATCGCGACCAATTGAACTTAAAGTCCTGCACAAAAGACATAGTTAATTTTGCATATTGTCTTGGCTCTCCTTCAACAAAATCACTCAGCCCTGCACGAGAAATTAGGCTTTGAACATCTTCAAATATTCCCGCGCTTCTCATGAAATCACAAGATGGGTAGTAAGAGGGGTATACTCCCTCTTCACGATTGACTCTCATAACTTGTTGGACTTCCAATTCTTGTTGGTTCAATTGATATCTATTCCACTCCATTTTCTGAAATTTTCAACAAACAATATAAAAATTTGATTTGGTGACATATAATTGAGGGAAACTACCATAGGAACTTGCTAGAGTACTAATCATGCATCAAAACTAGTTTCTACCACTTAGAACAAGCATGCAAGCTCACTAAACATGTTACCTACAGCAGCAAAATATTCAAGATATACTCAACCAAACAAAATTCTACTTGGATGGGTGGAGGAGTCACATACCAAGGAGCAAATGTGCCAAATTTCAGCAAGAAATCTGGGCTGAACAAAGAGATCGAGAAATCTGGAGCTCTGGAGCAAAAACGCGAGTGATAGGAACCTGGTACGAGTTTTTTCGGGAGAGAGAAGGTCTTTGGGGAGAAAGAGATGGCAAAGTGGGGCAAGGAGGGGCCCACACCACAGGGTGGCGCCCCCCTCCTTGGCCGCGCCGGCCTGTAGTGTGGCACCCTCTGGTGCCCCACAGGTCATCCTCTGGTGCTCCCAGGTGCCTCGTCGAAAAATAGGACCAACGGTATAATTTTTGTAAATTTTTGAAAACTTTGAAAAATGCACATTTCTGGGTATTTAATTTATTATTACTGGCCAGGAAATTTTTTGAAATCTCCAATTAACTAAGGAACTTTGCAAATTAAAAATGCTACAGCAACTAGAGCAAGTGGAGGAAGAAAGAGATGTTGTTTACCTCCTCTATGCATATAAAAAGTATTCGTTAACAAGGTTGATCAAGTCTTGCCACCAAATAAATTTTACATAGCATTAGAAGAAATAAACCTCAAATCAATCATGTTACCTTGAATTGTATTGATATGGATCCAATCACGAGAGTTTGATATTCTTCCTTAGGCTCATATATAGGACAATCAATAGTTCCCACTTTGATAGTTCTCACATTAGAAATAGTATTAACTCCACACGCTTTCTCAATCCTCTTGGGAAAATAAACAGTATGCTCCCTATCATCAACATTGAAAGTAACCTTTCCTTTATTGCAATCAATAACAGCCCCTGCGGTGTTAAGAAAAGGTCTCCCAAGAATAATAGACATATTATCATCTTCAGGCATTTTCAACACAACAAAATCAGTTAATATCAAGCAGTTAGTAGTAACTTGAACAGGAACATCCTCACATATACCAACAGGAATAGCAGTAGATTTATCAGCCATTTGCAAAGATATATCAGTAGGTATCAACTTATCTAAGTAAAGTCTCTTATAAAGAGAAAAAGGCATAACACTAACACCGGCTCCCAAGTCACATAGAGCAGTCTTAACATAATTATTCTTAATAGAACAAGGAATAGTAGGTATACCTGGGTCGCCCAACTTCTTTGGAACTTTGCCATTGAAAGAGTAATTAGCAAGCATAGTGGAAATTTTCTCATTAGGAATTTTCCTTTTGTTAGTAACAATATCTTTCATATACTTCGAATAAGGTGGCAATTTAATAGCATCAGTCAAAGGGATTTGCAAGAATAAAGGTTTCATCCAATCACAAAATTTATTATAGTGTTCTTCTTCCTTTGATTTCAGTTTCTTAGCAGGAAAAGGCATTTGCTTTTGAACCCAAGGTTCTCTTTCATTACCATGTTTCTCAGCAATAAAATCTTCTTTAGTGTACTTTTTATTTTTAGCATGCTTTTCAGGTTCTTTTTCAACCTCTTCTTTATCAGAAGTATCATTCTTATCATTATCTTTATCATGTTCATTACCACTTTCAGTTTCAGCATCAGAAATAGAAATACTATTATGATCATTAGCAGGTTCAGAGGATTCTACAACATTTTTATGTTTCTTCTTCTTTTTCTTCTTAGAAGGAGCACTAGGTTCAATTCGTTGAGAATCTTGTTCAATTCTTTTGGGATGCCCTTCAGGATATAGAGGATCCTGGGTAGAAACACCACCTCTAGTCGTTACTTCATAAGCATGTTTTTCTTTAGAATTATTCCCCAACAAGTCATTTTGCACTTTAGTGAGTTGATCAATTTGAGTTTGAATCATATGAAAATGTTTAACAAGCATCTTAACATCATTGGAGGTTCTTTCTACAATATCATGAAATTCACTAATAGCTCGATAATTTTCCATTAAATGATTCTCTACTCTCATATTAAAATTTTCTTGCTTAACAATATAATTATCAAACTCATCTAAGCATTGTGCAGGAGGCTTCGAATACGGAATATCCTCCCTAGTAAAGCGTTGAAGGGAGTTTACCTCAATCATGGATGAAGGGGGAATTATCTCACATATATCTTCTATGGGAGGAAGATTCTTCACATCTTCAGGTTTAATACCTTTCTCCTTGAGAGACTTCTTGGCTTCCCTCATATCTTCATCATTCAATTTAATTAAACCCCTCTTCTTCAATATTGGCGTTGGAGTTGGTTCAGGCGTAGTCCAATCATCATGATTCCAGCCTATTTTAGCCAATAATTCTTCAAACATTGCCCTGAGTTCTTTTCCTGAAAACACAACCAGCACAACTATCCAGGTATGCCCTAGACTCAATGGTTAGTCCGCTATAAAATATATCAAGTAAATCATGCTTTTCCAAATCATGATCAGGCCGAGCTCTAATAAGAGAGCAAAATCTCGCCCAAGCCTCAGGCAATTTCTCTCCATCTTCCTGGTTAAAATTATAAATTCTCTGCAAAGCAATATGTTGAGCACTAGCAGGAAAGTATTTACGGAAGAAAACATCAAGCAATTCTTTTGGACTTTTAATAGAATTAGGTGGCAAACTATTATACCAAGTTTTAGCGTCATCCTTTAATGAGAATGGAAAGATTTTAGCAACAAAGTAAGTACGCATCTTGACATCATCAAAAAATAAGCTACTTAGAGTAGATAACTCACCATGTGTTCAACAGCACTTTCTTTTTCAGTACCACAAAAGGGTGTTTTCTCAACAATAGCTATATGAGATAGATCAAGAGAAAAATCATAATCTTTATCCTTAATGTTTATGGGAGATGTGGCAAACTTAGGATCAGGAGACAGTTTTTCTTGCATCAGTAGTAGCATTGCATTTTTCAATAAAATCATCATTAAGCTCCACATAATCTTCATCAGGATCATCACTAAAATAATCAAGTTCAGGTGAATTAACAGGTGTAGTAGCATTAGGAGTTTCAGTATTTTCAATTTGTCTAGACCTAGCAATTGTAGCATCTAGAAAGGATCCCAATGAACCACTATCATCAAGCACAGCAGAAATATTATCAATATTATGAGAGTTTTCAGATTCAGCAGAAGTACCCGCATGTGAAGCATGCGGCGGTGAAACAAGTTTATCAATCACAGATGGTGAATCAAGTGTAGCGGAGGTACTCAGAATTGTACCTTTTCTTGTAGTGGATGGTAATATGGCGATCTTAGAATCGCGAGGTTTACCCATGATGGAGAATTTGCAGCGAACAATATTAATCCAAGTGAACTTCCAAATAAAGCTATGCTCCCCGGCAACGGCGCCAGAAAATAGTCTTGATGACCCACAAGTATAAGGGATCGCAACAGTCTTCGAGGGAAGTAAAACCCAATTTATTGATTCGACACAAGGGGAGACAAAGAACACTTGGAAGCCTTAACAGCGGAGTTGTCAATTCAGCTGCACTGAAACAGACTTGCTCGCAAGAGTTTATCAAGAGTAACAGTTTTATAGCAAAGAGCAGTAGTGAAATAACAGCAGCAGAGTAACAGAGACAGCAGTAGTGATTTTAGTAAACAGCAGGATTAAAATACTGTAGGCACGGGGACGGATGACGGGCGTTGCATGGATGAGAGAAACTCATGTAACAATCATAGCAGGGCATTTGCAGATAATAATAAAACGGTGTCCAAATACAAAGCAATCAATAGGCATGTGTTCCATATATAGTCGTGCGTGCTCGCAATGAGAAACTTGCACAACATCTTTTGTCCTACCAGCCGGTGGCAGCCGGGCCTCAAGGGAAACTACTGGATATTAAGGTACTCCTTTTAATAGAGTACCGGAGCAAAGCATTAACACTCCGTGAACACATGTGATCCTCACATCGCTACCATTCCCTCCGGTTATCCCAATTCTTGTCACTTCGGGGCCATTGGTTCCGGACAGCGACATGTGTATACAACTTATAGGTAAGACCATAAACAACGATTATCTTGATGAAACAATAACATGTTCAGATCTGAGATCATGGCACTCGGGCCCTAGTGACAAGCATTAAGCATAACAAGTTGCAACAATATCATCAAAGTACCAATTACGGACACTAGGCACTATGCCCTAACAATCTTATGCTATTACATGACCAATCTCATCCAATCCCTACCATCCCCTTCGGCCTACAAATGGGGGAATTACTCACACATGGATGGGGGAAACATGGCTGGTTGATGTAGAGGCGTTGGCGGTGATGATGGCGATGATCTCCTCCAATTCCCCGTCCCGGCGGAGTGCCAGAACGGAGACTTCTGGCTCCCGCGACGGAGTTTCGCGATGTGGCGGCGTTCTGGAGGGTTTCTGGCGACTTCGACTTCCCTCCGTGCGTTTTTAGGTCGAGGCCGATAAATAGTCCGAAGGAGGGCGTCGGAGGCCGGCCGAGGGGGCCACACCACATGGCCGCGCGGGCCCCCCTGGGCCGCGCCGCCCTATGGTGTGGGGCCCTCAGGCCTCCACCTGGTTTGTCCTTCTGGCTCCGGCAGTTCTCTGGGAAAATAGGGCCTTCTGCATAAATTCTGAGGATTTTCCCAAAAGTTGGATTTCTGCACAAAAACGAGACACCAGAACAGTTCTGCTGAAAACAGCGTTAGTCCGTGTTAGTTGCATCCAAAATACACAAATTAGAGGCAAAACAATAGCAAAAGCGTTCGGGAAAGTAGATACGTTTTGGACGTATCACCCACCTGTGTTTTTGGCCCGGCCCACTATCTTGTTGGGCCGGCCCACTTGCTATATGGTGGACCCCACATACTAAATGGGCCAGCCCTTTAACTGGAAAGTGGGACCCACCTGTGTTTTTGGCCTGGCCCACTATCTTGTTGGGCCGGCCCACTTGCTATATGGTGGACCCCACATACTAAATGGGCTGGCCCTTTAACAGGAAAGTGGGACCCACCTGTGCTTTTGGCCCGGCCCACTGGCTTGTTGGGCCAGCCCAGTTGATCTAATGTGGACCCCACGTACTAAATGGGCCGGCCCGATAGCAGGAAAGTGGGACCCACATGCTAATTGGGCCGGCCCAATAATTTTTTGGGCCGACCCACTTGCTTTAAGGCGGACCCCACTTGTTAAATGGGCCGGCCCGATAACAGGAAAGTGGGTCCCACATGTCTTGTGGGCCGGCCCTTTTGCCTGTTGACCGGTCAAACGAGTGCATTCGGCCCGGCCCACATGCTTAGTGGGCCGGCCCATTAAAGTTTTGACCAGTCAACTTTAGAGGTTAGGCCCGGCCCACGTAACTAATGGACCAGCCCAGCTATATAGTTGACCGGTCAAACTAAGTCAGCTGGCCCGGCCCGTAAACTTAATGGGCCGGCCCGCTTAAGACGTGGCAGGCCTCGTGTGGGCCTACCATCTACCACGGGGTTTCAGCCGGTTAACGCCGTTAACTGCCAGTTAACGGCGTCTGCCACGTGTCAGTTTGCATGACGTCAGCAGTCAACGGGCTCCCGGAAACACTTGGGCAACGGTCCGATTTTCCGTGGCGGAAGGGTGCCCAAGCGCGACGGACCGAAAAAATCGTCGTAGGACTTTGCCTGACGCAGTTTCCACAACAGAACCCATATCGTCGGGTTAGGCCCATAGGCGACGAAAAATACCCCTTAGCGGACGATTTTGAGACGTTGTCTATCAGAACTTTTCTTGTAGTGGAGGTTTTTGAAATTTCCATGTTTGAAACACAAAACCACTTCTCTTCATGCTTGACTTCATAAGACAGAGATTAGGGTTAGGGGGTAGATACATGATTTGTCTTGTTTGAATATGTTTAGACCTTGTTTATCAACTTGAATGCTTACTATATATATATGTGACATGAGAATACTATGTGCTTTGGTTTTCATTTTTTTCATTTTTTTTATTTTGATGCACATTTGAATCTTTGTCAAATCCTAGGTTTGACCATGATTTAAACAAGTATAAAACATGAAAATGAAAAGGGGAAGCATGTATCCTTCTTATATAGTCACTCTAAAATGAAATTTTTGGGATGTTCTTGAAATTTTCATGTTTGAAACCCAAAACCACTTCTCTTCATGCTTGACTTCATAAGATAGAGTTTAGGGGCTAGGGGGTAGATACATGATTTGCCTAGGCTTGAATATGTCCAAACCTTGCTTATCAACTTGAATGCTTACTATGTGACATAATTAGACTTTATGCTTTTGTTTTTCATTTTTCTGATTTTTTTAAAAAATTTATGCCCATTTGAATCTTTTGGTCGAATCATAGGTGTAATTTGACACGTACAGATTTAAACAAGTTTAAAATATGAAAATGAAAAGGTGGTAAGCATGTATCCTTCTTATATTAGTCACTCTAAAATGAAGCTTTTGGGAGGTTTTTGAAATTTCCATGTTTGAAACCCAAAACCACTTCTCTTCATGATGTTGACTTCATAATAAGATAGAGTTTAGGGGTTAGGGGTATAGATACATGATTTGTCTTGTTTGAATATGTGTCTCGACCTTGTTTATCAACTTTAATGCTTACTATATTACATAAGAAAACTTTGTGCTTTAATTTGGTATTTAATTTTTCTATTTTTTTTGAATTTTGATGCACATTTTGAATCTTGGTCAAATCCTAGGTTTGACCAAGATTTAAACAAGTATAAAACATGAAAATGAAAAGGTAAGCATGCATCGATCCTTCTTAGTCACTCCAAAGTGAAGCTTTTGGGAAGTTTTTGAAATTTCCATGTTTGAAACCCAAAACGACTTCTCTTCGTGCTTGATCGACACTTCAGAAGACAAAGTTTAGGGTTAGGGGTAGATATATGATCGATTTCTCTGGTTTGAATATGTCTAAACCATGTTTATCACCTTGTGTGCTTACTACATGACATAAGAAGACGACATGTTTTTTTTGTTGTTGATTTTTTTGAATTTTTATGCCCATTTGAATCTTGGTCAAATCATAGGTTTGACCACGATTTAAACATGTTTAAAACATGAAAATGAAAAAGTAAGTCTGGATCCTTCTTAGTCACTCCAAAATGTACCAATTGATATATGAGTTAACTTGGCTTCATGGAAAAAATAATGTCATGTAAATGAGTTAACTTGGCTTTCCTACCCTTGAATCCATAGGAGTAGTATAATAATCAACCGAGTTTTTAAACCAACAGGTCTGTCACTTACGTGTGGTGCCCATGCGTGAGGTCCCACACTTCAGTGAGCACAAGCCAAGTGTGGTAGGTACGCAAACTCATCAGGATGCGTACTGGAAGTCTCTGGGTCCTTCAGGATTCGGTTGTCCCTCTCACAAAAAAAAAATCTCATTCTCGGCCTCGCTCGACTCGCTCGCTCGCTCGCTCGCTCGCACCTCCTGCTCACTGTCAAAACCTACAGAACAGTCAACATCATCACCCGAAAAAGGGCAGACACCATAATTCTCTCCCTTCTTCTCTCCTTCCGAGTGATCCCTCTTCCTCCGAGTTTCACTCGACGGGCAAACACACGTGTGCTGCATAGTAATAATATAAAAGTAGAAAAATCGACCTACGAATCTATGATTAAATAGGTTAATCTAGGGTTTTGCCCACTACTACAGATCAAGTTCAAAAATATCCAACTACTGGTTCGATTTCGGGCTACTAATATAAAATTAAATAAGTTGAACTAGTATTCCTCTAAAAAAATCATTTTGGTTTGCATTGTTTTATACTTTTCATAGCTATAGTGCATCACAAATTCATGATTTCATGCTTTGCGTTGCCAATTTCGATTTTTTCTAACCACCTTCTCTTTGATTTCAAATTTAGGTCAAACTATTGGTGCCTGGTATGTGTTCTACTTGAATTGGATGCTGCGTCTGCACATGTTTTGCCATTGTTTTGGGCTTCCACACATCTTTGGGGCATCCAAGTATTTAAGTTACCTTGTGTTTTCTTGAATTGTAATTCATGTACCATTCCTCCCAATTTTTATGCCCATTTGAATTTGGTCAAATCATAAGTTTGACCAAGATTTGAACAAGTTTAAAACATGAAAATGAAAAGGTAAGCCTGGATCCTTCTTAGTCACTCTAAAATGAAGCTTTTGGGAGGTTTTTGAAATTTCCATGTTTGAAACACAAAACCACTTCTCTTCATGCTTGACTTCATAAGACAGAGTTTAGGGTTAGGGGTAGATACATGATTTGTTGTTTGAATATGTTTAGACCTTGTTTATCAACTTGAATGCTTACTATATGTGACATGAGAATACTATGTGCTTTGGTTTTCATTTTTTTGATTTTTTCTGAATTTTTATGTCCATTTGATCTTGGTCAAATCCTAGGTTTAACCAAGATTTAAACAAGTTTATAACATGAAAATAAAAAAGGTAAGCCTGCATCCTTCTTAGTCACTCAAAAATTAATCTTTTGGGAAGGTTTTTGAAAATTCCATGTTTGAAATCCAAAACGACTTCTCTTCGTGCTTGACTTCATACGACAAAGTTTAGGGTTAGGGGTAGATACATGATTTTTTTCTGGTTTCAATATGTCTAGACCTTGTTTATCAACACTTGCGTGCTTACTATATGACGTAAGAAGGCTCTATGTTCTTTGGTTTTTCATTTTTTTGAATTTTTATGCCCATTTGAATCGTGGTCAAATCCTAAGTACGGTTTGACCAAGATTTGAACAAGTTTAAAACATGCAAATAAAAGGTAATCCCGACCTGGATCCTTTAGTCAATCTAAAATTAAGCTTTTGGGGGGTTATTCAAATTTCCATGTTTGAAACCCAAATAAACCACTTCTCTTCATTCTTGACTTCGTAAGATAGAGTTTAGGGTTAGGGTAGATACATGATTTTTCTGGTTTGAATATGTCTAGACCTTGTTTATCAACTTGAATGCTTAATATATGACATAAGAATACTATGTGCTTTGGTTTTCATTTTTTGATTTTTTCTGAATTTTTATGCCCATTTGCTCTTGGTCAAATCATAGGTTTAACCAAGATTTAAACAACTTTAAAACATGAAAATGAAAATGAAAAGGTAAGCCTGCATCCTTCTTAGTCACTCCAAAATGAGGCTTTTGGGAAGGTTTTTGAAATTTCCATGTTTGAAACCCAAAACGACTTCTCTTCGTGCTTGACTTCATAAGACAAAGTTTAGGGTTAGGGGTAGATACATGATTTTTTTGGTTTGAATATGTCTAGACCTTGTTTACCAACTTGAGTGCTTACTATATGACATAAGAAGGCTATGTGCTTTGGTTTTTCAATTTTTTTGAATTTTTGTGCCCATTTGAATCTTGGTCAAATCCTAGGTACGGTTTGATCAAGATTTGAACATGTTTAAAAAATGAAAATAAAAGGTAAGCATGGATCCTTCTTAGTCACTCTAAAATGAAGCTTTTAGGAGGTTTTTGAAATTTCCATTTTTGAAACCCAAAACCACTTCTCTTCATGCTCGACTTCGTAAAATATATAGAGTTTATTAGGGTTAGGGGTAGATACATGATTTGTCTGGTTTGAAAATGTTTAGACCTTGTTTATCAACTTGAATGCTTACTATATGTCATAAGAATACTATGTGCTTTGGTTTTCATTTTTTTGTTTTTTTCTGATTTTTTATGCCCATTTGATCTTGGTCAAATCCTAGGTTTAACCAAGATTTAAACAAGTTTAAAACATGAAAATGAAAAGGTAAGCCTACATCCTTCTTAGTCACTCCAAAATGAAGCTTTTGGGAAGGTTTTTTGGTTTTTCTTTTTTTTTTTGAATTTTATGCCCATTTGAATCTTGGTCAAATCCTAAGTTTGACCAAGATTTGAACAAGTTTAAAACATGAAAATGAAAAGGGTAAGCCTGGATCCTTCTTAGTCACTCTAAAATGAAGCTTTTGGGAGGTTTTTGAAATTTCCATGTTTGAAACCCAAAACGACTTCTCTTCGTGCTTGATCGACACTTCAGAAGACAAAGTTTAGGGTTAGGGTAGATATATGATCGATTTCTCTGGTTTGAATATGTCTAGACCATGTTTATCAACTTGAGTGCTTACTATATGACATAAGAAGGCTATATATGTGCTTTGGTTTTTCATATTTTTTTTGAATTTTTATGCCCATTTGAATCTTGGTCAAATCCTAAGTTTGACCAAGATTTGAACAAGTTTAAAACATGAAAATGAAAAGGGTAAGCCTGGATCCTTCTTAGTCACTCTAAAATGAAGCTTTTGGGAGGTTTTTGAAATTTCCATGTTTGAAACCCAAATTAAACCACTTCTCTTCATGCTTGACTTTACAAGACATAGTTTATGCATGGTTAGGGGGTAGATACATGATTCATCTGTTTTAAATATTTCTAAACCTTTTTTATCAACTCGAATGTCTTACTATATGACATAAGAAGACCATGCGCTTTTTTTGAATTCTTATGCCCATTTGAATCTCTTGGTCAAATCCTAGCTAGGTTTGACCAAGATTTAAACATGTTTAACACATGAAAATGAAAAGGTAAGCTTGTATCCTTCTTAGTCACTCTAAAATGAAGCTTTTGGGAGGTTTTTGAAATTTCCATGTTTGAAACACAAAACCACTTCTCTTCATGCTTGACTTCATAAGACAGAGTTTAGGGTTAGGGGGTAGATACATGATTTGTCTTGTTTGAATATGTTTAGACCTTGTTTATCAACTTGAATGCTTACTATATATATATGTGACATGAGAATACTATGTGCTTTGGTTTTCATTTTTTTCATTTTTTTTATTTTGATGCACATTTGAATCTTTGTCAAATCCTAGGTTTGACCAAGATTTAAACAAGTATAAAACATGAAAATGAAAAGGGGAATCATGTATCCTTCTTATATGGTCACTCTAAAATGAAATTTTTGGGATGTTCTTGAAATTTTCATGTTTGAAACCCAAAACCACTTCTCTTCATGCTTGACTTCATAAGATAGAGTTTAGGGGCTAGGGGGTAGATACATGATTTGCCTAGGCTTGAATATGTCCAAACCTTGTTTATCAACTTGAATGCTTACTATATGACATAATTAGACTTTATGCTTTTGTTTTTCATTTTTCTGATTTTTTTTTAAAATTTTATGCCCATTTGAATCTTTTGGTCAAATCATAGGTGTAATTTGACACGTACAGATTTAAACAAGTTTAAAATATGAAAATGAAAAGGTGGTAAGCATGTATCCTTCTTATATTAGTCACTCTAAAATGAAGCTTTTGGGAGGTTTTTGAAATTTCCATGTTTGAAACCCAAAAGCACTTCTCTTCATGATGTTGACTTCATAATAAGATAGAGTTTAGGGGTTAGGGGTATAGATACATGATTTGTCTTGTTTGAATATGTGTCTAGACCTTGTTTATCAACTTTAACGCTTACTATATGACATAAGAAAACTTTGTGCTTTAATTTGGTTTTTAATTTTTCTATTTTTTTTTTGAATTTTATGCACATTTTGAAGCTTGGTCAAATCCTAGGTTTGACCAAGATTTAAACAAGTATAAAACATGAAAATGAAAAGGTAAGCATACATCGATCCTTCTTAGTCACTCCAAAGTGAAGCTTTTGGGAAGTTTTTGAAATTTCCATGTTTGAAACCCAAAACGACTTCTCTTCGTGCTTGATCGACACTTCAGAAGACAAAGTTTAGGGTTAGGGGTAGATATATGATCGATTTCTCTGGTTTGAATATGTCTAGACCATGTTTATCACCTTGAGTGCTTACTACATGACATAAGAAGACGACATGTTGTTTTGTTGATTTTTTTTAATTTTTATGCCCATTTGAATCTTGGTCAAATCATAGGTTTGACCACGATTTAAACATGTTTAAAACATGAAACTGAAAAAGTAAGTCTGGATCCTTCTTAGTCACTCCAAAATGTACCAATTGATATATGAGTTAACTTGGTAAATGAGTTAACTTGGCTTTCCTACCCTTGAATCCATAGGAGTAGTATAATAATCAACCGAGTTTTTAAACCAACAGGTCTGTCACTTACGTGTGGTGCCCATGCGTGAGGTCCCACACTTCAGTGAGCACAAGCCAAGTGCGGTAGGTACGCAAACTCATCAGGATGCGTACTGGAAGTCTCTGGGTCCTTCAGGATTCGGTTGTCCCTCTCACAAAAAAAACTCTCATTCTCGGCCTCGCTCGACTCGCTCGCTCGCTCGCTCGCACCTCCTGCTCACTGACAAAACCTGCAGAACAGTCAACATCATCACCCGAAAAAGGGCAGACACCATAATTCTCTCCCCTCTTCTCTCCTTCCGAGTGATCCCTCTTCCTCCGAGTTTCACTCGACGGGCAAACACACGTGTGCTGCATAGTAATAATATAAAAGTAGAAAAATCGACCTACGAATCTATGATTAAATAGGTTAATCTAGGGTTTTGCCCACTACTACAGATCAAGTTCAAAAATATCCAACTACTGGTTCGATTTTGGGCTACTAATATAAAATTAAATAAGTTGAACTAGTATTCCTCTAAAAAAATCATTTTGGTATGCATTGTTTTATACTTTTCATAGCTATAGTGCATCACAAATTCATGATTTCATGCTTTGCGTTGCCAATTTCGATTTTTTCTAACCACCTTCTCTTTGATTTCAAATTTAGGTCAAACTATTGGTGCCTGGTATGTGTTCTACTTGAATTGGATGCTGCGTGTGCACATGTTTTGCCATTGTTTTGGGCTTCCACACATCTTTGGGGCATCCAAGTATTTAAGTTACCTTGTGTTTTCTTGAATTGTAATTCATGTACCATTCCT
The DNA here is from genome assembly GCF_019359855.2 of Lolium perenne. Classification (NCBI taxonomy): domain Eukaryota; kingdom Viridiplantae; phylum Streptophyta; class Magnoliopsida; order Poales; family Poaceae; genus Lolium; species Lolium perenne. The sequence continues at coordinate 156,044,080 of NC_067244.2, read as the reverse complement.
CCCAATTTTTATGCCCATTTGAATTTGGTCAAATCATAAGTTTGACCAACATTTGAACAAGTTTAAAACATGAAAATGAAAAGGTAAGCCTGGATCCTTCTTAGTCACTCTAAAATGAAGCTTTTGGGAGGTTTTTGAAATTTCCATGTTTGAAACACAAAACCACTTCTCCTCATGCTTGACTTCATAAGACAGAGTTTAGGGTTAGGGGTAGATACATGATTTGTCTTGTTTGAATATTTTTAGACCTTGTTTATCAACTTGAATGTGACATGAGAATACTATGTGCTTTGGTTTTCAATTTTTTTGATTTTTTCTGAATTTTTATGTCCATTTGATCTTGGTCAAATCCTAGGTTTAACCAAGATTTAAACAAGTTTATAACATGAAAATAAAAAGATAAGCCTGCATCCTTCTTAGTCACTCAAAAATGAATCTTTTGGGAAGGTTTTTGAAAATTCCATGTTTGAAATCCAAAACGACTTCTCTTCGTGCTTGACTTCATAAGACAAAGTTTAGGGTTAGGGGTAGATACATGATTTTTTTCTGGTTTGAATATGTCTAGACCTTATTTATCAACACTTGCGTGCTTACTATATGACGTAAGAAGGCTCTATGTTCTTTGGTTTTTCATTTTTTTGAATTTTTATGCCCATTTGAATCTTGGTCAAATCCTAGGTACGGTTTGACCAAGATTTGAACAAGTTTAAAACATGCAAATAAAAGGTAATCCCGACCTGGATCCTTTAGTCAATCTAAAATGAAGCTTTTGGGGGGTTATTCAAATTTCCATGTTTGAAACCCAAAACCACGTCTCTTCATTCTTGACTTCATAAGACATAGTTTAGGGTTAGGGTAGATACATGATTTTTCTAGTTTGAATATGTCTAGACCTTGTTTATCAACTTTAATGCTTACTATATGACATAAGAAAACTATGTGCTTTGGTTTTTAATTTTTTATTTTTTTTAATTTTGATGCACATTTGAATCTTTGTCAAATCCTAGGTTTGACCAAGATTTAAACAAGTATAAAACATGAAAATGAAAAGGGGAAGCATGTATCCTTCTTATAGTCACTCTAAAATGAAGTTTTTGGGATGTTCTTGAAATTTTCATGTTTGAAACCCAAAACCACTTCTCTTCATGCTTGACTTCATAAGATAGAGTTTAGGGGCTAGGGGGTAGATACATGATTTGCCTAGGTTTGAATATGTCCAAACCTTGTTTATCAACTTGAATGCTTACTATACGACATAAGAAGACTATATGCTTTTGTTTCTCATTTTTCTGATTTTTTTAATTTTATGCCCATTTGAATCTTTTGGTCAAATCATAGGTGTAATTTAACACACAGATTTAAACAAGTTTAAAATATTAAAATGAAAAGGTGGTAAGCATGGATCATTCTTATATTAGTCACTCTAAAATGAAGCTATTGGGAGGTTTTTGAAATTTCCATGTTTGAAACCCAAAACCACTTCTCTTCATGTTGTTGACTTCATAAGATAGAGTTAATTTAGGGGTTAGGGGTATAGATACATGATTTGTCTTGTTTGAATATGTGTCTAGACCTTGTTTATCAACTTTAATGCTTACTATATGACATAATAAAACTTTGTGCTTTAATTTGGTTTATAATTTTTCTATTTTTTTTTTTGAATTTTGATGCACATTTTGAATCTTGGTCAAATCCTAGGTTTGACCAAGATTTAAACAAGTATAAAACATGAAAATGAAAAGGTAAGCATGCATCGATCCTTCTTAGTCACTCCAAAGTGAAGCTTTTGGGAAGTTTTTGAAATTTCCATGTTTGAAACCCAAAACGACTTCTCTTCGTGCTTGATCGACACTTCAGAAGACAAAGTTTAGGGTTAGGGGTAGATATATGATCGATTTCTCTGGTTTGAATATGTCTAGACCATGTTTATCAACTTGAGTGCTTACTATATGACATAAGAAGGCTATATGTGTGCTTTGGTTTTTCAATTTTTTTTTGAATTTTTATGCCCATTTGAATCTTAGTCAAATCCTAAGTTTGACCAAGATTTGAACAAGTTGAAAACATGAAAATGAAAAGGTATGCATGGATCCTTCTTAATTAGTCACTCTAAATAATTGAAGCTTTTGGGAGGTTTTTCAAATTTCCATGTTTGAAACCCAAAACCACTTCTCTTCATCCTTGATCGACTTCATAAGACGGAGTTTAGGTTTAGGGGTAGATACATGATTTGCCTGGTTTGAAAATGTTTAGACCTTGTTTATCAACTTGAATGCTTACTATATGACATAAGAATACTATGTGCCTTGGTTTTCATTTTTTCTATTTTTACTGAATTTTTATGCCCATTTGATCTTGGTCAAATCCTAGGTTTAATTAACCAAGATTTAATTAAACAAGTATAAAACATGAAAATGAAAAGGTAAGCATGCATCGATCCTGCTTAGTCACTCCAAAGTGAAGCTTTTGGGAAGTTTTTGAAATTTCCATGTTTGAAACCCAAAACGACTTCTCTTCGTGCTTGATCGACACTTCAGAAGACAAAGTTTAGGGTTAGGGGTAGATATATGATCGATTTCTCTGGTTTGAATATGTCTAGACCATGTTTATCAACTTGAGTGCTTACTATATGACATAATAAGGCTATATATGTGCTTTGGTTTTTCATTTTTTTTTTGAATTTTTATGCCCATTTGAATCTTGGTCAAATCCTAAGTTTGACCAAGATCTGAACAAGTTTAAAACATGAAAATGAAAAGGGTAAGCCTGGATCCTTCTTAGTCTAAAATGAAGCTTTTGGTAGGTTTTTGAAATTTCCATGTTTGAAACCCAAAACCACTTCTCTTCATGCTTGACTTCACAAGACATAGTTTATGGTTAGGGGGTAGATACATGATTCGTCTGTTTTTAATATTTCTAGACCTTGTTTATCAACTTGAATGCCTTACTATATGACATAAAAGACCATGCGCGCTTTGGTTTTTTTTTGAATTCTTATGCCCATTTGAATCTCTTGGTCAAATCCTAGCTAGGTTTGACCAAGATTTAAACAAGTTTAACACATGAAAATGAAAAGGTAAGCTTGTATCCTTCTTAGTCACTCCAAAATGAAGCTTTTGGGATTGTTTTTGAAATGTCCATGTTTGAAACACAAAACAACTTCTCATCGTGCTTGACTTCATAAGACAGAGGTTAGGGTTAGGGGGTAGATACATGATTTTTGTGGTTTGAATATGTCAGACCTTGTTTATCACCTTGAATGCTTTCTATATGACATAAGAAGACGACGTGCTTTTGTTTTTCATTTTTTCGATTTTTTTGAATTTTTATGCCCATTTGAATCTTGGTCAAATCATAGGTTTGACCACGATTTAAACATGTTTAAAACATGAAAATAAAAAAGTAAGCCTGGATCCTTCTTAGTCACTCCAAAATGTACCAATTGATAGATGAGTTAACTTGGCTTCATGGAAAAAATAATGTCATGTAAATGAGTTAACTTGGCTTTCGTACCCTTGAATCCATAGGAAACTTTGTACAGTACAAATGTATTAGTATAATAATCAACCGAGTTTTTACACCAACAGGTCTGTCACTTACGTGTAGTGCCCATGCGTGAGGTCCCACACTTCAGTGAGCACAAGTCAAGTGCGGTAGGTACGCAAACTCCAAGCCATCTTCTTTGTCAAGAGAAGACGCATCAGGATGCGTACTGGAAGTCTCTGGGTCCTTCAGGATCCTTCGGTTGTCCCTCTCACACACACAAAAAAATCTCTCTCATTCTCGGCCTCGCTCGCTCGCTCGCTCGCACCTCCTGCTCACTGACAAAACCTGCACACAGTCAACATCATCACCCGAAAAAGGGGAGACACCATAATGCTCTCCCTACTCCTTCTCTCCTTCCGAGTGATCCCTCTTCCTCCGAGTTTCACTCGACGGGCAAACACATATGTGTTGCATAGTAGAGTAATAATAAAAAGGTACGTAGAAAAATCGAGCTACGAATCTATAATTAAATAGGTTAAACTAGGGTTTTGCCCAGTACTACAGATCAAGGTTCAAAAAATGTAAAATTGTGAAACAAGCTCTTGGAGCCATCACATGCCATCTTGCTAGTACTATATTGTAAAAACACCAAAGCTTACATATACTCCTGAAATACTGTTTTGGGTGATTTGTCATTCAAAAATTTGGTACTGTATCATTCGGATCGGAGGAAGTATAGTTGGAGATGAATGGCCCACCAAGTCTCTGCCTTGAAGTTTGCTCTTTGACCAGATAAGTATTACTACTACTCGCGAGGAGCCGAGGAGACGGGGAGGCCAAATTTAAGGACTAACCTTTGCTCTAGCCGTCTTCCCCAGTTCACCACTTCGTTTACCTCTTGGAATACTACTTCGCCACCATGACCGGGAGCAAGTCTCGCCACAGAAGGGCTCGTGTGGCTGCGGCGAAGCTGAGGGAATCCCAGCAATGGCGTCCCCGTGTCTTTGTCGAGGTGCCTTCTGCGCAAGAGTCTTCAAGGGCGTCGCAGCCCGCGACTGCTACCTTCAGGCGATCCTCCGTTCTTGCGCATCTTTCTATGTCTTTCAGAACTTATCATCCCCTCCTTTTCGAACCTTCTCTCAATCGTATTTTCAGGTCGGGCGGCCTTAGTTTTCCCCGCAGCCCTCCGCCTGCGGAAACATCTTCCACGGAGCCAACTTCTCAAAGCAGCGAGGTATAGACATTCGTGCAAATTGGGATTCCCATTCTCTCTTTCTTGGTAGTTCTCTGGGTACACTTCTGATTTTGTGCTCCATCCCCATCTGATAGAAGCCCCGCTACGAGATCGGGACCATTTTAGAAATGGTTATGGGCGATTTCTGCGTCGAGACGGCGGACAGAAGCGCCCTCGCCGATGAGTGCATGAGACTTTATTCTGAGCTCGCCACTGAGAAGATCCGGATTCGCATTCTCGACGATATCGCCATGAAATCATTCACTGAGAGTAACGAGATCCAGCGGCGGAGCCTCGGCCAGGCGGAGACCATGGACAAACTCGCCGGACTGATCCTGAACCTCACGGTTAGGACGGACAAACTAGAGGCCGAGCTGTCACAGGAGAAGGCTCTCAACTCCGAGCTGAAGCGTCAAGCAGGCTCAAGGTAGATCTTGACAAGGTCACTGTGTACCGCTAGCTGCAATCCTTGATGACTGCTGTGTCACCTGGCTTCCGAATGTCTGAAGGTTAATTTTCGAATTTTTGTTCGTAAAAGTGGCCTGTGGAAATGTAAACAAACTAGTACTCTTACTTTATTATATTATTAGTACTTGTGTCCATGTAGTATTATTATTATGGTGGTGTACTTGTGTTCATGTACTTGTTTCGCATGTATTGCTGTTTTGGTGAAGGAGACATGCGTCACCCTTTTTTGGTGGGGTTAATTGGTTCTATGCCACTCCCCAATTCACAAGTTGTGTTTATGCCATTAAAAAACTGAAGTTGTGTCTATGCCACTCTCAGTTCTCAATACCCCTTTCTATGCCATTTTCAGCAATACAACATCATATACTGCCTATGTATCCAGTATTTGTACCCTATACTACAGTTTGTACATACTCTCGGATAACTGACCGTACTTTGCACATATTTTTAATGGATCATATGTGCCCAGAAATGGCTCATATTAGAATAGTAGACTCACATTAGTGTTCTTGACATTCTGTAAATTTTTCATATTTTTCGAAAAAGTTTGATTTTTTGGACAAAATTTTACCAATTTCTAGACAGAACATAAAATGTCAGTTTTTTATACAAATCCGCACATAAATGGCTCAAATTAAAACAGTACTCGTTTCAGTGTTTTTGATTTCCTGTAAATTTTTTTAGATTTTCTGAGAAGTTATATTTTTTTTCAGAATTTGAAAATTTTGGATTTTTTGTGTGCCTGAAACACCCAAAAGTCGCTCCAAATCTGAACACGGTATTATTTTGGTCAATACGAAAGTATAAACTGAAAATGGCATAGAAGGGGTTATTGAGAATTGAGAGTGGCATAAACACAACTTCAGTTTTTGTAATGACATAAACACAACTTGTGAATTGAGGAGTTGCATAGGACCAATTAACCCTTTTTGGTGATGTCGTCCTGTAGCCCTTGTCAAATTAAATTCCTCTGATACTAATGGGAGGGCTTGCTCACCCCACATGCCAAGAAGTGGAGAGAAACTACTCGTCCCTTGTTGAACACGGGACCATTGGAAACTTATTTTTATGCCCTTTTGAATCTTGGTCAAATCCTTGGTTTGACCAAGATTTAAACAATTTTAAAACATGAAAATGAAAAGGTAAGCCTGCATCCATCTTAGTCACTCTAAAATGAAGCATTTGGGAGGTTTTTGAAGTTTCCATGTTTGAAACCCAAAACCACTTCTCTTCATGCTTGATCGACTTCATAAGACAGAGTTTAGGTTTAGTGGGTAGATACATGATTTGTCTGGTTTGAATATGTTTAGACCTTGTTTATCAACTTGAATGATTACAATATGACATAAGAATACTATGTGCTTTGGTTTTCATTTTTTATTTGTTCTGAATTTTTATGCCCATTTCATCTTGGTCAAATCCTAGGTTTAACCAAGATTTAAACAAGTTTAAAACATGAAAATGAAAAGGTGAGCATGTATCCTTCTGAGTAACTCCAAAATGAGGCCTTTGGGAAGGTTTTTGAAATTTCCATGTTTGAAACCCAAAACGACTTCTCGTCGTGCTTGACTTCATAAGACAAAGTTTAGGGTTAGGGGTAGATACATGATTTTTCTGGTTTGAATATGTCTAGACCTTGTTTATCAACTTGAGTGCTTACTATATGACATAAGAAGGCTATGTGCTATGGTTTTTCATTTTTTTTGAATTTTTATGCCCATTTGATTCTTGGTCAAATCCTAGGTACGGTTTGACCAAGATTTGAACATGTTTAAAACATCAAAATAAAATGTAAGCATGGATCCTTCTTAGTCGCTCTAAAATGAAGCTTTTGGGAGGTTTTTGAAATTTCCATGTTTGAAACCCAAAACCACTTCTTTTTATGCTTGACTTCGTAAGATAGAGTTTAGGGTTAGGGGTAGATACGTACATGATTTTTCTAAGTATTTTTATGCCCATTTGAATCTTGATAAAATCCAAGGTTTGACCAAGATTTAAACAAGTTTAAAACATGAAAATGAAAAGGTAAGCCTGCATCCTTCTTAGTCACTCTAAAATGAAGCATTTGGGAGGTTTTTGAAATTTCCATGTTTGAAACCCAAAACCACTTCTCTTCATGCTTGATCGACTTCATAAGACACAGTTTAGGTTTAGTGGGTGTATATACATGATTTGTCTGGTTTGAATATGTTTAGACCTTGTTTATCAACTTAAATGCTTACTATATGACATAAGAATACTATGTGCTTTGGTTTTCATTTTTTTATTTGTTATGAATTTTTATGGCCATTTGATCTTGGTCAAATCCTAGGTTTAACCAAGATTTAAACAAGTTTAAAACATGAAAATGAAAAGGTAAGCCTGTATCCTTCTGAGTCACTCCAAAATGAGGCTTTTGGGAAGGTTTTTGAAATTTCTATGTTTGAAACCCAAAACGACTTCTCATCGTGCTTGACTTCATAATAAGACAAAGTTTAGGGTTAGGGGTAGATACATGATTTTTCTGGTTTGAATATGTCTAGACCTTGTTTATCAACTTGAGTGCTTACTATATGACATAAGAAGGCTATGTGCTATGGTTTTTCATTTTTTTTTTGAATTTTTATGCCCATTTGATTCTTGGTCAAATCCTAGGTACGGTTTGACCAAGATTTGAACATGTTTAAAACATCAAAATAAAATGTTAGCATGGATCCTTCTTAGTCGCTCTAAAATGAAGCTTTTGGGAGGTTTTTGAAATTTCCATGTTTGAAACCCAAAACCACTTCTCTTCATGCTTGACTTCGTAAGATAGAGTTTAGGGTTAGGGGTAGATACGTACATGATTTTTCTAAGTATTTTTATGCCCATTTGAATCTTGGTAAAATCCAAGGTTTGACCAAGATTTGAACAAGTTTAAAACATGAAAATGAAAAGGTAAGCCTGTATCCTTCTTAGTCACTCTAAAATGAAGCTTCAGGAGTTGAGGTTTTTGAAATTTCCATGTTTGAAACACAAAACCACTTCTCTTCGCGCTTGACTTCATATGACAGAGTTTAGGGTTAGGGGTAGATACGTACATGATTGTTCTAAGTAATTTTATGCCCATTTGAATCTTGGTCAAATCCTAAGTTTGACCAATAATTGAACAAGTTTAAAACATGAAAATGAAAAGGTAAGCCTGGATCCTTCTTTGTCACTCTAAAATGAAGCTTTTGGGAGGTTCTTGAAATTTCCATGTTTGAAACCCAAAACCACTTCTATTCATGCTTGATCGACTTCATAAAACAGAGTTTAGGGTTAGGAGGTAGATACATGATTTGTCTGGTTTGAATATGTTTAGACCTTGTTTATCAACTTGAATGCTTACTATATGATATAAGAATACTATGTGCAAAGAAGTGAGCCTAGCTCATTCGGTTAGGGAAGTGGATGTACAACCCAGCCACCCAGGTTCAAGTCCCCACGGGCGCAGAATTGGGTTCTTATTATAAAAAAACACTGTAGGGGATTCCCTTACCGTATTCCTTTCATAAAAAAATACTATGTGCTTTGGTTTTCTTTTTCTGATTTTTTCAGAATTTTCATGCTTTGATCTTGGTCAAATCCTAGGTTTAACCAAGATGTAAACAAGTTTAAAACATGAAAATGAAAAGGTAAGCCTGCGTCCTTCTTAGTCACTCCAAAACGAAGCTTATGGGAAGGCTTTTAAAATTTCCATGTTTGAAACCCAAAACGACTTCTCTTCGTGCTTGACTTCATATGACAAAGTTTAGGGTTAGGGGTAGATACATGATTTTTCTGGTTTGACATGTCTAGATCTTGTTTATCAACTTGAGTGCTTACTATATGACATAAGAAGGCTATGTGCTTTGTTTTTTCAATTTTTTTTTTGAATTTTATGCCCATTTTACTCTTATTCAAATCCTAGGTTTGACCAAGATTTGAACAAGTTTAAAACATGAAAATAAAAGGTAAGCCTGGCGTGGATCCTTCTTAGTCACTCTAAAATGAAGCTTTTGGGGGGTTATTGAAATTTCCATGTTTGAAACCCAAATTAAACCACTTCTCTTCATGCTTGACTTTACAAGACAGAGTTTAGGGTTAGGGGGTAGATACATGATTTTTCTGGTTTAAATATGTCTAGACCTTGTTTATCAACTTCAATAACTACTATATTAAAGTGTAACCAACATCTGTTTCCTCAAAATCTTGTATTAATTTTTAAACTACGGATGGGTGGACGCGTATGTGGCTGATTACCATGATGTATTTTTGGTGCAGTCTTTGCAATTTTCTAAGGGTTTTTCCCTTTGTTTCAGTGTGTTTTCTTGTTGTTTGGGTGGCTCTAGCTTCTTTTCAAACCGCTTTGACTACTTTTGTCTCACCGCATGGCCTTGATACGTCTCCAACGTATCGATAATTTCTTATGTTCCATGCCACATTATTGATGTTATCTACATGTTTTATGCACACTTTATGTCATATTCGTGCATTTTCTGGAACTAACCTATTAACAAGATGCCGAAGTGCCGATTCTTTGTTTCTGCTGTTTTTGGTTTCAGAAATCCTAGTAACGAAATATTCTCGGAATTGGACGAAATCAACGCCCAGGGTCCTATTTTGCCACGAAGCTTCCAGAAGTCCGAAGAGGAGACGAAGTGGGGCCACGAGCTGGCCACACCCTAGGGCGGCGCAGCCCCCCCCCCCCTTGGCCACGTGGCCCTGTGGTGTGGGGCCCTCGTGCCGCCTCCTGACCTGCCCTTCCGCCTACTTAAAGCCTCCGTCGCGAAACCCCCAGTACCGAGAGCCACGATACGGAAAACCTTCCAGAGACGCCGCCGCCGCCGATCCCATCTCGGGGGATCCAGGAGATCGCCTCCGGCACCCTGCCGGAGAGGGGATTCATCTCCCGGAGGACTCTACGCCGCCATGGTCACCTCCGGAGTGATGTGTGAGTAGTCTACCCCTGGACTATGGGTCCATAGCAGTAGCTAGATGGTTGTCTTCTCCCCATTGTGCTTCATTGTCGGATCTTGTGAGCTGCCTAACATGATCAAGATCATCTATCTGTAATTCTATATGTTGCGTTTGTTGGGATCCGATGAATAGAGAATACTTGTTATGTTGATTATCAATTCATGTCTATGTGTTGTTTATGATCTTGCATGCTCTCCGTTATTAGTAGATGCTCTGGCCAAGTTGATGCTAGTAACTCCAAGAGGGAGTATTTATGCTCGATAGTGGGTTCATGTCTCCGTGAATCTGGAGGGGTGACAAGAACCTCTAAGGTTATGGATGTGCTGTTGCCACTAGGGATAAAACATTGGTGCTATGTTCAAGGATGTAGTCACTAATTACATTACGCGCAATACTTAATGCAATTGTCTGTTGTTAGCAACTTAATACGGAGGGGTTCGGATGATAACCTGAAGGTGGACTTTTTAGGCATAGATGCATGCTGGATGGCGGTCTATGTACTTTGTCGTAATGCCCAATTAAATCTCACTATACTCATCATAATATGTATGTGCATGGTCATGCCCTCTTTATTTGTCAATTGCCCAACTGTAATTTGTTCACCCAACATGCTGTTTATCTTATGGGAGAGACACCTCTAGTGAACTGTGGACCCCGGTCCAATTCTCTATACTGAAATACAATCTACTGCAATATTGTTCTACTGTTTTCTGCAAACAATCATCTTCCACACAATACGGTTAATCCTTTGTTACAGCAAGCCGGTGAGATTGACAACCTCACTGTTTCGTTGGGGCAAAGTACTTTGGTTGTGTTGTGCAGGTTCCACGTTGGCGCCGGAATCTCTGGTGTTGCGCCGCACTACATCCCGCCGCCATCAACCTTCAACGTGCTTCTTGACTCCTACTGGTTCGATTAAACCTTGGTTTCTTACTGAGGGAAACTTGTCGCTGTGCGCATCACACCTTCCTCTTGGGGTTCCCAACGGACGTGTCAACTACACGCATCAAGCAAATTTCTGGCACCGTTGCCGGGGAGATCAAGACACGCTGCAAGGGGAGTCTCCACTTCTCAATCTCTTTACTTTGTTTTTGTCTTGCTTAGTTTTATTTACTACTTTGTTTGCTGCACTAAATCAAAATACAAAAAAATTAGTTGCTAGTTTTACTTAATTTGCTATCTTGTTTGCTATATCAAAAACACAAAAAATTAGTTACTTGCATTTACCTTACTTGATTCATCATGTTTCCTTTTAATTTTACCACGAAAGACATACCGGTAGGACGTGGGTCTATAATTGGGAGAAATAATATAGAAGAATTCTTCAACCATGTTAGTACCGTTGACGATTTTGAGGATAGACACTTGGTAGACCTTGCCCCTACCTATGAAATTGCTGCTGCTGCTTTAGTTCGCATGTTGGAAACTAAATTTGTTAATCTCAATCCTATAATCCAACACATGTTTCTCACACTTGGTGATATGGAAGAAGGGGAAAAGAAAGATTTTGTTTTAGAAACCCTTCTTAGAGAATTTGGTGGTATAGCGAGAGAGGCTAGAAAGGTCTTTGCTAAATTTAATATGCTTGGTTCTTACACCAATTTTGTTAGTCTCCTTGAAAAGATGGATATGGAGAATAAAGTACACTAATAATATTAATGATGCACTAGAAAATAATTATGCTTGGCTTGTTCCTGAAAATTTGTTTGATGAGAGTAGCACGCCTAAGACTAATGAAAAGGGAGATGCTAACACTTATGTATCTAATATACTATGTCTGGTTGAGAAAACTCCACACCCCGCTGAGAATACACCACCCTTTGATAATACTTGATACACACTTTCAGCGCCTAGCTGAAAGGCGTTAAAGAAAAGCGCTTATGGGAGACAACCCATGTTTTTTACCTACAGTACTTTGTTTTTATTTTGTGTCTTGGAAGTTGTTTACTACTGTAGCAACCTCTCCTTATCTTAGTTTAATGTTTTATTGTGCCAAGTAAAGTCGTTGATAGAAAAGTTCATACTAGATTTGGATTACTGCGCAGAAACAGATTTCTTTGCTGTCACGAATCTGGGTTGTTTTCTCTGTAGGTAGCTCAGAAAATTATGCCAATTTACGTGAGTGATCCTCAGATATGTACGCAACTTTCATTCAATTTGAGCATTTTCATTTGAGCAAGTCTGGTGCCTCGATAAAATTCGTCAATACGAACTGTTCTGTTTTGACAGATTCTGCCTTTTATTTCGCATTGCCTCTTTTGCTATGTTGGATGAATTTCTTTGATCCACTAATGTCCAGTAGCTTTATGCAATGTCCAGAAGTATTAAGAATGATTGTATCACCTCTGAACATGTTAATTTTTATTGTCACTAACCCTCTAATGAGTTGTTCTAAGTTTGGTGTGGAGGAAGTTTTCAAGGATCAAGAGAGGAGTATGATGCAACATGATCAAGGAGAGTGAAAGCTCTAAGCTTGGGGATGCCCCGGTGGTTCACCCCTGCATATATCAAGAAGACTCAAGCGTCTAAGCTTGGGGATGCCCAAGGCATCCCCTTCTTCATCGACAACATTATCAGGTTCCTCCCCTGAAACTATATTTTTATTCCATCACATCTTATGTGCTTTGCTTGGAGCGTCGGTTTGTTTTTGTTTTTTATTTTGTTTGAATAAAATGGATCCTAGCATTCACTTTATGGGAGAGAGACACGCTCCGCTGTAGCATATGGACAAGTATGTCCTTAGTTTCTGCTCATAGTATTCATGGCGAAGTTTCTCCTTCGTTAAATTGTTATATGGTTGGAATTGGAAAATGATACATGTAGTAATTGCTATTAATGTCTTGGGTAATGTGATACTTGGCAATTGTTGTGCTCATCTTTAAGCTCTTGCATCATATACTTTGCACCCATTAATGAAGAAATACATAGAGCATGCTAAAATTTGGCTTGCATATTTGGTTTCTCTAAGGTCTAGATAATTTCTAGTATTGAGTTTGAACAATAAGGAAGACGGTGTAGAGTCTTGTAATGTTTTCAATATGTCTTTTATGTGAGTTTTGCTGCACCGGTTCATCCTTGTGTTTGTTTCAAATAAACCTTGCTAGCCTAAACCTTGTATCGAGAGGGAATACTTCTCATGCATCCAAAATACTTGAGCCAACCACTATGCCATTTGTGTCCACCATACCTACCTACTACATGGTATTTTCCGCCATTCCAAAGTAAATTGCTTGAAGTGCTATCTTTAAAATTCCATCATTCACCTTTGCAATATATAGCTCATGGGACAAATAGCTTAAAAACTATTGTGGTATTGAATATGTAATTATGCACTTTATCTCTTATTAAGTTGCTTGTTGTGCGATAACCATGTTCACTGGGGACGCCATCAACTACTCTTTGTTGAATTTCATGTGAGTTGCTATGCATGTTCGTCTTGTCTGAAGTAAGAGCAATCTACCACCTTATGGTTATGCATGCATTGTCACATCCCAAAATTTTCCTAATTTTGGAATATTAAATAATAAATTTAATTGATTGAATTGTTTATCTTTGTTGAAATTTCACAAGGAATTAAAAATCTTTTGAATTGTATTTAAAAAGAGTGTTTCCCAAAATAATAATTTCATAAGCATTTTGGTTTCAAAGTATTGTAAACAATACTCAATCTTGTTTCTAAAAGATTTTGAAATTCAAAAGATTCTCCCTATCTTTAAAAAAAATAGACATAAAGGTGTTAGCCCTTTGGGCATTATTCATAGTTTTCAAAATAAAATTGAAGCACGAACAAAACGAAAATGTTCTATATTCAGCACGCTTTGCACTGGTTTTTATTTCAAAAATTTCTGAGATGTTTTAACCATTTTTGAATCAAATTGGATTGCAATACCAATTCCAATAAAAGATAAACCCAATCCTAAATAGAAACAGAAAATAAAGAAGAAGAATAAAAAAAGGCCCAAAGTGGCCGAACTGGCCCATTCCTTTTCCTAGCACACCCGAGCGAGCTCCAGCTCGTCTTCCTCGTCACCTTCCCGTTCATGTCCAGGAAACGTACTTCCATGACAGTTAGTCTTTCCTCTCATCCTCCCATCAATTCCATCGACCGTTTCTTGTCGAGTTTAACACGAAAGTTATTGGAAATCTAATGCAGAATCCATTCAGACAACTTATGTCACATTTTATTGACTTGATCTCCCAAACAGAAACGGCGCACCGAATGCCAACCGGTGGCATACCTCTCCCGATCTCCCATCTCAGACAATTTAGTGAATGTCTAAGCGCGTCACTCTATGCCCCTCACTCTACTCGGCCACTTTCCTTCACAAAGTATCTCCCGAGAATGTCTGTGCAGATCATACCAACCATGCCACTCTTAGCCACAAACTCGAGTTCATCACTGGATTTCGAGGCCCTCGATGATCATCTCGTCAAATCATCTGGCCAGGAGACATACCTTATCGTGGAGTATCTCCAAGACATGGTGGCGCTTCGTATTGTTGTTGTTGGCCGCGACATCACCGGAGTTCATCTCGACGGTACGTCATATCCAGTAGCCCATACTCCGATTCCTTTAAACCGTAGAGTTTCCTAACCATCGCCTACCTCCAGGACATGGTGGTTCAGTGTTCCGTTACCGTTGGCTGCGCTGTCGCCAAAGCCACGCCATCCATGTTGTTGAAGACAGCCGCGACAAGAGGAAGATGGAGATGTAGCAAGGACAACATCCGCGAAGACACCCGACGCCAGCCACCACTCCGTCTGCGTTTCGCCGCCGTTCCGGGAATAAATAGAGCTTGCCGACCACTCCTTCGTCTGCCCCACGACGCGTGCTACACCGTGGCCCTCTTCCCCGAATCCGCCTCCATCATCTTCATCAGAAACAGCATGTTTTTTTTTGCTGGCGCTGGTACGTCGTGGTTTCCATCCATCTTCTGGTTTACCTTGAACGTCCAGGATTAGGACTTTTATTCTGAGCCAGTGAGTGTTGTGGTCTAATAGATCCTGATCTAACGGTTGTTCTTGGATCACTTGATGAGCCAGCAACAGGATATCAAACTTTGTGAACCCTTCTCTGTGTTTGTTTTTCTCACGCGCGTGTCCGACCACCTGATCAATCAATTCATGGATTGCACTAGCTCACGTCTAACTTTGAAATTCCATATCTCTAGCTATATAGCTCCGTTTTAGATAATTCTATTTGCGTTGAATTCGTATTAAAATTATCTATCTAGTGGTATTACATTTTCGAATTAATAAATTTTCAAATTTGTATGTTGAAAATTGAATTTAAACCTTATTTTAGTCATGTCTTCATATATACACATCCTTTTAAAATGATTTCCTTTTTGCAAAAAGAAGATATTGAAACACACTACCTAATACCACATTTGTTTAACCATTTGAACTCATCCACTTCGAGGAACTTTACATTGGATACCAAAAACTATGTATGCCATAGCACACAATTTATCAACCATTTTTGATCAATCCCTTGTCCCTATTAGACTTATTGATCATGGATTTCCAATAGTATCATAGATGCACTATCTTTCACAATTCTACTTGACTCCATTTGATTCATAAAATCCAACCCATCAAGATACATATTTTAACCAAGAATATAATAATATTAAATTATTTAATTGGATGTTGTTTGCTTGCTGCTTTACTCTTGAGTGGTGTGTTCATTGTATGTTACTTTATCGTATAGATCGAAACGGAGTTCAACGAGTGTGATTGTGAGAAGTGTATGATCATCAACTACCAAAAAGGCAAGTGTCACTCATGTCCTATGTTTTCTATGCATGTAGTTTTTACTTGGTAGATATTGCATGTGTAGGATGTTTTCAAAGTATATGCTATGCTATGCTAATCCTATAGTCTTAGGATTTCCTCTAGTTTCCCTTAAGTTGCCATCGTAGGTAGTTTTGCTTAGCCATGCTATTAGATACGTGGTTGGGATATCATGAAGAGATGTGATGAAGAAAAATATGTTTTTGTTATAAATGAAAACAACTTGATGAATGAAACACCTGGGCGGATTGGTACGATTGGAGCGTCTGCACGGTGAAAATTGGTGGGGTCCGCCGCCCAGGAACAAAAGAGATTGGACAGGTTTCATGTTTAGTAGCTTCTTGTGCAGCCGCATGTCATATGGGCTCTGTCTTGACTAAGTAGGTTGTAGGGTCCTGTCCCGACGTGACCAGCAGATGTAGTTGTGTAGGTTGGAACGGGTCCGTCCTGAGGGCTCAGGGCCTTACTTCCGAAAACAGTCTCGTCTTAGTCTTCTCCCAACCATTTGAGCAAAATGAGCATCATGGTGGAAAAGGGGCTGACTAAGTCATGCGGGTAAAGTGTACAAACCTCTGCAGAGTGTAAAAACTAAGTGCTTAGCCGTGTCCCCGGTTATGGACAACTTTGAGCAACTGGACCTGGAGCTATTGGAAGATCTCTCTCATCCCAATTTCATAATAAAACTTGATGGGTAAACCTGGGTAGTATTAAGCTGGACGCTAGTGTCTATCCCTGGTGAGCCAGCGTGATGAGAACTGCGGTTCATGCTTTTAGGGTTATATTTTTAAAGACAAATGATGTTTACAAAAGATAGGGAAAATGCGCGCTTTTCTGCAAAGAGCCCAAACTCCACCAGCCAAATATACATGATGGTATTAGGCGCCATTTGTGTCCACTAAATAGTGACATCTTGCCAATACATTCAAAGTATTGACCAAATGTTTTTGGCTGTAACTTTACCTGTTGCAGATATTTTGATTGACGAGTGAGTTACGATGATTAGGGTTGCGGATCTATCCTCAACATGCTCGCCTGTGGCACATGAAGATGAAGGACTCCATGCTATATGTTTGTTCGTTGTAAAACTCTGTTGTAATGCTAGCCTTGTGCTATGCAATTTGTAAGTCATTATGTATATATGGATCATGCGATGTAATAAAGACCTTTGTTTCTTGGTATTACATCTTAAACTGTGTGTGCTAGCGATTGATCCAGGGACTAGCACAATAAAGCACAGGGATCGGCACCCTACCGGGTGAGGTCACTACAGATGGTATCAGAGCATTGTGTTGACCGTAGGTTCGTGACCCTAGGAATTGGATTTGAATAGGAAGACCCTAGGATAAAAAAATCTATCTAATTTTGTTCCAAAAAAAAGTGCTCTTTTAACTTCTTGTACATCTCATCTATTCCATCTTCAAAAATGTTTTCCTCTCGCCTTAGATGACCTACCCCGTGGAAACCATTAAGAAAGTAGAGATTTTGACCTTGTTCCTGAAGTGAGGGACTGATGCTTCATGTGATATTCGTCAATTCGCAGAAGTGTTTTATGGAAGACCAATGAAGAACTTGAAGAAAGACTTCGATGCAAACTGCACAACAAACGAGGATACACCGAAGGAGTAGAATAGAAACTGGAAACGTCCAAAACAGAAATAGACTAGACCACCATTAGTTATCTTTCATTTGAACCAACGATATCCTAATAAAGTATTGATCTTACCAAATTGTGGTATGACCATACTAGTTTGTTTGTGTTTGAACCATGTTTCTTGATGTTTGTTAGATGATTGTTGTTTGCTGAATTGTTTTGATCTGTTGTGTTTGGGTAGAAATTCTCCCTTAGAATCTTTCTATATATTCTCATCTATACCCAACCCAGAGAATGTTTTCTCGGCAACTCGCCATGAAGACAATAGTAGTGAAACCAACCCTGATGATTCTTATCAAGGTGAAGAAGGATATAATGTGAGATACGCAAAACCGTAGTTAAGGATCGATAGAAGTGTTTTCAAAACAATTCAATAATGGGGACTGAAACATTGATTCAATTCTCCATAGAAGTTTTTATCAAACTTGTGAGGTTGACCAAGTGTAGAATACGAGATTCAATAAATCAAATACAGAGTAATGATCTGGGTGCAGGATGGATTGATCACCATTCCTACTACTCTTATTATTCGCTCTTGTATTGTTGGCTTTGCGAATCTAGAGAGACATACCTACCATAGAGACGGCGTTGATAAGCCTGAGCTTTAGAATGGTAGAATAATAATCCATTAAATAGGTAAGTGTTGCCAAGCGTAAGAATACGATGAGGATGACCACCAGGTACGTTAGGATGTGTAGTGGAAGATTTGAAAAGACGCCAACAAGAAGTATGATGAATGATGTCATGGAGTTTACTCATATTGGCCTTCAAATTGCCTAGAGAGTGACCTTTCAGTGTCAAAGTAGTTGAACAACCATCCTGATCAGAAGCCCTACAAAGCAAGAAACATCTACTCAAGCCATCTTGAGGAGTGTAGAATATCAAGATATATGATTATACACCCACATTTGGGAAATGAAGTTAGATGCTACCAATGGTATCGGAAAACTATGGATGATAGTGAAATGAAGACAGAAGTTATAGTTTGTACAAAAGGTGACCCACTATCGAGTCGTACCCGGATATTCCTAGTTTAAACCCAAGGCCTAAGATTACCTACAAAAGTTTCTTTTAAGGGTGGTAGCCCACCCCGACATATGTCAAAACCATATTCTTTCTAGCCTTTCTTCGAATCTCGGGGACGAGATTCCTTTTAAGGGTGGTAGTCTGTCACATCCCAAAATTTTCCTAATTTTGGAATATTAAATAATAAATTTAATTGATTGAATTGTTTATCTTTGTTGAAATTTCACAAGGAATTAAAAATCTTTTGAATTGTATTTAAAAAGAGTGTTTCCCAAAATAATAATTTCATAAGCATTTTGGTTTCAAAGTATTGTAAACAATACTCAATCTTGTTTCTAAAAGATTTTGAAATTCAAAAGATTCTCCCTATCTTTAAAAAAAATAGACATAAAGGTGTTAGCCCTTTGGGCATTATTCATAGTTTTCAAAATAAAATTGAAGCACGAACAAAACGAAAATGTTCTATATTCAGCACGCTTTGCACTGGTTTTTATTTCAAAAATTTCTGAGATGTTTTAACCATTTTTGAATCAAATTGGATTGCAATACCAATTCCAATAAAAGATAAACCCAATCCTAAATAGAAACAGAAAATAAAGAAGAAGAATAAAAAAAGGCCCAAAGTGGCCGAACTGGCCCATTCCTTTTCCTAGCACACCCGAGCGAGCTCCAGCTCGTCTTCCTCGTCACCTTCCCGTTCATGTCCAGGAAACGTACTTCCATGACAGTTAGTCTTTCCTCTCATCCTCCCATCAATTCCATCGACCGTTTCTTGTCGAGTTTAACACGAAAGTTATTGGAAATCTAATGCAGAATCCATTCAGACAACTTATGTCACATTTTATTGACTTGATCTCCCAAACAGAAACGGCGCACCGAATGCCAACCGGTGGCATACCTCTCCCGATCTCCCATCTCAGACAATTTAGTGAATGTCTAAGCGCGTCACTCTATGCCCCTCACTCTACTCGGCCACTTTCCTTCACAAAGTATCTCCCGAGAATGTCTGTGCAGATCATACCAACCATGCCACTCTTAGCCACAAACTCGAGTTCATCACTGGATTTCGAGGCCCTCGATGATCATCTCGTCAAATCATCTGGCCAGGAGACATACCTTATCGTGGAGTATCTCCAAGACATGGTGGCGCTTCGTATTGTTGTTGTTGGCCGCGACATCACCGGAGTTCATCTCGACGGTACGTCATATCCAGTAGCCCATACTCCGATTCCTTTAAACCGTAGAGTTTCCTAACCATCGCCTACCTCCAGGACATGGTGGTTCAGTGTTCCGTTACCGTTGGCTGCGCTGTCGCCAAAGCCACGCCATCCATGTTGTTGAAGACAGCCGCGACAAGAGGAAGATGGAGATGTAGCAAGGACAACATCCGCGAAGACACCCGACGCCAGCCACCACTCCGTCTGCGTTTCGCCGCCGTTCCGGGAATAAATAGAGCTTGCCGACCACTCCTTCGTCTGCCCCACGACGCGTGCTACACCGTGGCCCTCTTCCCCGAATCCGCCTCCATCATCTTCATCAGAAACAGCATGTTTTTTTTTGCTGGCGCTGGTACGTCGTGGTTTCCATCCATCTTCTGGTTTACCTTGAACGTCCAGGATTAGGACTTTTATTCTGAGCCAGTGAGTGTTGTGGTCTAATAGATCCTGATCTAACGGTTGTTCTTGGATCACTTGATGAGCCAGCAACAGGATATCAAACTTTGTGAACCCTTCTCTGTGTTTGTTTTTCTCACGCGCGTGTCCGACCACCTGATCAATCAATTCATGGATTGCACTAGCTCACGTCTAACTTTGAAATTCCATATCTCTAGCTATATAGCTCCGTTTTAGATAATTCTATTTGCGTTGAATTCGTATTAAAATTATCTATCTAGTGGTATTACATTTTCGAATTAATAAATTTTCAAATTTGTATGTTGAAAATTGAATTTAAACCTTATTTTAGTCATGTCTTCATATATACACATCCTTTTAAAATGATTTCCTTTTTGCAAAAAGAAGATATTGAAACACACTACCTAATACCACATTTGTTTAACCATTTGAACTCATCCACTTCGAGGAACTTTACATTGGATACCAAAAACTATGTATGCCATAGCACACAATTTATCAACCATTTTTGATCAATCCCTTGTCCCTATTAGACTTATTGATCATGGATTTCCAATAGTATCATAGATGCACTATCTTTCACAATTCTACTTGACTCCATTTGATTCATAAAATCCAACCCATCAAGATACATATTTTAACCAAGAATATAATAATATTAAATTATTTAATTGGATGTTGTTTGCTTGCTGCTTTACTCTTGAGTGGTGTGTTCATTGTATGTTACTTTATCGTATAGATCGAAACGGAGTGCAACGAGTGTGATTGTGAGAAGTGTATGATCATCAACTACCAAAAAGGCAAGTGTCACTCATGTCCTATGTTTTCTATGCATGTAGTTTTTACTTGGTAGATATTGCATGTGTAGGATGTTTTCAAAGTATATGCTATGCTATGCTAATCCTATAGTCTTAGGATTTCCTCTAGTTTCCCTTAAGTTGCCATCGTAGGTAGTTTTGCTTAGCCATGCTATTAGATACGTGGTTGGGATATCATGAAGAGATGTGATGAAGAAAAATATGTTTTTGTTATAAATGAAAACAACTTGATGAATGAAACACCTGGGCGGATTGGTACGATTGGAGCGTCTGCACGGTGAAAATTGGTGGGGTCCGCCGCCCAGGAACAAAAGAGATTGGACAGGTTTCATGTTTAGTAGCTTCTTGTGCAGCCGCATGTCATATGGGCTCTGTCTTGACTAAGTAGGTTGTAGGGTCCTGTCCCGACGTGACCAGCAGATGTAGTTGTGTAGGTTGGAACGGGTCCGTCCTGAGGGCTCAGGGCCTTACTTCCGAAAATAGTCTCGTCTTAGTCTTCTCCCAACCATTTGAGCAAAATGAGCATCATGGTGGAAAAGGGGCTGACTAAGTCATGCGGGTAAAGTGTACAAACCTCTGCAGAGTGTAAAAACTAAGTGCTTAGCCGTGTCCCCGGTTATGGACAACTTTGAGCAACTGGACCTGGAGCTATTGGAAGATCTCTCTTATCCCAATTTCATAATAAAACTTGATGGGTAAACCTGGGTAGTATTAAGCTGGACGCTAGTGTCTATCCCTGGTGAGCCAGCGTGATGAGAACTGCGGTTCATGCTTTTAGGGTTATATTTTTAAAGACAAATGATGTTTACAAAAGATAGGGAAAATGCGCGCTTTTCTGCAAAGAGCACAAACTCCACCAGCCAAATATACATGATGGTATTAGGCACCATTTGTGTCCACTAAATAGTGACATCTTGCCAATACATTCAAAGTATTGACCAAATGTTTTTGGCTGTAACTTTACCTGTTGCAGATATTTTGATAGACGAGTGAGTTACGATGATTAGGGTTGCGGATCTATCCTCAACATGCTCGCCTGTGGCACATGAAGATGAAGGACTCCATGCTATATGTTTGTTCGTTGTAAAACTCTGTTGTAATGCTAGCCTTGTGCTATGCAATTTGTAAGTCATTATGTATATATGGATCATGCGATGTAATAAAGACCTTTGTTTCTTGGTATTACATCTTAAACTGTGTGTGCTAGCGATTGATCCAGGGACTAGCACAATAAAGCACAGGGATCGGCACCCTACCGGGTGAGGTCACTACATGCATATTGTTAGAGAAGAACATTGGGCCGCTAACTAAAGCCATGATCCATGGTGGAAGTTTCAGTTTTGGACAAATTTCCTCAATCTCATATGAGAAAATTATTAATTGTTGTTACATGCTTATGCATAAAAGAGGAGTCCATTATCTGTTGTCTATGTTGTCCCGGTATGGATGTCTAAGTTGAGAATAATCAATAGCGAGAAATCCAATGCGAGCTTTCTCCTTAGACCTTTGTACAGGCGGCATAGAAGTACCCCTTTGTGACACTTGGTTACAACATGTGCATTGTGATGATCCGGTAGTCCAAGCTAATTAGGACAAGGTGCGGGCACTATTAGTACACTATGCATGAGGCTTGCAACTTGTAAGATATAATTTACATGATACATATGCTTTATTACTACCGTTGACAAAATTGTTTCATGTTTTCAAAATCAAAGCTCTAGCACAAATATAGCAATCGATGCTTTTCCTCTATGGAGGACCATTCTTTTACTTTCAATGTTGAGTCAGTTCACCTATTTCTCTCCACCTCAAGAAGCAAACACTTGTGTGAACTGTGCATTGATTCCTACATATTTGCTTATTGCACTTATTATATTACTCTATGTTGACAATATCCATGAGATATACATGTTACAAGTTGAAAGCAACCGCTGAAACTTAATCTTCCTTTGTGTTGCTTCAATACCTTTACTTTGAATTATTGCTTTATGAGTTAACTCTTATGCAAGACTTATTGATGCTTGTCTTGAAGTGCTATTCATGAAAAGTCTTTGCTTTATGATTCACTTGTTTACTCATGTCATATACATTGTTTTGATCGCTGCATTCACTACATATGCTTTACAAATAGTATGATCAAGGTTATGATGGCATGTCACTTCAGAAATTATCTGTGTTATCGTTTTACCTGCTCGGGACGAGCAGAACTAAGCTTGGGGATGCTGATACGTCTCCGACGTATCGATAATTTCTTATGTTCCATGCCACATTATTGATGTTATCTACATGTTTTATGCACACTTTATGTCATATTCGTGCATTTTCTGGAACTAACCTATTAACAAGATGCCGAAGTGCCGATTCTTTGTTTTCTGCTGTTTTTGGTTTCAGAAATCCTAGTAACGAAATATTCTCGGAATTGGACGAAATCAACGCCCAGGGTCCTATTTTGCCACGAAGCTTCCAGAAGTCCGAAGAGGAGACGAAGTGGGGCCACGAGGTGGCCACACCCTAGGGCGGCGCGGCCCCCCTTGGCCGCGCGGCCCTGTGGTGTGGGGCCCTCGTGCCGCCTCCCTGACCTGCCCTTCCGCCTACTTAAAGCCTCCGTCGCGAAACCCCCGGTGCCGAGAGCCACGATACGGAAAACCTTCCGGAGACGCCGCCGCCGCCGATCCCATCTCGGGGATCCAGAGATCGCCTCCGGCACCCTGCCGGAGAGGGGAATCATCTCCCGAGGACTCTACGCCGCCATGGTCGCCTCCGGAGTGATGTGTGAGTAGTCTACCCCTGGACTATGGGTCCATAGCAGTAGCTAGATGGTTGTCTTCTCCCCATTGTGCTTCATTGTCGGATCTTGTGAGCTGCCTAACATGATCAAGATCATCTATCTGTAATTCTATATGTTGCGTTTGTTGGGATCCGATGAATAGAGAATACTTGTTATGTTGATTATCAATTCATGTCTATGTGTTGTTTATGATCTTGCATGCTCTCCGTTATTAGTAGATGCTCTGGCCAAGTTGATGCTAGTAACTCCAAGAGGGAGTATTTATGCTCGATAGTGGGTTCATGTCTCCGTGAATCTGGAGGGGTGACAAGAACCTCTAAGGTTATGGATGTGCTGTTGCCACTAGGGATAAAACATTGGTGCTATGTTCAAGGATGTAGTCACTAATTACATTACGCGCAATACTTAATGCAATTGTCTGTTGTTAGCAACTTAATACTGGAGGGGGTTCGGATGATAACCTGAAGGTGGACTTTTTAGGCATAGATGCATGCTGGATGGCGGTCTATGTACTTTGTCGTAATGCCCAATTAAATCTCACTATACTCATCATAATATGTATGTGCATGGTCATGCCCTCTTTATTTGTCAATTGCCCAACTGTAATTTGTTCACCCAACATGCTGTTTATCTTATGGGAGAGACACCTCTAGTGAACTGTGGACCCCGGTCCAATTCTCTATACTGAAATACAATCTACTTGCAATCTTGTTCTCTTGTTTTCGCAAACAATCATCTTCCACACAATACGGTTAATCCTTTGTTACAGCAAGCCGGTGAGATTGACAACCTCACTGTTTCGTTGGGGCAAAGTACTTTGGTTGTGTTGTGCAGGTTCCACGTTGGCGCTGGAATCTCTGGTGTTGCGCCGCACTACATCCCGCCGCCATCAACCTTCAACGTGCTTCTTGACTCCTACTGGTTCGATTAAACCTTGGTTTCTTACTGAGGGAAACTTGCCGCTGTGCGCATCACACCTTCCTCTTGGGGTTCCCAACGGACGTGTCAACTACACGCATCAGGCCTCTGACTGGAGAAATCACGTGCCATACCGTTCTTGGTTTCCTCCCGGCTCTCTCTCTCTCTTCCTCATTATCTTCCCCACTATCGCGACTCGCGAGCTCCTCCCTGACAATCCCTTACGGTCCCTGCAGGAGCTCCACTCCTTTCCTAATTCTCTTCCAATGGAGGATAGAGGGACTGGCATTGACAATCGCTTCAGGCGGTACAGCGCGGGGCGGTGGTGCCAGGCCCTGAGGCAGCAGCAGGTGCCGCTGTTTGGACGACGAGGTAGAGGCGGCGGGGAACGGCGGCCGGCAGTGAGTTCGGCCGGAGCCTGACCGTGACAAGCTGCTGGTGAGGTGCAGCCGTCGCGGACGTTCGCGTCGACCTGCGCCAGTGGCGGGAGCGGAGGGGAGGACCGGCGCCGGAGAGGAGGCGGCGACGGCGCAAAGAGCGATGTGCCCAGCGTCCGGACGAGCTCCACATCCTCCACCCGCCAACCCCCTACACATTCACCGGCTTCCGCCGCCGGAGCTTCTCGCCTCGCCTGATCCCTTCAAGCGGAGATAGAGGGACGGGCGCTACGGCCTGGCGTCGAGAGGCGCTTCAGGTAGTTGGCAATCTACGACTCGGGGCGGTGGAGCCAAGCACTGAGGCAGGAGGTAGGCGGCAGCAGGCAGCGCTGCTTGGGTGACGAGGCAGAGGCGGCGAGGTCGGCCGGGGCTTGGCCGGCACAAGATGCTGGTGAGGTGCATCCTGTGTGGTCGCTGACATCCGCGTCGAGCTGATGCTATCACGGAAGTGGCGGGGAGGAGCAGCGCCGGCGAGGAGGCTGCCAGCCAAGGTCGACCACGAGCTTTCGATCCCCGTTTTCCAATGTATCGTCCAGTTTCTTTTCTGAATTTTTTGTGTATGTTGGCTGAGTTGCAGATCTAGGAGACCAAGAGCCGTCGCCTCATCGCGGCAGCAACAAGAATTTCTCCCCCACTACCAGACTACCCTGCCGCAGCGCCTGCTCCACGTACGTCAAATTCAATCAGCCAAACCAAACCAACTCTCTACCTTTTCTCTTGCAAGTTAAACACAAATGGTTTCTTGATGCCATAAGTAGTCTTTTGCTTACTGTAGCCAAGTGATGAGTCTTCTTTTGCAATCAGATCCGGGCTATTTTTTTAGCTAGGAATAAGATCACCTTTTACGTGCTTAGTTACAGAAATCCTCTTTCATAACTCTTTCAGATCAGGTATAATTATTTTTTTTCTTGTCTATAACTTTCATGTATATGCGGAGAACAACTAGATTAACAGTGGAAGCTCAACTTGGGAGATCAAGATCAGTTTCGTCGAGCCTTATACTTTGTGCTCTCAAATTCTGTAGGTTCCCTTTTATATGCACTATAAATGGCAGCGAAGTTTCCATGTGTTGAAATTATAAGAATAATCAGTAAGGAAGATTGTATCAAACTGAAAAAGCATGCATGTATGTTCGTTTTGTCATCTCTAGCAGACCTTTTCTATTTAGTGAAGTTACATCGGTGTATTCCATGCCAATCGTAGTTGTTCAAATGAAATTGCTTTTGCTTTAGAAAATCAAATCTCATGTCAGGATATGTCATGCCTGCAGGTCCAAGCACTAAAACTGATTTTTTTAAGGATATATCTTATTTGCAGTAGAGATCTCTGCAACAAAATAATTTAATCATTCTGATGAAGGAACTTTTTATTTAGAGATTAGATCACAAAAATTGCTATGCAATATCTTTTTTATACCCAAATTCCTGAATTTGCAGCAAGCTTTAACAATTATGTATATAAGTATTTTAGCTTTACAACTGGGTTTTCCTCGACGTGCCCATGCGGTGCTGACCATGGATGTATAAATGAATCTAAAATACTTTTTTTCCTTATATGATACGATTCACCTTTTTTATGCTGAAACTATGCTTACATGTCACTGCAATATTTTAAGGTCATGTGCTCTTCTTCCTGATTGATGTGCTGCTAGGTATTTTGGAAGACTGGAGGTAACATGAACTAGGTCATATGTATGATTAGTGTAACTTCAGCCACTTTACAACAACTGAATTGGCCTCTGGTCTCGACAGCTCCAAGATAACAGAATCATAAGGTTAAATTTTCTGTGGTGCGTTGTATATCTTCTCCTTCTTTTCTTTCACTTGCTCTTCCATTTTGATTCCTCATCCCACATTTTTCCATGAGAAATTGGATCTCTATGTAAGTTTCATGGACTGTTCTTAATTCTTTGGTACGATATCTAGGATCAGATGCTGAATATTCACTTACATGCAGGTCAAAGAAAGTGGGACATACAACTCTCTCTACTCAATTATGTATCACCTTGACAATTCCAATAAAAGGTCTTTGTGTGTGTTGCTCGAATCTAGGAATGCATGGGTAAGCAAACAAGACACAATGTATATGAACTGACTTTATTTCTGCAGACCATGAGATATTAATTCTGCCATGTTATTTTGGAACTGCTTTCTTGGCCCGAAGTAGTTGCTTGCTTGGTATATATTAGGATGAAGTGGTGGAGGCAGGTTTTATTATTATGATATTTAGATAGGATTCTTTCTTGATATACATTTTCCTGCATAACAGAACATATGCAGAGCTAGCTTCATGTTGCAGATACATGAGGAGCACATTTAGTTTCATGCTGTAAAAATAGAAGCAGGTTACCTCTTTATTTCCATGTCCTGGCAGGTCTTCAGTTCGAATCATGGGTATTTCACTCCAGTAGGACACAAAATGCTTACATGCAGGAAAAAAAATGAAGCATTCTTATAGAGATGTGTCCTACTGGAGTGAAAGAAAATTCTTCTGCCTTATAACTCACGCCTTGGTTTATTATTCACAAGTAACTTGAAGTTCAGTATATCATCATCTTTAGGCTCCCGCAACTTTAAATTTTCTACAACTCTTGCTATTTTACATAAACCTAACATTTTATCATGATATTTCTCTCGGTTCTTACAAAGTATACCACATAAATTTTGTCGTATTTTAAATTTTGTCACTAAAGAAATTCGAATGTTTGCATACATTGTTTCAGTAAAAATAGATTCCTCCTGTGTGAGTATATTTTACTATACCGATGATTAACTATATTTGAATTTATGAATTAAAGCGAATTGGATTTGCGGTGAGATTAAAACATCTGTGTGGCCCTATCGTCTAGGGTTGTATTCCTTCCCCAGGTTTAGATACTTGCAAATACGAGAAAATTAGGTTATTTATATCTATTGTTGTTTTATACTGTTTGATGAAATAAGGGTACGCACCAAAATATTAGTCATGGACTGAACATAAGTCTTGAATTATTGGTCATATGAAGAAACAGAGTTAGCATGTAGGCCCTTAATTTACTTTTCAAGGTGTACCATCTTTTATATCACCATTGTGTCTGAGCCAATATAATCAAAATTTCATGTTCTGTATCTTCTTTCGAGGTTCCCATTCTATTTCATACCCCAGTTGATGCAATTTATTATTCTGTGAAAGTATAGGATAAACTAAAGTTTACTTAATTACTACTTGCCTCTTACAGTTTTCTTGCGAATAGCTGCATACGAGAGTTGCCCTCGAGCCTTTTCATGCTGACAAACATGACAGGTTTGTACGTCTAATTGATGTTTAATTACTAAATTTCTTGCGCTAATGCCATCTTGGATTTAACAAACTAGGTAATGTTTTGTCATAAGTACCACAGATTTCTATTTTCTAGCATTATTGCATTGTAGTACTTTGTTCTGTAAATTACATGAAGGCATGGAGTTGAATGAGAAAATTGGCAGAAGTCTTTTTTTGCATTGGTAGTACATAATCATAGGTCTGAGCCATTAATGCTTGAAACAAAACACATCGGGAAGCATTTGTATATTTTTATTAGGATTCTTTTTGGTGTGTCTTCCTCTGTCCTACAAAGGAGATCTGCTCAAAATAGTTATACTTTTGTCGGTGATTGTAGTTTTGTTACATTTAATTGCGAGGAAGATTTATAAATTTACTAAAATGGTAACAATGCTACAATTATTTGCTTGACAAGAAAATTCGTTAGTTAATACACAAATATGAATTAGAGCTCTCTTTTTACTGTTTTTATATCGCCTCATCTAAGCTGGTCCAGTGTACTACTACACTTAGGGGGACACTACAGTTATTTTTGTCTCTACTAAACTCCAGGGCAAGATGACCCGAGGTTGGCGGACAATCTTTGATCATCATACGGCAACATGAAGCAATACTATTGAGCCTGAATCTAGCAATGTCAGCCACGGACGGTTGAGGTAACGTTGGCATGATTTAATATGTTCTGTATTGTCAATTGTTGTTCATATCTGAATTGTTTGGGTGTAGACACTGCTTCAGGCTCTGGTCTTCACACTGTTTCTTGTGATGGGTGCAGGGATGTACAACGTGCCAGTCTAATGACCCAACTGGACACGTTTTAGATTCTACATAGTCTAGCTTAGAAGTTTTTTGCTTCATTTTTCTTCTTTTCTTTTTGATATTGCTTTGAGAGTTGTATTTGCACTACTTTAGTGCTTTCTTCTAATACAGATGACACTGTTTCGTGTGTATTCGAGAAAAAGAAGGTATATCCATCATTTGCAGAGAAAAAAAAGGTCGGTCCAATTTCCATTCACTACACTATTAGCTACGCATCAATAGTAACCTAGATGACACAAATGCTAAAACTGCAAGAATGCTCGATGTCAGTCACAGAAACATGATTGCAGTACCACTTTAGTATGTAAACATCAGTCAAAGTAACAGAAGGACCCAAATAGAGTTAGCTACTGAATTCATTCGTATCCTGATGTAGAGTTAGTTTCTATATATTATTAGGACGTTTCTGATGCTTAGTTTCCTGTTGGGCTTTTCATCTGGACAAATCATTAGCTGAAATGGGCAGCTACTATTTTTAGATTATATCAACTAAGGCAGCTGTTACTTTTCTCTGTTCTTAATAATTACTGTTCATGAAACTATAGTTCATATTACATGTGTCAAGGTGAGACGATTCCTAAAGTAGAATTATCTGCATTTACTTTGCCGTGCTTTCCCTGAAAATAGTCTGTTGTTTTTGGCTACTAATTCATACGCTCACATATTCACATGTTAAACATGGATGTACACTAGACCAGCTTAGATGAGGCAATTGTCCACTTTTACTGGTGTAGCAATTTTAGTATTTCATCTTACACTCAATTACTTCAGGGTAGCCGTCTTTTGTTTTCAGATGTCTTTTAATAGATCAAATTCTTAGAAGGATGCAATTACCTTCACACGGTCAGTTTCCTACATGGGGTAGCTAGCTGAGCATTTGGCTAAGTATATGAACTCTTACTTTCACAACTGGAGACATGAACCATCAGTAACCATCAGTATTAGTAGATGGCCTAGCAATTTAACCGATACTGCACAAGATACACACCAAGGAGTGATAACAAATGGCATCACAAAATTGTGTTCTGTAAAAAATAATCCTGAAGTTGTGTTGTGATCTATTTATGAGTTGCAGCAATATGTGCAACGGATTCGTTCTCTACACATCAGGATTAGACAGTTTTGTTAAATTAAATGTTGATCTCTTCACAGTTGAGATTGTTTCAGACTTCCGGATAGCATGATGTTTGATTGCGTTGTCTCAGGGCTGAGGGAAAGTGGGTATGTGCCTAATATCAGCTCCCTTAACGTTGTAAGGGCAGTTTGAGAATCGGTGAGTTTGAGCATCATTTATTCAAAAAGAAAATCATGCTACAACTGCTAAACTTCACTTCATGTTGTGCCATCATCATTGCTGATGAAAAGCCCATAAATATTTACAACTGCTAAACATTTACTCCATCTCACAGCTTAAGGTGTAAATAAATTGGCGCTAGGATTAAGGAGGGTTGGCATGCAAATTAGCTTCCATACTTGCCCCTCATAAATCTCTAATAACTCACTCCTTTTACTCCGTATTTCTCTCTCTTCCCTAAAGTAGCCGCATCAGACTCCTCGTTAACTACCATCTCATGCATGCACCGTATACAACCAATGAGGCACCGGTTTTAGAGGAGATTGACTGGAGGAGCAGTTAATTCAGCGTGAATACCGTGTGCATGCCATAGCTGGGTCAATCGTCTCGTTGTTTTTAGCAAACGAGAAACGACTGAGAGGGGCATCTTCGGTAGAAATAGGATAGAGTTCACCCTACGCCTTATGCTTTGATCAAAAATCGAATTTATTTTTACACCTTAAGCTCTGAGATAGAGGGAGGATATTAGTTAGACACGCCGCGCCGATCATTGCTAGTGCCTTACTATATGACATAAGAAGACCATGTGAAGGAGACATGCATCACCTTTTTTGGTGATGTAACTAGTCGTCCTGTAGCCCTTGTCAAATTCCTCTGATACTGATGGGAGGGCCTGCTCACCCTATACGCTAGTACAGTAGTAGTAGTTACATTTTTTGGGCTCACACCGACGAAGGGCGCGAATCGGGCGCGTCGGCGCCTCGCGGCACGACGGTTTTTGCGTGTGGGGCCGCCTTGTCAGCGGGAGGACGCGACTGTTCGCATCAAAGGCGACGCGGGAAGGTTGGTAGTCCCCGGCGTTTAATGGTCTCCCGCGCCTAAACCTAGGCGGCCACGAGGGCAGCGGCCGGACACGCGGCGTCCAGTCGCCTACGCCGCCGTAAATGAGGGTAGTTGCCTACCACCAGCATTAAGTACCTACTACGCCGTCCACCCCCGCGGTGCTATCCTCTCATTTCCACCACCGCTTACGCTCCATTCTCTCCTCTCCACCTCAAAAATGCCGCGCCATCGGAAGACGAGGTTCTGTAGGCTTGGCAACAAAGTCCGGGCCCAGCCTCCACCACCATCGCAGCCGGAGCCGGAGCCGGAGCCGGAGCCGGAGCCGGAGCCGGAGCCGCAGTCCGACGCGGAGTACAGCTCCGGTAACGACGAGGACCCACGGTTGACGGAGGAGTACAGCGAGCACGACCTCCGGATCTTGGAGGCTTCCCAACGGAAGTTCTGCGAGGACAGGGCTCATCGCCATTATGAGGCGTTCGCCCGCCAGCAAGCGATACTCTTCTACCAGAAGGAGATTTCTCGGCTAAGGACTGAACCGCTGGGACAGCGCCACCGGCAAGGTCTTTTGACGGCGTCCGCCATGCTTCAACGCCTGAAGCGCGAACCGTGGCTGCGTCAGTGATGATGTGCTGGGTATTCATTTTCAACCTATGTATTCATTTTGCCAAATCCTCATGTATTTGCCAAATTTTTCCCTGATTTATGAGGAAATTCTAAGGTTTTGTCAAAATCTTGGGTATTCAGCTGCATACGCAAGAATACCCCTGGCGCCGCCCCTGTCGCGAAGCATGGGACGAGAAGCGGGCACGGACGTAGGTGGCACAGGCGAAGAACGAGGACGAGGCAGACCCGTCGCGCGCCCCAACCGACGTCCATTAGATTAGGATTAAGTTTAAGTTTTATTTAGGCCTCCCCAACCGACGGCATCACTTGTGTTCATGTAGTATTATTATGGTGGTGTACTTTTGTTCATGTACTTGCTTCAGACATGTACTGCTGTGTTTGTTGAAGGAGACATGCATCACCCTTTCTTGGTGATGTCTTCCTGTAGCCCTTGTCAAATTAAATTCCTCTGATACTGATGGGAGGGCTTGCTCACCACACACGTCAGGATGAAGTGGAGAGAAACTACTCGTCCCTTGTTGGACACGGACCATTGGAAACTTATTTTCATTATCAACATCCTACGTATTATTTTTGTGGCATATATCTTATATTACACCTTGTCAGTGCCCATGATGATGGACTTGGGTGTCTAGGAAGGAGGACACTAGCGAATAAACAAACCGGTCAGCCAAACTGGGCAGCCGATGAAAAGTATGATCAAGTGCGAATCGTCGAAATTGCAATACAATAATTTCTGGGCAAAATAATTGTTGATATGAACTTGCAATACAATAATTTCCGAGCTGCTTGTTGGCCCCACCCCATTATTTAAATCTTTTCTGCCTTATCCCCATAGCAGCTACTTGCAGCCATTGCTACACCAGCGAGGTGATCTCTATGATAGGCACGGTTTTAGTAAGACACCAAGTTGTAGATAGCTAACCATGAGACACATGCCTCTCTGGTTGAGACGACTGATCGAGCTCGCTCTTGTGATTGGGCTCCAATGGTCGAGGTGAGTCACAGCTGCAATGACAGAGGTTTGTCTTTGGATGTAGGCACTGGGATAGAATTAATTAGCACAGAGGCGTAACTAGCACTAGATGGAGAAGGCATAGTACATGTACACATATCGGACACGAAGTCGCGTCTGGCGAGCAGCTCGCATTCACTTGCATCAGTGCGGTACAACAAAGATGATGAAGAAGGATTGGAGCTTTGAAGGTAGTCAGAAAAGTTAGTACAGAAAATAATACGTGCAAAACTTAACCTGTATAAACGCACATGCATGGATAATTTTAATTTCTGCATGAGAAAGACATGTCAATTTTCAGTAAGACATGGTTTGATTTGTCAAATTTGATGCTCCTTAACGCATTTTAAGTGAAGATTACAGGTTTATTCATTATAATTGCCGATTTTTAACGTTACGTGCAGCTGACTAGCAAACTATAAGTGTGTGATGGCTTGCTTCCAAAATAAGGATATGTAATCATTTTGTATAAGGTAGTCCCAATTAGTCGTTATATTGCACAACTTAAAGAGTTTTGAGAGATTCAACTCGTTGCTACTCCATAAAAATGGTCATGTTGACAAATTTGATCCAGTGTTGAACAGAGCCAGAAACATTTCTAAAACTTGAGCATGGAAGAGGCTAGGGGTAAATGCCCCAAGGCCAACCGAGCCTATCGTAGGTGCCGTCGTGAGGCCGATGTGCTCGTCGCCGGTACGTATCTCCGCTTAATAGGTACCTTAATTTGGGGCGCGCGCGGACGCTGCGCTACCCCGAGCTCGAGACGCCGCCGTACCGCTAGCTCGACCATGGCGACGGCGGCGTAAGGTAAAGCTCCTGCTGACAAACATATTGGGCACAAATGGGCAACCTTCAGTAACCCATGTTCCATTTTTTTTGTCAGGATAACCCCATGTACCACCTTCCCAATAGAAAAAGTACTGTTCAACCTTCCCCTGTTGGGCCCAATATTTCACTTTTGGGTTGCCAACGAACATCTACATGGTAATTGTTATCGGTCTACTTGCTCCGGCTGTCGAAGCCCAATAACCACAAATGGGCCTTTCTGCTCATGCAATTTCGGCCCTTTTCTAATGAAAAACAGATCCTATGATTGGCAAAAAAACACGGAGATTCTACATAAAAGTTGTTTTTATTTATTTTGAATTATTGGGTTCCAATTTTTGAAACTGCTCATGCACAATATGAAAATCCTTGATCGCTCCATAACCACATGGATAACGGTATTTTTAAAAATTCATAAAGTGGATTTGAAATTTAAAACATATCCTGATAATTCCATGATTTAATCTATCAACTTGCAAGATCTTGGAGCGAAAGAGCTTGTATTAGTCTGCAAAAATAATACTGATAAACCTGTAGTTAACAAGAAATGAAGGTTTATCGTTCAGAGAGGATGCCATGTGGGACCCATGAGACAGTAGCGTCCTCAACGTTTCAAAGAAAAAGGCAAGTAGCCCGAAAATAGGGGTAAAAAATAAATCCTAGAAAGGAAACATTTATAGTTCATAGAGGCTGACATGTGGGACCGATCTGCCAGCAGCATCCTCATCATTTCGAAGTCGGCAGGGATCAGAAGAAAAAGGCTAATAGCCAGAAATTAGGGGTCAAAAATAAATCCAAAAAAGGAAACTTTTATTCTTCATAGAGGATGACATGTGGGACCGACCTGCCAGCAGCGTTTCAAAGGGGGAAGGGGATCAAAAGAAAAAGGCAAATAGCCAGAAATTAGGGGTAAAAAATAAATCCAACAAAGGAATGGTTTATTGTTCATAGATGCTAACATGTGGGACCCTTGAGCCACCTGCGACCTCAATTTCAAAGGCGGCATATGATCAAAAGAAAAAGGCAAGTGACCAAAAATCAGGGGGTAAAAAAAATCTAAGAAAAGAAACTTTATTGTACATAGAGGATGACATGCGGGTCCCATGTGCCAGCACCTTACTCAACTTTTCAGAGGCGGCATGAGATCGAAAGAAAAAGGAAAGTGACCAAATATCAGGAGCAAAAAATAATCCAAGAAAAGAAACTTTTATTGTACATAGAGGATGGCATATGGGTCCCACTTATACAAGCTCTTTCGCTCCAAGATCTTGCAAGTTGATTGTACATAGAGGATGACATGCGGGCCCCTTGTGTCAGCAGCTTACTCAACGTTTCCAAGGCGGCAGGGGATCAAAAGAAAAAGGAAGTAGCCAGAAATTAGCGGTCAAAAATAACTCCAAGAAAGGAAACTTTTATTGTTCATAGAGGATGACATGCGGGACCCATGTGCTAGCAGCTTGCTCAGCGTTTCAAAGGCGGCATGAGATCGAAAGAAAAAGACAAGAGACCAAATATCAGGAGCCAAAAATAATCCAAGAAAAGAAACTTTATTGTACATAAAAGATGACATGCGGGTCCCATTTTGCAGCAGCGGTGTCAACGTTTCAAATGCGGCTTGAGATCAAAAGAAAAAGAGTAGCCAGAAATTAGGGGGTAAAAAAAACTCCAGAAATTAGGATGGCATGCGGGTCCCATGAGTCCGCAACTTACTCAACGTTTCAAACGTGGCATGAGATCGAAAGAAAAAGGCAAGTGACCAAATATCAGGATCCAAAAATAATTCAATAAAAGAAACTTGATTGTACATAGAGGATGACATGCGGGTCCCATGAGTCAGCAGCTTACTCAACGTTTCCAAGGTGGCAGGGGATCAAAAGAAAAAAGGAAATAGCCAAAAATAAGAGGGTGAAAAAAATCCAAGAAAAGAAACTTTTATAATACCGAGGATGACATGTGGGTCCCATGAGCCAGCAGCTTCCTCAATGTTTCAGAGGCTGCATGAGATCGAAAGAAAAAGGCAAGTGACCAAAAATAAGGGGGTAAAAAAATCCAAGAAAAGAGACTTGATTGTACATAGAGGATGACATGCGGGACCCATGAGGTAGCAGCATACTCAACGTTTCCATGGCAGCACAGGACCAACAAAAAAAGAGGAAGTAGCCAGAAATCAGGGGGTCAATAAAATTCAAGAAAAGAAAGATTTCAATTGGGCTGCATCTGGCCGTCTAGGCCTTCAAACTATCTTGCTGGACGCCTTTGGACTCGTACAGTTTCAGCCCACTCCAAAACAGGAAAGTCCTATGCTTCGCAAAAACAAAAACAAGGAGATTCAACATATAAGTTTGTTTATTTAATAATAAAGATTTATTTTTTCCGTTTGCAACAGCTCAGAGCGAAATACACTGTTTATTGTGTGCAAAATAATCAAGATATCACATGTTTCTTGTACGGGGAGGCTGGCATCGGGGACCCATGAGCCAGCAGGGTCGTCAACGTTTTAAAGACGGCAGAGGATCGAAAGAAAAAATAAACCAAAAATCTGTTGGTAAAAAATCCAAAAAAATAAACATTTTTCGTTCTGAGAGGATGACATGCGGGACCCATGAGGCAGCAGCATCCTCAACGTTTCCAAGGCGACACAGGATTTAAAAAAAGGCAAAATAGCCAGAAATTAGAGGTCAAAATAACTCCAAGAAAGGAAAGGTTTATTGTTCATATAGGCTGACATGTGGGACCCATGAGCCAGCAAAATCCTCAACGTTTCAAAGGCGGCAGGGGATCAAAAGAAAAAGGAAGTAGCCAGAAATTAGGGGTAAAAAATAACTCCATGAAAGGAAACTTTTATTGTTCGTAGAGGATGACATGCGGGACCCATGAGCCAGCAGCTTACTCAACGTTTCAAAGGCGGCATGAGATCGAAAGAAAAAGGCAAGTGACCAAATATGAGGTGCCAAAAACAATCCAAGATTTATTGTACATAGAGGATGACTTGCGGGTCCCATTTTACAGCAGCTGTCAAAAGAAAAAGAAAGTAGCTAGAAATTAGGGGTAAAAAAACTCCAAGAAAGGAAAGCTTTATCGTTCATACAGGCTGACATGTGAGACCTATGAGCCAGCAGAGTCGTCAACGTTTCAAAGGCGGCAGGGGATCAAAAGAAAAAGGAAATAGCCAAAAATTGGAGGGTGAAAAAAACCCAAGAAAATGAACTTTTATAGTACATAGAGAATGACACGCGGGTCCCATGAACCAGCAGGTTCCTCAACGTTTCAAACATGGCATGAGATCGAAATATAAAGGCAAGTGACCAAATATCAGGATCCAAAAATAATTCAAGAAAAGAAACTTGATTGTACATAGAGGATGACATGCGGGTCCCATTTTACAGCAGCGGTATCACCGTTTGAGAGGCGGCAGGGGATCGAAAGAAAAAGGCAAGTGACCAAATATCAGGAGCCAAAAATAATCCAAGAAAAGAAATTTTTATAGTACATAGAGGATGACATGCGGGTCCCATGAGCCTGCAGGTTCCTCAACGTTTCAAACGTGGCATGAGATCGCAAGAAAAAGGCAAGTGACCAAATATCAGGAGCCAAAAATATTCAAGAAAAGAAACTTGATTGTACATAGAGGATGACATGCGGGTCCCATTTTGCAGCAGCGGTATCACCGTTTGAGAGGCTGCACGGGATCGAATGAAAAAGGCAAGTGACCAAATATCAGGAGCCAAAAATAATCCAAGAAAAGAAATTTTATTGTACATAGAGGATGACATGCGGGTCCCATTTTGCAGCAGCGGTCTCAACATTTCCAAGGCGGCACAGGACCAAAAGAAAAATGAAGTAGCCAGAAATCAGGGGGTGAAAAAAATCGAAGAAGAAAGATCTCAATTGGGCTGCATCTGGACATCTGGGCCTTCGAACTATCCTGCTTGGCCTTTTGACTCGTACAATTTCAGCCCACTCCAAAACAGGAAAGTTCGGAATTTTCTAAAAAAACAGGAAAGACCTATGCTTCGCAAAAACACAAAACAAGGAGATTCAACATATAAGTTTGTTTATTTAAAAATAAAGATTTAATTTATCCGTTTGCAATAGCTCAGAGCGAAATACAATGTTTATTGTCTGCAAAATAATCAAGATATCACATGTTTCTTGTACGGGGAGGCTGACATCGGGGACCCATGAGCCAGCAGCGTCGTCAACGTTTTAAAGGCGGCAGGGGATGGAAAGAAAAAATAAACCAAAAATCTGTTGGTAAAAAATACAAGAAAAGAAACATTTTCGTTCTGAGAGGATGACATGCGGGACCCATGAGGCAGCAGCATCCTCAGCGTTTATTGTTCATAGAGGTTGACATGTGGGACCCGTGAGCCAGCAGCGCCCTGAACGTTTTAAAGGCTGCAGGAGATCGAAAGAAAAAATAAGCCAAAAATCGTTTGGTCAACAAAATCCAATAAAAGAAACATTTACCGTTCTGAGAGGATGACATGCGGGACCCATGAGGCAGCAGCATCCTTAACGATTCCAAGGCGGCAGGGGATCAAAGGAAAAAAGGAAATATCCCTAAATTAATTAGGGGTTCAAAATAAATCCATCAAAGGAAAGTTTTATTGTTCACAAAGGATGACATGTGGGACCGACCTGCCAGCTGCGTCGTCATCGTTTCAAAGGGGGCAGGAGATCAAAAGAAAAAGGCAAATAGCCAGAAATTAGGGGTCAAAAATAACTCCAAGAAAGGAAACTTTTATTGTTCGTAGAGGATGACATGCGGGACCCATGAGCCAGCAGCTTACTCAACATTTCAAAGGCGGCATGAGATCGAAAGAAAAAGGCAAGTGACAAAATATCAGGAGCCAAAGATAATCCAAGAAAAAAAACTTTATTGTACATAGAGGATGACATGCGGGTCCCAATTAGCAGCAGCGGTCTCAACGTTTCAAATGCGGCTTGAGATCAAAAGAAAAAAGAAAGTTGATTGTACATAGAGGATGACATGCGGGTCCCATGAGTCAGCAGCTTACTCAACGTTTCAAAGGCGGCATGAGATCGATAGAAAAAGGCAAGTGACCAAATATGAGGTGCCAAAAAGAATCCAAGAAAAGAAAGTTTTATAGTACATAGAGGATGACATGCGGGTTCCATGAGCCTGCAGGGTCCTCAACGTGGCATGAGATCGAAAGAAAAATGCAAGTGACCAAATATCAGGAGCCAAAAATAATTCAAGAAAAGAAACTTGATTGTACATAGAGGATGATATGCGGGCCCCATTTAGCAGCAGCGGTATCACCGTTTGAGAGGCTGCACGGGATCGAAAGAAAAAGGCAAGTGACCAAATATGAGGTTCCAAAAAAATTCCAAGAAAAGAAAGTTTTATAGTACATAGAGGATGACATGCGGGTCCCATTTAGCAGCAGCGGTATCACCGTTTGAGAGGCTGCACGGGATCGAAAGAAAAAGGCAAGTGACCAAATATGAGGTGCCAAAAAAATCCAAGAAAAGAAAGTTTTATAGTACATAGAGGATGACATGCGGGTCCCATTTAGCAGCAGCGGTATCACCGTTTGAGAGGCGGCAGGGGATCGAAAGAAAAAGGCAAGTGACCAAATATGAGGTGCCAAAAAAAACTCCAAGAAAAGAAAGTTGATTGCACATAGAGGATGACATGCGGGTCCCATTTAGCAGCAGCGGTGTCAACGTTTCCAAGGCGGCAAGGGATCAAAAGAAAAAGGAAGTAGCCAGAAATCAGGGTGTCAAAAAAATCCAAGAATAGAAAGAATTTTGGTTCATAGAGGATGACATGCGGGACCCATGATCCTGCATCGTAAACGGCTCGATCGGAGAGCGTTGAACGAGATGGCGCGATCGAGAAAAAAAAACAATGCCAGAGAGGCTGCCATCTGGGCCCTACATCCCTCGGCGGTGCAGATTTGCATTGACTCGGCCGGCGAACCCGAGAATTCGAGATGCACCACGTCCCGGGCCACCATACGCAACGTTTTGGCCGGTTTCGTCGGGCTAGGTGGCCTCAAAAACGAGAAAAAAAACGTTTTGACATGCACAACGGATAGACCCAAAATCGTCGGCCATGGTACACCAGCAACCACGGCGCGACTTCAACTTCGTCGGCCATGGCAACTTTTCTTGTAGTGAGAAGCAGAAAAAAGCGGCCAGCCGTGGAAGGAACAATTGATACGTTGACTAAAATTATACAGCAGCAAAGCTAGAGATCAGAAACGTGTTGGTCTGGTGGTGCCATGGTCATGAATTGAACTGTTATATTTTCGATTTGCGGACTGGCGTTGCCATGGTCCACCATAATAGGTAGTTTTAGACAGTGTCAATGGTGCTTTATGATTAAATTATTTGCATGTAATTATACATGTGATTATACATGTAATTATGTCATGTAATATGTTGTTTGTAATTTTCATTTTGACGACTAGGCCATAACGATGTCAAGTAAAGCCCACCGAGCTGTTGTTGGATGCATTGAAACAAATTTAGCCCAATACTTTTTATTTGGGCCTTAACAGGCGCTCTATGTCTAGCATGTACAAGCTCAGAATTGGGCCCGTAAATCATCGAATCCTTGCTTGGGCCTCATTGTAAGTGGAAGCATGATGTTATAATGGGCCCAACAAGAAGAATAAAGATAGACCATTCTTGACGGCCTGTAGACAGCCCAATAATGACCGACAACATCATAGGCTGCCCGTTATGGGCTGGCCAAACCTATGGCAGCAAGGCCGTAACTTGGGCCTTGGAAATCATAGCCAAGAATAACGATAGGCCTTCCTTGGCG
The DNA here is from genome assembly GCF_019359855.2 of Lolium perenne. Lineage (NCBI taxonomy): Eukaryota > Viridiplantae > Streptophyta > Magnoliopsida > Poales > Poaceae > Lolium > Lolium perenne. The sequence continues at coordinate 156,003,343 of NC_067244.2, read as the reverse complement.
GCCTGTAGACGGTCCAACAAAAACCGACAACATCATGGGCCGCCTTTTATGGGCTGGCTTAACCTGTAGCAGTTAAGGCCGTAACATGGACCTTCGAAATAATATCCTAGTTGGATCGATGGGCCGTAGATGGCCCATTTAAGGTGTGCCATGTGGCACCCCCACATTCGACACGTGTCGTGTTGCGATACGTCCACGTGGGTGCACGTGTCAAAAGTCGGATGGACATCTCGTACGGTGCAGATTGAAGATATGAAACTTTTATTGGTCCACGTGACGGCTTTTTCAATGGCCCACATGTCTGCATTTTATTAGTCCACGCGCAGGAAGCTGGGTCATGGTCTCCTCGCTAGACGACAAAAACGACAGTCACCCGACCGGATTAACATGTTAATCATTGACCTGACAGCCTAACACAACGGTTGATGGCAAAGGGGACCAGTGCTATGACGGATATGGCCGTCACGACGAACCGGGCCGGGTGGGCTTCGGGTTTGGGCTGTGCCGTCATGGATCTGTGACGTGCCTCCCTAACCGTTATCCGGTCCATCTGTGACGCGATATCCGTCACGGTCCTGCAAACCATCGGGATGAGGTCTCTGTGATGGATTTTGCACATTCGCTGAAGAACAAAAATCGTTATAGACTACCCATATGTTACTAGTGACTTGGTCGGATTTCCTTGTTGTGGAGCATTTCTTTGATGAGCTGTTCCACTGCATTCTTCTGGCTGTGGGACATTCTGTAAGGTCTGATGTTGGGAGGCATGGCACCCTGTATGAGAGGAATTTGGTGATCAATTTCTCTTGCTGGTGCTAGGCCAGTAGGTTTCTGGAATATATCCCGAAATATTTGCAAGAGGGTATTAATAGCTCGGGAGACAGGAGCAGGAATTTGTTTGTCATCCACTGTATGTACTAGAAGGTATCCAGAGCCCCCTGAGCAATCAATTTGTTGCATTCATCAGAGGGGATGAGCATTTTGTCCTGAGGGAATAAGAGGTCCTTCAGTATCAGTAGTTTCCCTTCAACACCAATAGTTAACTAACGACCAAGAAAATCAAAGGTGACTGGGTTATGCTCTTTGAACCAATTCACTCCTAGAATAATGTCAGAGCCCGGTAACTCAAAAATTCTTAAGTTGGTTGTGAATTTGTGTCCCTGGATACAGAAGGTGCAATTATAGGCCATAGCAGTGGAAGACAGAATTCCACCCCCATCTACTTTGACAGTTCTTCGCTTGACAGTAGTGAGAGGAATGTTGTGTGCCGTGGCAAAAGGAAGATCCATGAATGTGTTGGTACTACCAGTATCTGCCAGGGCTATAGCTTGTGTCTTATTGATCTTTAGCATGAAATAAATTGTAGAGTCACTGGGACAACCATTATATGCAGCAGAATAAATATTCATCAGTTGTTCAGGGACTGGTTGATTCTCCAGTTCTAGCACCTGTTGTTGTTGCTCCCGTTCTTGTTCCCGAGGAGCTGGTGGTATGACAGGCTGCTCTGCTGGTGGCTCATCCTGTTCTTCTTCGTGTCCTTGCATCCCAATGGCATTTAGAGCTCGTTGCATTGGCTGACATATGTGCCCCAGGAACAAGTTGTCAGTGTAGTACCAACATTTGCGTGGTTCTCTTGGTCTGTCATTAGGGACTCTGTTTCTATTATCATGAGGAGGGTATTTCCTGTTTTGTTGTTGTTGAAAATGTGCCGCAGGAGTTGCTGGTACCACACGCTTCATAGCAGACAAAAATGCTTTCTCATACTGACGTGCATACCAATATGCTGACAGTAGTGACTCTGGTTTCTGACAGTGGACATTGTGTTTGATATTTTCTTTTAGCCCACTGATAAACCTGTCAACAAAGAAGTCTTGGGGAAGATAAGGCCGTTCACGTTTCATCTGTGTCATCCATGTCTCATATGTGTCAATGTAGGCATTCACTGATGTGACTTGCTTGAGGAGTTGCAGTTGATCCATGGGATCGTTAGAGACTGTATCTAGAAAGTGATCAATAAGTACTTGGCTCAGTTGTTCCCATGAAAGTGTGTGCAGATTGATACCAGATGTACTGATCCATGTTTTGGCTTGTCCTTGAATGTGTCCAATATCCCATTTCACTCTGTATTCTGCAGGAATATTCACAAGCTCCAAGATGTCCTCACATTCCAGTAACCATGCCCTTGGTTCTTCTCCTAGGAAAATTGGCAATTCCACATGTGGTGTGCGTAAGTGTACCTCATAATTGTTGTGGTATTGTCCACTGCCCTGGTGCTGGTGTGGAGGAGGAGGAAATCTTTGTGGTGGGTTTGGGTTGGTGTAGGCATGGTGATGTTGCTGTGTGGTTGGCTGGGATTGGGACGATTGTTGATTTTGTGGTGAGTGAGGTTGTGTTAGCTGATAGCATGTTGGGGCTTGGTGGTTTTGGCTGAAGGGTGGGTGATATTGCTGTGGATAGTATGGGTTTTTGGAGGTGTTGGGGTCAGTGGAGGGTGCGGCTTGGTGGACAGATGTTTGGTGACACATCTGAGGATGTGTGTGTGGGTTGGTGACCTGGTGAATGTTGTGGACTAGTGGCGGATGGTTGTTTGTGATGGAGGTGGCGACTAGTGGTGCGGTGTAGGTGTAGACTAGTGGTGTGGGTGGCGCAAAGGTTGTTGTTTCGGGTGGAAAAGATGGATGTGGTAGGTGTTCCGGCGTCAAGGCACCGAATTGGGGAGGAGCTGGGAGGGTGGACACGGCATCGCCGCAGGGGTGGTGCCCTCCAATATCGGCGATAGGGTGACATGGGGCGGTGGTGGTGGAGTGGAAAGGGGGTGCCTTTGGGTGGTGGGAAGGGCGGGGTTGTCGACAGCCCCAACACCTGCTGCGCTTGCGTAGGACATGGATGTGACCAAGGCAGCCATCATTTGAGTCATGCGAGACATCTCACCTTGCATCGCTGAGAGAGCTGTGGAGGTGTCGTCAGATGACTGTTCGTGCTTGTCCAGGAGGCGACGTATGGCGCGGACCTCACGTGGAAGCCTGGCCATGCGTTGCTCATCCTTTGGGTCGTCGTCCGTCGTGGCGATGTGGCCGTCCCCGCGGGTGCGGCGCTTGTGAGAGAAAGATCTCAATCTGGCGTCGGAAGGCATGGTGGATTTGGGTAGGGAGGGAGGGTAAAGTTGCGAAGCAACGAGGTAGGTAGGGTGGGTGATCGACTCGCTCTGATACCACCTTGTTAGGACCCGGGGGTCTCGACGTCACCGGCCGGAGAGGGGGAAGAAGGTGGAGCTCCGGTGGCTCGGATCTAAGTAGCTAAATAGGAAAAAAGTAAAGACATGTCAAAGGATAAATTTAGAGTTTCATTATGCGTCCCACCCAGCCTCCCTCTCCCACCCTTTATACAACAAGGGCAGGACCACGCCATTGTTTATGAATCTCGTTATTACAGTCCTTAAGCATACTTAGCGGGAAACAACATTTGAATTTAGAGCGAGCCACTTGTTACCGTTGGATCTGCCTGGAGAGTCTGGGGCCGTTGGATAACTGACGAAGCTATCATTCGTGTGGCGGCAGGTTAGAGTTCCTGAACCCTGCTTCCAATATGGCTTCCACCTTGGGTCACATGGTCTACCGTCCATATGAAGGGAACTGAGGCTCAATATGGCCTCATTGCTGCGTATTTCACTATGCCTTGTATACCAGCTAAACCCAGGGAGCAGACACAATTGTCACATATGCTCAACTCTTTCCTAGTGCCTCGCATGTCTAGCCTAACATCTACACATCTAGTTCCCTGCCCAAAAGAAATAAGAGACAACAATGATACATAATTTTGTTTGTCACCACATGTTTCCTCCACCATGTTTATACACATCTTCAGGATACGAGAGTTGTCCCTCGATTTGAATGCAATACAAACGCTCGTAATGAGCCTTGAGTGCTCAAGATATCTTGTCCTTCATCTAGATGGTATTGCATCGTGTTACTTAGAAATTGCAAAGGACGATACTACTTTGCTTCATGTAGAAATACTTCTCTTTACACCGATTTTGTTGGATATCTTCGTCAGCAAAATTATGATCATGTGCATCTCAGATTGATTGGATGCTCAAGATATCTTGTCCTTTTACTGAGATCGTAAATGCATTTCGACCTTGCACCGTTAAATAATCTAGAAACTGCATATACATGACTCCACTGGTTTGCTCCATATTATAGTCTTGTACTACACTCAGCTTTTTCTTATATTTTCTTTTGAGACAATTTTGCAATTTAGTATATAAGCATTTAAATTTAGAGGGTGTGTATGCATGCCATGGTTCTCAGTAACAAGTTTCTCTTACTCGGTTGTCTTGCCTTGAATCCTATGTTAGACATAATATGTAATAACCCTTGCATACGTATTAGTATGGAGTAATTGTAACACCCCGACCACCTCCGGCCGGGCCTGTTACCCCTTACAGCTCATTAGGACCTCTAGACTAGCCCCATAAACCAACACATATTTTTCATATGCACTTTGTCCTCACTCGTGCGCACCCGAAAACTACTTCCCATCACCCATCCTCAAATTACTCCGGACCAAGCACGTTTAACCTCGACGGTTCCTCGACACGGTTCCTCGACGGACCAGGATCCAGTGAAGCCGCGGCCATCATGTAACATGTTCCAAATCCCACCCAGCACCTGGCACCAAATTTAATTTGGACCATCTCCCACCTATCAGCATTAAAAATTATTGCTCCCTCTACGTATGTACGAACCGCGCGCTACAGGTTTTCAGGTACACGTTCTCGTCATTAAATGACTCGCGATGGCTGCATCACCGCACGCTGGGTATTATGATTTCGAGACCACCCAAGCCCGGGCGTTATTCATCCGCGTTCCATATCTAGTCCCAGACTTCTTACAGAAAGTGATCAAATATGGACCAATGAATTAGGATGCAAGGAATGGACTCCTGAACAAATAGCATGTATACACGCAAGTAATATATTGATCCACACACATACCGTAAGATATAAAATGTACTATTCATAAAAAAATTCAAAAAATTGTTGCATCTATCTATCTATTATATACTAAAAGCAAAATAAGAGTGTTTTAGCGGAGAAACCAGGTTAATCCACATAAACTAAAATTACTACATCCGTTGATTGTAATAGTAACGGATGAGATTAAGGGTCAAGTCAAAGTTACGTAAATTGTTGTCGCGTTACAAAACACGTACACATGAAAAGGTACGAGGGGCCGTGGTGTCCATATAAGCTTTCACATGTGCTAAATAATCTAGCCTATGATGGTGGCGATTAAAAAAAAATCTCGTACAACATCGTGCGCTGGAATAAAACAACCAACGAAGGAGTTTGTACCGGTACTAGAAAGAGAGTCCAAATGCTTTACGTAAAAAAAAAGGCAGGTCTATCTCCCAGCTCTATCTCTTTCTTTTTCTCTCTATACCATATGAGACTAGGGCTCCACGTATCCATGCACGAGAAACTAAAAAACATATCGGGTTAAAGCACTGCATGCAGCATATACAAGTGACATATCAGCCGGAATGACTTCAATCGTTACACAAAGAATTTGATCTGTGTCACACATATATATTGCCACTTAATTATGACATCTTTGATTCTCAAAAGAAAAATATATGGGGATTTCTATTTTCGTGCCCTCGGTTTCTTAGTTGTGCTCAGTTTTCCCCAGCTCCTTAGTTTTTCCTCAGTTTTCCCCAAGACCTTGTCTGAAACCCGCAGAAGAAGCTCGGACGGAAGGAATCCGTTAAGTTGACCGTTCCGTGCTGACGAGTGGGGTCGTGTCATTTATGGGGCCGCGTCTTGTGGGGCTGGTAGGAAGGAACCGCGTGGGACATGACGAGATCGTGTTTGTGGGGCCGTAGCGTATGGAGCCGTGTGGGTCCGGGACGTGGGCACGAGTGGTTTCTGTCTCTTTCGCCCAGATTAGCAGTTTTCAATGTACCTTTTTCCTCTCTCTCGCTCGATCTCATTCATATTTGATAGACCAAATTGGTAGCAAATCTAGAGCAGCTTCTCCTTCTGTTTTTTAATGCCATTCATTTCTTTATGCCTTTGTTTTTACCCAATCAGGTAGGAAATCTAGGGCACAAATCCAGAGAAAATATAGGATAAGCTGCATACAGCAGCCAACATAGCATAGATATATTCACGACAGATCCAACAGTAGTACCGATAGAACACTACAACATAAGCTATATTTTACATGAATTTAAGCTGCTCTACATATAGAGCAGTCACATACAGAGAGTGCAGTAGGCATATTCAACGCCTCCAGGTAGCGCATGTGACTCGCTTGGAGGTTGCGCAGGTGAATACCAAGTGCTTTGTGTTTGACCATGAACGCATGCACGTTCACGGTCGTTCCAACTCTAGCGCCGCATCTGCCAATGGATTCAGCATGGTTCACCAGACAGTTGAAGTCGGTGGCGCGGAGCTTCCTGTTGCAGAAGGGGCACTTGTAAATTCCTCGAGCAAAGGGGCCATCGTAATGGCCGGACTGTAGCCTCCTGAGGACGTGACGAGTATTGGTGTGGAAGGACTCGTCGTCGCTGTCGACGTCGCTGCTCTGTGATACGTCTCCGACGTATCGATAATTTCTTATGTTCCATGCCACATTATTGATGTTATCTACATGTTTTATGCACACTTTATGTCATATTCGTGCATTTTCTGGAACTAACCTATTAACAAGATGCCGAAGTGCCAGTTCCTGTTTTCTGCTGTTTTTGGTTTCAGAAATCCTAGTAACGAAATATTCTCGGAATCGGACGAAATCAACGCCCAAGTTCCTATTTTCGCCGGAAGCATCCAGAACACACGAGAAGGACCAGAGGGGGGGCACTGGGCCCCCAGACCATAGGCCGGCGCGGCCCAGGCCCTGGCCGCGCCGCCCTATGGTTTCGTCACCCCTTCGACCCTCCTGCGCCGCCTCTTCGCCTATATAAAGCCCCTGGATCGAAAACCCTGATACGCTTGACGAAAACCACAGAAACCTTCCAGAGCCGCCGCCATCGCGAGGCCAAGATCTGGGGGACAGGAGTCTCTGTTCCGGCACGCTGCCGGAGCGGGGAAGTGCCCCCGGAAGGCTTCTCCATCGACACCGCTGCCATCTTCACCGCCATCTTCATCACCGCTGCTGCTCCCATGAGGAGGGAGTAGTTCTCCATCAAGGCTCGGGGCTGTACCGGTAGCTGTGTGGTTCATCTCTCTCCCATGTACCTCAATACAATGATCTCATGAGCTGCTTTACATGATTGAGATTCATATGAGTTTGTATCACAATTTATCTATGTGCTACTCTAGCAATGTTATTAAAGTAGTTCTATTCCTCCTGCACGTGTGTAAAGGTGACAGTGTGTGCACCGTGTTAGTACTTGGTTTATGCTATGATCATGATCTCTTGTAGATTGCGAAGTTAACTATTGCTATGATAATATTGATGTGATCTATTCCTCCTACATATGCATGAAGGTGACAGTGTGCATGCTATGTTAGTACTTGGTTTAGTCTGTTGATCTATCTTACACTATAAGGTTACTTAAATATGAGCATTATTGTGGAGCTTGTTAACTCCGGCATTGAGGGTTCGTGTAATCCTACGCAATGTGTTCATCATCCAACGAAAGTGTAGAGTATGCATTTATCTATTCTGTTATGTGATCAATGTTGAGAGTGTCCACTAGTGAAAGTGTAATCCCTAGGCCTTGTTCTTAAATACTGCTATCGCTACTTGTTTACTACTGCTGCGTTACTACTGCTTGTTTGCTATTTCACTGTGTTACTACTGCTGCAATACTACCATCATCAACTACACGCCGGCAAGCTATTTTCTGGCACCGTTGCTACTGCTCATATATATTCATACCACCTGTATTTCACTATCTCTTCGCCGAACTAGTGCACCTATTAGGTGTGTTGGGGACACAAGAGACTTCTTGCTTTGTGGTTGCAGGGTTGCATGAGAGGGATATCTTTGACCTCTTCCTCCCTGAGTTCGATAAACCTTGGGTGATCCACTTAAGGGAAAACTTGCTGCTGTTCTACAAACCTCTGCTCTTGGAGGCCCAACACTGTCTACAGGAAAGGAGGGGGAACGTAGACATCAAGCACTTTTCTGGCGCCGTTGCCGGGGACCAGAAAGCTACACAACAGGAATTTCCTCCCTCGTCAACCCCGCGCCAGTCCTGGACAGCATCAAGTATTTTCTGGCGCCGTTGCCGGGGAGGAAAGGTAAAAGGTACTCACACTCCGGATCTTGGATACTAAGCTATTCTCCGTCGTTGTAAGTACTCGAAGCTATTTCCTTTAGATCCTGCAATTGCATCTTTTTGTTTCTTGTTTTACACTAGTAAGGCATAATGGAAAACATCTGTGAGCTCTTTGTACTATTTCCTGAGTCAAGACATGAATGGTTTAATGCGAAAATTAAAAAACCCATGGAATCTTATTTGCATGCTAGTAGCAATGATATTAGTATGAACGCTTTGAACACCATTGTTGCTAATGATATGGAAAATTCTAAGCTTGGGGAAGCTGGCTTTGATGAGCATGATATTTTTAGTCCCCCAAGCATTGAGGAGAAAATTTTCTTTGATGATACTTTGCCTCCTATTTATGATGATTATAATGATAGTGGTCTTTTGGTGCCACCTACTATGGAGAGTAAATTTTGTTATACTATGCCTCCTACACTTGATGAGAATAATAATGATAGCTACTTTGTTGAATTTGCTCCTACTACAATTAATAAGAATAACTATGCTTATGTGGAGAGTAATAATTTTATGCATGAGACTCATGATAAGAATGCTTTGTGTGATAGTTACATTGTTGAGTTTGCTCATGACACTACTGAAAGCTATTATGAGAGAGGAAAATGTGGTTGTAGAAATTTTCATGTTACTAAAATACCTCTCTATGTGCTGAAATTTTTGAAGCTACACTTGTTCTATCTTCCTATGCTTGCTACTTTGCTCTTCATGAACTTGTTTCTTTACAAGATTCCCTTTCATAGGAAGCATGTTAGACTTAAATGTGTTTTGTATTTGCCTCTTGATGCTCTCTTTTTCTTCAAATACTATTTCTTGCGAGTGCATCATCAAAACTGCTGAGCCCATCTTAATGGCTATAAAGAAAGAACTTCTTGGGAGATAACCCATGTGTTATTTTGCTACAGTACTTTATTTTATATTTGTGTCTTGGAAGTTGTTTATTACTGTAGCAACCTCTCCTTATCTTAGTTTTGTGTTTTGTTGTGCCAAGTTAAGCCGTTGATAGAAAAGTAAGTACTAGATTTGGATTACTGCGCAGTTCCAGATTTCTTTGCTGTCACGAATCTGGGTCCACCTCCCTGTAGGTAGCTCAGAAAATTATGCCAATTTACGTGCATGATCCTCAGATATGTACGCAACTTTCATTCAATTTGAGCATTTTCATTTGAGCAAGTCTGGTGCCATTTTAAAATTCGTCAATACGAACTGTTCTGTTTTGACAGATTCTGCCTTTTATTTCGCATTGCCTCTTTTGCTATGTTGGATGAATTTCTTTGATCCACTAATGTCCAGTAGCATTATGCAATGTCCAGAAGTGTTAAGAATGATTGTGTCACCTCTGAATATGTTAATTTTTATTGTGCACTAACCCTCTAATGAGTTGTTTCGAGTTTGGTGTGGAGGAAGTTTTCAAGGATCAAGAGAGGAGTATGATGCAACATGATCAAGGAGAGTGAAAGCTCTAAGCTTGGGGATGCCCCAGTGGTTCACCCCTACATATATCAAGAAGACTCAAGCATCTAAGCTTGGGGATGCCCAAGGCATCCCCTTCTTCATCGACAACATTATCAGGTTCCTCCCCTGAAACTATATTTTTATTCCATCACATCTTATGTGCTTTTTCTTGGAGCGTCGGTTTGTTTTTGTTTTTTGTTTTGTTTGAATAAAATGGATCCTAGCATTCACTTTATGGGAGAGAGACACGCTCCGCTGTAGCATATGGACAAGTATGTCCTTGGTTTCTACTCATAGTATTCATGGCGAAGTTTCTCCTTCGTTAAATTGTTATATGGTTGGAATTGGAAAATGATACATGTAGTAATTGCTATAAATGTCTTGGGTAATGTGATACTTGGCAATTGTTGTGCTCATGTTTAAGCTCTTGCATCATATACTTTGCACCCATTAATGAAGAAATACATAGAGCATGCTAAAATTTGGTTTGCATATTTGGTTTCTCTAAGGTCTAGATAATTTCTAGTATTGAGTTTGAACAACAAGGAAGACGGTGTAGAGTCTTATAATGTTTTCAATATGTCTTTTATGTGAGTTTTGCTGCACCGGTTCATCCTTGTGTTTGTTTCAAATAAGCCTTGCTAGCCTAAACCTTGTATCGAGAGGGAATACTTCTCATGCATCCAAAATACTTGAGCCAACCACTATGCCATTTGTGTCCACCATACCTACCTACTACATGGTATTTCCTGCCATTCCAAAGTAAATTGCTTGAGTGCTACCTTTAAACAATTCAAAATTTATCACCTCTGATTTGTGTCAATGTTTTATAGCTCATGAGGAAGTATGTGGTGTTTATCTTTCAATCTTGTTGGGCAACTTTCACCAATGGACTAGTGGCTTCATCCGCTTATCCAATAATTTTGCAAAAAGAGCTGGCAATGGGATTCCCAGTCCCAAATTAATTAACAAAAATAGACACTCCTCCATGGTATGTGATTGTTGGACGGCACCCGAAGGATTCGGTTAGCCATGGCTTGTGTAAGCAAAGGTTGGGAGGAGTGTCATCATAATAAAACTAAAATAAAAAGGCACTCCTTCATGGTATGAGATTGTTGGCAGGCACCCGAGGATTCGGTTAGCCATGGTTTGTGAAAGAAAGGTTGGAAGGAGTGCCACCCAAAATAAAATAAAATGGGAGCCGCTCTTTGAAGGTTTGTCTGGCAAGGGGGTTAGAGTACCCGCTACCATTCGTTGACAACAACATACACCTCTCAAAACTTTATTTTCATGCTCTCTTTATGTTTTCAAAATCAAAGCTCTAGCACAAATATAGCAATCGATGCTTTTCCTCTATGGAGGACCATTCTTTTACTTTCATTGTTGAGTCAGTTCACCTATTTCTCTCCACCTCAAGAAGCAAACACTTGTGTGAACTGTGCATTGATTCCTACATATTTGCATATTGCATTTGTTATATTGCTTTGCATTGACAATTATCCATGAGATATACATGTTATAAGTTGAAAGCAACCGCTGAAACTTAATCTTCCTTTATGTTGCTTCAATACCTTTACTTTGAATTATTGCTTTATGAGTTAACTCTTATGCAAGACTTATTGATGCTTGTCTTGAAGTACTATTCATGAAAAGTCTTTGCTATATGATTCATTTGCTTACTCATGTCATATACATTGTTTTGATCGCTGCATTCACTACATATGCTTTACAAATAGTATGATCAAGGTTATGATGGCATGTCACTCCAGAAATTATCTGTGTTATCGTTTTACCTGCTCGGGACGAGCAGAACTAAGCTTGGGGATGCTGATACGTCTCCGACGTATCGATAATTTCTTATGTTCCATGCCACATTATTGATGTTATCTACATGTTTTATGCACACTTTATGTCATATTCGTGCATTTTCTGGAACTAACCTATTAACAAGATGTCGAAGTGCCAGTTCCTGTTTTCTGCTGTTTTTAGTTTCAGAAATCCTAGTAACGAAATATTCTCGGAATCGGACGAAATCAACGCCCAAGTTCCTATTTTCACCGGAAGCATCCAGAACACACGAGAAGGACCAGAGGGGGGGCACTGGGCCCCCAGACCATAGGCCGGCGCGGCCCAGGCCCTGGCCGCGCCGCCCTATGGTTTCGTCACCCCTTCGACCCTCCTGCGCCGCCTCTTCGCCTATATAAAGCCCCTGGATCGAAAACCCTGATACGCTTGACGAAAACCACAGAAACCTTCCAGAGCCGCCGCCATCGCGAGGCTAAGATCTGGGGGACAGGAGTCTCTGTTCCGGCACGCTGCCGGAGCGGGGAAGTGCCCCCGGAAGGCTTCTCCATCGACACCGCTGCCATCTTCACCGCCATCTTCATCACCGCTGCTGCTCCCATGAGGAGGGAGTAGTTCTCCATCAAGGCTCGGGGCTGTACCGGTAGCTATGTGGTTCATCTCTCTCCCATGTACCTCAATACAATGATCTCATGAGCTGCTTTACATGATTGAGATTCATATGAGTTTGTATCACAATTTATCTATGTGCTACTCTAGCAATGTTATTAAAGTAGTTCTATTCCTCCTGCACGTGTGTAAAGGTGACAGTGTGTGCACCGTGTTAGTACTTGGTTTATGCTATGATCATGATCTCTTGTAGATTGCGAAGTTAACTATTGCTATGATAATATTGATGTGATCTATTCCTCCTACATATGCATGAAGGTGACAGTGTGCATGCTATGTTAGTACTTGGTTTAGTCTGTTGATCTATCTTACACTATAAGGTTACTTAAATATGAGCATTATTGTGGAGCTTGTTAACTCCGGCATTGAGGGTTCGTGTAATCCTACGCAATGTGTTCATCATCCAACGAAAGTGTAGAGTATGCATTTATCTATTCTGTTATGTGATCAATGTTGAGAGTGTCCACTAGTGAAAGTGTAATCCCTAGGCCTTGTTCTTAAATACTGCTATCGCTACTTGTTTACTACTGCTGCGTTACTACTGCTTGTTTGCTATTTCACTGTGTTACTACTGCTGCAATACTACCATCATCAACTACACGCCGGCAAGCTATTTTCTGGCACCGTTGCTACTGCTCATATATATTCATACCACCTGTATTTCACTATCTCTTCGCCGAACTAGTGCACCTATTAGGTGTGTTGGGGACACAAGAGACTTCTTGCTTTGTGGTTGCAGGGTTGCATGAGAGGGATATCTTTGACCTCTTCCTCCCTGAGTTCGATAAACCTTGGGTGATCCACTTAAGGGAAAACTTGCTGCTGTTCTACAAACCTCTGCTCTTGGAGGCCCAACACTGTCTACAGGAAAGGAGGGGGAACGTAGACATCAAGCACTTTTCTGGCGCCGTTGCCGGGGACCAGAAAGCTACACAACAGGAATTTCCTCCCTCGTCAACCCCGCGCCAGTCCTGGACAGCATCACTCTGCACCTGTCACGTAGTACCAAAGATCGTGCAAAAAACACGGAGCCAATTGCAATGATGATGGAACAGAGAGTGAACAAAGATCATGCATGAAAATATGGGCTCGAAAAAAAGAGGTAGCCTCAGTAACATTGGACACACTTATATCCAGGATTTGAGTCAGTAAACCAAAGATCATGCACAACAAATTTGTACACACCAATTGTTTACGGACCAAACCCTGAATCAATTTGTGCCCAAATATTCATCATCATTCGCACAAATCTTAAACAAAAGCAAATCACAAACACTAATAACGCAAGATCTAACACAAAAGGATTAAACTAGGAACAGACGTACCCTAATAATGCAAGATCTAACACAAATGGATTGAACTAGGAACAAACTTACCCTAATAACCCTAGATCTAACACAAAAGGATTGAAATGGGATAAGAACAAGGGAGCAAAGGGTTACATCCGGCTCATCGTCGACGATGCCGGTGTCGTAGGGGTTCTCCGGCGCGACGTACGACACTTGTTCGTATGGGTTCCAAGCGACGGGGGCCTGGACGGTGGCAGCGGCCGATGCGCTGGCGGCTGATGCGCCGGCTGCTACGTTGGAAGCAGCGACAGGGGCCTGGACGGGGGCAGCGGCCGATGCGCCAGCGGCTGATGCGCCGGCTGCTAAGCTGAAAGTAGCGACAGGGGCCTTGACGGGGGCAGCGGCCGATGCGCCGGCGTCTGATGCGCCGGCTGCTACGTTGGAAGCAGTGATAGGGGCCTGGATGGGGGCAGCGACCGATGCGCCGACAATGGGCATCTCATTCTTGTCCATTGCCGGCGGTTTTCTTCGCGGTTTTTTCTTCGGTTGTGGAGAAGACGATGGGACAGGAGAGGCGGTTGCAGTGAGAACGTGCGTCGAGGGAGAGAAAAAAGGGATCTATAAAGACGAAGGTGGCGTGTACCGCAACACACGTCCGCTATGCACGGCTGCAGCATGCACCGCGACACGAGTCTAACCCTGGGACGTTTGGTGTACTCAGTTATAACCTCGGGCCTTATACAGAAATTTTATCTGTACTTAGTTTTCCCCTCGAGTATTTAGACTGGCAAGTGCAATATACTCAGTTTTACCCTGAAGTAGCTGGCCAACAGAGATTCAACAAATGAGATTAACATATCTAATTGAGTCATTTCATGCGCAAAAAAATCCAAAAAAATAAAACATAGTGGCACCTACTCATGGAGTCTTCCTGCGCAACCTGCCACCTAGAAAACCTTAACAAACATATATAAATCAAGTTTGACCCCAAATTTCCACTTCTCAGAATCAGCAGTGTAGCTATGAAGATGCATGGTTTTTCACTCAAACCCCTTTGCAAAACATCTTCCCCAAGAACATAGTTTGTCTAAATGATGCCATAATTGTCACACTCATGTATATTTGAATCGCAAATAATTTCATGTAGCCCAATTTGAATTATATTGTACAAAACACGCATTTTCATTTTGTAATTTTTTTGTTTGAATCCCTTAGTCTATTTACTATTTATGTGCCCTTGGATTCTTAGTACTACTCAGTTTTGCCCTCAAGTTCTGTCACAAATGCTCTCAGAAGCCCAAACTTATCCTGATTGGTTGAGCCGTTGTCACACGGATCGACTCCACGAACCGTTGATCAACTGATCTAACGGGCAGTATACCCCTCCCCGTCTCTTCGTGGCCACCCCTCTCTCTCTCTCTTCGTGGCCACCCCTCTCTCTCTGTTGGTGGATGCATTATTGTCACCCATCTAACAATTAAGCAAAATAAGAGTGTTTTAACGGAAAAACCAGGTTAATCCACATAAACTAAAATTACTACATCCGTTGATTGTAATAGTAACGGATGAGATTAAGGGTCAAGTCAAATTACGTAAATTGGTGTCACGTTACAAAACACGTACACATGAAAAGGTACGAGGGGCCGTGATGTCCATATAAGCTTTCACATGTGCTAAATAATCTAGCCTATGATGGTGGCGATTAAAAAAAACTCGTACAACATCGTGCGCTGGAATAAAACAACCAACGAAGGAGTTTGTACCGGTACCGGAAAGAGAGTCCAAATGATTTACGTAAAGAAAGGGCAAGTCTATCTCCCAGCTCTATCTCTTTATTTTTCTCTCTATACCATATGAGACTAGGGCTCCACGTATCCATGCACGAGAAACTGAAAAACATATCGGGTTAAAGCAGTGCATGCAGCATATACAAGTGACATATCAGCCGGAATGACTTCAATCGTTACACAAAGAATTTGATCTGTCTCACACACGTATATATTGCCACTTAATTATGACATCTTTGATTCTCAAAAGAAAAATATATAGGAATTTCTATTTTTGTGCCCTCGGTTTTTTAGTTGTGCTCAGTTTTCCCCAGCTCCTTAGTTTTTCCTCAATTTTCCCCAAGACCTTGTCTGAAACCCGCAGAAGGAGCTCGGACGGAAGGAATCTGTTAAGTTGACCGTTCCGTGCTGATGAGTGGGGTCGTGTCGTTTGTGGGGCCGCGTCGTGTGGGGTTGGTAGGAAGGAACCGCGTGGGACAGGACGAGACCGTGTTTGTGGGGCCGTAGCGTGTGGAGCCGTGTGGGTCCGCGACGTGGGCACGAGTGGTTTCTGTCTCTTTCGCCCAGATTAGCAGTTTTCAATGTACCTTTTTCCTCTCTCTCGCTCGATCTCATTCATATTTGATAGCCCAAATTGGTAGCAAATCTAGAGCAGCTTCTCCTTCTGTTTTTTAACGCCATTCATTTCTTTATGCCTTCGTTTTTACCCAATCAGGTAGGAAATCTAGGACACAAATCCAGAGAAAATATAGGATAAGCTGCATACAACAGCCAACATAGTATAGATATATTCACGACAGATCCAACAATAGTACCAGTAGAACCCTACAACATAAACTATATTTTACATGAATTTAAGCTGCTCTACAGATAGAGCAGTCACATACAGAGAGTGCAGTAGACATGTTCAATGCCTCCAGGTAGCGCATGTGACTCGCTTGGAGGTTACGCAGGTTAATACCAAGTGCTTTGTGTTTGGCCATGAACGCATGCACGTTCACGGTTGTTCCAACTCTAGCACCGCATCTGTCAATGGATTCAACATGGTTCACCAGACAGTTGAAGTCAGTGGCGCGGAGCTTCCTGTTGCAGAAGGGGCACTTGTAAATTACCCGAGCAATGGGGCCATCGTAATGGCCGGACTGCAGCCTCCTGAGGATGTGACGAGTCTTGGTGTGGAAGGACTCGTCGTCGCTGTCGACGTCGCTGCTCTGCACCTGTCACGTAGCACCAAAGATCGTGCAAAAAACACGGATCCAATTGCAACGATGATGGAACAGAGAGTGAACAAAGATCATGCATGATAATATGGGCTCGAAAAAAAGAGGTAGCCTCAGTTACATTGGACACACTTATATCCAGGATTTGAGTCAGAAACCAAAGATCATGCACAACAAATTTTACACACCAATTGTTTACTGACCAAGCCCTGAATCAATTTGTGCCCAAATATTCATTATCATCGGCACAAATCTTAAACAAAAGCAAATCACAAACACTAATAACGCAAGATCTAACACAAAATGATTAAACTAGGAACAGACGCACCCTAATAATGCAAGATCTAACACAAATGGATTGAACTAGGAACAAACTTACACTAATAACGCTAGATATAACACAAAATAATTGAAATGGGATAAGAACAAGGGAGCAAAGGGTTACCTCCGGCTCATCGTCGACGATGCTTGTGTCGTAGGGGTTCTCCGGCGTGATGTACGGCACTGGTTCGTACGGGTTCCAAGCGACGGGGGCCTAGACGGTGGCGGCGGCCGATGCGCCGGCTGCTACGTTGGAATCAGCGACAGGGGCCTGGACGGGGGCAGCGGCCGATGCGCCGGCGGCCTATGCGCCGGCTGCTACGCTGGAAGTAGCGACAGGGGCCTGGACGGGGGCAGCGGCCGATGCGCCGGCGTCTGATGTGCCGACTGCTACGTTGGAAGCAGCGATAGGGGCCTGGACGGGGGCAGCGGCCGATGCGCCGGCGGCTGATGCGCCGACAATGGGCACCTCATTCTTGTCCATCGCCGGCGGTTTTCTTTGGGGTTTTTTCTTCGGTTGTGGAGAAGATGATGGGACAGGAGAGGCGGTTGCAGTAAGAACGTGCGTCGAGGGAGAGAAAAAAGTGCTCTAGAAAGACGAAGGTGGCGTGTACCGCAACACGCGTCCGCTATGCACGGCTGCAGCGTGCACCGCGACACGAGTCTAACCCTGAGACGTTTGGTGTACTCAGTTATAACCTCGGGCCTTATACAGAAATTTTATCTGTACTCAGTTTTCCCCTCGAGTACTTAGACTGACAAGCACAATATACTCAGTTTTACCCTCAAGTAGCTAGTCAACAGAGAGTCAACAAATGAGATTAACATATCTAATTGAATCATTTCATGCGCAAAAAAATCCAAAAAAATAAAAACATAGTGGCACCTACTCATGGAGTCTTCCTACGCAACCTGCCACCTAGAAAACCTTAACAAACATATATAAATCAAGTTTTACCACAAATTGCCACTTCTCAGAATCAGCAGTGTAGCTATGAAGATGCATGGTTTTCCATTCAAACCCCTTTGCAAAACATCTTCCCCAAAAACATAGTTTGTCTAAATGATGCCATAATTGTCACACTCATGTATATTTGAATTGCAAATAATTTGATGTAGCCCAATATGAATTATATTGTACAAAACACGCATTTTTCATTTTGTAATTTTTTTGTTTGAATCCCTTAGTGTATTTACTATTTATGTGCCCTTGAATTCTTAGGACTACTCAGTTTTGCCCTCAAGTTCTGTCACAAATTCTCTCAGAAGCCCAAAATTATCCTGATTGGTTGAGCCGTTGTCACACGAATCGACTCGACGAACCGTTGATCAACTGATCTAACGGGCAGTATACCCCTCCCCGTCTCTTCGTGGCCACCCCTCTCTCTCTTCGTTGCCACCCCTCTCTCTCTCTCTGTCGATGGATGCATTATTATCACTCATCTAACAATTAAGCAAAATAAGAGTGTTTTAACGGAGAAACCATGTTAATCCACATAAACTAAAATTACTACATCCGTTGATTGTAATAGTAACGGATGAGACTAAGGGTCAGGCCAAAGTTACGTAAATTGTTGTCACGTTACAAAACACGTACATATGAAAAGGTACGAGGGGCCGTGATGTCCATATAAGATTTCACATGTGCTAAATAATCTAGCCTATGATGGTGGCGATTAAAAAAATCTCGTACAACATCGTGCGCTGGAATAAAACAACGAGCGAAGGAGTTTGTACCGGTACCGGAAAGAGAGTCCAAATGGTTTACGTAAAAAAAGGGCAGGTCTATCTCCCAGCTCTATCTCTTTATTTTTCTCTCTATACCATATGAGACTAGGGCTCCACGTATCCATGCACGAGAAACTGAAAAACATATCGGGTTAAAGCAGTGCATGCAACATATACAAGTGACATATCAGCCGGAATGACTTCAATCGTTACACAAAGAATTTGATCTGTCTCACACACGTATATATTGCCACTTAATTATGACATCTTTGATTCTCAAAAGAAAATTATATAGGGATTTCTATTTTCGTGCCCTCGGTTTTTTAGTTGTGCTCAGTTTTCTCCAGCTCCTTAGTTTTTCCTCAGTTTTCCCCAAGACCTTGTCTGAAATCCGCAGAAGGAGCTCGGATGGAAGGAATCCGTTAAGTTGACCGTTCCGTACTGACGAGTGGGGTCGTGTCGTTTGTGGGGCCGCGTCGTGTGGGGCTGTGATGTCTACGCACGCTTCTATTCCTGTAGACAGTGTTGGGCCTCCAAGAGCAGAGGTTTGTAGAACAGCAACAAGTTTCCCTTAGTGAATCACCCAAGGTTTATCGAACTCAGGGAGGTAGAGTTCAAAGATATCCCTCTCAAGCAACCCTGCAATTAAGATACAAGAAGTCTCTTGTGTCCCAACACACCTAATACACTTGTCAGATGTATAGGTGCACTAGTTCGGCGAAGAGATAGTGAAATACAAGTAATATGGATGATTATAAGTAGTAATTGCAATCTGAAAGAAAATGGCAGCAAGCGAACATGTAGCAGAACTTGTTGGAAACGGTGTTTCAATGCTTAGAAACAAGGCCTAGGGATCATACTTTCACTAGTAGACACTCTCAACAATGATCACATAATTGGACAATTAGATAACTTCTCTTCACTTGTGCTACTCTGAATTACTCTCCTATTGGAATCACTAATCATCACGTAGTGGCTACAAAAGCTCCACTCAAAGTTCATCAAGTACTTGACAAACACCACTCATAGGGATATCCTCATCAAATCATAATCCAAGATAATACCGTTGCAATTTAGACCGAGTACTAACATAGCATACACACTGTCAACAATAGCTATGAGAGGGGGAATAGATCACATCAATACTATCATAGTAATAGTTAACTTCATAATCCACAAGAGATTACAATCATAGCCTACGCCAAGTACTACATGATGCACACACTGTCCTCTTTACATCATGGAGGAGGAATATACTACTTTAATAACATCACTAGAGTAGCACATAGATTAATAGTGATACAAAGCTCATGATCACATAAAGATCACACCATGGGAGAGAGAGATGAACCACATAGCTACTGGTAGAGCCCTCAGCCTCGGGGGAGAACTACTCCCTCCTCATCATGGGAGACATCAATGACGATGAAGATGGCGATGAAGTCGATGTAGATGGATTCCGGGGGCAATTCCCCATCCCGGTGGCGTGCCGGAACAGAGATTTTGTCCCCCGAAACATGACTTCGCGATGGCGGCGGCTAATGTCTACGCACGCTTCTGTTCCTGTAGACAGTGTTGGGCCTCCAAGAGCAGAGGTTTGTAGAACAGCAGCAAGTTTCCCTTAAATGAATCACCCAAGGTTTATCGAACTCAGGGAGGTAGAGGTCAAAGATATCCCTCTCAAGCAACCCTGCAATTAAGATACAAGAAGTCTCTTGTGTCCCCAACACACATAATACACTTGTCAGATGTATAGGTGCACTATTTCGGTGAAGAGATAGTGAAATACAACTAATATGGATGATTGTAAGTAGTAATTGCAATCTGAAATATAAATGGAAGCAAGCGAACATGTAACAGAACTTGTTGGAAACGGTGTTTAAATGCTTAGAAACAAGGCCTAGGGATCATACTTTCACTATTGGATACTCTCAACAATGATCACATAACTGAATAAATAAATGCTACTCTTAAACACTCTCTTGTTGGATAACAAACACCATTCATTGTGTAGGGCTACAAAGCACACCTCAAGCCGGAGTAAACAAGCTCCACAACATCCGGAGTTCATATTAAAGTAACCTCTAGAGTGCATAATAGACCGTTACAATTTAGACCGAGTACTAACATAGCATACACACTGTCACCAATAGCTATGAAAGGGGGAATAGATCACATTAATACCATCATAGTAATAGTTAACTTCATAATATACAAGAGATTACAATCATAACCTACGCCAAGTATTACATGATGCACACACTGTCAACTTTACATCATGGAGGAGGAATAGACTACTTTAATAACATCACTAGAGTAGCACATAGATTAATAGTGATACAAAGCTCATGATCACATAAAGATCACACCATGGGAGAGAGAGATGAACCACATAGCTACCGGTAGAGCGCTCAGCCTCGGGGGAGAACTACTCCCTCTTCATCATGGGAAACAGCGATGGCGATGAAGATGGCGGTGGTGTCGATGGAGATGACTCCGGGGGCAATTCCCCGCCCAGGCGGCATGCCGGAACAGAGATTTCTAACCCCTGAAACTAGGTTTCGCGATGGCGGCGGCGCCCCTGGAGTCTTTCTAAAATATGATTGATTGATATAGGGTTTTCGCGTCGCGAGGGATTATATATGCGAAAGGGCGGCGTCGGAGGGGTCCCGAGGGGCCCACCCCATACCTGGGCGCGCGCCCCCTCCTTGGCCGCGCCGCCAGGTGGTGTGGGCCCCCTGGCCCTTCTCCGTCTCTCCTTCGGTGTTTTGGGTCCGTCTCGGTAAAATAGAAGGTTTGGCTTTCGTTTCGTCCAATTCCGAGAATATTGCCCGAACAGCTTTTCTGGAACCAAAAATAGCAGAAAACAGGAACTGGCACCTCGGCATCTTGTTAATAGTTTAGTTCCGTAAAATGCATAAAAACGATATAAAGTGTATATAAAACATGTGAGTATTGTCATAAAACTAGCATGGAACATAAGAAATTATAGATACGTTTGAGACGTATCAAGCATCCCCAAGCTTAGTTCCTACTCGCCCTCTAGTAGGTAAACGATAACAAGGATAATTTCTGAAGTGACATGCTACTATCATAATCTTGATCAATACTATTGTAAAGCATATGAGATGAATGAAGGGATTCAAAGCAATGGTAAAGATAATGACTAAACAACTGAATCATATAGCAAAGACTTTTCATGAATAGTACTTTCAAGACAAGCATCAATAAGTCTTGCATAAGAGTTAACTCATAAAGCAATAGATTCTTAATAGAAGGTTTTGAAGCAACACAAAGGAAGATTTAAGTTTAAGCAGTTGCTTTCAACTTTCAACATGTATATCTCATGGATAATTGTCAACACAAAGTAATATGATGAGTGCAAACAAGCAAGTATGTAAGAATCAATGCACACAGTTGACACAAGTGTTTGCTTCTAAGATAGAAAGAAGTAGGTAAACTGACTCAACATAAAGTAAAAGAAATGCCCTTCGCAGAGGGAAGCAAGGATTACTCATGTGCTAGAGCTTTTTATTTTGAAAACATGGAAACTATTTTGTCAACGGTAGTAATAATTCATATGTGTTATGCATAAAACATCCTATAAGTTGCAAGCCTGATGCAACGAATACCAATAGTGCTCGCACCTTTTCCTAATTAGCTCGGATTTCCATGGATTATCATTGCATTACATATGTTTCAACCAAGTGTCACAAAGGGGTACCTCTATGCCACCTGTACAAAGGTCCAAGGAGATAGATCGCATTTGATTTCTCGTTTTTGATAAATCTCAACTTGAGGACATCCATACCGGGACAACATAGAAAACAGATAATGGACTCCTCTTTAATGCTTAAGCATTCAACAACAGATAATATTCTCATAAGAGATTGAGGATTAATGTCCAAACTAAAACTTCCACCATGATACATGGCTTTAGTTGGCGGCCCAATGTTCTTCTCTAACAATATGCATACTCAAACCATTTAATCATGACAAATCACCCTTAGTTCAGACAAGACGAACATGCATAGCAACTCACATGATATTCAACAAAAGTGTAACAGTTGATGGCGTCCCCAAAAACATGGTTACCGCTCAACAAGCAACTTATAAGAAATAAGATACATAAGAGACATATTCTTTATCACAATAGTTTTTAAGCTACTTTCCCATGAGCTATATATTGCAGAGACAAGGAATGAAATTTTAAAGGTAGCACGCAAGCAGTTTACTTGGATGGCAGAGAAATACCACATAGTAGGTAGTTATGGTAGACACAAATGGCATAAGTTTTGGCTCAAGGTTTTGGATGCACGAGAAGCATTCCCTCTCAGTACAAGGCTTTGGCTAGCAAGGTTGTTTGAAGCAAACACAAGTATGAACCGGTACAGCAAAACTTACATAAGAACATATTGCAAGCATTATAAGACTCTACACTGTCTTCCTTGTTGTTCAAACACTTTTACCAGAAAATATCTAGACTTTAGAGAGACCAATCATGCAAACCAAATTTCAACAAGCTCTACGGTAGTTCTCCACTAATAGGTTTAAACTACATGATGCAAGAGCTTAAACATGATCTACTTGAGAGCTCAAAACAATTGCCAAGTATCAAATTATTCAAGACAATATACCAATTACCACATGAAGCATTTTCTGTTTCCAACCAAATAGCAATGAACGAAGCGGTTTTCAACCTTCGCCATGAACATTAAAAGTAAAGCTAAAAACACCAGTGTTCATATGAACAAGCGGAGCGCGTCTCTCTCCCACACATGGATTGCTAGGATCCAAATTTATTCAGAGAATGGAAATAACAAAACGAAAATAAAACACACAGACGCTCCAAGTAAAGCTCATAAGATGTGACGGAATAAAAATATAGTTTCACTAGAGGTGACCTGATAAGTTGTCGATGAAGAAGGGGATGCCTTGGGCATCCCCAAGCTTAGATGCTTGAGTCTTCTTGAAATATGCAGGGATGAAGCACGGGGGCATCCCCAAGCTTAGGCTTTTCACTCTTCTTGATCATATCATATCATTCTCCTCTCTTGATCCTTGAAAACTTCCTCCACACCAAACTCAAAACAATCTCATTAGAGGGTTAGTGCATAATCAAAAACTTACATGTTCAGAGAGGACACAATCATTCCCAACACTTCTGGACATTACCCAAAGCTACTGAAATTTAATGGAGCAAAGAAATCCACTCAAACATAGTAAAAGAGGCAATGCGAAATAAAAGGCAGAATCTGTCAAAACAGAACAGTCCGTAAAGACGAATTTTTTAGAGGCACTTAACTTGCTCAGATGAAAAAGCTCAAATTGAATGAAAGTTGCGTACATATCTGAGGATTACTCATGAATTTTCGCAGATTTTTCAGACTCTCCTACAGAGAGATTAACTCAAATTCGTGACAGCTAAAAATATGTTTCTGCGCAGGAATCCATCTAGTATCAACTTTAATATCAAAGACTTTACTTGGCACAACAATGCAATAAAATAAAGATAAGGAGAGATTGCTACAGTCGTAACAACTTCCAAGACACAACAAGACAGTAGCAAAATAAAAACATGGGTTATCTCCCAAGAAGTGCTTTCTTTATAGCCATTAAGATGAGCTCAGTAATTTTAATGAAGCTCTCGCAAGAAATGAGAGTTGAAGCAAAAGAGAGCATCAAAAGTAAATAAGATACACTTTTAAGTCTAACCCACTTCCTATGAAAAGGAATCTTGTAAATAAACAAGTCATGTAAGCATAATGCAACAAGCATAGAAAGGCAACACAAGCGCAACTTCAAGATTCTCAACATGAAGAGGGGAAACTTAATATTATTAAGATGCATATAACTATGTTTCCCTCTCTCATAATAACTTTCAGTAGCGTCATTGATGAAATCCACAATATAATCATCACTTAAAACATTCTTATCATGGTTCATATGCATAAAAGTATCATTAATTTTGGCATAAGAAGAACTCTTCTCATTAATAGTAATTGGAGCAGGATCATTATCAAGAATTTGAACATGGTAGACAAGTTGCATACTAAGGGAATTATTTTTGGCAATCCCATCATAACTATGACAAGTTTCATAAGGATAATTATAACCTATGTCATAGCATTCTTTATAATAATTGTCAAAGATTGGAGGCATAGTGTCATCATAAGAAATAGAATAGTTATCTTCCACAGTGTGTTCATCTGTAATCATACCATCATTGTTACTAAAAGGAGATGTATCAAACATATAATCATCAGTATCAAAAGGATTTTCAAACACCTCATCCCCAAGCTTAGAGCTTTCCATAGCATTAGCAATAATAGTGTTCAAAGAGTTCATGCTAATAACATTGCTACAATTATTTTGCAAACAAAGTTCCATGTGTTTTTTTAATTCTCTCTTCAAACACATCATGTCCTAATTCAGTATAAAGTTCATAAAGATCTCTAAATTTTTTGTTGTTTTCCATTAAGCCTAACTAGTGAAAATAAAAACAAGAAACAAAAAGATATAATTGCAGGATCTAAAGGAAATAACTTCGAGCACTCACACACCAGCAACAGTGCTAGGAAATAGCTTAGTAGTCAGAGGATGTGAATACCTTTTACCTTACCTCCCCGGCAACGGCGCCAGAAAATAGCTTGATGTCTACGCACGCTTCTATTCCTGTAGACAGTGTTGGGCCTCCAAGAGCAGAGATTTGTAGAACATCAGCAAGTTTCCCTTAAGTGAATCACCCAAGGTTTATCGAACTCAGGGAGGTAGAGGTCAAAGATATCCCTCTCAAGCAACCCTTCAATTAAGATACAAGAAGTATCTTGTGTCCCCAACACACCTAATACACTTGTCAGATGTATAGGTGCACTAGTTCGGCGAAGAGATAGTGAAATACAACTAATATGGATGATTGTAAGTAGTAATTGCAATCTGAAATATAAATGGCAGCAAGCGAACATGTAACAGAACTTGTTGGAAACGGTGTTTCAATGCTTAGAAACAAGACCTAGGGATCATACTTTCACTAGTGGACACTCTCAACAATGATCACATAACTGAATAAATAAATGCTACTCTTAAACACTCTCTTGTTGGATAACAAACACCATTCATTGTGTAGGGCTACAAAGCACACCTCAAGCCGGAGTAAACAAGCTCCACAACTTCCGGAGTTCATATTAAAGTAACCTCTAGAGTGCATAATAGACCGTTGCAATTTAGACCGAGTACTAGCATGGCATACACACTGTCACTGATACGTCTCCGACGTATCGATAATTTCTTATGTTCCATGCCACATTATTGATGTTATCTACATGTTTTATGCACACTTTATGTCATATTCGTGCATTTTCTGGAACTAACCTATTAACAAGATGCCGAAGTGCCGATTCTTTGTTTCTGCTGTTTTTGGTTTCAGAAATCCTAGTAAGGAAATATTCTCGGAATTGGACGAAATCAAAGCCCAGGGGCCTATTTTCTCATGAAGCTTCCAGAAGTCCGAAGGAGAGACGAAGAGGGGCCACGGAGGGGCCACACCGTAGGGCGGCGCGGCCCCCCCTTGGCCGCGCGGCCCTGTGGTGTGGGGCCCCCGTGCCGCCTCTTGACCTGCCCTTTCGCCTATAAAAAGTCTCCGTGACGAAAACCCCAGTACCGAGAACCATGATACGGAAAACCTTCCAGAGACGCCGCCGCCGCCGATCCCATCTCGGGGGATCCAGGAGATCGCCTCCGGCACCCTGCCGGAGAGGGGAATCATCTCCCGGAGGACTCTACGCCGCCATGGTCGCCTCCGGTGTGATGTGTGAGTAGTCTACCCCTGGACTATGGGTCCATAGCAGTAGCTAGATGGTTGTCTTCTCCCCATTGTGCTATCATTGTCGGATCTTGTGAGCTGCCTAACATGATCAAGATCGTCTATCTGTAATTCTATATGTTGCGTTTGTTGGGATCCGATGAATAGAGAATACTTGTTATGTTGATTATCAAAGTTATATCCATGTGTTGTTTATGATCTTGCATGCTCTCCGTTATTAGTAGATGCTCTGGCCAAGTTGATGCTAGTAACTCCAAGAGGGAGTATTTATGCTCGATAGTGGGTTCATGTCTCCGTGAATCTGGAGGAGTGACAAGAACCACTAAGATTACGGATGTGCTGTTGCCACTAGGGATAAAACATTAGTGCTATGTTCAAGGATGTAGTCACTAGTTACATTACGCGCAATACTTAATGCAATTGTCTGTTGTTAGCAACTTAATACTGGAGGGGGTTCGGATGATAACCTGAAGGTGGACTTTTTAGGCATAGATGCAGTTGGATGGCGGTCTATGTACTTTGTCGTAATGCCCAATTAAATCTCACTATACTCATCATGATATGTATGTGCATGGTCATGCTCTCTTTATTTGTCAATTGCCCAACTGTAATTTGTTCACCCAACATGCTATTCGTCTTTTGGGAGAGACACCTCTAGTGAACTGTGGACCCCGGTCCAATTCTCTTTACTGAAATACAATCTACTGCAATACTGTTCTACTGTTTTCTGCAAACAATCATCTTCCACACAATACGGTTAACTCTTTGTTACAGCAAGCCGGTGAGATTGACAACCTCACTGTTTCGTTGGGGCAAAGTATCTTGGTTGTGTTGTGCAGGTTCCACGTTGGCGCCGGAATCACTGGTGTTGCGCCGCACTACATCTCGCCGCCATCAACCTTCAACGTGCTTCTTGACTCCTACTGGTCCGATTAAACCTTGGTTTCTTACTGAGGGAAACTTGCCGCTGTGCGCATCACACCTTCCTCTTGGGGTTCCCAACGGACGTGCCAACCACACGCATCAAGCAAATTTCTGGCGCCGTTGCCGGGGAGATCAAGACACGCTGCAAGGGGAGTCTCCACTTCTCAATCTCTTTACTTTGTTTTTGTCTTGCTTAGTTTTATTTACTACTTTGTTTGCTGCACTAAATCAAAATACAAAAAAATTAGTTGCTAGTTTTACTTTACTTGCTATCTTGTTTGCTATATCGAAAACACAAAAAAATTAGTTTACTTGCATTTACTTTATCTAGTTTGTTTTATTTACTGTTGCTAAAATGGCCAACGCTGAAAATACTAAGTTGTGTGACTTCACAACCACAAATAATAATGATTTCTTATGCACACCTATTGCTCCACCTGCTACTACAGCAGAATTCTTTGAAATTAAACCTGCTTTACTGAATCTTGTTATGCGAGAGCAATTTTCTGGTGTTAGTTCTGATGATGCTGCTGCCCATCTTAATAATTTTGTTGAATTATGTGAAATGCAAAAGTATAAGGATGTAGATGGTGACATTATAAAATTAAAATTGTTCCCTTTCTCCTTAAGAGGAAGAGCTAAAGATTGGTTGCTATCTCTGCCTAAGAATAGTATTGATTCATGGACTAAATGCAAGGATGCTTTTATTGGTAGATATTATCCCCCTGCTAAAATTATATCTTTGAGGAGTAGCATAATGAATTTTAAACAATTAGATACTGAACATGTTGCTCAAGCTTGGGAAAGAATGAAATCTCTGGTTAAAAATTGCCCAACCCATGGACTGACTACTTGGATGATCATCCAAACCTTCTATGCAGGACTAAATTTTTCTTCACGGAATTTATTGGATTCAGCTGCTGGAGGTACCTTTATGTCCATCACTCTTGGTGAAGCAACAAAGCTTCTTGATAATATGATGATCAACTACTCTGAATGGCACAGGGAAAGAGCTCCACAAGGTAAGAAGGTAAATTCTGTCGAAGAAACCTCTTCCTTGAGTGATAAGATTGATGCTATTATGTCTATGCTTGTGAATGATAGGACTAATATTGATCCTAATAATGTTCCATTAGCTTCATTGGTTGCACAAGAAGAACATGTTGATGTAAACTTCATTAAAAATAATAATTTCAACAACAATGCTTACCGGAACAATTCTAGTAACAACTATAGGCCATATCCTTATAATAATGGCAACGGCTATGGTAATTCTTATGGGAATTCTTACAACAATAGTAGGAGTTCACCCCCTGGACTTGAAGCCATGCTTAAAGAATTTATTAGTACACAAACTGCTTTTAACAAATCTGTTGAAGAAAAGCTTGGGAAAATTGATATACTTGCTTCTAAAGTCGATAGTCTTCTTGCTGATGTTGATCTTTTGAAATCAAAAGTTTTGCCTAATGAGAATCATCATAATAAAATTACTACTACAGCAAATGCCATTCAAGTTAGAATTAATGAGAATATAAGATTAATGGCTGAACTGCGTGCTAGGTGGGATAGAAAAGAAAATGAAAAACTAGCTAAAGAGAAGAATATAGCTAAAGTTTGGACTATTACCACCACTAGTAATGCTAATGCTACACATGTTGCTGCACCTCCTACTCATACTAATAAAAGAATTGGTGTTAGCAATGTTTCCACTTCGAATGCAAAGCGCGACAAACTGCACTGAAAGCTGCTAAAGCTGCTGAATCTGCACGTGATAAAGCTGCTGAAATTTTTTCCAACATTGGGGATGATGATCCCATTGCTTTAGATTATAATGGTTTGAATTTTGATGATTGCCACATCTCTGAAGTTATAAAGTTCTTGCAAAAACTTGCTAAAAGTCCTAATGCTAGTGCTATAAATTTGGCTTTTACGCATCATATTACAAATGCTCTCATAAAAGCTAGAGAAGAGAAACTAGAGCGTGAAGCCTCTATTCCTAAAAAGTTAGAGGATGGTTGGGAGCCCATCATTAAGATGAAGATTAAAGATTTTGATTGTAATGCTTTATGTGATCTTGGTGCAAGTATCTCTGTTATGCCTAAGAAAATTTATAATATGCTTGACTTGCCACCGCTGAAAAATTGTTATTTGGATGTTAATCTTGCTGATCATTCTACAAAGAAACCTTTGGGTAAAGTTGATAATGTTCGCATTACCATTAACAATAACCTGGTTCCCGTTGATTTTGTTGTCTTGGATATTGATTGCAATGCATCTTGTCCCATTATATTGGGAAGACCTTTTCTTCGAACTGTTGGTGCTATCATTGATATGAAGGAAGGTAATATAAAATATCAATTTCCTCTCAAGAAAGGTATACACTTCCCTAGAAATAGAATGAAGGTACCTTTTGATTCTATTATGAGAACAAATTATGATGTTGACACCTCATCTCTTGATAATACTTGATACACACTTTCTGCGCCTAGCTGAAAGGCGTTAAAGAAAAGCGCTTATGGGAGACAACCCATGTTTTTACCTACAGTACTTTGTTTTTATTTTGTGTCTTGAAAGTTGTTTACTACTGTAGCAACCTCTCCTTATCTTAGTTTTGTGTTTTGTTGTGCCAAGTTAAGCCGTTGATAGAAAAGTAAGTACTAGATTTGGATTACTGCACAGTTCCAGATTTCTTTGCTGTCACGAATCTGGGTCCACCTCCCTGTAGGTAACTCAGAAAATTAATCCAATTTATGTGCATGATCCTCAGATATGTACGCAACTTTCATTCAATTTGAGCATTTTCATTTGAGCAAGTCTGGTGCCATTTTAAAATTCGTCAATACGAACTGTTCTGTTTTGACAGATTCTGCCTTTTATTTCGCATTGCCTCTTTCGCTATGTTGGATGAATTTCTTTGATCCACTAATGTCCAGTAGCATTATGCAATGTCCAGAAGTGTTAAGAATGATTGTGTCACCTCTGAATATGTCAATTTATAATGTGCACTAACCCTCTAATGAGTTGTTTCGAGTTTGGTGTGGAGGAAGTTTTCAAGGATCAAGAGAGGAGTATGATGCAACATGATCAAGGAGAGTGAAAGCTCTAAGCTTGGGGATGCACCCGGTGGTTCACCCCTGCATATATCAAGAAGACTCAAGCGTCTAAGCTTGGGGATGCCCAAGGCATCCCCTTCTTCATCGACAACATTATCAGGTTCCTCCCCTGAAACTATATTTTTATTCCATCACATCTTATGTGCTATTTCTTGGAGCGTCGGTTTGTTTTTGTTTTTGTTTTGTTTGAATAAAATGGATCCTAGCATTCACTTTATGGGAGAGAGACACGCTCCGCTGTAGCATATGGACAAGTATGTCCTTGGTTTCTACTCATAGTATTCATGGCGAAGTTTCTCCTTCGTTAAATTGTTATATGGTTGGAATTGGAAAATGATACATGTAGTAATTGCTATAAATGTCTTGGGTAATGTGATACTTGGCAATTGTTGTGCTCATGATTAAGCTCTTGCATCATATGCTTTGCACCCATTAATGAAGAAATACATAGAGCATGCTAAAATTTGGTTTGCATATTTGGTTTCTCTAAGGTCTAGATAATTTCTAGTATTGAGTTTGAACAACAAGGAAGACGGTGTAGAGTCTTATAATGTTTTCAATATGTCTTTTATGTGAGTTTTGCTGCACCGGTTCATCCTTGTGTTTGTTTCAAATAAGCCTTGCTAGCCTAAACCTTGTATCGAGAGGGAATACTTCTCATGCATCCAAAATACTTGAGCCAACCACTATGCCATTTGTGTCCACCATACCTACCTACTACATGGTATTTCTCCGCCATTCCAAAGTAAATTGCTTGAGTGCTACCTTTAAACAATTCAAAATTTATCACCTCTGATTTGTGTCAATGTTTTATAGCTCATGAGGAAGTATGTGGTGTTTATCTTTCAATCTTGTTGGGCAACTTTCACCAACGGACTAGTGGCTTCATCCGCTTATCCAATAATTTTGCAAAAAGAGCTGGCAATGGGATTCCCAGTCCCAAATTAATTAACAAAAATAGACACTCCTCCATGGTATGTGATTGTTGGACGGCACCCGAAGGATTCGGTTAGCCATGGCTTGTGTAAGCAAAGGTTGGGAGGAGTGTCATCATAATAAAACTAAAATAAAAAGGCACTCCTTCATGGTCGGAGATTGTTGGCAGGCACCCGAGGATTCGGTTAGCCATGGTTTGTGAAAGAAAGGTTGGAAGGTGTGCCACCCAAAATAAAATAAAATGGGAGCGGCTCTTTGAAGGTTTGTCTGGCAAGGGGGTTAGAGTACCCGCTACCATTCGTTGACAACAACATACACCTCTCAAAACTTTATTTTTATGCTCTCTTTATGTTTTCAAAATCAAAGCTCTAGCACAAATATAGCAATCGATGCTTTTCCTCTATGAGGACCATTCTTTTACTTTCAATGTTGAGTCAGTTCACCTATTTCTCTCCACCTCAAGAAGCAAACACTTGTGTGAACTGTGCATTGATTCCTACATACTTGCTTATTGCACTTATTATATTACTCTATGTTGACAATATCCATGAGATATACATGTTACAAGTTGAAAGCAACCGCTGAAACTTAATCTTCTTTTGTGTTGCTTCAATACCTTTACTTTGAATTATTGCTTTATGAGTTAACTCTTATGCAAGACTTATTGATGCTTGTCTTGAAGTGCTATTCATGAAAAGTCTTTGCTATATGATTCACTTGTTTACTCATGTCATATACATTGTTTTGATCGCTGCATTCACTACATATGCTTTACAAATAGTATGATCAAGATTATGATGGCATGTCACTCCGTAAATTATACGTGTTATCGTTTTACCTGCTCGGGACGAGCAGAACTAAGCTTGGGGATGCTGATACGTCTCCGACGTATCGATAATTTCTTATGTTCCATGCCACATTATTGATGTTATCTACATGTTTTATGCACACTTTATGTCATATTCGTGCATTTTCTGGAACTAACCTATTAACAAGATGCCGAAGTGCCGATTGTTGTTTTTTCTGCTGTTTTTGGTTTCAGAAATCCTAGTAAGGAAATATTCTCGGAATTGGACGAAATCAAAGCCCGGGGGCCTATTTTCTCACGAAGCTTCCGTAAGTCCGAAGGAGAGACGAAGAGGGGCCACGGAGGGGCCACACCGTAGGGCGGCGCGGCCCCCCCCTTGGCCGCGCGGCCCTGTGGTGTGGGGCCCCCGTGCCGCCTCTTGACCTGCCCTTTCGCCTATAAAAAGTCTCCGTGACGAAAACCCCAGTACCGAGAACCCCGATACGGAAAACCTTCCAGAGACGCCGCCGCCGCCGATCCCATCTCGGGGGATCCAGGAGATCGCCTCCGGCACCCTGCCGGAGAGGGGAATCATCTCCCGGAGGACTCTACGCCGCCATGGTCGCCTCCGGTGTGATGTGTGAGTAGTCTACCCCTGGACTATGGGTCCATAGCAGTAGCTAGATGGTTGTCTTCTCCCCATTGTGCTATCATTGTCGGATCTTGTGAGCTGCCTAACATGATCAAGATCGTCTATCTGTAATTCTATATGTTGCGTTTGTTGGGATCCGATGAATAGAGAATACTTGTTATGTTGATTATCAAAGTTATATCCATGTGTTGTTTATGATCTTGCATGCTCTCCGTTATTAGTAGATGCTCTGGCCAAGTTGATGCTAGTAACTCCAAGAGGGAGTATTTATGCTCGATAGTGGGTTCATGTCTCCGTGAATCTGGAGGAGTGACAAGAACCACTAAGATTACGGATGTGCTGTTGCCACTAGGGATAAAACATTAGTGCTATGTTCAAGGATGTAGTCACTAGTTACATTACGCGCAATACTTAATGCAATTGTCTGTTGTTAGCAACTTAATACTAGAGGGGGTTCGGATGATAACCTGAAGGTGGACTTTTTAGGCATAGATGCAGTTGGATGGCGGTCTATGTACTTTGTCGTAATGCCCAATTAAATCTCACTATACTCATCATGATATGTATGTGCATGGTCATGCTCTCTTTATTTGTCAATTGCCCAACTGTAATTTGTTCACCCAACATGCTGTTCGTCTTTTGGGAGAGACACCTCTAGTGAACTGTGGACCCCGGTCCAATTCTCTTTACTGAAATACAATCTACTGCAATACTGTTCTACTGTTTTCTGCAAACAATCATCTTCCACACAATACGGTTAACTCTTTGTTACAGCAAGCCGGTGAGATTGACAACCTCACTGTTTCGTTGGGGCAAAGTATCTTGGTTGTGTTGTGCAGGTTCCACGTTGGCGCCGGAATCACTGGTGTTGCGCCGCACTACATCTCGCCGCCATCAACCTTCAACGTGCTTCTTGACTCCTACTGGTCCGATTAAACCTTGGTTTCTTACTGAGGGAAACTTGCCGCTGTGCGCATCACACCTTCCTCTTGGGGTTCCCAACGGACGTGCCAACCACACGCATCAGTCACCAATAGCTATGAAAGGGGGAATAGATCACATCAATACTATCATAGTAATAGTTAACTTCATAATCTACAAGAGATTACAATCATAACCTACGCCAAGTACTACATGATGCACACACTATCAACTTTACATCATGGAGGAGGAATAAACTACTTTAATAATATCACTAGAGTAGCACATAGATTAATAGTGATACAAAGATCATGATCACATAAAGATCACACCATGGGAGAGAGAGATGAACCACATAGCTACTGGTAGAGCCCTCAGCCTCGGGGGAGAACTACTCCCTCCTCATCATGGGAGACAGCGATGGCGATGAAGATGGCGGTGGTGTCGATGGAGATGACTCCGGGGGCAATTCCCCGTCCCGGCGGCGTGTCGGAACAGAGACTTCTGACCCCCGAAACTAGGTTTCGCGATGGCGGCGGCGCCCCTGGAGTCTTTCTGGAATATGATTGATTGATATAGGGTTTTCGCGTCGCGAGGGATTATATAGGCGAAGGGGCGGCGTCGGAGGGGTCCCGAGGGGCCCACCCCATACCTGGGCGCGCCCCCCTCCTTGGTCGCGCCGCCAGGTGGTGTGGGGCCCCCTGGCCCTTCTCCGTCTCTCCTTCGGTGTTTTGGGTCCGTCTCGGTAAAATAGAAGGTTTGGCTTTCGTTTCGTCCAATTCCGAGAATATTGCCCGAACAGCTTTTCTAGAACCAAAAACAGCAGAAAACAAGAACTGGCACCTCGGCATCTTGTTAATAGGTTAGTTCCGAAAAATGCATAAAAACGATATAAAGTGTATATAAAACATGTGAGTATTGTCATAAAACTAGCATGGAACATAAGAAATTATAGATACGTTTGAGACGTATCAGCGGCTACCCAACTTTTCGTGGAATATGACTGATGCCTTTAGGGTTTTCGCATCTGGGAGAATATATAGGCGGAAGGGCGGCCTCGGAGGAGTCCCAGGGTGCCCTCACCACATGGCGGCGCGGCCAGGGTTGGCCCCGCGCCCTCCTATGGTGTGGGGGCCCCTTGGCCCCCTCTGGCCCTTCTCCGGCTCTCTGGGTCCGTCTCGGCAAAATATTGACTTCTGTCTTCGTGGGGTCCAATTCCGAGAATATTTCCTGTGTAGAATTTCTGAAACCAAAAACAACAGAAAACAGGAACTGGCGCTTCCGTATCTTGTTAATAGGTTAGTGCCAAAAAATGCATCAAAATGATATAAAGTGTATATAAAACATGTGAGTATTGTCATAAAACTAGCATGGAACATAAGAAATTATAGATATGTTTGAGACGTATCAGGCTGGTAGGAAGGAACCGCGTGGGACAGGACGAGACCGTGTTTGTGGGGCCGTTGCGTGTGGAGCCGTGTGGGTCCGGGACGTGGGCACGAGTGGTTTCTGTCTCTTTCGCCCAGATTAGCAGTTTTCAATGTAATTTTTCCCCTCTCTCTCTCGATCTCATTCATATTTGATAGCCCAAATTGGTAGCAAATCTAGAGCAGCTTCTCCTTCTGTTTTTTAACGTCATTCATTTCTTTATGCCTTCGTTATTACCCAATCAGGTAGAAAATCTAGGGCACAAATCCAGAGAAAATATAGGATAAGCTGCATACAGCAACCAACATAGCATAGATATATTCACGATAGATCCAACAGTACTACCGATAGAACCCTACAACATAAGCTACATTTTACATGAATTTAAGCTGCTCTACAGATAGAGCAGTCACATACAGAGAGTGCAGTAGGCATGTTCAACGCCTCCAGGTAGCGCCTGTGACTCGCTTGGAGGTTGCGCAGGTGAATACTAAGTGCTTTGTGTTTGGCCATGAACGCATGCACGTTCACGGTCGTTCAACCTCTAGCGCCGCATCTGCCAATGGATTCAGCATGGTTCACCAGGCAGTTGAAGTCGGTGGCGCGGAGCTTCCTGTTGCAGAAGGGGCACTTGTAAATTCCTCGAGCAAAGGGCCATCGTAATGGCCGGACTGCAGCCTCCTGAGGACGTGACGAGTCTTGGTGTGGAAGGACTCGTCATCGCTGTCGACGTAGCTGCTCTGCACCTGTCACGTAGCACCAAAGATCGTGCAAAAAACACGGAGCCAATTGCAACGATGATGGAACAAAGAGTGAACAAAGATCATGCATGATAATATGGGCTCGAAAAAAAGAGGTAGCCTCAGTTACATTGGATACACTTATATCCAGGATTTGAGTCAGTAAACCAAAGATCATGGACAACAAATTTGTACACATCAATTATTTACTGACCAAACCTGAATTAATTTATGCCCAAATATTCATCATCATCGGCACAAATCTATACCTAATAATAAAAGCAAAAAGCTTCTTGTTGGTCTGTTTTTTTATACCCCTGAGTTTCATCTAAATTACACCACCTGCCACCAAGTTAGTCAGAATCCCGATCCTACTACCGGAATCCTGCGATTTGACGATCTTACATCACCACATCGATCCAAATCCCACTATGAATCCCAATCGCGTAGAATCCATGTTGAGTCCCGATCCAAATCATAGAATCCTTCAGAATAATGTAGAATCTCGATCCCTTTTATGGATTTTTCCGATTCTAGTAGCTCATTATTTTTCTCATCCGCAAAACCATACAAGGATACTACTTAAGCATCCCAAGCACTTTTCACTTTCTTTACTACCCTTTATTTACATACCAAATCTCCAATGATCTATTGCTAGAACATTATTGCTAGAAACTTTATGTATTATAATTTTTATCTCCATTATATTATCACACAAACTTTCTGTGTGATAAGAAGATCTTCTCTAAGTAAGTATGGTGGGATACCAGATTCTACGATTCGATATTACGACTTGATTCTGCCTGACAAAATTGGATCCGACTCTGAATCCCGACTCTGACTACCTGGCCTGCCACCGGTGAGTTAAAAAAACGGTTCGCTTTATTCCCATCCCGCCCTGATAAGTTCTTTCCCAAATCCCCAGTTCGGTCCTAGGCTGGGGTCGCGCGGTACCACGTTGTTTCGGCCGCCGGCAATCGTCGCCCGGACAGCCGTCTCGGTGATGAGGGCCGCGTGGTGAGACTAACCCGGCTCATGCCCGCCCTGTAGTCGGAGTCGGCCATCATCAGCGCCATGTGTGCAGATCCCTGGGTTAGTGCGTGGTGGCGCTCGAAGGTGGCATGTGCCGGCGAGAGGAGCCTCGGCCGGTAGAAAGGAAGCTGGTGGCGTGCGGCGGAGTCGGGGTCGGCTAGGACAGCGTGCGGGGGAGTTCTCCACAGGAGCTCGGCAACGAGCCGCAACATCCTCGCCGGCCGAGCGACGCGCAAGTGCTCTAGCTGGCTCAGCGTCCGTTGCTGAGGGCGAGATCCTCCGTAGGCGACCCCAGCTGCGGCTGCCGGGGGACGCGAGCAGAGCGGCGATGCAGACTCGGGATTTTGCCTGAGCAGTTTGGTGGCGGCGTGCAACGGAAGAGAGGAAAGGAGCAGAGCAGTTCGCTGCAGGCTCAGGCCACACCAACCTTGTGCAGTTGGGCCTCCTGCACTGAGCGCTCAGAAAATTCCTCGACCGAATCGATACTTTTATATTCGAATTTTTTGTTCAATGGCAGGCCCGCTCCACCATCATAGAAAACTACCAGGATTAGCAAAAAAAAACATTGAATCATGAGTACAGTACATAGACTATTACGACAATAAAAATAATAACCCGCAACATAAATTTTCTATCCGTGTTTCACACATCTGACAATTCTCTATCACAGATAATTATAATCAAAAAAAGTTCATCTCTCTTAGTTACGTTGCTCAGTTTGCCACTTCCGTGATATATGAGACTACTATTCACATACCAGTTTTCAATCTCTATGAAACTGAAAATATTTTGTAAGGTCCCTATTGTTAAATCCAATGAAGAATTTTGCTATTATTTTCTACAACTCTATTACTACCTCTTTCCCGGTATACAGGACGTGCGCGAATCCCTAGATCATCAATTTAACTAACATAATATAAATTGAAAAACACAGAAAATATATAATCAGAAAATAGAATTGAATATCTAAACTTTCTAATGATATATATTTTGTAATATTTATATTGTATTATGTTGGTTAAATTTACGACTTAGGGATACACGTAGTACCTATAAACCGGGACGGAGGGAGTACATGATATGACCTATCATTTATTTTCTAAAACTTTGATTATTCTTTTAGCTCAGAATAGATGCATGTCCATAACTTAACTAAATTAATTATACGTGGTTTCGTAATAACACACAGGCTTCTTTGTCGCCACAAGGTTTTCATATCTTGCTGCTTGACTGTTCAAGAGTTGCATGGCATATCTTTAATTTGGTGGGAATTCCAAGGCAAAGGACTCGATATCAGCGGTGTTTGAGTAGATGATTGAGCGGGGGTTGGCATCCAACCAACCCTTTTTTGACCAGGGAACGGGAGAATTCCCACTACCGCTGGCAGGCCAGCCGGGCCGTGAGCGCGGTGGGAACGGGCTTCCCAAAAAGCGAGCCCCGGCCCGGGTCAGCATAGAATGGGGGGACGGCCCTAATGTTGTGTTGGCCGGGTTGCGGGCGGATAAAAGCGGACGTGGGGACTCGGGTCGGGGCACAGCGTAACTAAGAGAGCCATTCCATTTAGGGCGTGACAGAATGGGCGGGCACAAGCGGTCTGGTGTCCGAGCCGATTGGTCAGACGTGCATCGATTTTTGACTCCTTCCCCACCATTTAGCATCATTCCGCATATTCCTCTAATCCTCAATCTCAAGGGAGATGATGGCCTTCGCGAAGTGGGGTGAGGTGGCGATGGCAAAACATGTCTCTCCTATCCCTTGTGTATGTGTACCGGGTGACTTGGTTAAAGCGGTGGGCGGATTAGGGAGTGGCACGGTAGTGCGTATCGTGGATGTGATGAAACTGTTTGGGCTTTGCGAAGTGCTATGTGAGTCTTCACAGTAGAGCATCCTTCTCTCCCGTTGCAACGCACGGGTACTTTTGCTAGTCTTAAACAAAAGCAAATCACAAACACTAATAACGCAAAATCTAACACAAAAGGATTAAACTAGGAACAGATGCGCTCTAATAACGCAAGATCTAACACAAATGGATTGAACTAAGAACAAACTTACCCTAATAACGCTAGATCTAACACAAAAGGATTGAAGGGGATAAGAACAAGGGAGCAAAGGGTTACCTCCGGCTCATCGTCGACGATGCTGGTGTCATAGGGGTTCTTCGGCGCGACGTACGGCACCGGTTCGTACGGGTTCCAAGCGACGGGGGCATGGACGGTGGCGGCGGCCGATGCGCTGGCGGCTGATGCGCCGGCTGCTACGTTGGAAGCAGTGACAGGGGCCTGCACGGGGGCAGCGGCCGATGCGCCGGCGGCTGATGCGCCGGCGGCTGATGCGCCGGCTGCTACGCTGGAAGTAGTGACAGGGGCCTGGACGGGGGCAGCGGCCGATGCGCCGGCGTCTGATGCGCCGGCTGCTACGTTGGAAGCAGCGACAGGGGCCTGGACGGGGGCAGCGGCCGATGCGCCGGCGGCTGATGCGCCGACAATGGGCATCTCATTCTTGTCCATCGCCGGCGGTTTTCTTCGGGGGTTTTTCTTCGGTTGTGGAGAAGATGATGGGACAGGAGAGGCGGTTGCAGTGAGAACGTGCGTCGAGGGAGAGAAAAAAAGGGCTCTATAAAGACGAAGGTGGCGTGTTCCGCAACACACGTCCGCTATGCACGGCTGCAGCGTGCCCCGCGACACGAGTCTAACCCTGGGACGTTTGGTGTACTCAGTTATAACCTCGGGCCTTATACAGAAATTTTATCTGTACTCAGTTTTCCCCTCGAGTACTTAGACTGGCAAGTGCAATATACTCAGTTTTACCTTCAAGTAGCTGGTCAGCAGAGAGTCAACAAATGAGATTAACATATCTAATTGAGTCATTTCATGCGCAAAAAAATCCAAGAAAAATAAAAACATAGTGGCACCTACTCATGGAGTCTTGCTAGGCAACCTGCCACCTAGAAAACCTTAACAAACATATATAAATCAAGTTTTACCACAAATTGCCACTTCTCAGAATCAGCAGTGTAGCTATGAAGATGCATGGTTTTCCACTCAAACCCCTTTGCAAAACATCTTCCCCAAAAATATATTTTGTCTAAATGATGCCATAATTGTCACACTCATGTATATTTGAATTGCAAATAATTTGATGTAGCCCAATATGAATTATATTGTACAAAACACGCGCTTTTCATTTTGTAATTTTTTTGTTTGAATCCCTTAGTCTATTTACTATTTATGTGCCCTTGGATTCTTAGTACTACTCAGTTTTGCCCTCAAGTTCTGTCAAAAATGCTCTCAGAAGCTCAAACTTATCCTGATTGGCTGAGCCGTTGTCACACGGATCGACTCCGCTGTAACATCCCAAGAGTAACACTTTAGTCATTTTTACCTTTCTTGCATTGTTATCATATCATCATGTTGCATTCATGCATATCACCACCTTTGGCTTTTATAAATTGCATTTGGTTTTGGTTTTATTCTTGTTTGTTTCTTGATCTCCTTCTTCCTCTCTCTTGGTTCATCCCCCTCACTCTTGTGATGTTCCAAGAAAAGCTCAAGCCTAGACCTTCCACCACTTGATCTATATTTCAAACAGGTACTGCAAAATTCTTATATGGTTGATATAAACCTACCTCTCCTCTCTATTTTTGCAATGCACATGTTTTATGATCTTGAGATGGTCTACCTTCTCAAATGGATGAGCCATTAAGATTTACCAAATATCTTATCTTCTATTTTTTTTCTCTATGTCCCACTCGTCTTCCTTTCTTCTTTTAATCTCAACCACCATAGTTGGTATATAAGGTTGAGCTTTCCTGATATTCAAATTCCATCTTTCAAATTTCAAATTCTTCTCTTCTCATATTTCAGAAAATTATTTGAAGGGAGAAAAGAATATAAAAGCAGAAAACAGAAAAAGAAAAAAAGAAAATAGGAAAAGCTAACCTAACCTACGTATCTACCCCGGCCTCCCTTTCTTCTTCGTCTCCGGCACCTCCTCTGCCGTTTGTTCCTCGTCGTCGACACCTCCAGGGTGAGCAGCCGCATGCCCTGACCTTCCTACTTGTTTTCCTTGCTTCATCTGGTCCGAGTTGAGAAGAAGAAACGAGATCAAAACGAAAATCGAGTAGAAAAACGCCCAGTCTTGTTTCTGCTCGCTGACACCATCTTTCGACGCATCTCACCGCCAGGACAGGCCACTCCAGCTTGCTTTCTTCACACCGTTAGAAAGCTGAGACGAAGGGCTACAACTTTCGTTTTCCCGGCGATACAAGCCACTCCAGCACGAGTTCTTTGTAACTATAGATGCACAACGTCTCAGGCTTCATCTCAGTTTTTGAATCAACCAAAACGGAGCAACACACACGACGCCACCTTCGTTCAAAGTCGGCTCCAGAAAACAGTTTATGTTTTCAGTTTTCAGTTTCAGTTTTGCTGTTTCGTCGGCCCAACTTCCGGCGAGCTTCTCCGGCGTTACCATGCACCGTTTCCAACCCTTCCGGTCTTTTTCGAATCTTGGCACATCCATCTTTCTTAACCTCCTTTGTTTCACTAAAATAGGAGCCCAGATTCATTGCGGCGAGCGCTTTAAAAGCTGTGCAAAAACGCGTCTACAGGAAATCGCTAGTGTCAACCTTCAGTTTCTAGTGTTCAAAAATTCAGTTTCAGCTTTTCCAAATCAGATGGTTTCAAAATTGTTTCATATTTGCACTTCTACAAATCCAATTTAGACAAATGAGATGTCCATTTTGATCAGCTCTTCATGATCTATCCATATATGAACTCTGATTTGGTTTTTGGATAAATAAATTTGGACATAATTAAAATCTGAATTAATTTGGGTAATATGGCATAATTCATATCTTCAATTCTACAATTCCAAATTGTGCAAATTATATATCAATTTTCATCAGAAAAGTGAGAGGACTTCATATCTTGCATCCTCATGCATCATTGGCATCATCTCTGAATTTTCCAAATTAAATATGCAACATGAACAAAAACTATATGTGAGGGTGTTTATCATTTCAAGTGAATTATGAGCACCCCACTTAATTTTGCCTTGCACCAATCATCTTGCTATGTCATCATGCATCATATTGCGCATTGCACTTGTATTGATTTGTGCTATACTTTCCTCTTATGTGCTATTTGGTTCTTCTCGAGTAGACGCCAACGCAGAGCAGTACGAGCAGGAGTACGAGTTCCCCCTGGAGGATCGTGTCGGTGCTTCTACCTCTGATCCGACAGGCGAGCCCACCCCTTCACCTATTTTACATTTACATGCTCTTTTGATCTATTGCTATCCTTATGTTGCGATTCTGTTGTGTCACGTGTCATATCCACCTGTTACCTATATCTCCGAGATACACCTCCTCGCCCTACCTATTGTTTGTTGTTTGCCAGCTTTGCGAGTCGTAGGCGAGTTTAGGGTTTTCTGTTGATCTCTCGAAATGTTCGGGATATCTTGATGGGATGTTGACACATGCACTACCTTTTCAAAATGATGATGATAACTTTTGCTACAACTTAAAATTGCTAAGGGATATAATATGCAGAGGCATCTGTGAGCCCCTTTGCGAAAGCATCGGAACTTTGACTTGCTAATGTCCCCTA
This sequence comes from Lolium perenne, assembly GCF_019359855.2. Taxonomy (NCBI): domain Eukaryota; kingdom Viridiplantae; phylum Streptophyta; class Magnoliopsida; order Poales; family Poaceae; genus Lolium; species Lolium perenne. Next base: position 155,960,812 of record NC_067244.2, on the reverse strand, counting down.
GGACCCGAGTTCTTGTTATCTGTTTCTAAGACTGAGTGCGCTAACCACACGTGGGAGGATTTATCGGGACCCCCCATCACCCATTACCTTTTCTCAAGTCTGTTGAAAGGGGGGCCACAACCTTGGTTTTATTTGGTGCACGCATATTTATTACTGTTGCCTTCGGGTGTTTACTTCCTGTTGCCTTCGGGTGGTTTATTTCTGTACTGCACTGCATAATTGCTAGACGACTTATCTAGTGCTTGGCCGTTAGTGAAGGAGATATGCCCTAGAGGCAATAATAAAGTGGTTATTATTTATATCTTTATGTTTATGATAAATGTTTATATATCATGCTAGAATTGTATTAACCGAAACATTAGTACATGTGTGATATGTAGACAAACAAGAAGTCCCTAGTATGCCTCTTAAACTAGCTTGTTGATTAATGGATGATTAGTTTCATAATCATGAACATTGGATGTTATTAATAACAAGGTTATGTCATTGTGTGAATGATATAATGGACACACCCAATTAAGCGTAGCATAAGATCTCGTCATTAAGTTATTTGCTATAAGCTTTTGATACATAGTTACCTAGTCCTTATGACCATGAGATCATGTAAATCACTTATACCGGAAAGGTACTTTGATTACACCAAACACCACTGCGTAAATGGGTGGCTATAAAGGTGGGATTAAGTATCCGGAAAGTATGAGTTGAGGCATATGGATCAACAGTGGGATTTGTCCATCCCGATGACGGATAGATATACTCTGGGCCCTCTCGATGGAATGTCGTCTAATGTCTTGCAAGCATATGAAAGAGTTCATAAGAGACCACATACCACGGTACGAGTAAAGAGTACTTGTCAGGAGACGAGGTTGAACAAGGTATAGAGTGATACCGAAGATCAAACCTCGGACAAGTAAAATATCGCGAGACAAAGGGAATTGGTAATGTATGTGAATGGTTCATTCGATCACTAAAGTCATCGTTGAATATGTGGGAGCCATTATGGATCTCCAGATCCCGCTATTGGTTATTGGTCAGAGTGAGTACTCAACCATGTCCGCATAGTTCTCGAACCGTAGGGTGACACACTTAAAGTTGGATGTTGAAATGGTAGCACTTGAATTATGGAATGGAGTTTGAATATTTGTTCGGAGTCCCGGATGAGATCCCGGACATCACGAGGAGTTCCGGAATGGTCCGGAGAATAAGATTCATATATAGGATGTCATTTTATGTGAAATAAAATGTCGCGGAAGGTTCTATGGAAGGTTCTAGAAGGTTCTAGAAAAGTCCGGAAGAAACCACCAAGGAAGGTGGAGTCCACATGGGACTCCACTACCATGGCCGGCCAGCCCTAGATGGGGTGGAGTCCCAAGTGGACTCCACCATAGGGGGCCGGCCACCCCCCACATGGGAGGTGGGAATCCCACCTTTGGGTGGGAGTCCTAGTTGGGCTAGGTTTCCCCCCTCCTATGGAAGGTTTTGGTTTCGGGTCTTATTCGAAGACTTGGACACCAACACTTGGGATCCACCTATATAATGAGGAGCCAAGGGAGGGGGCCAGCCACCCCAAGACCATAAGCTGGCCGCCCCCCTTGAGTGGCCGGCCACCCCCTCCCAAACCCTAGCTTTGCTCCTCCACTCCATATTGCCCGCGTAGCTTAGCGAAGCTCCGCCGGACTTCTACACCGCCACCGACACCACGCCGTCGTGCTGTCGGATTCAAGAGGAGCTACTACTTCCGCTGCCCGCTGGAACGGGGAGGTGGACGTCGTCTTCATCAACAACCGAACGTGTGACCGAGTACGGAGGTGCTGCCCGTTCGTGGCGCCGGAACCGATCGTGATTAAGATCTTCTACGCGCTTTTGCAAGCGGCAAGTGATCGTCTACCGCAGCAACAAGAGCCTCCTCTTGTAGGCTTTGGAATCTCTTCAAGGGTGAGACTCGATACCCCCTCGTTGCTACCGTCTTCTAGATTGCATCTTGGCTTGGATTGCGTGTTCGCGGTAGGAAAATTTTTGTTTTCTATGCAACGTTATCCTACAGTGGTATCAGAGCCAGGTTTATGCATAGATGGTTGCACGAGTAGAACACAATGGTTTGTGGGCGTTGATGCTCTTGTTATCTTTAGTTTGAGTACTTTGCATCTTTATGGCATAGTGGGATGAAGCGGCTCGGACTAACTTTACATGACCGCGTTCATGAGACTTGTTCCTCGTTTGACATGCAACTTGTATTGCATAAGAGGCTTTGCGGGTGTCTGTCTCTCCTACTATAGTAGAGATTCAATTTACTCTTCTATTGAAAACATTAGTATCAACGTTGTGGTTCATGTTCGTAGGTAGATTAGATCTCTATCGAAAACCCTAAACCACGTAAAATATGCAAACCAAATTAGAGACGTCTAACTTGTTTTTGCAGGGTTTGGTGATGTGATATGGCCATAATATGATGATGAATATGTATGAGATGATCATTATTGTATTGTGGCAACCGGCAGGAGCCTTATGGTTGTCTTTAAATTTCATGTTGAGTAGTATTTCAAAGTAGTTGTAATAGTTGCTACATGGAGGACAATCATGAAGACGGCACCATTGACCTTGACGCTACGCCGACGATGATGGAGATCATGCCCGAAGATGATGGAGATCATATCCGTGCTTTGGAGATGAAGATCAAAGGCGCAAGAACAAAAGGGCCATATCATATCACATATGAACTGCATGTGATGTTAATCCTTTTTATGCATCTTATTTTGCTTAGATCGCGACGGTAGCATTATAAGATGATCCCTCACTAAAATCTCAAGATAATAAAGTGTTCATCCTTAGTAGCACCGTTACCAAGTCTTGTCGTTTCGAAGCACCTCGTGATGATCGGGTGTGATAGATTCAATAAGTACATATGACGGGTGCAAGACAGTTTTGCACATGCGGATACTTAGGTGGCCTTGACGAGCCTAGCATGTACAGACATGGTCTCGGAACACGTGATACCGAAAGGTAGAGCATGAATCATATGGTTGATATGATGAACACTATGAGTGTTCGCCATTGAAATCACACCTTTTCTCGTGATGATCGGGTTTAGGTGCGGTGGATTTGGTTCGTGTGATCACTAAGACAATGCGAGGGATATTGTTTTGAGTGGGAGTTCACCTAGGGTTTTAATTATGTTGAATTAAAATTTGAACTCAATTTGTCATAAACTTAGTCTAAACTATTGCAAATATATGTTGTAGAGATGGCGTCCCCAATCAATTTTAATCAGTTCCTAGAGAAAGAGAAACTTAAGAGCAACGGTAGCAACTTCACCGATCGGGTTCCGTCATGTGAGGATCTTCCTCTCGGCGGAAATCTGCAATTTGTGCTTGATGCACCGCTAGGTGACCCTCCCGCAGAAGATGAATCCGATGAAGTAAAAGCTGTTTACGCGACTCGGAAAACTCGGTACTCTCAAGTTCGGTGTGCCATCCTGTGCGATCTGGAATCCGATCTTCAAAAACGTTTTGAGCACCATGATCCTCATGAGTTGATGAATGAGCTGAAAGCTATATTCGAGACTCATGCGGCTGTGGAATGCTATGAAGCATCGAAACATTTCTTCATTGTATGATGGAAGAAGGCAGCTCCGTTAGTGAGCACATGCTCGCCATGACCGGGCATGCGAAGAAACTCGATGACTTGGGAATAGTGATTCCTAACAGATCGGGATTAATCGTGTCCTTCAATCACTGCCACCAAGTTACAAGAACTTTGTGATGAACTACAATATGCAGAACATGAACAAGGAGTTACCTGAACTCTTTGGCATGCTAAAAGCTGCTGAGATTGAGATCAAAAAAGAGCACCAAGTGTTGATGGTCAACAAGACCACCAGTTTCAAGAAACAGGGCAAGTCTAAAGGAAAATTCAAGAAGGGTGGCAAGAAAGCTGCCACGCCTCCTATGAAACCTAAGAACGGCCCTAAGCCTGATGCTGAGTGCTATTATCGCAAGGAGAAGGGACACTGGAAGCGTAATTGCTCCAAGTATCCGGCTGATCTCAAGAGCGGCCTTGTCAAGAAGAAGAAAGAAGGTATATTTGATATACATGTTATAGATGTTCATTTCTTGGTTCTCGTTCTAGTACCTGGGTATTTGATAATCGGTTCGGTTGCTCATATTTGTAACTCGAAACAGGAACTAAAGAATAAACGACAACTGCTGAAAGATGAAGTGACGATGCGCGTTGGAAACGGATCCAAGGTCAATGTGATGGCAGTCGGCACACTTCCTCTACATCTACCTTCGGGATTAGTTTTAAGCCTAAATAATTGCTATTATGTACCTGCGTTGAGCATGAACATTATATCTGGATCTTGTTTAATGCAAGACGGTTATTTATTCAAGTCTGAGAATAATGGTTGTTCTATTTTTATGAATAATATCTTTTATGGTCGAGCACCACAAAAGAATGGCTTATTTCTGTTAGATCTCGATAGTAGTGATACGCATATACATAACATTGATGCTAAGCGAATTAAACTTAATGATAATTCTACTTATATGTGGCACTGTCATCTTGGTCATATTGGAGTGAAACGCATGAAGAAACTCCATACTGATGGATTACTTGAATCACTTGACTTTGAGTCACTTGATAGATGCGAAGCATGTCTAATGGGAAAAATGACAAAGACTCCATTTTCTGGTATGATGGAGCGAGCTACTGACTTATTGGAAATCATACATACCGATGTATGTGGACCAATGAGCGTAGCATCATGCGGTGGTTATCGTTATGTTCTAACCTTCACAGATGATCTGAGTAGATATGGGTATATCTATTTCATGAAACATAAATCCGAAACTTTCGAGAAGTTTAAGGAATTTCAAAGTGAAGTAGAAAATCAACGTAACAAGAAGATCAAATTTCTACGATCTAATCGTGGAGGTGAATATCTGAGTTATGAGTTTGGCATGCATTTAAAGAAATGCGGAATACTTTCACAATTGACACCGCCGGGAACACCTCAACGAAACGGTGTGTCCGAACGTCGTAATCGAACTCTCTTAGATATGGTTCGTAGTATGATGTCTCTTAATGATTTGCCGTTATCATTTTGGAGTTATGCATTAGAGACAGCCGCATTCACTTTAAATAGAGCACCATCAAAATCCGTAGAAACGACACCGTATGAATTATGGTTTAATAAGAAACCTAAGCTGTCGTTCCTGAAAGTTTGGGGTTGCGAAGCCTATGTAAAGAAGTTACAACCGGACAAGCTAGAACCCAAAGCGGAGAAATGCGTCTTCATAGGATACCCTAAGGAAACTATAGGGTACACTTTCTATCACAGATCCGAAGGCAAAATCTTTGTTGCTAAGAACGGAACCTTTCTTGAGAAAGAATTTCTCACTAAAGAAGTGACTGGAAGAAAAGTAGAACTCGATGAGATTGATGAATCTATACTCGTTGATCGAGTAGCGCAGATCGGAAGTTGTACCTGTACCGCCTACACCGGCAACAAAGGAAGCTAATGATAATGATCATGAAACTTCGAACGAGGAAACTACTGAACCTCGCAGATCGACAAGGGAACGTGCCACTCCTGATTGGTATGATCCTTGTCTAAATGTCATGATTGTAGATAACAATGATGAGGACCCTGCGACGTATGAAGAAGCGATGATGAGCCAAGATTCCAACAAATGGCAAGAAGCCATGAAATCCGAAATGGGATCCATGTATGATAACAAAGTATGGACTTTGGTAGACTTACCTGATAGCCGAAAGGCTGTCGAGAATAAATGGATCTTCAAGAGAAAAACAGATGTCGATGGTAATATTACTGTCTATAAAGCTCGACTTGTCGCAAAGGGTTTCCGACAAATTCAAGGAGTTGACTACGATGAGACTTTCTCACCTGTAGCGAAGCTAAAATCTGTAAGGATTTTGTTAGCAATAGCTGCATTTTTCGATTATGAGATTTGGCGAGATGGATGTCAAAACGGCGTTCCTTAATGGAGACATTGAGGAAGAGTTGTATATGGTACAACCCAAAGGTTTTGTCGATCCTAAAAATGTCGACAAAGTATGCAAACTTCAGCGTTCAATCTATGGACTGAAGCAAGCAGCGAGAAGTTGGCACCGACGCTTTGATAAAGTGATCAAAGACTTCGGGTTTATACAAAGGTCATGGAGAGGCCTGTATTTACAAGAAAGTGAGTGGGAGCTCAGTAGCATTCTGATATTATATGTAGATGACATATTATTGATCGGGAATGATATAGAACTATTAAGCAGTGTTAAGGGTTATTTGAATAATAGTTTTTCAATGAAAGACCTTGGTGAAGCATCATATATATTAGGCATCAAGATTTATAGAGATAGATCAAGACGCCTAATAGGGCTATCACAGAGTACATATCTGGACAAGATTCTAAAGAAGTTTAGAATGGACGAAAGTAAGAAAGGGTTCTTACCTCTGTTCCCTGGCAAGGAATTGAGTAAAACTCAAGGACCGGCTACGGCAGAAGAAAGAGAAAGGATGAGTAATATCCCCTATGCCTCGGCAGTAGGATCTATCATGTATGCCATGCTATGTACTAGACCGGATATAGCACATGCTGTTAGTTTGACTAGCAGATATCAAAGTGATCCAGGAATGGAACACTGGACAGCGGTCAAGAATATCCCGAAGTACTTGAAAAGAACTAAGGATATGTTTCTTTGTTATGGAGGTGACCAAGAGCTCGTTGTAAACGGTTACACCGATGCAAGTTGGAACACCTGATCCCGATGACTCTAAGTCACAATCTGGGTACGTGTTTATATTGAATGGTGCTGCAGTAAGTCGGGGCAAGCTCGAAGCAAGGCACGGTGGCGAAGTCTTCAACGGAATCAGAGTACATAAGCGGCTTCGGAGGCTTCATCGAAGCGGTATGGATGAAGAGGTTCATTGTAGAGCTCGGTGTGGTTCCTAGTGCATTGGACCCATTAATCATTTACTGTGATAACATGGGTGCCATCGCCAATGCACAAGAGCCAAGGTCACACAAGAGGCTGAAGCATATCAAGCTGCGTTACCACTCGATTCGCGAGTACATCGAAGATGGAGAAGTAAAGATTTGCAAAGTACACACTGATCTGAATGTAGCAGATCCGTTGACTAAAGCTCTCCCTAGGGCAAAGCATGACCAACACCAGAATGCCATGGGTGTTAGGTATATTACAATGTAATCTAGATTATTGACTCTAGTGCAAGTGGGAGGCAAGGAGATATGCCCTAGAGGCAATAATAAAGTGGTTATTATTTATATCTTTATGTTTATGATAAATGTTTATATATCATGCTAGAATTGTATTAACCGAAACATTAGTACATGTGTGATATGTAGACAAACAAGAAGTCCCTAGTATGCCTCTTAAACTAGCTTGTTGATTAATGGATGATTAGTTTCATAATCATGAACATTGGATGTTATTAATAACAAGGTTATGTCATTGTGTGAATGATATAATGGACACACCCAATTAAGCGTAGCATAAGATCTCGTCATTAAGTTATTTGCTATAAGCTTTTGATACATAGTTACCTAGTCCTTATGACCATGAGATCATGTAAATCACTTATACCGGAAAGGTACTTTGATTACACCAAACACCACTGCGTAAATGGGTGGCTATAAAGGTGGGATTAAGTATCCGGAAAGTATGAGTTGAGGCATATGGATCAACAGTGGGATTTGTCCATCCCGATGACGGATAGATATTATCTGGGCCCTATCGGTGGAATTTTGTCTTATGTCTTGCAAGCATATGAAATTGTTCATAAGAGACCACATAACAAGGTACTAGTAAAGAGTACTTGTCGAGACGAGGTTGAACAAGGTATAGAGTGATACCGAAGATCAAACCTCGGACAAGTAAAATATCGCGAGACAAAGGGAATTGGTAATGTATGTGAATGGTTCATTCGATCACTAAAGTCATCGTTGAATATGTGGGAGCCATTATGGATCTCCAGATCCCGCTATTGGTTATTGGTCGTAGTGAGTACTCAACCATGTCCGCATAGTTCTCGAACCGTAGGGTGACACACTTAAAGTTGGATGTTGAAATGGTAGCACTTGAATTATGGAATGGAGTTTGAATATTTGTTCGGAGTCCCGGATGAGATCCCGGACATCACGAGGAGTTCCGGAATGGTCCGGAGAATAAGATTCATATATAGGATGTCATTTTATGTGAAATAAAATGTCGCGGAAGGTTCTATGGAAGGTTCTAGAAGGTTCTAGAAAAGTCCGGAAGAAACCACCAAGGAAGGTGGAGTCCACATGGGACTCCACTACCATGGCCGGCCAGCCCTAGATGGGGTGGAGTCCCAAGTGGACTCCACCATAGGGGGCCGGCCACCCCCCACATGGGAGGTGGGAATCCCACCTTTGGGTGGGAGTCCTAGTTGGGCTAGGTTTCCCCCCTCCTATGGAAGGTTTTGGTTTCGGGTCTTATTCGAAGACTTGGACACCAACACTTGGGATCCACCTATATAATGAGGAGCCAAGGGAGGGGGCCAGCCACCCCAAGACCATAAGCTGGCCGCCCCCCTTGAGTGGCCGGCCACCCCCTCCCAAACCCTAGCTTTGCTCCTCCACTCCATATTGCCCGCGTAGCTTAGCGAAGCTCCGCCGGACTTCTACACCGCCACCGACACCACGCCGTCGTGCTGTCGGATTCAAGAGGAGCTACTACTTCCGCTGCCCGCTGGAACGGGGAGGTGGACGTCGTCTTCATCAACAACCGAACGTGTGACCGAGTATGGAGGTGCTGCCCGTTCGTGGCGCCGGAACCGATCGTGATTAAGATCTTCTACGCGCTTTTGCAAGCGGCAAGTGATCGTCTACCGCAGCAACAAGAGCCTCCTCTTGTAGGCTTTGGAATCTCTTCAAGGGTGAGACTCGATACCCCCTCGTTGCTACCGTCTTCTAGATTGCATCTTGGCTTGGATTGCGTGTTCGCGGTAGGAAATTTTTTGTTTTCTATGCAACGTTATCCTACAGTTAGTGCCCGCCTAGACGCCTACGCAACCTCTGGGTCCGTCTCGGAGTACGGCCGAACTTCGTCACGGGTAGCTTAGTTGGGTGGCCCCCCTAGGCATTCTTGCAGATCTGGGAATGGTCTTGTTGTGAGACTCCGCCGTAATTAAGCGGGTTCGAGCATGCATGTATGGTAACATTGGTGCACCCCTGCAGGGTTAAATCTTATCGATAAGCCGTGTCCGCGGTTATGGACGACTTGGAGCTGTTTAACTCGATCATAGAACAACTTACACCTAAAGTTGTCGCTAATAACTTGCTAATTACTTGCGTAGTAAGTTAGCCCTATTATAATGGAATGGATATAAAATTGTCAACTGTGTGAGTGCCTTGTTAGTACCTCTTGGCTAAGGGGGATCGCAATGGCAGGGTTTTGTTTGAAGAGTATAGAACTGCTAGATTATGCACTCTCTCACCTTCTCTATTAGACGGATGTTGTAGCGTGTCTCTATTGGTTAGTGCTTTGCTGCCGCTAAACTCCACCATATAGCCGGGTGAAGTTTACACCGCCCGCCAGCAAGCATAGCTGGTCTTGTCTCGCAAGTACGTGCCAACGGTACTTACCCTCGTTTTTCTTCCTCTTTTTCCGGAACACGCTTTTCGACAAACATGTACGACAAATGATGATCAGTACGCAGGTGGCTACTTTGTCGACGGACGACGACTTTGTTGAGTAGCAGGATCGTTCCTAAGGCAGCAGCCTGTGGCTTGTTGGTTATGGAAACACCGCTTGATTATCTTCAGGACTCTTAGTCCAATTTGGATCTTGTCTGTACCCAGACTATTTGGCTATCTTATGTATGATGTAATGTTGGGACATGTGTCCTCTGAGTGTCATTTGGATCTTGTTATTAGAGCGTTGCTATATATGAACTTTATTTCCATCTTTTGTGTCGTACATAGTCATGTTGTGATATTCAAGCTGTATTCTATCCTCGTATCCTGTGCACAGTGTGTGTATGTGTGAAGTGCACAGGAAGGTGAAGCACTCAGGCTTGGAAAGCCTATCGTGAGCCTCTGAGGTGGGTGTTGTGTGCATGGGCGTGTCGAGCTGTTGCTTGGCCTACCCATATGCTTGGGAATGCGAGGCGACCTCACGGTCCTTTGTAGTGACCTCGTGCACATAAACCCCTCTTACTTGCGCGCTCTAGGTTTTCCTACTCCTGGGGCTTACAGACTTGGTATCAGAACAGGACTGCCTTTAGGATCCCCTTTGCAGCGGACGAAGTTGTGTCTAGAAACTCATACTTTAGTAGCTACATAGGAAAAATTGTGCGCGAGAGTAGGAATTCTGCTTTTATTTCTTACCCCACCCACCCTCCCTCTGGTAAGGACGTGCAACGGTTTTACTCTATTCTTATCTTGTTTCATCTAGGCTTGGACGTGTTTGTGGGAAACCATAGTGCCATAGGGAAAAATGTTTTGAAAATTTTCTGTACTATGGTTGCTTCGTTATCATCCTTTGTCAATTTCCACATATAATCTCTTCCTTTGCAATTGTTAGTATTTTCATGCTAACATGTTCTTTCGTTGTTTCGTTGCTATCTTGGTTCATCTGTTGTTCCGGCGCAACCCACCTACGTGCCTCGTCCGAAGGTTTTGTTTCCCGCCCTCCCACCCCTCTTTCTGTTCCACGGAGATCTCAAGTTCAGCAAAAGTTCTGTTTCAGCTTCATCAGGATCCTTGATCTATACACCTTCTCAAACACCTTCCGTTCAGCTCTTTGCTTTGAATCCTAGTTCTCTTCCAGAGCTTGAGTCTATACCGGTGGTTTGCGACTTTCCGGATGTCTTTCCTGAAGAACTTCCAGGTATGCCACCTGACATGGCTGTTGAGTTCGTCATTGAACTAGAGCCTGGAACAGCTCCTATCTCAAAGAGGCCATACAAAATGGGTCCCAATGAGTTGGCTGAACTCAAGAAGCAGCTTGACGAGTTGCAAAAACTTGGTTTCATTCAGCCAAACACTTCTCCATGGGGATGTCCTACCATCTTTGTGAAGAAAAAGGATAAAACTGATCGATTGGTGGTTGACTACCGTCCTCTCAATGAGAAAACGATCAAGAATACATATCCTATTCCTCGCATCAATGAGCTCTTTGATCAGCTTGCGGGTGCAACTGTGTTCTCTAGGATGGATTTGAGAAGTGGTTATCACCAAATCAAAATCTGCAAAGAGGATGTACCCAAGATAGCCTTCAAAACTCGTTATGGTCTCTACGAATACACCGTCATGTCCTTTGGCCTCACTAATGCTCCTGCCACTTTCTCTCGGTTGATGAACTACATTTTCATGGAGTACCTCGACAAGTTTGTGGTAGTCTATCTCGATGATATCGTTGTGTACTCCAAGTCCAATGAGGAGCATGAAGAGCATCTTCGCCTCATCCTCCTGAAGCTTCGTGAACACCGTCTCTATGCCAAGTTCTCCAAGTGTGAATTTTGGCTTCCTCAAGTCGTCTATCTTGGCCATGTCATTTCGGGAAAAGGCATTGCTGTCAATCCTAAACCGTCAAGGCGATCGTTGAATGGCTTCCTCCGAAGAATGTCAAGCAAGTGAGAAGTTTCCTCGGTTTGGCAAGTTACTGCCGCCGCTTTGTTGAAAATTTCTCCAAGATCGCTAAGCCTCTTACCGATCTCCTGAAGAAAGACAAGAAGTTCCTTTGGTCTCCTGAATGCCAAGAAAGCTTTGACCTCCTCAAGCAGAAGCTCACTTCCACACCTGTCCTTGTTCTTCCAGATACTTCTAAACCTTTCCAGATATTCTGTGATGCCTCTCTTCATGGACTAGGTGATGTCCTCATGCAAGAACGTCAAGTTGTGGCGTATGCTTCTCGTCAGTTGAAAAAGCATGAACTCAACTATCCCACACATGATCTCGAGCTTGCAGCCGTGTTACATGCTTTAATAACATGGCGCCAATACTTGTTGGGCAACAAATGTGAGATCTTCACCGACCACAAGAGTCTCAAATACATCTTCACACAACCCAACTTGAACCTCCGTCAAACGAGATGGATGGAAACCATCAAGGACTTTGATCTGTCTATCAGCTACACTCCAGGCAAAGCTAATGTCATGGCTGACGCCCTTAGTCGCAAGTCCTATTGCAACAATCTCATGATTCAAGAAAGTCAACCTGCTCTTTATGAAGAATTCAGGAAATTGAATCTTGAGCTTGTTCCCCAAGGCTACCTTGCAAACTTGGTGATCACGCAAACTCTTGAAGATAAGATCCGAAAAGGACAGCTGCAAGATATTTGCAGCAAGAACATCAAAGAGAATATGCACAAGCCCAAGTACAAGTCTTTCTCTCTCGATGATCAAGGAACTCTCTTCTTCCAAGGTCGTTTTGTTGTTCCGAATGATCCAGACCTGAGAAACCTCATTCTCAAAGAAGCTCACGACACTCCTCTTTCTATCCATCCTGGCAGCACAAAGATGTATCTCGATATCAAGTCTACCTATTGGTGGACTAGGATGAAAAGGGATGTTGCTCGCTATGTCTCAGAATGTGATGTCTGTCGCCGTGTCAAAGCAGAACATCAGAGACCTGCCGGTGTCCTCCAACCCCAGAAAATTCCTGAGTGGAAATGGGATAAGATTGAGATGGACTTTGTGACTAGTTTTCCAAAGTCTCGAAAAGGCAATGATGCTATCTTCGTGGTGATCGACCGTCTTTCTAAGGTTGCTCACTTCCTTCCTGTCAAAGAAACAATATCTGCTAGTCAGTTGGCTGAGCTCTACACTGCAAAGATTGTTTCTCTTCATGGTGTTCCCTTGGAAATAAGCTCTGATCGCGGAAGTATCTTCACTTCCAAGTTTTGGGCAAGCTTTCAGAAAGCTATGGGAACTAATCTGCTCTTCAGCACAGCTTACCATCCGCAAACAAGTGGGCAAGTCGAAAGAGTCAATCAGATTCTCGAGGACATGCTCCGTGCCTGTGTTATCTCCTTCGGCATGAAATGGGAAGAATGCCTTCCATTCGCTGAGTTCTCTTACAACAACAGCTATCAAGCCAGTTTGGGCATGGCACCCTTCGAAGCTCTCTATGGTCGCAAATGCAGAACACCTCTGAACTGGTCTGAAACTGGTGAAAGGCAAATCTTTGGCCCCGATGTCATCAACGAGGCTGAAGAAAAGGTGCGAATCATTCGTGACAATCTGAAGATAGCACAATCTCGGCAGAAAAGCTATTATGATAGCAAGCACTGTGATATGTTATATCAGCATGGTGATCAAGCCTACCTCCGTGTTACTCCTATGAGGGGCACTCATCGCTTCGGTATCAAAGGCAAGCTGGCGCCAAGATACATTGGTCCTTTCAAAGTTCTAGCAAAGCGTGGTGAAGTCGCTTACCTCCTTGAACTCCCTGAGAAGCTCTCAAAAGTGCACGATGTCTTCCACGTGTCACAGCTCAAGAAGTGCTTCAAAGATCCGGGCCGTGCAGTTGATCACGAGTCCATTGACCTCCAAGAAGACCTCTCCTACAAAGAGCATCCCGTTCGGATTCTTGATGAAGCTGAACGTCGAACTCGCAACAAGTCTGTCAAGTTCCTCAAGGTGCAGTGGTCGCACCATTCCGATAAAGAAGCAACTTGGGAGCGGGAAGATCAACTCCGTTCCGAGTACCCGTCGTTTTTCTCTTCTTCCTGAGAATCTCGGGGCGCGATTCCTTCAAGGGGGGGCGTTTGTAACATCCCAAGAGTAACACCTTAGTCATTTTTACCTTTCTTGCATTGTTATCATATCATCATGTTGCATTCATGCATATCACCACCTTTGGCTTTTATAAATTGCATTTGGTTTTGGTTTTATTCTTGTTTGTTTCTTGTTCTCCTTCTTCCTCTCTCTTGGTTCATCCCCTCACTCTTGTGATGTTCCAAGAAAAGCTCAAGCCTAAACCTTCCACCACTTGATCTATATTTCAAATAGGTCCTGCAAAATTCTTATATGGTTGATATAAACCTACCTCTCCTCCCTATTTTTGCAATGCACATGTTTTATGATCTTGAGATGGTCTACCTTCTCAAATGGATGAGCCATTAAGATTTACCAAATATCTTATCTTCTCTTTTTTTTTCTCTATGACCCACTCGTCTTCCTTTCTTCTTTTAATCTCAACCACCATAGTTGGTATATAAGGTTGAGCTTTCCTGATATTCAAATTCCATCTTTCAAATTTCAAATTCTTCTCTTCTCATATTTCAGAAAATTATTTGAAGGGAGAAAAGAATATAAAAGCAGAAAACAGAAAAAGATAAAAAGAAAATAGGAAAAGCTAACCTAACCTACGTATCTACCCCGGCCTCCCTTTCTTCTTCGTCTCCGGCACCTCCTCTGCCGTTTGTTCCTCGTCGTCGACACCTCCAGGGTGAGCAGCCGCATGCCCTGACCTTCCTACTTGTTTTCCTTGCTTCATCTGGTCCGAGTTGAGAAGAAACGAGATCAAAACGAAAATCGAGTAGAAAAACGCCCAGTCTTGTTTCTGCTCGCTGACACCATCTTTCGACGCATCTCACCGCCAGCACATGCCACTCCAGCTTGCTTTCTTCACACCGTTGGAAAGCTGAGACGAAGGGCTACAACTTTTGTTTTGGAATCACTCAATTTCCTTGCCTGTAGACGACGCCACCTTCGATCAAACATCTGTGCAGAATCTGTTTTCAGTTTCGCTGTTTCTCGCCCACGTTGCGGTACCATCTTCCCGGCGTTTTTCCCGGCGATACAAGCCTCTCCAGCACGAGTTCTTTGTAACTATAGATGCACAACGTCTCAGGCTTCATCTCAGTTTTCGAATCAACCAAAACGGAGCAACACACACGACGCCACCTTCGTTCAAAGTCGGCTCCAGAAAACAGTTTATGTTTTCAGTTTTCAGTTTCAGTTTTGCTGTTTCGTCGGCCCAACTTCCGGCGAGCTTCTCCGGCGTTACCGTGCACCGTTTCCAACCCTTCCTGTCTTTTTCGAATCTTGGCATATCCATCTTTCTTAAGCTCCTTTGTTTCACTAAAATAGGTGCCCAGATTCGTCGCGGCGAGCGCTTAAAAATCTGTGCAAAAACGCGTCTACAGGAAATCGCTAGTGTCAACCTTCAGTTTCTAGTGTTCAAAAATTCAGTTTCAGCTTTTCCAAATCAGATGGTTTCAAAATTGTTTCATATTTGCACTTCTACAAATCCAATTTTGACAAATGAGATGTCCATTTTGATCAGCTCTTCATGATCTATCCATATATGAACTCTGATTTGGTTTTTGGATAAATTAAATTGGGACATAATTAAAATCTGAATTAATTTAAGTAATATGGCATAACTCATATCTTCAATTCTACAATTCCAAATTGTGCAAATTATATATCCATTTTCATCAGAAAAGTGAGAGGACTTCATATCTTGCATCCTCATGCATCATTGGCATCATCTCTGAATTTTCCAAATTAAATATGCAACATGAACAAAAACTATATGTGAGGGTGTTTATCATTTCAAGTGAATTATGAGCACCCCATTTAATTTTGCTTTGCACCAATCATCTTGCCATGTCATCATGCATCATATTGCGCATTCCACTTGTATTGATTTGTGCTATACTTTCCTTGTATGTGCTATTTGATTCTTCTCGAGTAGACGCCGACGCAGAGCAGTACGAGCAGGAGTACGAGTTCCCCCTGGAGGATCGTGTCGGTGCTTCTACCTCTGATCCGACAGGCGAGCCCACCCCTTCACCTATTTTACATTTACATGCTCTTTTGATCTATTGCTATCCTTATGTTGCGATTCTGTTGTGTCACGTGTCCTATCCACCTGTTACCTATATCTCCGAGATACACCTCCTCGCCCTACCTATTGTTTGTTGTTTGCCAGCTTTGCGAGTCGTAGGCGAGTTTAGGGTTTTCTGTTGATATCTCGAAATGTTCGGGATATCTTGATGGGATGTTGACACATGCACTACCTTTTCAAAATGATGATGATAACTTTTGCTACAACTTAAAATTGCTAAGGGATATAATATGCAGAGGCATCTGTGAGCCCCTTTGCTAAAGCATCGGAACTTTGACTTGCTAATGTCCCCTAGGACCTGAGTTCTTGTTATCTGTTTCTAAGACTGAGCGCGCTAACCACACGTGGGAGGATTTATCGGGACCCCCCATCACCCATTACCTTTTCTCAAGTCTGTTGAAAAGGGGGCCACAACATTGGTTTTATTTGGTGCACGCATATTTATTACTGTTGCCTTCGGGTGTTTACTTCCTGTTGCCTTCGGGTGGTTTATTTCTGTACTGCACTGCATAATTGCTAGACGACTTATCTAGTGCTTGGCCGTTAGTGCCCGCCTAGACGCCTACGCAACCTCTGGGTCCGTCTCGGAGTACGGCCGAACTTCGTCACGGGTAGCTTAGTTGGGTGGCCCCCCTAGGCATTCTTGCAGATCTGGGAACGGTCTTGTTGTGAGACTCCGCCGTAATTAAGCGGGTTCGAGCATGCGTGTATGGTAACATTGGTGCACCCCTGCAGGGTTAAATCTTATCGATAAGCCGTGTCCGCGGTTATGGACGACTTGGAGCTGTTTAACTCGATCATAGAACAACTTACACCTAAAGTTGTCGCTAATAACTTGCTAATTACTTGCGTAGTAAGTTAGCCCTATTATAATGGAATGGATATAAAATTGTCAACTGTGTGAGTGCCTTGTTAGTACCTCTTGGCTAAGGGGGATCGCAATGGCAGGGTTTTGTTTGAAGAGTATAGAACTGCTAGATTATGCACTCTCTCACCTTCTCTATTAGACGGATGTTGTAGCGTGTCTCTATTGGTTAGTGCTTTGCTGCCGCTAAACTCCACCATATAGCCGGGCGAAGTTTACACCGCCCACCAGCAAGCATAGCTGGTCTTGTCTCGCAAGTACGTGCCAACGGTACTTACCCTCGTTTTTCTTCCTCTTTTTCCGGAACACGCTTTTCGACAAACAGGTACGACAGATGATGATCAGTACGCAGGTGGCTACTTTGTCGAGTTCACGGATGACGACTTTGTTGCGTAGCAGGATCGTTCCTAAGGCAGCAGCCTGTGGCTTGTTGGTTATGGAAACACCGCTTGATTATCTTCAGGACTCTTAGTCCAATTTGGATCTTGTCTGTACCCAGACTATTTGGCTATCTTATGTATGATGTAATGTTGGGACATGTGTCCTCTGAGTGTCATTTGGATCTTGCTCATTAGAGCGTTGCTATATATGAACTTTATTTCCATCTTTTGTGTCGTACATAGTCATGTTGTGATATTCAAGCTGTATTCTACCCTCGTATCCTGTGCACAGTGTGTGTATGTGTGAAGTGCACAGGAAGGTGAAGCACTCAGGCTTGGAAAGCCTATCGTGAGCCTCTGAGGTGGGTGTTGTGTGCATGGGCGTGTCGAGCTGTTACTTGGCCTACCCATATGCTTGGGAATGCGAGGCGACCTCACGGTCCTTTGTAGTGACCTCGTGCACATAAACCCCTCTTACCTGCACGCTCTAGGTTTTCCTACTCCTGGGGCTTACAGACTTGGTATCAGAACAGGACTGCCTTTAGGATCCCCTTTGCAGCGGACGAAGTTGTGTCTAGAAACTCATACTTTAGTAGCTACATAGGAAAAATTGTGCGCGAGAGTAGGAATTCTGCTTTTATTTCTTACCCCACCCACCCTCCCTCTGGTAAGGACGTGCAACGGTTTTACTCTATTCTTATCTTGTTTCATCTAGGCTTGGACGTGTTTGTGGGAAACCATAGTGCCATAGGGAAAAATGTTTTGAAAATTTTCTGTACTATGGTTGCTTCGTTATCATCCTTTGTCAATTTCCACATATAATCTCTTCCTTTGCAATTGTTAGTATTTTCATGCTAACATGTTCTTTCGTTGTTTCGTTGCTATCTTGGTTCATCTGTTGTTCCGGCGCAACCCACCTACGTGCCTCGTCCGAAGGTTTTGTTTCCCGCCCTCCCACCCCTCTTTCTGTTCCACGGAGATCTCAAGTTCAGCAAAAGTTCTGTTTCAGCTTCATCAGGATCCTTGATCTATACACCTTCTCAAACACCTTCCGTTCAGCTCTTTGCTTTGAATCCTAGTTCTCTTCCAGAGCTTGAGTCTATACCGGTGGTTTGCGACTTTCCTGATGTCTTTCCTGAAGAACTTCCAGGTATGCCACCTGACAGGGCTGTTGAGTTCGTCATTGAACTAGAGCCTGGAACAGCTCCTATCTCAAAGAGGCCATACAAAATGGGTCCCAATGAGTTGGCTGAACTCAAGAAGCAGCTTGACGAGTTGCAAAAACTTGGTTTCATTCAGCCAAACACTTCTCCATGGGGATGTCCTACCATCTTTGTGAAGAAAAAGGATAAAACTGATCGATTGGTGGTTGACTACCGTCCTCTCAATGAGAAAACGATCAAGAATACATATCCTATTCCTCGCATCAATGAGCTCTTTGATCAGCTTGCGGGTGCAACTGTGTTCTCTAGGATGGATTTGAGAAGTGGTTATCACCAAATCAAAATCCGCAAAGAGGATGTACCCAAGATAGCCTTCAAAACTCGTTATGGTCTCTACGAATACACCGTCATGTCCTTTGGCCTCACTAATGCTCCTGCCACTTTCTCTCAGTTGATGAACTACATTTTCATGGAGTACCTCGACAAGTTTGTGGTAGTCTATCTCGATGATATCGTTGTGTACTCCAAGTCCAATGAGGAGCATGAAGAGCATCTTCGCCTCATCCTCCTGAAGCTTCGTGAACACCGTCTCTATGCCAAGTTCTCCAAGTGTGAATTTTGGCTTCCTCAAGTCGTCTATCTTGGCCATGTCATTTCGGGAAAAGGCATTGCTGTCAATCCTAAACCGTCAAGGCGATCGTTGAATGGCTTCCTCCGAAGAATGTCAAGCAAGTGAGAAGTTTCCTCGGTTTGGCAAGTTACTACCGCCGCTTTGTTGAAAATTTCTCCAAGATCGCTAAGCCTCTTACCGATCTCCTGAAGAAAGACAAGAAGTTCCTTTGGTCTCCTGAATGCCAAGAAAGCTTTGACCTCCTCAAGCAGAAGCTCACTTCCACACCTGTCCTTGTTCTTCCAGATACTTCTAAACCTTTCCAGATATTCTGTGATGCCTCTCTTCATGGACTAGGTGATGTCCTCATGCAAGAACGTCAAGTTGTGGCGTATGCTTCTCGTCAGTTGAAAAAGCATGAACTCAACTATCCCACACATGATCTCGAGCTTGCAGCCGTGTTACATGCTTTAATAACATGGCGCCAATACTTGTTGGGCAACAAATGTGAGATCTTCACCGACCACAAGAGTCTCAAATACATCTTCACACAACCCAACTTGAACCTCCGTCAAACGAGATGGATGGAAACCATCAAGGACTTTGATCTGTCTATCAGCTACACTCCAGGCAAAGCTAATGTCATGGCTGACGCCCTTAGTCGCAAGTCCTATTGCAACAATCTCATGATTCAAGAAAGTCAACCTGCTCTTTATGAAGAATTCAGGAAATTGAATCTTGAGCTTGTTCCCCAAGGCTACCTTGCAAACTTGGTGATCACGCAAACTCTTGAAGATAAGATCCGAAAAGGACAGTTGCGAGATATTTGCAGCAAGAACATCAAAGAGAATATGCACAAGCCCAAGTACAAGTCTTTCTCTCTCGACGATCAAGGAACTCTCTTCTTCCAAGGTCGTTTTGTTGTTCCGAATGATCCAGACCTGAGAAACCTCATTCTCAAAGAAGCTCACGACACTCCTCTTTCTATCCATCCTGGCAGCACAAAGATGTATCTCGATATCAAGTCTACCTATTGGTGGACTAGGATGAAAAGGGATGTTGCTCGCTATGTCTCAGAATGTGATGTCTGTCGCCGTGTCAAAGCAGAACATCAGAGACCTGCCGGTGTCCTCCAACCCCAGAAAATTCCTGAGTGGAAATGGGATAAGATTGAGATAGACTTTGTGACTGGTTTTCCAAAGTCTCGAAAAGGCAATGATGCTATCTTCGTGGTGATCGACCGTCTTTTTAAGGTTGCTCACTTCCTTCCTGTCAAAGAAACAATATCTGCTAGTCAGTTGGCTGAGCTCTACACTGCAAAGATTGTTTCTCTTCATGGTGTTCCCTTGGAAATAAGCTGTGATCGCGGAAGTATCTTCACTTCCAAGTTTTGGGCAAGCTTTCAGAAAGCTATGGGAACTAATCTGCTCTTCAGCACAGCTTACCATCCGCAAACAAGTGGGCAAGTCGAAAGAGTCAATCAGATTCTCGAGGACATGCTCCGTGCATGTGTTATCTCCTTCGGCATGAAATGGGAAGAATGCCTTCCATTCGCTGAGTTCTCTTACAACAACAGCTATCAAGCCAGTTTGGGTATGGCACCCTTCGAAGCTCTCTATGGTCGCAAATGCAGAACACCTCTAAATTGGTCTGAAACTGGTGAAAGGCAAATCTTTGGCCCCGATGTCATCAACGAGGCTGAAGAAAAGGTGCGAATCATTCGTGACAATCTGAAGATAGCACAATCTCGGCAGAAAAGCTATTATGATAGCAAGCACTGTGATATGTTATATCAGCATGGTGATCAAGCCTACCTCCGTGTTACTCCTATGAGGGGCACTCATCGCTGCGGTATCAAAGGCAAGCTGGCGCCAAGATACATTGGTCCTTTCAAAGTTCTAGCAAAGCGTGGTGAAGTCGCTTACCTCCTTGAACTCCCTGAGAAGCTCTCAAAAGTGCACGATGTCTTCCACGTGTCACAGCTCAAGAAGTGCTTCAAAGATCTGGCCCGTGCAATTGATCACGAGTCCATTGACCTCCAAGAAGACCTCTCCTACAAAGAGCATCCCGTTCGGATTCTTGATGAAGCTGAACGTCGAACTCGCAACAAGTCTGTCAAGTTCCTCAAAGTGCAGTGGTCGCACTATTCCGATAAAGAAGCAACTTGGGAGCGGGAAGATCAACTCCGTTCCGAGTACCCGTCGTTTTTCTCTTCTTCCTGAGAATCTCGGGGCGCGATTCCTTCAAGGGGGGGCGTTTGTAACATCCCAAGAGTAACACCTTAGTCATTTTTACCTTTCTTGCATTGTTATCATATCATCATGTTGCATTCATGCATATCACCACCTTTGGCTTTTATAAATTGCATTTGGTTTTGGTTTTATTCTTGTTTGTTTCTTGTTCTCCATCTTCCTCTCTCTTGGTTCATCCCCTCACTCTTGTGATGTTCCAAGAAAAGCTCAAGCCTAAACCTTCCACCACTTGATCTATATTTCAAATAGGTCATGCAAAATTCTTATATGGTTGATATAAACCTACCTCTCCTCTCTATTTTTGCAATGCACATGTTTTATGATCTTGAGATAGTCTACCTTCTCAAATGGATGAGCCATTAAGATTTACCAAATATCTTATCTTCTCTTTTTTTTCTCTATGACCCACTCGTCTTCCTTTCTTCTTTTAATCTCAACCACCATAGTTGGTATATAAGGTTGAGCTTTCCTGATATTCAAATTCCATCTTTCAAATTTCAAATTCTTCTCTTCTCATATTTCAGAAAATTATTTGAAGGGAGAAAAGAATATAAAAGAAGAAAACAGAAAAAGAAATAAAGAAAATAGGAAAAGCTAACCTAACCTACGTATCTACCCCGGCCTCCCTTTCTTCTTCGTCTCCGGCACCTCCTCTGCCGTTTGTTCCTCGTCGTCGTCACCTCCAGGGTGAGCAGCCACTGCCTGACCTTCCTACTTGTTTTCCTTGCTTCATCTGGTCCGAGTTGAGAAGAAGAAACGAGATCAAAACGAAAATCGAGTAGAAAAACGCACAGTCTTGTTTCTGCTCGCTGACACCATCTTTCGACGCATCTCACCGCCAGAACAGGCCACTCCAGCTTGCTTTCTTCACACCGTTGGAAAGCTGAGACGAAGGGCTACAACTTTCGTTTTGGAATCACTCAATTTCGTTGCCTGTAGACGACGCCACCTTCGATCAAACATCTGTGCAGAATCTGTTTTCAGTTTCGCTGTTTCTCGCCCACGTCGCGGTACCATCTTCCCGGCGTTTTTCCCGGCGATACAAGCCTCTCCAGCACGAGTTCTTTGTAACTATAGATGCACAACGTCTCAGGCTTCATCTCAGTTTTTTAATCAACCAAAACGGAGCAACACACACGACGCCACCTTCGTTCAAATCGGCTCCAGAAAACAGTTTATGTTTTCAGTTTTCAGTTTCAGTTTTGCTGTTTCGTCGGCCCAACTTCCGGCGAGCTTCTCCGGCGTTACCGTGCACCGTTTCCAACCCTTCCTGTCTTTTTCGAATCTTGGCACATCCATCTTTCTTAAGCTCCTTTGTTTCACTAGGCCCAGATTCGTCGCGGCGAGCGCTTTAAAATCTGTGCAAAAACGCGTCTACAGGAAATCGCTAGTGTCAACCTTCAGTTTCTAGTGTTCAAAAATTCAGTTTCAGCTTTTCCAAATCAGATGGTTTCAAAATTGTTTCATATTTGCACTTATACAAATCCAATTTTGACAAATGAGATGTCCATTTTGATCAGCTCTTCATGATCTATCCATATATGAACTCTGATTTGGTTTTTGGATAAATAAAATTTGGACATAATTAAAATCTGAATTAATTTGGGTAATATGGCATAATTCATATCTTCAATTCTACAATTCCAAATTGTGCAAATTATATATCCATTTTCATCAGAAAAGTGAGAGGACTTCATATCTTGCATCCTCATGCATCATTGGCATCATCTCTGAATTGTCCAAATTAAATATGCAACATGAACAAAAACTATATGTGAGGGTGTTTATCATTTCAAGTGAATTATGAGCACCCCACTTAATTTTGCCTTGCACCAATCATCTTGCCATGTCATCATGCATCATATTGCGCAATGCACTTGTATTGATTTGTGCTATACTTTCCTTGTATGTGCTATTTGGTTCTTCTCGAGTAGACGCCGACGCAGAGCAGTACGAGCAGGAGTACGAGTTCCCCCTGGAGGATCGTGTCGGTGCTTCTACCTCTAATCCGACAGGCGAGCCCACCCCTTCACCTATTTTACATTTACATGCTCTTTTGATCTATTGCTATCCTTATGTTGCGATTCTGTTGTGTCACGTGTCCTATCCACTTGTTACCTATATCTCCGAGATACACCTCCTCGCCCTACCTATTGTTTGTTGTTTGCCAGCTTTGCGAGTCGTAGGCGAGTTTAGGGTTTTCTGTTGATATCTCGAAATGTTTGGGATATCTTGATGGGATGTTGACACATGCACTACCTTTTCAAAATGATGATGATAACTTTTGCTACAACTTAAAATTGCTAAGGGATATAATATGCAGAGGCATCTGTGAGCCCCTTTGCGAAAGCATCGGAACTTTGACTTGCTAATGTCCCCTAGGACCTGAGTTCTTGTTATCTGTTTCTAAGACTGAGCGCGCTAACCACACGTGGGAGGATTTATCCGGACCCCCCATCACCCATTACCTTTTCTCAAGTCTGTTGAAAAGGGGGGCCACAACCTTGGTTTTATTTGGTGCACGCATATTTATTACTGTTGCCTTCGGGTGTTTACTTAATGTTGCCTTCGGGTGGTTTATTTCTGTACTGCACTGCATAATTGCTAGACGACTTATCTAGTGCTTGGCCGTTAGTGCCCGCCTAGACGCCTAAGCAACCTCTGGGTCCGTCTCGGAGTACGGCCGAACTTCGTCACGGGTAGCTTAGTTGGGTGGCCCCCCTAGGCATTCTTGCAGATCTGGGAACGGTCTTGTTGTGAGACTCCGCCGTAATTAAGCGGGTTCGAGCATGCGTGTATGGTAACATTGGTGCACCCCTGCAGGGTTAAATCTTATCGATAAGCCGTGTCCGCGGTTATGGACGACTTGGAGCTGTTTAACTTGATCATATAACAACTTACACCTAAAGTTGTCGCTAATAACTTGCTAATTACTTGCGTAGTAAGTTAGCCCTATTATAATGGAATGGATATAAAATTGTCAACTGTGTGAGTGCCTTGTTAGTACCTCTTGGCTAAGGGGGATCGCAATGGCAGGGTTTTGTTTGAAGAGTATAGAACTGCTAGATTATGCGCTCTCTCACCTTCTCTATTAGACGGATGTTGTAGCGTGTCTCTATTGGTTAGTGCTTTGCTGCCGCTAAACTCCACCATATAGCCGGGCGAAGTTTACACCTCCCACCAGCAAGCATAGCTGGTCTTGTCTCGCAAGTACGTGCCAACGGTACTTACCCTCTTTTTTCTTCCTCTTTTTCCGGAACACGCTTTTCGACAAACAGGTACGACAAATGATGATCAGTACGCAGGTGGCTACTTTGTCGAGTTCACGGACGACGACTTCGTTGCGTAGCAGGATCGTTCCTAAGGCAGCAGCCTGTGGCTTGTTGGTTATGGAAATACCGCTTGATTATCTTCAGGACTCTTAGTCCAATTTGGATCTTGTCTGTACCCAGACTATTTGGCTATCTTATGTATGATGTAATGTTGGGACATGTGTCCTCTGAGTGTCATTTGGATCTTGCTCATTAGAGCGTTGCCATATATGAACTTTATTTCCATCTTTTGTGTCGTACATAGTCATGTTGTGATATTCAAGCTGTATTCTACCCTCTTATCCTGTGCACAGTGTGTGTATGTGTGAAGTGCACAGGAAGGTGAAGCACTCAGGCTTGGAAAGCCTATCGTGAGCCTCTGAGGTGGGTGTTGTGTGCATGGGCGTGTCGAGCTGTTGCTTGGCCTACCCATATGCTTGGGAATGCGAGGCGACCTCACGGTCCTTTGTATTGACCTCATGCACATAAACCCCTCTTACCTGCGCGCTCTAGGTTTTCCTACTCCTGGGGCTTACACACGAACCGTTGATCAACTGATCTAACGGGGTAGATCTAACGGGCAGTATACCCCTCCCCGTCTCTTCGTGGCCACCCCTCTCTCTCTCTCTCTCTTCGTGGCCACCCCTCTCTCTCTCTCTCTCTGTCGGTGGATGCATTATTGTCACCCTTCTAACAATTATCAACTATCTTTCGCTTTCCTTTTTCTTTTAGGGGATATAGTTTGGGATATAGTTTTGGTAATTTGAAATGGCCCAAAAGTGGTATAATTTTGGTATAAACATGAGGCATACATATTTGCGGATTTCGGTGAATGCATTATTGTCACCCCTCTAACAATTATCAACTTTATTTAGTATTCCAATATAGTTGGTAATTTCGGTGAATGCACACACTAACTATGAAAACAACTACAAGTACATGTAACTGAATAATGGATTTGTAATAAGGTATCCCTTGTAACAACTTCTAGCGCCTGGTGAGCAATGATAAGTATCCGATCGCAATTATACAACAGAAAAAACAACCAGCCATCAGATTAGCTTGCTTCTTCAACTCGATCAGCTGCCTTAACTGCTTGTTCATTTTCTTCAGTTCTCCCTTCACTTCCACCAGTCCTGCATTGGGAGCATTAGGCATAATCGGAACGGCTCCTCTCTCCGCCGCATTCTCTACAGCAAGTCCCCCCTCCAAAATTGCGCTCCCAAATAGCGCCAATTGATTCCTGCAATTTAAGCCTCTGAACGTACACATCGATCCACTCGAAATGCCTGCATTTCTTCAGGATCTGAAAACAACAACGTGAACCCTAAATCCCAATTCGAGTGAATAACAAGAAAATCGAGAGAAAACAGAGAAATTGGAGCGAGATCTAACCTTATCCCCCTCTCTATATGGCAAGCTCTCGCATGCAAGGAACTCACATCCACGGTTGCCGTTCTCTTCCGTCTTACAGATCGACCGCTTCAGAGGCTCCTGGCGTGGGCAGTCAGGGCATCTTGTCAAAGGCACGGGTCCATACTGCGGCCATGAAGAACGGGAGGTCGAAGAGAAACTAGACATCACCCGCCTGCCGGAGAAGGGCTGCCGCTGGCGTAGAAAGAAGAACAATGGGGCGCGGGGAAAGAAAGGGGAAGCAATGGCACGGGCACGGGCGCGGGGAAAGAAAGGGGGAGCAATGGCACGGCACGAGCGCGGGGCTGGCTCGGGCTCCCATTTTGCAACAGTCACCTGGGTAAGCTGTGGGTCCGGCGCGCTAACGTGGACAAGTTGTGGGTCCCACGATGATCTGGATAAGTGAAGACGTGTCCACTGCGGGGCACCAATAGCGGACCCACTTGCCAGCACCAACCAACGTCAACTAAACGGGAATCCTCCGTCCGAGCTCCTTCTGCGGGTTTTAGATAAGATCTTGGGGAAAACTGAGGAAAAACTAAGGAGCTGGGGAAAACTGAGTACAACTAAGGACCTTAGGGCACGAAAATAGAAATCCCAAATATATAATCATACATACAGTCGTGTAAATTGAATTTTTCATAGGAATACATAGGTTACCATAAGACTACTATCGTGAAAATTCGAGTTTTCCGAAACCGGATATTTAAAATATATGCACGAGTATGTTTCGGAATGGAATAAATGTGACCTCTAACGAATGAGTACGGTTGCTTCCGTACGTTGAGAAATAGAGTCCGGAAGCTATACATCACCTAGGCCAGTTAGATGATTTATGTGTATGAAGTCTGCATCGAATAGAGATATAGATATACAAAGCTGAGTACGAACTAATCGGTGAGAAGAAAAACTCCAAAGCTGACCGTATCTGCTTCTATCTAATATTTTTCTGCGTGTCAGGACATACGAAAAATACTAGCTAAGGATATGGTGCGTGTCAGGACATACGAAAAATACTAGCTAAGGATATGGTGCGTGTCAGGACATACGAAAAATACTAGCTAAGGATATGGTGCCATATATATGAGAAAGGCAATATACGAATAAAAGGAAGCCATAGTGTTCTTCCTGTGCTAAATATGAGAAAGGCAATATACGAATATATTTGAAAAAATGATGACATAAGAGTGATACTACCTAAGGATATGGTGGCACATATATGAGAAAGGCAATATACATATAAAAAAGAAGCCACCATGTTCTTTCATATGTAATAATGATGGAGATTTCAAATATATACATAAGGAGTATTTTCCAGGACGGAAAAACAACGACTGCTAAAGAATATAAAAAAAAGAGTCCGGATGCTACACGAGCACTCAACCCAGATGATTTATGTGGATGAAATCTTCACTGAAGAGATGAAAAAACTTCGAAGTTGGCCGTATTTGCATTTAATTTATGTGTGTGTGTGCGCGCGCGCGTTCAATGACATGCATGCGATACTACCCTAGGATATGGTGGCATATATTTTAAAAATGACATTGTGGCAAGAAAAAAATGTAAAAGGCTTTAAAAATAAATGGCTTCATATATATCCAGAATATGAGTATGAACGTATATATGAAAGTAATAAAAAAAAGTATAACATGTCGCAGTTAAATTAACGTCTAAAATTCTAAAAAAAAAATATACGAGAAGTTAATATCGAATAATATGATCCTAAGACCGACTAACAGACAAAAGCCATACTACCAAACTAGCTGAATTCTCCAAACTCGCCTTGAAAAAAAAAAGAACGAGCCATGCAAACCCCTAGCTCAGGAAATTACTATGCAATAAAATGTGGATCGTCCAAAAACTTTTCAATGTGTTAGCGTCAAAGAAGCAACTAGCTGCTACATGGACAATTCGTCTGCATCTATATTTCACACCAAATCAAAATCCAAACTTTTAATTTTACATACCAATTTAGTATCATATAAAATGAGACATGGTAAATTTAAAAATTGCCTGACAATTGCTCACCATATAAAGACAATTAATATGGTTTCTCCACAGTATATCTATTTAGTGGAAATGGGGCTACAAAATGTATTATCTTCCATCAAATAATATAAATATAAAAACCGTAAATTTATTTCCATGATAATGTGGACCCAGTAAAGACAATGAACAGTCTCTAACAAAATAAAGATGATGCCCTCGCAATTGCGAGGGCCACTGTGCTAGTTTTTTTAAATAGTGAACATATTTTTGAATGAGGCAAAAAAATTCTAAAGCATGAACATTTAAACTGAACAAACTTTTGAAACCACTACATGTGTTTTTCGCCCCATGTTTGCATTCCTATAACATTTTCTGAGGAAAGAAGAAAAAAATCAGTGAACAACACGGGCCAAAGCAAAAACAATACGAATGGTTTTTCGGAAGCTGAAAGGCCCACAACGCATCTTTAGGCCTCTGTTTGGGAGCTGAACGGGATAGGCGTCATCCGTTGATTTGAGGGCGGAAGCCTTAAATAGGAGCTCCCCTGTCAAACTGCGTCTTCAAGTAGGAGCTCAAACTGATCGGCCATCATGTGTAGCTTATTTTCCATGAGAGAAATCAACTAATTATTAAAAAGAAATCAACTGTTATTAAAACTGTCTGTCCCACCAAAAATATCTCAACTTTGTTAAAATTTGGCAGATGGATTGAGTAATGGGAAATTATATCACATTCTTTGGAAAGAAAAAATTGATACCTCCCTGACAAGTCAATGGTAAGATTGTCAACTTGGAAAAAAAATTCTATATTTGAATTGCTAGCTACATTAGAAGTCATGCCACTAGCCTGTCAGCGCTCAGCAGTGAGAATACCATCTCTGAACATCTATACGCGTAGTGCCACTGCACTCAGGTCTTCTCTTCTCCCGGAAACAGAAATTTAAGCGCGCGAATGTCGGTGCTGACTGACCGAAACTGAAGTTTCACAAAATTAGATCTGCACGACGTACTCACGTACCTATAGTATGTGTTTCTACACTGCCCGGCTCCATACATTATTCGGTGATCCGGCCGGCGTTTGGCCTCCGAGGAAAGACGGTCGTCGATCCGGACGCGACGTCTCGTAGCAACGCTAACAGTTGGCCGAGAGGCGTTTGTGTTTGCACGCTGAAGAGTGTTCGCGCAGCTAGCTGCCTGGCTGCGAGCCACACGAAGACTAATTTGTTTGACCCCCAGCACATCGGCGGCGACTCTCCAGACACACACGTCGGGATCGGCGAGAAAACAATGGCGGAAAGGCGACGTCGGGTCGTCATCGCCGTCGTCACCGCCGCCTCGCCGTCGGTCGTCCTCCGGTCGTGAGCCGGCCTTGCTGCGTGCCGAGCGGGCAGCATTAGCCATACAGGCGCCAGACGACACGGCACTGCACGCGCGTGCTTCTCCGGCCTGCCTCTCTCTCGAACTTTTCACTGTCAACGACCGATGTATGCTGCATCTCTCTCAAACTTTTCACCGTCACATTCAGGGTTAGGCAGGGTAGGTTAACGATGGTAAGATGCGTGTGAGTTGCATTATGCAGCGAGTAAAACAATGGCGAAACGGTGCACACCGACCAGCACCTGATCGCTTACCATGGGAGGAATTAACTACTAGGTTTGTTCGAGGGGTCTAACTGGCCTTTGGACATACCCAAAAGTGGGGGGAGGAATCTTGCCGCGGATAGAGCTCGCGATCGGCAGATCAATTAGTTTTTGATCAATAATTGCGCGCGGCTTTGACCCTGGAGATCGATCGACGTGTCTACTCTACTAAATTATTAGGCTGGTTATAGTGGTAAGCATCATGTAGTAGTATCATGCATATGATACTTGTGTATGATAATATCTTTATAGTGGTTAGTATCATGAAGTAGTATCATAGTCACGATATATTTATTGCTTTTTAGAATCTCAATGCAAATTTGTGCACAAGATTTGTTTAGCATTAATTTTTCTCATGACATGCGCTATGATACAGTATCTACTTATGTTACTCTAATCTCCTCTCTCCTCCTTAATTAGCTGCCACATCAGCATTTTGGTGGGACCAATGTGCATGATACTAGCTATGACTCTAGCACTATGGCTAGCCTTATGCGTCGGACTTGAACAGCATTGCAACTCTCGTCGTTGAACTCTCTAATTATTTTTCCTATAATTGCTTAGCCCGCTTTTTTTTTCAGTTTACTTGTCTACAAATATTATAGTTTTTCTTCCTCTACGTGTTAAACATTGCGAAATATGCAAGTTCAGATAGCCAGTCAGGTTGCCAGCATGCGTACGTACACGTAGTTACTATCTGAATTTGTATGCTTATATCATTCAAGACTGATCCAGTCGGTTTGAGAGTGAAACGTATTTATAGTGTAGATCTTGTCATCTTGACCATGGAAGAGCCGCGCGCGATCCATGTGTCATGAATACCTTTGTCCGATCCCTTCGCTCCTCTTCAAACTTGATATCCATAAAGCATTTGACTCCGTGAGACGGGACTACATTCTTGAACTTCTTAAGAGATACGGTTTCCTGCCCAAGTTCCGTGATTAGATCAACGCCTTGCTTTGCAGCGCCTCTTCAAGGGCCCTCCTAAATGGGGTGGCCGGCGCTCCCATTTTGCATGGAAGAGGTTTGAGACAAGGTGATCCTTTGTCTCCACTCCTATTTGTCCTTGCCATAGACCCACTCCAAAAAATACTTGAGTTGGCCACCCAACATGAGCTCCTTCACAAGATAAAAGGAAGAGGAACAATTATTCGAACATCTCTATATGTGGACGATGCAGCCGTTTTTGTGGATCCCAAGAAGGAGGACATTCAAAATCTTTCCTCCATCCTTGCCTTATTCGAAGAGGCTACCGGTCTCCTCACAAACTTCCAAAAGAGCATGGTCATTCCCATTAGATCTCAAGATATTGACATTGACGAGGTGCTTGATGGGGTTCCGGTGATCCGCGCTTCCTTCCCAATCAAGTATTTTAGGCTGCCCTTATCGGTTTGAAAGCTTAAGAGGATCGATTTTCAACCTTCAGAAGACAAGATGGCCGGCAAGCTTGTTACATGGGATGGGAAAAATATCAATGCAGCCGGGAGAGGGGCCCTTTTGTCAAATCCGTCCTCATGTCCCAAGCAATTTTCCATCTAACCCTGCTCAAAATCCCACCGGGGTGCATCACTTTCATGAATAAAAACGAGCGTGCTTTTCTTTGGGCAAAATCTCGAAGCCACCCATTAATCGTAATGGAACTCTGTGCAAAGTTTTCCCCTGTAATATGAGTTACTACCCCTTGATCACTTATAGTACCCCAAACATCCGACTGCATTTTCCAACTGAAATGAAAAATGACTACCGAAATTGCATTGTACATCCATGCACCAAAGAGGTAACTGGGGGAAAGTGTAAGTTGAATTGGGAATCGGTTTGTAGACCCAAGAAGCTTGGTGGTTTGGGCATCCTACATCTCAAGAAATTTGCGAGGGCTCTTCGGTTGAGATGGCCTTGGTTTGAATGGCGTGACCCAAGTAAGCTTTGGGTGGGCATGGGTACCCCTTGTGATGAGGGTGGATATGCACCTCTTCTATTCATCCACCACTATCTCCATTGGTAATGGAGATTGCTCCTTTTGGGGATTCCCCATGGCTCAATGGAAAAATCCCAAAGATATTGGCCCGCTCATATATGAGGCCTCCACGAGGAAGAAATGGAAAGTCAAGCATGCACTTACCAATAACTCTTGGATTGCCAAAAATAAAAATGGACACCAACTTGACCGTCCATCACATTCATGAGTATATCCGGCTTTGGATGCAATTAAATGCCTTTCAACTTATTGAAGACGCACAAGACTCCATTATTTGGAACCTCACTTCGAATGGGGAGTACAAGATGACCTCCGCTTACAAGGCGCAATTCTTGGGAGCCACATTAACAAATATGAACAAGATGGCGTGGAGGGTTTGGGCCCCTCCAAAGGTCAAGTTTTTCGCTTGGTTGGCCATCAGCAATAGAATTTGGATGGCGGATCGTCTTGAGAGAAGGGGTTGGGACAATTTTGGGCTTTGCCCCTTTGCATGCAAACTCAAGAGACATCGACACATCTCTTCTCTCAATGCCACTATACCAAGAGGCTTTGGGATATGGTTAAGAGTTGGCTTGGGATTCCCTCCGTCCGCACTCATGAGTGGGCGGGTGATGCATCTCTTATGGAGTGGTGGAAGATGA